>NW_027507784.1:36947655-37547655 GCF_037356315.1 Lithobates pipiens
ATATAGACTCACGTTCCCCCGTTGCTAGTACCGGGTTGGAACCCCCTTTTATTAGGTCCCTCTCGCTAGTACCGGGTGTGGACACCCTTTATTAGGTCCCTCTCGCTAGTACGGGTTTGAACTCCCTTTATTAGGTCCCCCTCGCTAGTAGCGGGTTGGACCCCCTTTATTAGGTCCCCTCGCTAGTACCGGGTTGGACCCCCTTTATTAGGTCCCCTCGCTAGTACCGGGTTGGACCCCCTTTATTAGGTCCCCCTCGCTAGTACCGGGTTGGACCCCCTTTATTATGGTCCCCCTCGCTAGTACCGGGTTGAACCCCCTTTATTAGGTCCCCCTCGCTAGTAGCGGGTTGGACCCCCCTTTATTAGGTCCCCCTCGCTAGTACCGGGTTGAACCCCCTTTATTAGGTCCCCCTCGCTAGTACCGGGTTGAACCCCCTTTATTAGGTCCCCCTCGCTAGTACCGGGTTGAACACCCTTTATTAGGTCCCCCTCGCTAGTAGCGGGTTGGACCCCCCTTTATTAGGTCCCCCTCGCTAGTACCGGGTTGAACCCCCTTTATTAGGTCCCCCTCGCTAGTACCGGGTTGGACCCCCTTTATTAGGTCCCCCTCGCTAGTACCGGGTTGAACCCCCTTTATTAGGTCCCCCTCGCTAGTACCGTGTTGAACCCCTTTATTAGGTCCCCCTCGCTAGTAGCGGGTTGGACCCCCTTTATTAGGTCCCCCTCGCTAGTACCGGGTTGAACCCCCTTTATTAGGTCCCCCTCGCTAGTACCGGGTTGAACCCCCCTTTATTAGGCCCCCCTCGCTAGTACCGGGTTTGACCCCCTTTTGCCTTCATTCTTCATGGCATAGATCCAACAAGGTGCTGGAAACGTTCATTCAGAGATTTTGCTCCATAGTGACATGATATCATCACACAGTTCCTGCAGATTTGTCGGCTGCACATCCATGATGGGAATCTCCCGTTCCACCACATCCCAGAGGTGGTCTATTGGATGAGATGTGGTGAGTGTGGAGGCCATTGGAGGACAGGGACCTCATTGTCCAGTGGTGAGATGATTGGAGCTTTGTGACATGGTGACATTATCCTGCTGGAAGGAGACATCAGAAGATGGGGACACTTTAGTCATGAAGGGATGGACATGGTCAGCAACAATACTCAGGTTGGCCGTGGTGATTAACTACTTGCCACCAGCTCTATAGCCGAAAGCCAGCTGCAGCGCGGGCCTTAATTGCTGGAAGGGCATACATGGACGTCCTCCCGAGCAATCACTGTCTGCTCTGTGATCACTGAGTCTATGAGACTCGGCTAATCAAAGATCCAACTAAGGGGACGATCTCGGCCCCTTACCATGTGATCAGCTGTCAGCCAATGACGACTGATCACGTGGTGCAAACAGAAGCTCCACAATCTGTATTTTTTTTCCCCACGACAGCGTGAGGGGAAAAAAAGCCAACCACCGGCTTCTGTCAGAGGGACATCGGTCCCTCACACAGAAAGCCGCGGCTCCATTTTCTGTGACCACCAGTGTCAGCTGCCAGTGTCTACTGTGCCACCTACCAGTGCCACCTATTAGTACGCACCAGTGCCAACTACAAGTACTCACAGTGCCACCTACCAGTGCTCACAGTATCACCCATCAATACCCACCAGTGCTGCCAATCAGTGTCTCATAATCAGTGCCACAGATCAGTGCTGCCTATCAGTGTCACCTACCAGTGCCCATCAGAGCCACCCATCAGTGATCATCAGTGCCACCTATCAGTGCTGTTTATCAGTGCCCTTCAATGCCAACCATCAATACCATCAGTGCCCATCAGTGCCAGCCATCAGTGCTTATCAGTGCCACCTGAGTGCCCATTAGTGACGCCTGTCAGTGCCCATCAGTGAAGGAGAAAAATTACCTTTTTTCAAAATTTTATAACTATGAAATAGTTTGGGGTTTGTTTTTTTTTTTTTTTTTTGCTCCTTTTTTGTTTTATTTAGCAAAAAATAAAAGAACAGCAGAAATTAAATACCACCAAAACAAAGCTCTATCTGTGTGGAAAAAATAATAAGAATTTAATTTGGAGTACAGTGTTGTATGACCGCGCAATTGTCATTCAAAGTGCGTCAGCGCTGAAAGCTAAAAATTGGCCTGGGCAGGGGGTTCATGTTCCCAGTATGCAAGTGATAAAGGGACTTCATATAGCACTGCTCTGTGTGAAGTCTCCACGCTTCAGCAGAGCTCCCCCCTCATTTACTAAGCTCTGGAGAAACTGCACTTGCAGAGTGCACAGGTCTATTTGCTTTTAGTAAATCAGCCCCCCTGCAGCTAGAAAGTTGAGCTCCCTTGGATTGGGTTTAGTGAGTATTGCAGGCAGCTGACAAGGATAAGCGCCACCTGCTGGCAAAAATGTTAGTGCATGAATTTTTATTATTTTATTTGTATTTTCCTTTTTTTTCCTGGTCATATTAAATAAAAAGATATATAACCAAAACCTCTATACAGACCATTTCAAAGAGGACCTGTGTCATCAGATCAAGTGTAATAATGGCCGATCCTACATAGACTACAAGAGAGATACAAATACATAACGGAACAAACACAATTGGGGTTGATTTACTAAAGATGAATAGACTGTGCACTTTGTAAAGTGCAGTTGCTCAAGAGCTCAGTAAATGAGATAAAGCTTCACTTTGGGTGATGGAAGTCAGTGAAGATTCTGCTTATTTACTAAGCTTTGGAGCTACTGCACTTTGCAAAGTGCACAGTCTATTCGCCTTTAGTAATCAACCTCAGTGCATCTAATCTTTCCAGGTTGGAACTCTTCCAGGACAGGGCATCTATCATGCAAGGAAAAGTTATCATTCAGGCAGAGCCACCGAGTATCCAGCTTTCTACTTCATACTGCGACCACTACGCTATCATAAGGTCATGTGACTAGAATAGGATGGTGTCTGGATTGGAATGGAGACAGCTGTCTGGTTATCTGTCCTGGATTATATTGGGTTTAATCTGAGTGGTAGCCAGGGGCCATCTGCTATAAGTGGGGTCACATGATCCCACAAAAAAACATACAAAATATTTCTCAAAAATTGAGAGACAGTTAAAAAAAACTCTACTGATACTAACCAATGCATATATGGAAAATAAATCTGACAATATTTGATGGTTAGTGTGAAGCTACATTTTGCCAACTGCTATCAGCCATTAGCCAGAAGCTTCAATGACATGGTGGGCCATGACCTCCCTCCTTCCGGGCCTTCAGCAGATCCCCTAACCTCTTACAGTGCCTCCAGCTTCCATAGTGTCACCCAACCTTCCATAGCTGTCCACTGTTCCTTTCAACCTCCCCCAGGTCCCCTGAGAGCCTCAGCCCCCAGAGTGCCCCCAGGCCACAGAAAGCCCTCAGCCCCCACAGTGCCCCCAACTTCCCACAGTGCACCCAGGTCCCCTGAGAGCCCTCAGCCTCCACAGTGCCCGCAACCTCCCACAGTGCCCCCAGGCCCCTGAGAGCCCTCAGCCCCCACAGTGCCCGCAACCTCCCACAGTGCCCCCAGGCCCCTGAGAGCCCTTAGCCCCCACAGTGCCCCAACCTCCCACAGTGCCCCCAGGCCCCTGAGAGCCCTCAGCCCCCACAGTGCCCCCATGCCCCTGAGAGCCCTCTGCCCCCACAGTGCCCCAGGCCCCCTGAGAACCATCAGCCCCCACAGTGCCCCCAGGCCCCTGAGAGCCCTCTGCCCCCACAGTGCCCCCAACCTCCCACAGTGCCCCCAATTTCTCCTTAGAGCCCTCAGCACCCACAGTGCCCCCAACCTCCCACAGTGCCCCCAGGTCTCCTTAGAGCCCTCAGTGCCCACAGTGCCCACAAACCTCCCACAGTGCCCCGCAACCTCGCACAGTACCCCCAAGCCCCCTGAGAGCCCTCAGCCCCCACAGTGCCCCCAACCTCCCACAGTGCCCCAGGTCCCCTGAGAACCTCAGCCCCCACAGGGCCCCAACCTTCCACAGTGCCCCCAGGTCTCCTTAGAGCCCTCAGCCCCCACAGTGCCCCCCCCAACCTCCCACAGTGCCTCCAGGCCCATGAGAGCCCTCTGAACCCACAGTGCCCCCCAACCTCCCACAGTACCCCCAGGTCCCCTGAGAGCCTCAGCTCCCACAGTGCCTCCCAATCTCCACAGTGCCTCCAGGTCCCTGAGAGCCTCAGCCCCCACAGTGCCCCCCAATCTCCCACAGTGCCTCCAGGTCCCCTGAGAGCCCTTAGCCCCAACTGTGACCCCCAATCTCCCACAATGCCTCCAGGTCCCGTAAGAGCACTTAGCATCCAGCATCACAAACCTCCCACAGTGCCCACAGGCCCCCTGGAGGCCCTCAGCTCCCAAAGTGCCCCCCAATCTCCAACAGTGCCTCCAGGTCCCCTGAGAGCCCTAAGCCCCCACAGTGCCCCCAATCTCCCACAGTACCTTCAGGTCCCCTGAGAGCCCTCAACCCCCACACTGCCTTCCCCCGCAATTTCCCACAGTGCCTCCAGGTCGCTTGAGAGCCCTTAGCCCCCACAGTGCCCCCTCCCCCAGTCTCCCACAATGCCCCCCAACCTCCCACCAGCCCTCCAGGTCCCCTGAGAGCCCTCAGCCCCCACAGTGCCCCCCAATCTCCTGTAGTGCCTCCAGGTCCCCTGAGACCCCTTACAGTAACCCCCCCCTTCCATGGTGCCTCCCAGCCTCTTGCAGTTCCTCCTAGCTTGCTGCAGAGCCTCCAGTCCCCATAGTGTCCCCACTCATTAACAATGCCCTACAGTGTACCCCATTACCTGCAGCACACTTCAGTCTACCACTGTGCATCTTACAAGCTCCCAGCCTCTTGGCGAGACCCCATAACCCCCTCCAGAGATTCCACCACCCACAGTTGCACCCAGCAGCTTCCACATACCCCTGTAGAACCACCAAATCTGTTGCAGAGTCTCCATCTCCCCCTATACACACCCACAGTGACACCCAGCTCCATCCATTATTATAGTTTTATTGTACGAGTATAAACTTTTTTTTTTTGCTTTACTGTTGGTGCTTGGAAAGTTTTAGAAGTTCTGGTTCTGATCTCAACCCCTGCATTAGTGGAACCCAAGCTCCACCTAGAACTGAAGTTACCTATTAGAGCACATGGTGGCTTTTATATGCCTTGGCAACTCCACATGTGCCATATTCCTCGCTGGATAACTTCTTACACTCAACTGCTTCAGCCATCACAAAGCCAACCAAGGTGTCACCCTTCCCATATAGGGTCTCCATAATGTAAAACAAATAAGGCAGAGCCCAGTAAGACAGTGACACCTTCTCTATGGCCTTCTGGAGGGGGCACAAGCGACTGCAGGAGCAGCTCACTGTCGTCATTTCCAAAATGGGAAGCTAGTCAAAGATTTAACACTCCAGTGCCCAATCCAACATGGAAATACCAGTTCTGGGTGGACCCAGGATGTAATTATTCTTAAATTGTAATTTCATTGAGAGGCATGCATGTTGCAGCTGATCCTTAGAAAGAACCTCTTTGTGCTTTCACTAGTCATGAAAGTCTGTGCCAATGATATGTGACTCACCCGCATTTCTGACCCAATTGGGAAATCCTCTGGCTGGATCATTCTGCTCAGTCAGTGTTTCGTCTCCATCTGCTGGCTGGATTTGGTACTACATGCCCTGTGAATGTTCAACTAAACAGTAGCTGATAAAGAGAAAAGGGCAGAAGGGGGCGCTATCACACTGTAAATTGCAAGCATACATTTAAAAAAAAAAAAAAGAACGTAAAGGGTGAACTGACACAGCCCTTCAAAGCTGAACTGCACTCTGAATTTTTATTTTTTATTTTGGTAAGAGTGGTGAAGGACAACTTGCACTTGTCCACGCCGGTGCGTTATGTTAATGCATTCGCATTGATGTGCATTGCGTTTAAGGTAGCCCATTCAAATGAATGGGGCTGCAAACACACGGGAGTAGACAAAACATTCTGGCATGCACTATTTTTCTCCAACACAGCGCACCACAAGGCACAGTCTGGGCTTTAACCAATTGTCTACCGGGCACTTACCCCCCCCCCCCCCCCCCCGTCCTGCCCAGGTCATTTTTAAGTTTTCAGCGCTGGCGCACTTTGAATGACAATTGCGCGGTCATGCTACAGTGTACCCAAACTCATTTTTTATCATTTTCTTTACACAAATAGAGATTTCTTTTGGTGGTATTTACTCACTTTTGTGTTTTTTATTTTTTACAAAAAAAAAGACCAAAATTTTGGGGAAAATTTTTTTTTTTTTACTTTTTTTATGTCAGTAAATTTTGTAACGAAATAATTTTCACCTTCACTGATGTGCCCTGATGAGGCGGCACTGATAGGCTGAACTGGTGGGCATTGATGAGGTGGCACTTATGGGCACTGATTAGTGGCACTGATGAGGAGGCACTAATATGCCACACTTATGGGCACTGATAGGTGGCACTGATATGTGGCACTGATGAGTACTGATAGGCAGCACTGATGGGCACTGTTAGGTGGCGCTAATAGGCGGCACTGGTGGGCACTGATAGGCAGCACATATAGGCGGTACTGATGGGCACTGATGGGTGGCACTGATGGGCAACACTGATGGGCATTGATCAACAGCAGTGATGGGCATTGATGGGCAGCACTGATAGGTGACACTAATAGCCTGCACTGACTGCCATAACTAATTTGCACTGGATTGGTGGCACTTGTGGGCAGTGGTGGGGACTGATTGCTGGCAATGGTGGGCACTGATTGGTGACACTAGATTGCTATATTGTTCATCAGTGCCCTGATTACATTCCTAGATGTCCCCCCGTGAGGAGATGCTGCCGATCGGCTCTCCTCGCCACACACTCTGTCAGTGTGAGGCGAGGAGAGCCGATTACCGGCATCTCCATGTTTACATGTGACCGGCTGTGATTGGACACAGCTGATCACATGGTTAAAAAGCCACAGACGTGGCTCTTTACAGAGATCTGGGTTGCACTGTGTCCTAGGAACGCGGTGCAGCCACGATCGCCGTACTGCGCTTCACCATGGCCGTGCGAGAGCAGCCGTTCCCAGAAGGAGAGCCACACCGTCCCGCTGCCATTTGACGGTGGGCGACGGCAACTAGTTAAAGAGGATCAATAATGGATCACAACGACTGTGTGCAAAGCCTCAGATTGAAGCTGTCATTTCGTTTGTGGGCTTGCATAGTGGGCAGCGTGACAAGACAAACCAGCTATGCTAGTCACAAGCCACGGTTTCTGCTGTAGCTTTTGCACACAGGCGTTTTATTTCTCTTTTAAAAGGTGAACTCCACTCACAAAAACTTTCATTTAAGTATATTCCTCAATAACCACAAAGGATATAAATCCACTTTGCGCGCACCAAATGCCTTTGGAAAGCCAGATACTACCTTGTAAAAAATAGTAGTGACATCATCACAGTGCTGTACATAGACCGGGTAGGGAGTTGAACTGTGGGAGGGGCCCCAGCTGGCCCCACCCACTACCGGTTGCCTGCAGAAAACGATAGGAGGGGGGCGGAGGCAAGACCAGTCACCCTGCACAAGGAGAGGGGGCAGCAGTGATCGGTCTTTATTACAGGAAGTCCCACACTGGATTACTGCACAGATCTGGGAGAAATACACAAAGCCCACCAAGGGGTCTCTGTATAGCAAAATGCTCTGTGAGGATGAATAATCCCCGTAGTATTTTGTAATAGGATTACCTCCTTTGATTACTATCTCCATCTAGTGGCCATAACGTGGTATATTCCTGAAATAGCTCAATTTAAAAAAAAAAAAAATATCGCATTATGGCCACTAGATGGAGCTGCCGATCAAGCAAGATAATCATATTGCAAAATGTATAGCGTTCAGTGGTGGTGTTTGTAAGAGTGCTTAAGAATCGTCGGCTTCATGAAACGCATCAATAAAAAATAAATACTGCTTTATGGGCACTAGATGGCGCTGATGACCATGCAAGATAAAGATAATGCAAAACCTATGGCATGCTTGTGTGAACGTTAAGAATTTTTTTTTATGACTCCCCCAAATATCAATAAACACTCATCTTGTATTTAGACGATATTTGCTGATCTCTATAGAAATAAATCAACAGAAACAGGTTTATAAAAACAGAACACAATTTTATTATAAGGCCCATCGGGGGCTTTATAAAGGGGAGGGGAGGGGGGGGCATCCTTCCTAGCGGCGGTCTTGCAGGAATGTGAGCAGGGGGCGCTGGCGGGAAGTGAGCGCCGATTCTGATGAACGGGAAGAGAACCTTCTTCTTTCTTTTTTTTTTTTCCGGGCACAACGAGTTTTATGATGGGCGCAGGAAGCGTCATTAACCCCTTACTGGCCCGGGAGAGGGGAACGCAATGCTCTGCAATGCGGCCCCAGCCCCCACGTGACGAGAAAAGGTTAAATAGAAAAAAACAAAAAAGATCCATGTTGTGCGCCTGCGCAGGATCTTATATATATATATACATATATAGATATATATACACCTTCTATACATATATATATACACACAGATTGATTGGATAGCAGCTTCCTTCTTGTTCGGATGTTCCCATGATGGCGATCTGCGGAGGGGGGGGGGAGAGAAAGATTCGGTTAGTAAGAGTGACAAGGAGGACCTGCAGAGCATCTCAGCTTTGATTTCACCCCACCTCTAAATATGCGGGGCGGCCCGCCGTCTCACACATTTTACTGCCTGGTCCCACCCAAGCCCTGTCTGTAAAATATGCGGAGACTGGCCATCTTGCCCACTTTACTGGTTGGTCCCATTCATACCCCCCCCCCCCCCCCCCAATATGTAGAGACTTGCAATTACCACCCATCTCACCCACTTTACTGGTTGGCCCCATTCAGGCCCCCCCAATCTCAGCAACGCACCATCAGCAGGACAGAGGACAAAGACGCGGGACAGTCCTGAGACAATCCCGGACAGTTGGCCTCTATGCCCTACGCCTGTCATTGGTCCAGAAGAATTAACCCTTATAAAGCATAAAAATCTATTTTGCCCAATAAAATCCCCCCACCGACCTCCAGATCTTATTCTATACTCCCTTGATTAGAAATCTACAATATTATATGGTTAATAGCCACTTACTGTATACAGCAATGCTCAATATCTGTATTTTACCGTATATACTCGAGTATAAGCCGAGATTTTCAGCCTCTTTTTTGAGGCTGAAAGTGCCCCCCTCGGCTTATACTCGAGTCATCGCTGTCTGCCCGCTCGATCAGCGTGTCGAGCAGACAGACAGCGGCCATTCTGATTCAAAAGCCGCGCCTCCGGCTCCCCCTTCGCCTGTGATAGGCGGAACACTGAATTTCCCAGCAGCCTGTGTTCCGCCTATCACGGACTTCGTATCATCCTCGTACTACGGACGAGGATGATACGACGTCTGTGATAGGCGGAACACAGGCTGCTGGGAAATTCAGTGTTCCGCCTATCACAGGCGAAGGCGGCGGCGCAGCTTTTGAATTTTACAATGGCCGCCGACGAACGAAGAGGGCACGGGACGGAGGCAAGGCACAGGACGGCACGGCACGGGACGGGACGGGACGGGACCGGAGGCAAGGCATGGCGGCGAGGCACGGCGGCGAGGCACGGAGGCAAGGAGGCTCGGCACGGGACGGAGGCTCGGGACAAAGGCTCAGGACACAGGTAGGCTGGACACACACACACACACACACACACACACACACACACACACACACACACACACACACACACACACACACACACACACACACACACACACACAGGGATGGATGGATGGATGGAGACACACACACACACAGGGATGGATGGACGGACACACAGGGATGGACGGACACACAGGGATGGACGGACACACAGGGATGGACGGACACACACACAGGGATGGACAGGCATGTCTTACCCTCGGCTTATACACGAGTCAATAAGTTTGCCAGTTTTTTTGGGGGTAAATTGGGGGCCTCGGCTTATATTCGGGTCGGCCTATACTCGAGTATATACGGTAGTTATATATATTAGCCTGAGGCCACACACTCCAGACACCCTGTACCGAGACCTGGTAACACTGGCAGGGCGATGAGGCCCTAATACAAACCTGCAGAGCATTGCAGTATAGTCAATTGGCTAATGCAGGCCTGCAGAGCATTGCACTATAGTCTGTTAGCTAATATAAGCCTGCAGAGCATTGCACTATAATCTATTGGCTAATGCAAGCCTGCAGCGCATTGCACTATAGTCTATTGGCTAATGCAGGCTTGCAGAGCATTGCACTATAGTCTATTGGCTAACACTAGCCTGCAGAGCATTGCGCCACAGTCTATTGGCTAATACAAGCCTGCAGAGCATTGCACGATGGTCTGTTGGCTAATACAAGCCCGTAGAGTATTGCACTATGGTCTGTTAGCTAATACAAGCCTGCAGAACATTTCACTATAGTCTATTGGCTAATACAAGCCTGCAGAGCATTGCACGATGGTCTGTCGGCTAATACAAGCCCGCAGAGCATTGCACTATGGTCTGTTAGCTAATACAAGCCTGCAGAACATTTCACTATACTCTATTGGCTAATACAAGCCCGCAGAGCAGTGCACTATAGTCTATTGGCTAATACAAGCCTGCAGAGCATTGCACTATAGTCTATTGGCTAATACAAGCCCACAGAGCATTGCACTATAGTCTATTGGCTAATAAAAGCCCACAGAGCATTGCACTATTGTCTATTGGCTAATACAAGCCTGCAGAGCATTGCACTATGGTCTGTTGCCCAATAGAAACCTGCAGAGCATTGCAGTATAGTCTATTGGCTATTGGCTAATACAAGCCCACAGAGCATTGCACTATTGTCTATTGGCTAATACAAGCCTGCAGAGCATTGCACTATGGTCTGTTGCCTAATACAATCCTGCAGAGCATTGCACTATAGTCTATTGGTTATTACAAGCCCACAGAGCATTGCACTATTGTCTATTGGCTATTACAAGCCCACAGAGCATTGCACTATTGTCTATTGGCTAATACAAGCCTGCAGAACATTGCACTATGGTCTGTTGCTTAATAGAAACCTGCAGAGTATTGCAGTATAGTCTATTGGCTATTGGCTAATACAAGCCCACAGAGCATTGCACTATTGTCTACTGGCTAATACAAGCCTGCAGAGCATTGCACTATGGTCTGTTGCCTAATACAAACCTGCAGATCATTGCACTATAGTCTATTGGCTAATGCAGGCCTGCAGAGCATTGCACCATGGTCTATTGCTTAATACAAACCTGCAGAGCATTGCACTATAGTCTATTGACTAATACAAGCCTGCCGAGCATTGCACTATAGTCTATTGGCTAATAAAAGCCTGCAGAGCATTGCACTATGATATGTTGGCTAATACAAGCCTGCAGAGCTTTGCACTATAGTCTATTGGCTAATACAAGCCTGCAGAGCATTGCACTATTTTCTATTGGCTAATACAAGCCTGCAGAGCATTGCACTATAGTCTATTGGCCAATGCAGGCCTGCAGAGCGTTGCACTGGTGTATAACTGCTAATGCATACTACAGTTTTAGCAGAGTATCTCACCTTCAGTGTATGAGTAGTTCCTCAGCGGAGTGGGCTCCGGTCTCCTCTATGGGGGCTGCAGAGAGAAGAGGACAAGAGACGTTATACAGATACTGAGGAGTCACCTCCTAAAACTAACATATCACATGATAAAAACCTGACAGGGGTTCTGAGCTTTTCATACACTTTTCAAAACTTTAAATAATGCCCAGAGTTCCTCTATAAATTAATATACTCATTTAAATTAATTCAAGTATAACTGAAGGAATTTTTTTTTGTGTTGGATAGAGCGGAGAGGGATTAGAACCCCTGTCAGTTTTCTATTGCTGTCTGTATCCCTATTATGGAGATTCCCCCCTCTCTATTTGTGACAAGATCACCAAGCGTGAAAGTGAAATAAAATCCATAATTTTGGGTTGTCACCAGAACAGGAGTAGAGGGGAAATCTTCCAATGGGGACACTAGTTCTGGTGGCAACCAGGGATTCCCTCACTTTGGAGGGATTTCCTCTCACTTCCTATTTTGGATATGGGACAGGAAGTGATGAGAAATCTCCCCAATGAGACACAGATGGCAAAAGAAAAAAAATGACAGGGGTTCGACCTCACTTACTCCAACCAAAATGAAACAAAAAGTCTTGCCTTTAGTCCCACTTTAAGAGGAATAATTTAAGAATTAAAATGTTTTCTGCAAAACCGAAAACGCACCAAAAAAATGCTGATTGGCAGATTTGCATTTCCTGTACCTACCAAACTTTGTCAAGTAAATGTCAGAAATTAAAGTAAAACTTCAGCCAAAAGATTTCTCTTTATTTTAGAAGGAGTGCTGAAGGGTTTGAACACCAGTCAGGTTTTTATTGCTGTTGGTGTCCCTATCAGTGACATTTCTCACCACTTCCTGTCTCTGGAAATGCAACAGGAAACAAAAACATATCTTTCCAAAGGGAAAATATCTTTAAAGCAGGCGTCCCCATTGGAAGATTCTCCCCCCACTTCCTGTTCAACTGTACCATTTTAGATTTTTTTTTGGGGGGGGGGGGGGTGACAGGGCAGATCGACAGGGTGAAGCTTCCTGGTTTGGACCCAGACAGTAGACTTTATTAACAGTCAGAAAGGCTGGAGGTATAATGGGAAGGAAGGCCCGTTCTGCACTCACTGGTGAACTTGTTTTTCCTGCGGCAGTGGATCAGGTATATGGTGAGGGTGATGACGAAGGTGAACACGAAAGCTGCAACGGCGACGCTCACGATGACCCACAGCAAGGGGAAATCCGCTTGTTTATCCTGAGAATCGCCTGGAAGAGAACGAGACAAGAAAGTGTTAGAAATGTCTGTGAACAGCGACACTCTCGGCTCTCAAACACTCCCCTCTTCATTATAACAACAAGAGCCTGACACCACTTTTATCTCAGCCCACTATATCTGTGTCACAGCCCATCTCCTCATCAGTGACATCACAGCCCCGCCTCCTCATCAGTGACGTCACAGACCCACCTCCTCATCAGTGACATCATAACCCCACCTCCTCATCAGTGACATCACAGCCCCACCTCCTGATCAGTGACATCACAGCCCCACCTCCTCATCAGTGACATCACAGCCCCGCCTCCTCATCAGTGACATCACAGCCCTGCCTCCTCATCAGTGACATCACAGCCCCGCCTCCTCATCAGTGACATCACAGCCCCACCTCCTCATCAGTGACATCACAGCCCCACCTCCTCATCAGTGACATCACAGCCCTGCCTCCTCATCAGTGACATCACAGCCCCGCCTCCTCATCAGTGACATCACAGCCCCACCTCCTTCTTACTAATGTGGTAGCACCAAGTAGAGGGGACATAGAGAAGTTCACATGGGTGGCCAGGGGAGGGCAGTAAAAACAGGCAGTAGATGTACATTTTTACTACTCCCTAAACACCCAGCTCCAAATTAACATAATGGGCAAAGGAGTGGGTTCACCATGAGGCGACATGGCAATTTTAACATCTTGCTGCCCACGTAACGCATATATACTGCCTGATTTTACTGCCCAGTATATCCCCAGTCTCTGACCATCTCGTGTGTCATGTCCTAAGTCTCTGACCATCTCTTGTACCATGTCTGCAGGCTCTAAAACTGAATATTCACTGAATTTTATGTGCGGCCCCTTGGTGAGGTCAGGGGCCACATCTAAGGCCCCCCATTATCAAGAAAGTTGACCACCACTGCTGCAGACCCTCATAGCGCCCCCGAGTGTTCTCTTACATGTCTGACAGAAGTCGTCCTTGCTGGAAATCTCGCACAACCGGCAGTCTTTACACCTCTCCAGATCATTGCTCCACCGGAAGCCCTTATCACACACCGGATCTGTGAAAACAAGGAAGACATCATAATTAAAGTGCTTGTATACCAGCAGGAAAAGTGTTAAAAAAAACCCCATAAGGCAAAGGCATGATGAGCTAGTAGGCACCGCATGAAATACTTACCTTAGAACGAGTTCCCCGTATCGCAGGCCGGTCCACGCCGTGGGAGCTGACATTTTGCCCTCGGCATGTCTTCTCCGAGTTTGCGGCTTTGGCGCTGTGAGTGGCCAGAGCCGCAATGACGTCACTCCCACGCATGTGCATGGGAGACTTCTTCCCAGCAAGGTCCGGCAGCATCTGACGTCAGCAGCTTCATGCAAAGGGAATAGGAGATATTCATTTACCTACAGGTAAGCCTTATTATAGGCCTTATTATAGGCTTACCTGTAGGTAAAAATGAAAAAAAATGGGTATACAAGAGCTTTAAACGGTAAAGTTTTCATGGCTTGACGCTGCCGTCATCGATTATAACCGGTGAGGTCAGCCTTCTGCTATGAAAGAGGGTGATAAATCCCAGGGTGTAACATGATAGAGATATCACAAGATTTCTTGGTGACCCCCCTCCCATCATATGACAGGTGACACGGTGCTTCCTTGGGGGACTGCCATAAAGTAGAGTATAAAATCCACATAAATAATAAAAAATAAAAAGCTTGTTAAAATAAGTTGCTACAACCTTATATAATCTTTAACCCCTTCCCACCACCGGCCGGACATATATACTTTGCAGCTCAGGCACTTCCTGTTATGGGGTGACAACACACTGTCCCTGTCTCCCAATTGGGCTCCTGCGGTGTCACCTGGCTCACATGCACCCCTGGTGGAGACTACAAGCGGCTGTGCTGACACCCATTGACATGACCTCACCCACCGCTGTCACTATCAGGAAGCCAGTCCAGGTCAATGATATACAATTGGCCCTGAATGAAGTGCATGCAGATATGGTGATCCTGCCATGAAGCTTGTGCAGACATCCTCTGTTATGGGATGACAACATGCAGCTTTATTTTTTTTTAAAACCACGATGATCCTGACATAAAAAAAATTCTGATACTTCCTGTTATAGGGTGACAACACTCTCTCCCTGTCTCCCAATTGTGCTGCTATGTTGTCACCTGGTCACATGTTACCCTTGTAGAAGGGACAAGCAGCCATGCTGACACAAATTGCTCATAGTCCTCCATTGTCACTATTACGCAACTGGACCAGAGCAATGATATATAGATACCTCCGAAGGAAGTACATGTAGATATGATGATCCTGCCATAAAGCTTATTCAGACACTCCCTGTCATGGGGTGACAACACTCAAAAAGTCATTTTCAATCTATTATCAATTTTAAAAAATCCACAATGATCCTGCCATCGAGGTCTTTGTTCAGGCACTTCCTGTTATGGGGTGACAACACACTGTCCCGGTCTCCCAATGGTGCTCCAGCATTGCCACTCTGTTATATGCTCCCATGGTGGAGACTACAAGCAGCCATGCTGACACACATTGCACCGGCAGCCACCATTGTCGCCATCAAGTCGCTGGTCCAGAGTAGTCATGTGCAGCCGACACTGGAGCAAGGGCATGTACATAGGAAGTGGCCGAAAGAGGCTGCAGGTGATCAGCAGCACTGAGATGGAGGAGAGGGTGATAAAATGTGTATCTTCTTAAAAAAAAACAACTATTGTTATGATACACAGAGGACTATTTACGAAAAGTAAATGCACTTTGCACTACAAATTGCATTGAAAGTGCACTTGGAAGTTAAGTCGCTGTAGATCTGAGGGGGACACACAAGGAAAATAAAAAACAGCATTTTAGCTTGCACATGATTGGATAATAAAATCAGCAGAGCTTCCCCTCATTTCAGATCTACCCCTTAGATTTACAGCGACTGCACTTCCAAGTGCAATTTCAGTGCTATTTCAAGTGCACTTGTATTGCAAAGTGGATTTACCTTTTGTAAATAACCCCCATTGCACAAAGATGAAGAAAGACGAAAAGAAGAATAAAGAAGAAGAAAAGAAAAAAAGAAGAAGAAAAATTATAACAAGAAAGAAGAAAAAAAGAAAGAGGAAGAAGAGAGAAGAAGAAGATAGAAGAAGGAAGAAAAAGAGAAAAAAATAAGAATGAAGAAGAAGGAAGAAGAAAGAAGAAGAATGAAGAAAGAAGAAGAAGGAAGAAGAAGAAAAGAAAAAAAAAGAATTTGATGAAGAAGAAAGAAGAAGAAAGAAGGAGGAATAAAAAAAGAAAGAAGAGAGAAGAATAAAGAAAAAAGAATGAAGAAAGAAAAAGAGGAATGAAGAAAAAGAAAGAAGAGAGAAGAAAAAGAAAGAAGAGAGAAGAATGAAGAAAAAGAAAGAAGAGAGAAGAATGAAGAAAAAGAAAGAAGAGAGAAGAATGAAGAAAGAAGAAGAATGAAGAAGAAGAATGAAGAAGAAGAAGAAAAAGAAGAAAGAGGAAGAAGAAAAAGAAAGAAGAGAGAAGAATGGAGAAAAAGAAAGAAGAGAGAAGAAAAAGAAAGAAGAATGAAGAAAGAAGAAGAATGAAGAAAGCATGAAGAAGAAGAAGAAAAAGAAGAAAGAAGAAAGAGGAAGAAGAAAAAGAAAGAAGAGAGAAGAATGAAGAAAGAAGAAGAAGAATGAAGAAGAAGAATGAAGAAAGAAGAATGAAGAAAAAGAAGAAAGAAGAAAGAGGAAGAAGAAAAAGAAAGAAGAGAGAAGAATGAAGAAAAAGAAAGAGAGAAGAATGAAGAAAGAAGAAGAAGAATGAAGAATGATGAAGAAGAATGAATAAAGAAGAAGAAGAATGAAGAAGAAGAATGAAGAAGAATGAAGAAAGAAGAAGACGAAGAAGAAAAAGAAGAAAGATGAAGAAAGAAGAGAGAAGAATGAAGAAAAAGAATGAAGAAAGAAGAAGAATGAAGGAAGAAGAAGGAAGAAAAAGAAAGAAGAGAGAAGAATGGAGAAAAAGAAAGAAGAGAGAAGAAAGAAGAGAGAAGAATGAAGAAAAAGAAAGAAAAGAGAAGAAAAAGAAAGAAGAATGAAGAAAGAAGAAGAAGAATGAAGAAAGAATGAAGAAGAAGAAGAAAAAGAAGAAAGAAGAAAGAGGAAGAAGAAAAAGAAAGAAGAGAGAAGAATGAAGAAAAAGAAAGAAGAGAGAAGAAAAAGAAAGAAGAGAGAAGAATGAAGAAAGAAGAAGAAGAATGAAGAAGAAGAAAAAGAAGAAAGAAGAAAGAGGAAGAAGAAAAAGAAAGAAGAGAGAAGAATGAAGAAAAAGAAAGAAGAGAGAAGAATGAATAAAGAAGAAGAAGAATGAAGAATGATGAAGAAGAATGAATAAAGAAGAAGAAGAATGAAGAAGAAGAATGAAGAAGAATGAAGAAAGAAGAAGACGAAGAAGAAAAAGAAGAAAGATGAAGAAAGAAGAGAGAAGAATGAAGAAAAAGAATGAAGAAAGAAGAAGAATGAAGGAAGAAGAAGGAAGAAGAAGTAATAGAAGAAGAAGAATTAGGAGAAGAAGAAAGAATGAGAAGCCTTTTATATTGGGTTTGCACTTTTGCTTTGCGTCAACACAAAAGCATGATGATGATGATGATGATGATGATGATGATGATGATGATGATGTGCGTTTCTTCTGGAAATAACATGCGTCGTGTTAGGGCAGCCCATTGGTTGGATGTTTATTTTTTTTAATTAAATGTATTTTTTTCATTTTGGATGAGCACAATGGACACTTGCCATTTATTTATGTAAGTACGTCAGTCATCTTGCTGTAGATAAGAGGTTTGGGTATGGGCACTTAAGAGTTTTTTTCCGCATAAGAGTTATGTATGGCGGAGTCTGCAGCTGTGTGTCACCGCACGTTGTGTATATATAATTGGTGACACATGTGTTTGTTTATCTGGTGGTGTCACCGAACGCTCTGGGCTAGTGATGTCACCCATTGGTCAGAGAGATGTTCTATTTATACATGGCTCGGGTCAGCGCTCCTATTTGCACATGTCGTGCTGGGTCAGCAGTGTCCGAGGTTATCTCATATGTTATGTGATCACATTATGGGGGCTACACAACCAGTGTAAACTGCCCGCAGACTTTCCAAGAAGTGTCACATGTTCTGTCTAATAGTGAGATCTCCACCGACCCACGACAGATTGAAAAGTGATAAATCTTAAAGACAGCAATGGCAGACATGGTGGGAACCCCTCATAATGGGCACAGTGGGTGTACAGACCTGGGAACTCAGCACAGGGATGGTGGGAACCCCTCATAATGGGCACAGCAGGTGTACAGACCCAGGAACTCAGCACAGGGATGGTGGGAACCCCTCATAATGGGCACAGCGGGTGTACAGACCTGGGAACTCAGCACAGGGATGGTGGGAACCCCTCATAATGGGCACAGTAGGTGTACAGACCCGGGAACTCAGCACAGGGATGGTGGGAACCCCACATAATGGGCACAGCAGGTGTATAGACCCGGGAACTCAGCACAGGGATGGTGGAAACCCCTCATAATGGGCACAGCGGGTGTACAGACCTGGGAACTCAGCACAGGGATGGTGGAAACCCCTCATAATGGGCACAGCGGGTGTACAGACCTGGGAACTCAGCACAGGGATGGTGGAAACCCCTCATAATGGGCACAGCGGGTGTACAGACCCGGGAACTCAGCACAGGGATGGTGGGAACCCCTCATAATGGGCACAGCGGGTGTACAGACCTGGGAACTCAGCACAGGGATGGTGGGAACCCCTCATAATGGCTGACAAAAACAGAAGGAATTTAAAGCAGGAACTTCAAGTTCCTATTTCAGGACAAGCTTTCTGGAGATCCACTTTTGTCTAGTAGTCCTAAACAGGACTAGAAGGTGCAGAAAAAAGAATTGAATTTCTTATTGACCAAAAGAAGGGAGAAGATCTGCACTTGGACTGAAAGAAGGAAGTAGAGCTCTGCTTAGAATAAAATAAGGAGGTGGATTTCTGCCTGGACTAAGAGAAGAGGATGGGTCTCTGGATTAGAAGAAGGAAGTGTGTTGTCTATGAACATTTTATTTTGTTAGTGTTACCTTGGAGCAGTGACAGGTACTCTTCTACAGAATGGCCTCTCCCCCCCCCCCCCTTCCTTTCTCTTCTTTCTATTTCTTTCTTTCTCTCACTCCTCTCCCTCTATCTTGTCTCTCCTTTTCTTCTCTCTCTCTTTCTCTCCTGTCTTTCTTCTTCTTTCTTTATCTCTCTCTCTTTCTTTATTTTTTTTCTCCCTCTTTCTCTCTCTCTTTTCTCTTTCTTTCTTAACTTTCCCCCTCTCTCTTTTTTCTCCCCCTTCTCTCTCTTTCTCCTCTTTCTTTCTCCTCCTCTCTCTTTCTCCTCTTTCTTTCTCCTCTCTCTCTTTTCTCTCTCTCTCTCTCCTTCCCCTCTCTCTCTCTCTCTTCTCTCTCTTTCTCCTCTCTCTCCCTCTCTCTCTCCTTCTCCTCTCTCTCTCTTCCTCCTCTCTCTCCCTCTCTCTCTTCTCTCTCTCCTTCTCCTCTCTCTCTTCCTCCTCTCTCTCTTCTCGCTCTTTCTCCTCTCTCTCCCTCTCTCTCTCCTCTCTCTTTCTATCTCTCTCTCTCCCTCTCTCTCTCCCTCTCTCTCTCTCTCTCTCTCTCTCTCTCTCTCTCTTTCTCTTCTCTCTCTTTCTCTCTCTCCCTCTCTCTCTCCTCTCTCTTTCTATCTCTCTCTCTCCCTCTCTCTATCTCTCTCTCTCCCTCTCTCTCTCTCCTCTCTCTTTCTCTCTCTCTCTCTCCCTCTCTCTCTCTTTCTCTTCTCTCTCTCCCTCTCTCTCTCTTCTCTCTCTTTCTCTCTCCCTCTCTCTCTCTTTCTCTTCTCTCTCTTTCTCTCTCTCCCTCTCTCTCTCTTCTCTCTCTTTCTCTCTCCCTCTCTCTTTCTCCTCTCTCTCTTTCTCCTCTCTCTCTCTTCTCTCTCTTTCTCCTGTTTCTCCTCCTCTCTCTCTCTCCTCTCTCTCTTCTCCCTCTTTCTCCTCTCTCTCTTCTCTCCCTTTCTCCTCTCTCTCTCCCTCTCTCCTCTCTCTCTCTTTCTCCTCTCTCTCTTCCTCTCTCGCTCCTCTCTCTTTCTCCTCTCTCTCTCTTTCTCCTCTCCCTCTTCTCTCTCTCCTCCTTTCCCTCTCTCTTTTCTCTCTCTCTCTCTTCTCTCTCTATCACACTTGCTCCCTCTCTCTCCCTAGAGGTCTCTGGTAGTCTCCCAGTGTAGCTGTCTCCCAGCTCCCACACACACACATACCAGGCAGAGGAATCACTGGTCAAGTGACTCATAGTTGGGAGTGAGTAGGGAGGGGGTACAGTGACAGTCTATGGGGGGGGAGGGATGGAAGACTGAGGACTCCCGTTCTCCTTTGCTCCCTCCTCTCCCCTCCTGGCTGACTCATGCAGGTTTCATACCCAGCTGGTGAGGTCAGCGGCTATATTGGGACACAGACAAGGGCAGGAGGGGGGGGGGGCAGTACAAAGGAGAGACTGCAAGTATCGACGTGCCCAGCGGATGACGCCGGTGTGCGAATTATGGAGACGGTGTGCAGAGACAGAGAAGGAAACATTTTAGAGATAGCGATTTAGTGAATGGGGCCCATTGATAAATGCACGCCGCCGTGCCGCTCCAACGACATTCATAAATTTTTAAAGTAGAACTTTTTTTTTCTAGTTTTGGATGGAGTGCGGAAGTGTTAGAGGATCTGTCAGGTTTTTAATGCTGTCTGTGTCCCCCTTGGGGAGATTTCTTCTCACTTCCTATTGTGTCTCCCCAAATTGAGGAGGAATCCCACCTCTGATGTTCCCATTGAGAGATTTCACCTCTTCTGGAGACAACTGGAACAATTTGGATTATCATCACTTCCTGTCCTGGTAATCTGGTCAGCAGGACAGGAAGTAAAAGGAAATCTTTACAAGGTGCCTGGTCTATGGCCTGGAGGTCACATGTGGCCCTTCGGTCCTTAGAATGTGGCCTTCAGTCACCAGCATCCAATAGCGGTAGCCTTGATTACAAAGGGGCTGCAATGGCGGTGATCTCTAGCAGCCTAGAATAAAAAATCCCCAGTTTTGGTTCACCGTACTGCGCACGCGGGTGCGTCCACGTGTTTCCACGCATTTCACACACGTTCCCGAGCGTCTCCTTTCAATGGGCTGCCAATGGGATGTCCACGGTATACAGGCACACATGTTTTATATAAGAGGTGAAGAGGCGGCCACACGCACACACATGTGCCGGAGACAGACGGGACACGGAGACAATCCAGAACAAATGTTTTACATTTAGAAGAAGACGGATAACGCCAGTGAGCCACGTATCCCGGCAACCAAATATTTACCGAAGAATCATCTATCGAAAATCAGACAATCGCTGAGGTCTTGTGCAATCCACCGTGGGATGTGTTCACTTTGTAGTGGTGGTGAAGTCTAACACCGGCTGCACATGGATCGCATTTAGACCGGTTCAGCAGGAACCCCCGACGCATTTCCATCCATGTATGGGCACGGAGGTTGTACAGAGGTCCAGCTTCCGATCCACTTATGTGCAACAGCCCTGCCGAATTTTCCCACAATCCCCCCCCCCCCCCAAAAAAAACTAGTGGGTTCTGAGAGACGTTTTTAAGCGCTCTAACGCTGATAAACACTTAAAAGCGTCAATCATCAGCGGTTTTTAATGTTTTTGATCCATTGAAAAAAGAATTTTTTTTTGCTAAAAAACACTAACATGGAAAAACGCTAATAAACGCTAAAAAAGCTAAAAAACGCTAACGTGGAAAAACGCTAATAAACGCTAAAAAAGCTAAAAAACGATAACGTGGAAAAACACTAATAAACGCTAAAAAAGCTAAAAAACGCTAGCGTGGAAAAACGCTAATAAACACTAAAAAAGCTAAAAAACGCTAGCGTGGAAAAACGCTAATAAACACTAAAAAAGCTAAAAAACGATAACGTGGAAAAACGCTAATAAACACTAAAAAAGCTAAAAACGCTAACATGGAAAAACGCTAATAAACGCTAAAAAAGCTAAAAACCGCTAACGTGGAAAAACGCTAAAAACGCTAACGTGGAAAAACGCTAATAGCTGCTAAAAAACGCTATTGCAAAAACATTGAAAAAAGTTGAAAAACTCACTGCAAAGCTACGGACGTTTTTATAACGTTATTTTAACGTCCAGTGTGCATGAGGCCCCACCCATCCATTACTTTTGATATTTGCATAACTCCTCCCAAGAGCCCGCCCACCACTGAGGACTCTAGAGGGCAGTACTAAGACAGGGTGCTCTGAGGTTTTCTAAGCAAAGCACCCTGCAGGCCCCTCCCACCAGCCACGATCCGCCTTCATTGCATTGATTGGGGGTCTCCAAGCTTTCTAAACAAGGGGCCAGTTTACTGTTCTTCAGACTGTGGCCATTGGGTGTAGATAATGTCCCGACATCAGCGGGGGGAAAAAACAATGCCCCATCGTTGGTGTCAGTGGGAGGAATAGTGCCCCATTGTTGGTGTCAGTGAGAGGAATAGTGTCCCATCATTGGTGTCAGTGAGAGGAATAGTGCTCCATCATTGGTGTCAGTGAGAGGAATAGTGCCCCATCATTGGTATCAGTGGGAGGAATAGTGCCCCATCATTGGTATCAGTGGGAGGAATAGTGCCCCATCATTGGTGTCAGTGGGAGGAATAGTGCCCCATTGTTGGTGTCAGTGGGAGGAATAGTACCCCATTGTTGGTGTCAGTGAGAGGAATAGTGTCCCATCGTTGGTGTCAGTGAGAGGAATAGTGTCCCATCATTGGTGTCAGTGAGAGGAATAGTGCCCCATCATTGGTATCAGTGGGAGGAATAGTGCCCCATCGTTGGTGTCAGTGGGAGGAATAGTGCCCCATTGTTGGGTGTCAGTGAGAGGAATAGTACCCCATCGTTGGTGTCAGCGGGAGGAATAGTGCCCCATCATTAGTATCAGGGGAAGGAATAGTGCCCCATCATTGGTGTCAGTGGGAGGAATAGTGTCCCCATCACTGGTGTCAGTGGGGGGACTAGGGCCTGATCATTGGTATCAATGGGAGGAATAGTGCCCCATTGTTGATGTCAGTAGGAGGAATAGTGCCCCATCATTGGTGTCAGTGGGAGGAATAGTGCCCCATCATTGGTGTCAGTGGGAGAAATAGTGCCCCATCGTTGATGTCAGTGGGAAGAATAGTGCCCCATCATTGGTGTCAGTGGGAGGAATAGTGCCCCATCATTGGTGTCAGTGGGAGGAATAGTGCCCCATCATTGGTGTCAGTGGGAGGAATAGTGCCCCATCATTGGTGTCAATGGGAGGAATAGTGCCCCATCGTTGATGTCAGTGGGAAAAATAGTGCCCCATTGTTGATGTCAGTAGGAGGAATTGTGCCCCATCGTTAATGTCAGTGTGCCCAATTGTTGGTGTCATTGGGAAGAATTGTGCCCATTGGATTTCGTGCTTGATGGGGAACTTTGAGAGGTAGAGGATTTGTAATAGGAGGGGTAAGTTTTTTTTTTGAGGGGGGGATTTATTCTGGGTGCATATGGGGAGAGAGAGGATTTGAGCTGGGGGAGGGATGGGGGGGGGCAAAGATTTGTGTCAGGAGGGGGGATTTCAGCAGGGGGGTGGATTTGTACTGGGAGGGAGGGGGATTTATGATTAGGGGGGAGTATGCAGATAAGTGCTTGTTTTTTTTGGTTGGGGGGGGGGGGGGGGGCGTAATTTGGCATGTTCGCCCTGTGCTATAGATGACCTTGTCCTGGCACTGGCTATAATAATTTAAAAAATGAATATTTAGATTGCTGCATAAGGTCAATCATGACAGGTCCTCTTTACACAGGAAGTACAGCTGAGCCCCCATTTCCAAACTGTTTTACCTGCCAAAATATTTATAATGCCCACAGACTTGCGTGGGTGTGATCTATGGCAGCAAAGTATCCGGTGACAACACATTCCAGAGCTGCCATTCTGCAGACTTGGTGTCACCACCTCGCCTCCTGTCCTGGTGACACCCACTCCCACCTACAAGCTCGCCCAGGTACCTCCCACTCCGCACCAACAGCCACGCCCACTGCAAGCCTGATTTCAGCTTCCAGCTGGCGACTCTGTAGAAAGCCACCCTATTCCTTCTGTATTGAGCTGTACTGCAATGGTACGGCCCCCCTCTAAGCTACGCAAACTGTTGGCGCTATATAAATCCTGTATAATAATAATAATATTAGTAAACAATTAACTGAAATGGAAATTGATTTTATAGCAGCAGCCAATCGGATGCTCCCATCTGACCTGGACAGGAAAGAACAGCTAGAGTTATTTTTGGACATTCACGAAGAAGCAGGAAAAAAATTCCTGAAAAATGTAATAATAAATGTGGCCGAGGCAAAAAATGCCACCCTGGCGAATGGCTGCCATATCAGGTGACGGTCCAGGAAAGTACATGAGGGTGGGGCCTGCGCCTTTAAGGCGCTATAAAAAGAAACATTCCTTAGTGTACGACATCATCTTCAGTCAGCCAATCGGAGAAGAACAGGGGGCGGGACCTCCCACAGGCATGTGAACTTGTTCATTCATAAAAAAAAAAAAAAAGGGGGGGGGGAGTAGGGCAAATCCTGCAGATTATCACTCCCCAAGATATATTATTGCACTAAAGAGCCAGGCTGCTGTGGGGGAGGGGCACACTGAGGAGGAACCACAAGTCCCAGCATGCTGGATAGAAAATCTGGGTAAAATGTAGGCTCATTCACTAGATAAGGAGCTGCAGGCAAGCTGTTTTTCAACTTTTGTGCCAAAATAGTGGCTTACCCTTCTCTATGGCAAGCCTGGAGGGGGGGGGGGGGGGGGGGGCACTCTGCAGATGATCCCACCTGAGGATCTTCTGCTGCAGACCTTCTCACTAAATACATAGGCTGCTGCACATGGTGCAGTGTATCAGGGAAGTAATCCAAGTCATTAAGTGGTGTGTGTGTGTAAAAAAAAGGGTGAGCGGGGCAATAGCACAATCAGTAACTGAGGAACCACAAGTGCCAGCATGCCCGGGGCAAACTGGGCCCTGAGGCATGGCAGACAAAGGGTTGAGAGTTATATATGATCCTTAACTAGTTAATGAGCCGCATTTATGCTGAGACAAGGTGTTCTTCATCAGTCGCAGCCGCCAGAATGGAATATAAAGCCTTCTAGAGACTGAGGAAAGACAAGTGCCAGCATGCCCGGGGCAAACTAGGACCTGAGGAATGGCATACAAAGGGCTGAGCACTAGGTGTGCCCCTTAATTGGGTAATGAGCTGCATTTATGAGCTGCATTACATGATGTCCTTCAACTGTCGCGGGTGCAAAATGGAATGTAAGCCCTTCCAGTGACCGACGAACCACAGGTGCCAGCATGCTCAGGGCATAACTAGGACCTCAGGCGTGGCATACAAAGGGTTAAGAATTATATATGCTCGTTAATTGGGTAATGAGCTGCATTTATGCTGAGACATGATGTCCTTCAACTGTCCCGGGTGCCAAAATGGAATATAAACCCTTCCAGTGACCGAGGAACCACAGGTGCCAGCATGCTCAGGGCACAACTAGGACCCGAGGCGTGGCAAACCAAAGGGCTGAGCACTATGCTCGTTAACTGGTTCTTCTGAGACCTGGTGTTCTTCAACTATCACCAGTACCCAGTGCTATATATCCAGTTTCCCCGAAAATAAGACCTAGCGTGATTGTCGGTGATGGCTGCAATATAAGCCCTACCCCCCAAATAAGCCCTAGTTAAAGTCCCTGTAGGTCTTATTTTCAGAGTATGGCTTATTTTTGGGGGAAACACGGTAGAGCTTATTTGGGGGGTAGGGCTTATATTGCAGCCATAACTGGTTAATGAGCTGCATGAATGCTGAGACTTGGTGTTCTTCAACTATCACCAGTACCCAGTGATATATCTCCAGTTTCCCCGAAAATAAGACCCAGCATGATTGTCGGTGACGGCTGCAATATAAGCCCTCCCCCCAAATAAGCCCTAGTTAAAGTCCCTGTAGGTCTTATTTTCAGAGTATGGCTTATTTTTGGGGGAAACACGGTAGGGCTTATTTGGGGGTAGGGCTTATATTGCAGCCATAACTGGTTAATGAGCTGCATGTATGCTGAGACTTGGTGTTCTTCAACTATCACCAGTACCCAGTGCTATATACCCTGTTTCCCCCCCCCGAAAATAAGACCTAGCGTGATTGTCGGTGATGGCTGCAATATAAGCCCTACCCCCCAAATAAGCCCTAGTTAAAGTCCTTGGAGGTCTTATTTTCAGGATAGGACTTATTTTCAGGGGAAACAGGGTAGGGCTTATTTGGGGGGTAGTGTTTATATTGCAGCCATCACCGACAATCACGCTAGGTCTTATTTTCGGGGAAACAAGGTATATAGCACTGGGTACTGGTGATAGTTGAAGAACACCAAGTCTCAGCATTCATGCAGCTCATTAACCAGTTATGACTGCAATATAAGCCCTACCCCCCCAAATAAGCCCTACCCTGTTTTCCCCAAAAATAAGCCCTACCCTGAAAAATAAGACCTACAAGGACTTTAACTAGGGCTCATTTGGGGGGTAGGGCTTGTGTTGCAGCCATCACCGACAATCACGTTAGGTCTTATTTTTGGGGAAACAGGGTAGGAGTGTATGACCCCATTAACAGAAGAAGACCAGACTCGTCCTCCTCATCCTGATGTTAAATATAAAATACAAATCTGGGGGGGAACCATTTTCTATTGGCTGCACTGGGTAGGCGGAGCCGGGAACTCACGTGGGACCTCAGGAGCTGACATCTCACTTCTTTCTTGGGAACTGGTGCAGATATCACAGTTCTGAGATTCCCAGAAGATTAACGAAACTAGTGGGCAACTCAGCCCAGCGTTCTTCACCCAACAGAGAAATATCAATTCTGCATGGAGTGGCCCTTTAAGCCAGCCATTTTTCTATTGGCTGCAGCAGGTAGGCGGAGCCGGGAACTCATGTGGGACTTTAGGACTTGAGATCTCACTTCTTTTTTGGAAACTGGCACGGATATCTCAGTTCTATAATTCCCAGAAGATTAAAGAAAGAGGGTAACTCAGCCCAACAGTCTCGGCTCCACAGAGAAATATCAATTCTGCGTGGAGTGGCCCTTTAAGCCAGCCATTTTTCTATTGGCTGGAGCAGGTAGGCGGAGCCAGGAACTCATGTGCAACTTCAGGACATAAGATCTCACTTCTTTGTTGGGAACTGGTGCAGATATCTCAGTTCTGGGATTCTCAGAAGATTAAAGAAACTAGAGGGTAACTCCGTCCAACAGTTTCCACCCAACAGAGGAATATAAATTTTGTGTGGAGTGGCCCTTTAAGCCAGCCATTTTTTTATTGGCTGCTGCAGGTAGGCGGAGCCGGGAACTCATGTGCAACTTCAGGACCTGAGATCTCACTTCTTTTTTGGAAACTGGCACGGATATCTCAGTTCTGTAATTCCCAGAAGATTAAAGAATCTTGAGGGAAGCTCAGCCCAACAGTCTAAACCCAACAGAGAAATATGAATTCTGCGGGGAGTGACCCTTTAAGTCAGCCATTTTCTTATTGGCTGAAGCAGGTAGGCGGAGCCGGGAACTCATGTGCAACTTCAGGAACTGAGATCTCACTTCTTTGTTGGGAACTGGTGCAGATATCTCAGTTCTGGGATTCCCAGAAGATTAAAGAATCTAGAGGGTAACTCCGCCCAACAGTCTCGGCCTAAAAGAGAAATATCAATTCTGCGTGGGGTGGCCCTTTAAGCCAGCCATCTTTCTATTGGCTGCCGAACGTAGGCGGAGTTGGGAACCTCAGGACCTAAGATCTCACTTCCTTGTTGGGAACTGGTACTGTTAGCTCAGTACTGGGATCCCCAAGAGATAAAAGGAATACAAATTTAAACTGGTGCAGATATCTCAGTTCTGTAATTGTCAGAGGATTAAAGAAAATACAGGGTAACTCCGCTCAACAGTCTCCTCCCCCAACAGAGAAACGTCAATTCTGCACGGAGTGCCCCTTTAAGTCGGCTAATATTGACACCCATACTGGACTCATCCATTATATTTCATTTACACCATCCGCAATACATTGGTAAAATAGTTTCCTATGTCTGGCTGATAGCCGATGATTTTTATCATTGAACCTCAGATATTTTTCAGCATGCTGGTCATTTTCCAAAACAGTCCCGGAGCCCATTATTGCTCAGCATTGTTCCCATCAACTTATAATTCTCACTCAGATCTGTGTTCTCAGAATCTCATGTTGGATCCCTTCAGTCCTTTACATGTTGTATTATCTGCACATGGCAGATTTACTAATCTTCAATGTGCTCCTGCTCTAACGCCCATCCCCCGCCCCCCTCTGCGGTGACGACATTGGGGTTGCAACATTTCGCACTTTCCCTCTTTCCAATATTCTTTTTCCTATTTCCTGGTGACACATACAGGAATGAATGCCCAAGGACATTACCTTTTTTTTTTTTTTTTTTTTTGGTCTGTTGCCGACTGTTCAAACTTTTCTACCAAACTTTCTCCTAAACTTTTATTGAAACTTTTTCTTGTGGCTTAGGTGACCTGACTTTGTTACCTTTACCAATCCTGGAGCCCAAATATTTCTAGAGTTGTATATTGATCATCCCTTTGATGTAACTTTGTATCGACTTCATTTCTGGTCTTCAGTCTGCTACAAAGTGTCACATCATCGTTCTCTAGATTGCAAGCTCTTGTGGTCAGGGGTCTCCTTCCACTTGTCTGGTGTTATGTATTACATGTGACCCCTTATATAGTTCACCTGTTCATTGTACAACGCTACAGAACATGTTGTTGCTTTTTAAAGGGATGATAGCAGTAATCTTTATAACATAGTGTGGGTGGGGCAATAGAGTGTAAGCTCCTCTGGTGCAAAAACTAGATGGCTGAGTGTTCTCTGTACAGCACTGCAGTATATGTCAGAGCTATATACATGTAAAATAATAATAGTGCATGACTAATACGACATTAGAGTGTAAGCTCCTTTGGTGCTGGGGCAGCTGTGATTGGCTCAGTGTATAACAATACATGTATAATAATATTAATAATAATAGTGAGTGACTGTGGTGGGGCATTAGAGTGCAAGCTCTTCTGGTGCAGAGACTGGTGTGACAGGCTCATTGTTCCCTGTACCACATTATGGCTTATGTCAGAGCTATTTAAATGTATGATAGTGTGTAGAGTGTAAGTTCCTCTGGTATAAAGAACATGCTGTTGCTTTTTAAAGGGATGATAGCAGTAATCTTTATAGCATAGTGTGGATGGGGCAATAGAGTGTAAGCTCCTCTGGTGCAAAAACTAGATGGCACAGTGTCTTCTGTACAGCACTGCAGTATAAGCCCAAAGCTATATAAATGTAAAATAATAATATTGCGTGACTAATATGACATTAGAGTGCAAGCTCCTTTGGTGCTGGGGCAGCTGTGACTGGCTCAGTGTTCTCTGTATAGCACTATAGTATATATCAGAGCTCTATAAATGGATAATAATTATACTGGGTGACTGTGGTGGAATGCTAGAGTGTAAGCTCCGCTGGTGCAGAAATTGATGTGAATGGCTCAGTGTTCACTGTACACCGCTATGGCATATGTCAGAGCTATAGAAATGTATAATGATTCTACTGTGTGATTATGGTGGAGAACGTTAGAGTGTAAGCTCCTCTGGTGCAGAAAATGATGGGAATGGCTCAGTGTTCTCTGTACAGCACTATGGTATATGTCAGAGTTATATAAATGTATAATATACTGTGGGGGGGGGGGGGGGGGGGCATTAGAGTGTAAGCTCCTCTGGTGCAGAAACTGGCATAAGTGTCTGAGTCTTCTTTCTACAGCACTATGGAATATATCAGAGCTATATATGTATAATAGTAAGCTGTGACTGTGGTAAGGACATTAGAGTGTAAGCTCTTCTGCACCACAGACTGATGCTTTGTTCAATACAATATTCCTCAGTAGAAAGTCCCTGGAAATGAAAGCGTTGCCATGTCTTACCTGTGGCTCCTTGTCTACTGATCTCCACCAGAAGCAGCATCAGAAGAGACTTCAGTAAGGTCCAGGATTCCATCCTTGTGGTGGCACTCTTGGTAGCCCTCTGTCTGTTGGGTGGCACCAGGCTGCCCAGGTCTGACTGTGTAATATTCAAGCCTGAGGTTCCTACCGGTCTCTAGTCTATGCCCCTGCGCTGTGCCAGTCTCTATGCTGTGCCAGTCAGCAGTAAGTGGTTGGTCGGTCTCCTGCTCACTTGCCACGTGTTGGTCTAGGTGAGTGGTGGTGGTTGGTGCCAGCTCTTCCCTGGCGGTCTCTCCTCATTCCCTCTCTTTCTCTCAAGGAATGAATGAGTCACTCTCCTTTCTCTCCTGGCACTCTGAACTGTCTCTGGCTGTCTGGAGGAAGGAGTGAGTCACACACAGACCACCCTCTCTCTCTGTGCCCTGATGCCCTCTTTGTTAAAAGAATTGCCTCCTTCTTCACCTACTTCACTAACTCTTCCTTCCCTCTCCTCTCCTCTCCTCTCTAATGTCCTCTCTCTGGATCTCTTCCTCTCAGTCCCTCTCCTCCTCTTGTCTCTGCTCCCCTGTGCTCCTTCCTCCAGCTCTCTGTACAGGAATGAATGAGTCAGACTTGGTATCCTGAATCCATAAGCAGAAGGTCTGTCCCATTTCCTCTGTCCACCCCCAGACTGTGACGAAGATTAGGGGTAGAGCAGGGGAGGAGGAAAGGGAGTAACAGGCTGCAGGACGGGGAGAGGAGGAGGGAGAGGAGGAGGAGGGAGAGGAGTCTGGTGCACCAAGTCTGAGTCAACTTCAAACACCCAACCATGTGCTGAGCACTATGAAAGAATGTCTACTTCACCTGAATACATGGTTATATGGACCCGTCCCTCAGACTACAGGATAGAGAGGAGAGGGGAGGGGAAGAGGGGAGAGGAGAGAGAAAGAGGAGAAAGGAGGAGAGGAAAGAAGAGAGGAGAGGAAGAGGATAGGAGAGAGGAAGAGTGTAGAGGAGAGAGGAGAGGAAAAGAAGAGGGGAAAAGAAAAGTGGAGATGAGAGAAAAAGGAGAGGGGGAAGGAAGAGGAGAGGGGAGAGGAAGAGGAGAGGAAGAGAGGAGAGGAAAGGGGAAAAGAAGAGTGGAGAGGAGAGAAAAAGAAGAGGTGAAAGGAAGAGAGGAGAGGAGAGGGGGAAAGAAGAGTGAAGAGGAGAGGAAAAGAAGAGAGGAGAGGTGAGCAGAGAAGAGGGGAAAAGAAAAGAAGAGCAGAGAGGAGAGGAAAGGAAAGGAAAAGAAGAGAGGAGAGGAAGAGAGAAGAGGAGAGAGAGGAAAAGAAGAGGTGAGAGAAGAGAGGAAGGGAGGAGAAAAAAAGAAGAGAGAAGAGGAGAGGGAAGGAGAGGAAGAGGAGAGAGAAGAAGAGGAGAGGAGAGAGGAAGAGAGGAGAGGAAAGTAAAGTAAAAGAAGAGAGGAGAGGAGAGGAAAGAATGAGAGGAGAGGAGAAGAGAGGAAAGGAAAAGAAGACATGAGTGAAGAGGAAAAGAAGAGAGGAAGAGAAGAGAGGAAAAGAAGAGAAGAGAGGAATAGAACAGATTAAAGGAGTGAAGAAGAGGGGGAGGAAAAGAAGAGAGAAGTAGGGGAGAGAAACGAAGAGTGGATTGTTGAGAGATGGTTGGAAGAGAAGAGAGAAATAGGGGAGAGGAAAGAAGAGGAGACAGGAATAGGGGAGAAAAGAATAGAGGAGAGGAAAGAAAAAGAGAAGAGAAGAGGAAAAGAAGAGATGAGAGGAAGAGGGGAGAGTATAAGAAGAGACGAGAGAAGGGAGAAATAGGAAGAGGGGAAAAAGTGGGAGGAATAGAGTGGAGAGAGGAACTTGGGAAAGAAGAGAGGAAGAGGGGAGATGAGTATAGAGGAGAGAAGAGAGCAGGTGAGTGGGCAAGGAAGAGGGGAGAGGAGGGAGGAAGAGGAGACAGGAAGAGGTGAGAGGAAGAGCAGATATAAGAGAGAAAGAGGAGTTGAGAGAAAAAAGAGGAGAGAGAAGGAAAGGGAAAAGAAATGATGTTGAGTGTTCAAAAGAAAGGCCTATGAGGGGAAAGGAAAGGAGAAAGGAAGAGAGATGAGAATAGATAAGTAAAAGGAGGCCAAGTAGGGAGATGAGGCGAGAGGGGATAAGATGAGAAGAAAGGTGGGGACAGGATAAGAAACCAGAGGAGAGAAGAGAGGTGTGAAGGAGCAAGGAGAATAGAGGTGGGGAGAAGAGAGCATAACATAAGAGATATAGATAGGAGGGGACAGGAGAGGGAAAAGAGGTGGGGAAGGGGTGACGGGAGGATAGGGTGGAAGAGATAGAAAGGAGGAGGGTTGGAGAGGAGAATAGTAAGGTGGGAAAAGAGGAGTAGAGTACATCGGCTATGGAATAGGAGGACGGTGTAGGTGCAGCCATTGGGGACTACAAACCCACCCAACACCTAACACTTTGAGTCCAGCTATAAGACGGCCGGAAATCATGACCCGTCCCCGTCCTTAACTGGTTAACAGAGCAGAGATGATGTCGCGTTTTGGTGAGATTTTGAAATGCCTCGTGAAATGACTTTAATTAAAGATTCTCCCTCTCCTGTCTCTAGAAAGCGGCCTGTGCTTCCTGCACTGAGTATACAGACCTGTGGGATTAGTGAAGGTTTAATACATCTGTAAACAAACCCAACATTCAGATCCGTCAGGTATGCTGTACATTCCCATCCAGCATGGCTGCCATTTCTGCACTGGTATTGGAGGACTAAATGACTTTTGGAGACTTTATTGCCATGATTTTGTGAACAGGGGTCTGTCTCCGCCCATTACACATGGATAGACCTTGGCTCCAACTATTTCGTTATTGTGCATTATGGAGAACTCTTCTGAGGGGGGGGGGGGGGGGGGTGGACCTCCAATAATCAGCATTATAGAGGATGAAGCCAATGGGTGCTCAATATTCTATAATTTGGGGGCTCGGCAAACGAACCCCAACCCCCTCCCCCGAGGGAGATGGACAGGAATGCGGTAATTCAATCCCCCCCCCCCATGCGGTGGACGGATGGGAATGCGCCGGCGATCAGAGGCCTCCTTACCTTAGAAAGGAGGCAGATCAGGCGGACATGGATCTGGGCTGCAGCTCCTCACTCCGGGGCCATCGCTTCTCCTCCAGCCCGAACAGTAAGTGGGTCCTGACTGAGACCTGATTGACCGGGAGTCCTAAGACCAATCAGATCTCAGGAACTGCTTCCTGATTGGCCAGTATGAGAATCAGGAAGACAATAACGAAAATTAATTTGCTATTGTCACATAACTGGGTGGGCTCAGGGCGCAGAGCTCTGTGCCCCGAGCCCACCCCTTATTGAAGCCAATTAGAGCCTCGGGCTCTAATCATGTGCTTCAAAAAAGGAAAAAAATTGAAATCCATGCGCCCGGCGCCCCACATGTAGATTAAGGGGCCAGACCCAGACACATGGATAGGAGACTGGACAGCGGCAAATTACGTCAGTGGCTCGGCTCCCTCCTCCTCCCTCCTCCTTCCCCTGCTGCCGGGCCAGGAGGAGAGCGCAGCGGTGCCTTGTGCATGCACAGTAAGGACCCGGCGTGAAGCTGTAATGCTGCACTACCGGGTTACCTTACCAGCAATGGCCGCGGAAGCTCCTGACAGCTGATGGAAACATCAGCTGTGGTGCCGAATTTGCTGGACTCCAGGACAAGTAAGTGTCCTATTATTAAAAGTCAGAAGCTGCAGTATATGTGTAGCTGCTGGCTTTTCATTTTTGCAGGGGTGAGCGGACCTCTGCTTTAAAGTGTGTCATATGGTCCTTTGCAGAAGAGGAAGGACCCTTCCCTGACCCCCCAGAGTGAGAGAGAGGGTAAGGCACACTCAGGTCCACCTAGTCAAAAGACCCCGCTCCTCATGATTAGACAAAGCCAGGGCTACTGTTGCACATCATGGGGCTCCATACAGCCTACCTGACAGGGCTTCCCCCAGGCAAAAGTAACCGAGGACTTAGATTTATCAGCCCCTTCTCCATAGCCTCAGCGTCACAGATGAATGAATAGGAAGTGCTCTGAGGCTACCTGCTTATTAGCAAACTGAAGCATAGTAAATATCTTTTAGTGATGAATGGACACAGGAGTGATTGGTACTGATCGCTCATTGTATTCATTCAGGGAAAAAGGGGGCTGGTAAATGACACCCCATTGTGTGCCTGCAGCATCCTCCAGCAGGAGAAGAGGGAAGCTGGAAGCGTTGTTGGGGAAAGAGGCACACGGGGGGGGGGGGGGGGGTGCGACAGTAGATGGAAGGGGTGCATGCTCTAGAACCAATCCCTTTGCAGTGCAGCCAGTGGAAGGAAGAGGAGGAGAAGCTGACAGTGCTGCAGTGGGAGACAGAAAAGGATTGGTGTCTATAATAAGACAGTACAGCCGGCCCTCCAACTCAGCAGGTGCGTGGGCCCCCCCATTTAGAACTGATGGGGCCTGGATCCAGTACAGGAAAGCTGGATGTACTGCTATACTGTTATTAGTGGCGCTGGCCAAAGCAAACCTACAAGCACTGGGTGAGGGGCTCTTTCAAAGAGAGGCCTACAAGTCAGGGGAGGAAGGAACCTATAGGACAAAACATCCTTGCCTTAGAATTCAGAGCAGGGTTGTTGCAAGGATTTTTGACACCCTAGGCGAAAACTCATTTTGCCGCCCCCTTGGCTCCACCCCTGACTCCTCCCCCTTTCCCCAGCCCATGTAAACCCAACCTTTTTAATGAAGGGCCCATCAAATGCAGACCACCAGCACCCATCAATGCAGCCTACGAGTGCCCATCAATGCAGCCTCACCAGCGCCCATCAATGCAGCCTCACCAGCGCTTATCAATGCAGCCTCACCAGCGCCCATGAATGCAGCCTCACCAGCGCCCATCAATGCAGCCTCACCAGCGCTTATCAATGCAGCCTCACCAACATCCATCAAATGCAGCCTCACCAGTGCCCATCAATGCAGCCTCACCAGCGCTTATCAATGCAGCCTCACCAACATCCATCAAATGCAGCCTCACCAGCGCCCATCAATGCAGCCTCACCAGCGCTTATCAATGCAGCCTCACCAGCACCCATCAATTAATGTTTGCTTGCTTACATTAGTTCGGGAGTCGGGACACAGACACAGTTCTCCGCACCTCTGACACTATGTGCAAACAAAGCGGTGGCGGCCTGCTAATGCTGAGACTCAGTTGCTTGCTGCAGAGAGAAGAGAGTAGGAACACCAGTAACAGGGCGCCCTAGGCACCAGGGCACCCTAGGCGGCTGCCTAGTTTGCCTAGTGGTAGCACCGGCCCTGCTTTAGAATAGGCCAGAAGAGCCACACCCTACGATCCGAGTGAAAAAACACACATACTGTATGCAAGCGCATGTAACACACGTATAAATAAAAATAAAGAAAGATTAATTAAAAAAAGGTGCGAGTGCATGTTCCATGTCTAGGCCTTGCAGCCTTGTAACAAAAGTTGTCGCAGTCACGGCCAGAAGGCTTAGCCCAAAAGGCGACATGTAGAAAAAAACAAGTGGTGTTGTGGCCTACTGCCCTTTCTCAGAGTGAGGTCCCAAACCCATAGTGATGCCAGGAGCACCTCTGGGGCACCCCTCGCAGGTGGTCCTTAACACTGCAGGCTTTCTGCCTCTTGGACCCCTGGCCAGACAAGGCAGCAAAGTTTGAAACAGGAGGCACTGGGCTCCTTGGAACCCTCCATACCAGGGAAGTATTACCAACCCCCACTTTACACAGTTGGTGTTCAATTTGGATTCCTTCCCATGAGGAGAGCCCCCAGGACACCCATCATGCCAGCAGGAATACAGCCAGCTATCCCGGCCAAAGAGCCTGAATGATGCCGGAGCATCCCTACCGGACACTGACAAGAACAGATGACAAACATGGCCAAACGCCTGAGAAGCGATTATTTATGGAACTTAACAGAGTCCAAGGCGACATTTTCTTATCATATAAGGAATCTCTAGATTTTCTTCATTTTCTTATTGGCCAAAATACAGTCGTGCGCAAAAGTTTGCATACCCTGTCAGAAATTGTGACATTTTGGCATTATTTTGAAAATATGATTGATCATAACCAAAAAACTGTCTTCTATTTACCGTCTGCATGGTTGACCTCCCAGACGGAAGCCTTTACTGCGCCAATGCCACAAAAAAGCCCAATGAGGCATGTCAAGGTGTTGTTGGGCATATTGTAACCAGGCTTTTTTGTGGAACTTGTACAGTGAAGGCTTCTTTCTGACAACCATGCAGCTCTTTTTTGTTCAAGTATCATCGGATTGTGCTCCTTTAAAAACAACCACACAGCAGCCTGTATTTCTCCTGAGGTTACAGTACCTGTTAGGAATTTTTCAGGATACAAAAAAAAAACTGTCATTTGTGGCTGAAATCTTTCTTGGTCTATCTGACCTTGGCTTGGTATCAAAAGAGCCCCTAATTTTCCATTTCTTAATAAGTAATTAAACAGTACTGACTGACATATTCAAGGGTTTGAATATCTTTTTATATCTTTTTCCATCTTCGTAAAGTTTCATTACCTTGTTACGCAGGTCTTTTACTGTTATTTTCTACCTCCTTATGGCTCAGTGTCTAGCCTGCTTAGTGCACCCATGTGAGAGCTAACAAACTCATTGACAATTTATACACAGATACTAACTGTGATTTAAAAAGCCGCAAATGTGGGTAATTAACCTTTAATTGTGTGTTTGGGCGGCACAGTGGTGTAGTGGGTAGCACTCTCACCTAGCAGTAAGAAGGGTCACTGGTTCAAATCCCCACCACAACACTACCTGCCTGGAGCTTGCATGTTCTCCTTGTGCCTGCGTGGGTTTCCTCCGTGTACTCCGGTTTCCTCCTATGCTCCAAAGTCATGCAGGTAGGTTAATTGGCTTCTGTCCAAAAAAGTTGGCCCTAGTAGATGAATGGGGACCTTGGATTGTGGGCTCCTTGAGGGTAGTGACTGATGTGAGTGTGCGATGTACAGGGATAGGGACAGTTGTAGACACTCACTCAGGTTTAACTGGATGGACTGGTGTCTTTATTCAACCTTAAAGCGGAGGGCCGGTTTAAAAAAAAAAAATTAAAAGTCAGCAGCTGCAAACACTGTAGCTGCTGACTTAATAAGCACACTTACCTGTCCAGGCCGCCCGCGATGTCGGCTGACCCATCCCTCGGGTTCCTGGCACCGCCATTTTGGCTAAGGGAAACAGGTAGTGGAGCCTTGTGGCTTCACTGCCCGTTTCCTACTGCGCATGCGCGAGTCGCGCAGCACTTTGTGAATGGGGTGCGCTGTGTTCTGGTACACACAGTTCCCAGAACACAGCGCGACCCATTACTCAGAAGACGCCGCACGGAGGAGAGAAGACCAGAAGATCTCCGCGGAGGAGGAAGAGGCAGATTAGGATGATGTGCCTAGCAACAGGCATTTCTGGTAAATTAAAAAAAAAAAAAATTCATTTTGTTTTTCAGATTTTTTTCTAATTTTTTATGTATTTTTTTTTCAGGGTGGCCCTCCACTTTAAACTATGTATGTTGCCATTTTAACCTGTGTGTGCCACCTTCTGTGTCTGTACCAAGGCCAAACATTCCAGGGCATGTAAACTTTTTATGAGGGCCATTTGGGTGATTTCTGTTATCGTTATGATTTAACCACTACAGATCCGCGCTATTGCCAAATGACGGCATCAGCGCGGACCTACATTTCCGGGACTACGTCTATTGACGTCGTCCCGGATACGAGCGGCCTGCGCGCCCCCTGAGGGGCGCGCGCGGCGCGCTCTGTGATCGGCGAGTCCGTGAGACTCGCCTGATCACCGATCCGTGCAAGGGGTCGATCCCGACCCCTTATCACGTGATCAGCTGTCAGCCAATGACAGCTGATCATGTGATAGAACGGAGCCGGTAATCGGCTATTATTCCTCCTCGCGCTGACAGCGCGAGGAGAGAAAAAAAAAGCCGATCACCGGCGGCCGTGATCGGGACATCAGTCCCGATCACGGCCAGCAATACAGCTGACCACCTGCCCCCTGCCAGTGCCCACCTGCCCACCGCCGTGCCATCCTGAATAAAAGTAAGTGCCCCCCATCAGTGCCCCCCATCAGTGCCCATAGTGCCCACAGTGCCACCTACAGTGCCACCCACAATGCCACCCACAGTGCCATCCAGCAGTGCCACCAACAGTGCCACCCACAGTGCCCACAATCTGCCTCAAAGGTGCTGCGACCCAGTGCCGCCCATCAGTGCCCAGCAGTGCCGCCCATCAGTGCCCAGCAGTGCCGCCCATCAGTGCCCAGCAGTGCCGCCCATCAGTGCCCAGCAGTGCCACCTATCAGAGCCACCTATCAGTGCCACCTATCAGTGCCCATCAGTCCCATCTATCAGTGGTACCTATCAGTGCCCATCCGTGCCACCCATCCGTGCCACTTATCCGTGCCACCCATCCATGCCATCTTATCTGTGCCCATCTTTGCCCATCAGTGCCGCCTTATCTGTGCCCATCGGTGCCGCCTTATCTGTGCCTATTAGTGCCGCCTTAACTATGCCTATCAGTGCCCACCAGTGCAGCCCATCAGTGCCCACCAATGCAGCCCATCAGTGCCCACCAATGCAGCCCATCAGTGCCCACCAATGCAGCCATCAGTGCCGCCTAATCAGCGCACTTCAATGAAGGAGAAAAATGACCCGTTTGCAAAATTTTATAACAAACTATTAAAACATGATTTTTTTTTTTTTTGCATCTTTTTTTGTTTGTTTAGCAAAAAATAAAACTCCGAGCTGTAACTAAATACCACCAAAAGAAAGCTCTATTTGTGGGAAAAAAATGATAAAAATTTCATTTGGGTACAGTGTTGTATGCCCGCGCAATTGTCATTCAAAGTGCATCAGCGCTGAAAGCTGAAAATTGGTCTGGGACTGAGGGAGGTTTAAGTGCCCAGTAAGCAAGTGGTTAAAAAGGATCCAAAAAAAAAACGATGTGATAATAAATGGCTTCATGTGATTGCTATACTTAAATAAAAGACAGTTTTTTTGGCATGATCAGTCATATTTTCAGTATTAATGCCAACATTTCGCAATTTCTTCCAGGGTATGCAAACTTTTGAGCACAACTGTATGTATTCACCCTTCTATGATGCCTTCACTTGAAGCTGAGGTAGACAATAAAAAAAAGAAAAAGGAAGTGCGACATCTTCACCATGGCTGTTTGGGTTGGTGGAGACGGCAATCTTGGATGGACTTTGCCCTTAATGCGGTAAAACAAAGTAGTACAGCAATTTTGGAAGAAACTTGATCGATATCAATTTAAAAAAGCTCCTCGGGGACCGGAACCGTCCTTCGTCTGGACTGTAAACACAGATAGTCTTCTCGCACAGCCAGGCATGTACTGGCCATTGGGACTACCGGGAGTTTCCCGGTGGGCCGATGGCTCAGTGGGCCACTCTGATGCAAGGGGGCTGGTGATGGGACACTCTGATGTAAGGGGGCTGGTGATGGGACTCTGATGTAAGGGGGCTGGTGATGGGACACTCTGATGCAAGGGGGCTGGTGATGGGACACTCTGATGTAAGGGGGCTGGTGATGGGACTCTGATGTAAGGGGGCTGGTGATGGGACACTCTGATGTAAGGGGGCTGGTGATGGGACACTCTGATGTAAGGGGGCTGGTGATGGGACTCTGATGTAAGGGGGCTGGTGATGGGACACTCTGATGTAAGGGGGCTGGTGATGGGACTCTGATGTAAGGGGGCTGGTGATGGGACACTCTGATGCAAGGGGGCTGGTGATGGGACACTCTGATGTAAGGGGGCTGGTGATGGGACTCTGATGTAAGGGGGCTGGTGATGGGACACTCTGATGTAAGGGGGCTGGTGATGGGACACTCTGATGTAAGGGGGCTGGTGATGGGACTCTGATGTAAGGGGGCTGGTGATGGGACACTCTGATGTAAGGGGGCTGGTGATGGGACACTCTGATGTAAGGGGGCTGGTGATGGGACTCTGATGTAAGGGGGCTGGTGATGGGACACTCTGATGTAAGGGGGCTGGTGATGGGACACTCTGATGTAAGGGGGCTGGTTATGGGACACTCTGATGTAAGGGGGCTGGTGATGGGACACTCTGATGTAAGGGGGCTGGTGATGGGACACTCTGATGTAAGGGGGCTGGTGATGGGACACTCTGATGTAAGGGGGCTGGTGATGGGACACTCTGATGTAAGGGGGCTGGTGATGGGACTCTGATGTAAGGGGGCTGGTGATGGGACACTCTGATGTAAGGGGGCTGGTGATGGGACACTCTGATGTAAGGGGGCTGGTGATGGGACACTCTGATGTAAGGGGGTGCTGATGGGACACTCTGATGTAAGGGGGCTGGTGATGGGACACTCTGATGTAAGGTGGCTGGTGATGGGACTCTGATGTAAGGGGGCTGGTGATGGGACACTCTGATGTAAGGGGGCTGGTGATGGGACACTCTGATGTAAGGGGGCTGCTGATGGGACACTCTGATGTAAGGGGGCTGGTGATGGGACTCTGATGTAAGGGGGCTGGTGATGGGACACTCTGATGCAAAGGGGCTGGTGATGGGACACTCTGATGTAAGGTGGCTGGTGATGGGACTCTGATGTAAGGGGGCTGGTGATGGGACTCTGATGCAAAGGGGCTGGTGATGGGACACTCTGATGTAAGGTGGCTGGTGATGGGACACTGATGTAAGGGGGCTGGTGATGGGACACTCTGATGTAAGGGGGCTGGTGATGGGACTCTGATGTAAGGGGGCTGGTGATGGGACACTCTGATGTAAGGGGGCTGGTGATGGGACACTCTGATGTAAGGGGGCTGGTGATGGGACTCTGATGTAAGGGGGCTGGTGATGGGACACTCTGATGTAAGGGGGCTGGTGATGGGACACTCTGATGTAAGGGGGCTGGTGATGGGACTCTGATGTAAGGGGGCTGGTGATGGGACACTCTGATGTAAGGGGGCTGGTGATGGGACACTCTGATGTAAGGGGGCTGGTTATGGGACACTCTGATGTAAGGGGGCTGGTGATGGGACACTCTGATGTAAGGGGGCTGGTGATGGGACACTCTGATGTAAGGGGGCTGGTGATGGGACACTCTGATGTAAGGGGGCTGGTGATGGGACACTCTGATGTAAGGGGGCTGGTGATGGGACTCTGATGTAAGGGGGCTGGTGATGGGACACTCTGATGTAAGGGGGCTGGTGATGGGACACTCTGATGTAAGGGGGCTGGTGATGGGACACTCTGATGTAAGGGGGTGCTGATGGGACACTCTGATGTAAGGGGGCTGGTGATGGGACACTCTGATGTAAGGTGGCTGGTGATGGGACTCTGATGTAAGGGGGCTGGTGATGGGACACTCTGATGTAAGGGGGCTGGTGATGGGACACTCTGATGTAAGGGGGCTGCTGATGGGACACTCTGATGTAAGGGGGCTGGTGATGGGACTCTGATGTAAGGGGGCTGGTGATGGGACACTCTGATGCAAAGGGGCTGGTGATGGGACACTCTGATGTAAGGTGGCTGGTGATGGGACTCTGATGTAAGGGGGCTGGTGATGGGACTCTGATGCAAAGGGGCTGGTGATGGGACACTCTGATGTAAGGTGGCTGGTGATGGGACACTCTGATGTAAGGGGGCTGGTGATGGGACACTCTGATGCAAGGGGGCTGGTGATGGGACACTCTGATGTAAGGGGGCTGGTGATGGGACACTCTGATGTAAGGGGGCTGGTGATGGGACACTCTGATGCAAAGGGGCTGGTGATGGGACACTCTGATGCAAGGGGGCTGGTGATGGGACACTCTGATGTAGGGGGTGCTGATGGGACACTCAAAATGTAAGTGGGCCGGTCTCAATGAAGTCCTGGGCCAAATTTCTGTCCCAGTCAAGCCCTGCGCACAGCTCGTGCAATGAAATAGAAGTTGCTAATTGCAGTAAAGTACAACAACTTATAGAATCCATCTTGTACCCATTGAAGCTCAGTAAACGATATTTTGAGTGGTTGCTTTGCAGCTGGCCCTTTATTATTGAATAAGTCCAACTGTATCCATGTGACTGAGGCCTATCCCACCTCCTTCACTGCTGCTGATTACAACTCCCCATGATCCGAGTTTTATTTTTAATCCTGTGTACGGAGACCTCTGGAGTTTACACTACGGAAAAAAAAAAAAAACAACATTCAAGCAGTCGGTAATTGATATTATGTAAGTTTACAGGTGACATTTGCCCCAGGAAAAGTTCCGCTTGGACTGGGGAAAGAGGATCCGGTAAGGTTAGATGACATTTTTGGGAGTTTTGGAAAAACTTACCTGGAGGGTAAATGTTTTGACCTCATTGCAGAGATCATATATGGCTGGGTAATGCAGCGGATAACGGGTGCCAGGGTCCAAAATAGCAATGTACTCACCCAACCTTTCCAACGATCACCCTCTTCACCGAGTCATGTGGGTCATCTTGTCTGTCCATCACCTGATCCTGTGTAGGTTATAAGGAGCAATTCAAGTGAAGAAAAAAAAAGACTAGCGCATTGCAAATGCTATCAGGGAGACATTGCAACCGTGCAGCAAGGGCCGTCTTTAATATTGATTGGACCCTGGGCAAGAATTTTCTTGGGCCCCCCCCCCCCCCATGCAATTTCACTCTCCACCTGCTCTGAGACATACAATAAATAACAGCTAGACTTAAAATCAGTTTACTGTATCAGACCAGGCAGAAATTTCGATTGGTTTTCAGGAGTTACAGCATATCATTACTGCTTACTGACTGGTTGCTAGAGGTTACAGCACACATTATGGCCCACTGATTCGTTGCTAGAGGTTACAGCACATCATCACCTCACTGCAGGGGAGCATGATATACATATGTATGCTGCCTTCATTTGCATATCAATGCAGCCGGCCGCATCTATTTACTTAATAATGCTGCTGCTATTTACATATGAATGCCGGTTATTTACATGTATTTACTTGTATACAACAATAGGGCAGAGCTGGGCAGCATTAGTACCAGATATCGGGACATAGCACAGGACTAAAACTTCAAGGGACAAGGGAATTTAAACTGGGATAGTTGGCAAGTATGAGGCAGCTGCTTTGGACCCCCATCAATGACAGGCCCCAGGGCAGCTGCCCCTTTTGCCCTGCCTTAAAGACGGCCCTGCATGCAGCTGAACTCCAACTGGAACTGTTAACTCTCCATCCAGTAACTTCAACTCAATCTGCAACCATTTCTTTAGTAGCTTCAGGAATAAATTGCCCTGAATAATGTCCACTAAAGGTCACTGAGTCCACTGAAGGTCCAGTATCTTCTGGCTTGGAAGACCGGTCATTGCCATGCTCTCTTTATGAACCAGGCATCAAGTCTTGTCAACACCCTTCTAAAAGTACTGGAGGTAAGTATTTAGATAGGTGGCTGCCATTTAAAGGGGTGGGGTGAATATTTAGAGTACATACCAGGTTTGGCAAACATTACTAAAGTTCAGCCGTCAAATTTGAACCCCCGTTGAAGTAAGTGGGAGACGAATGTTAACACAACAGTAATGATGATAAGTTTGTAGGCTGTTAGGCAAGGAACTGTCAAACACATGAGAAGGATGGCTGGGCACTGTTCTGGGGGGCAGGCTTCAATACAAAAAGTAAATTCTATTTAGTGGGGACCCCAACAAAGCCCACTGAAGATATCCCATTCCACTGAATGAGGTCACGCCACAACCGCCATGCAATCCTGTGAAATGCATGCGGTGGCGCCACCATGGTGTGGGTTTTGTGGAGTTACAACAGGCAGTGTACATAATGCCCCCTCACCCGCCTGTATAATGTTAATGCTAGCATAAACTAGCTCTCATTCACATGAAGTATCTGGTTACCTTTATAGCTAAAAGGAGATTCCATATTCTGACAAGCCCTTGGCCTGCAGACCCCCCATTAACCACCAGGCCAGGGCTGTGACGAAGAGGCCTTGTCTTCATTAACATAGGGAAATGGTGCTTTGCCATGGGGGTTGAGGGCATTTGGCCTGTTAACGTTCAGGGAATAGGGCTGCATGCTCCTCTCCCCCCATCCCCTTTTTCTGGCCTGCCAGGCTACATGCTCAGAAAAGGGTATGGTATGGATTTTTTTTTCTGGGGGGGGTCCACCCTTTTTTTTTTGGTTCTTGATTTTTGCAAGGAGTCCCCCCTTAAAATCTGTACTAGACTCAAAGGGGTTCGTTTACTGAAACTGAGGTTGGGTTCACACTATGTCCACAGGGCACAGCAGGGGGATCTGGTGCATCACCGTTCACCATTTCAGGTCCAAATTAGGTCCAAATTTATGTCTGAATTCAGACCTGAAATGGAGCCAAAGACACACAGGAACCTTCTGCTGTGCACTCTGCGGCCTCCCCGGAGATGTGTGAACCGGCTTCATAAAGAACCCGTCACAGTCTCCTGTAGTGCGAATTGGATGCGGAATCCGCATCCATTTTGCTTAAAGGGGTTGTAAAGCTTTGTTTTTTATTTTCTAAATAGGTTCCTTTAAGCTAGTGCATTGTTGGTTCACTTACCCTTTCCTTCGATTTCCCTTCTAAATGTTTTTTTTCTTTGTTTGAATTGCTCACTTCCCGTTTCTCCTCAGTAAACTTCACACCATCATCCGAGCGGTGTTTAGTCAGCCAGAATAGCTTACTGAGGAGGAACAGGAAGTGAGAAATTCAGACAAAGAAAACAAAGAAAAAAAACATTTAGAAGGGAAATCTAAGGAAAAGGTAAGTGAACCAACAATGCACTAGCTTAAAGGAACCTATTTAGAAAATAAAAAACGAACCTTTACAACCCCTTTAAATATGTTGTAAACCTTCATGCTTTTTCACCTTAATGCATCCTATGCATTAAGGTGAAAAAACTTCTGTCAGTCAAAGACCCCCCAGACCCCCCCCCCCCCGTTTTACTTAGCTGAGCCCTGGAATTTCCAACGACGAGGAGGACACGCTGTCTCTCTGCACAGGGGTTCTCGGCATTTGATTGGGTAGATTGATAGCAGCGCAGCCATTGGCTCCCACTGCTGTCAATCAAATCCAATGACACAGGCACCGGGGGGCGGGGCCAAGTCTGGCATTTGTGTCTATGGACGCAAACGCTGCACTCGGGAGCACGCCCGCAAGGTAACCCCCTTGGGAGAGCGCTTCTCCTACGGGGCTATCTGATGTGGGGAGGAGCCGCGAGAGCTGTCGAGGGACCCCAAAAATCAACGATCTGTAGTGCAAATCTGCGAAATGCAAAAAGCACAAAAAATGCATAGATGTGAATCCAGCCTTAGGCTGGATTCACACCTATGCAGTTTTAGTGCATTTTGCAGATTTGCACTACAGAACTTGTTCCATAGGAAACCATGTTAAATGGACTGTAGTGCAAATCTGCAAAATGCAAAAAGCACTAAAACTGCATAGGTGTGAATCCAGCCTTAGAAGCTTGGCTCCCATGCACAGCTGCACCAGATTTTGCACTCTCCGGTTTTAGTAAAACCCCAAAGGGTCCTTAAAAACCGTTGACCACGGGAAGCTATCATATAAAATAGGGGAAGTAATACTGCTAATTTACACGCCGATTGGCTCTCACCCAACAGGTAAATGTTCAGACACTTGTCTGAAGGTCCAAACTTGCTTTCTGACCAAACTTTAAACTCCCCCCTAATTTAGAGGATAACTTTGCTTGGAATGACTCTATAAATATCGGATACAATTTGTAAAGATGCATTTTTTTTTCCGTTGCCGAGGGGTTCCTAAGATTGAACCCTTCCGATGCCACACCCCCCGTCCTCTGCTGCGCCGTTAGCGGTCTTCTGAAAAAGGTCACGTGACATCAATGTTGACATCCATCACGCCGAGTACAGGTCACCGCTGGAAATACAATGGATTGCGTAACCAGCACTTCCGTCACTCTTCTCTGTACGGTGGCTGACACTCTTTAGGATATTCTTAGATATGGCTGGAAACTCCAGCAAGAAAAACTCCAAGTTTACCTAATTCTCAGCATTCTTCAAAGTTTTCACCTCTTGCAAAAATGAGTGTCTGCCAAACATGCATCAGACAGAAAAGACAAGAAATATTTATTATGTGTATTACGTATGGGAACTGATTTCACATAGGAAGCCCAAGTCAACAAACAGCTGTTATTCTCAAAAGGGAAGTATATTATATAGTGCATTCTCAGTGGGTATGTACAGTATATGTGATATTATTGCACAGTCAGCCCTAAAGCAGGGGGTACCCAACTCTTCCGTATGAGGGCCATGTTGTATATTTTATAAATATTGGTGGGCTTATAAATCAATGAATAATAAATTAAATACTTTTTGTTTGGATCAACATGATATGATTCAGAACAAAAGAGAAGAGAGAAAGAAATTAAGTAAAACAAAGTAAATCCACCACACCCCCCCCCCCCATACATAAGGGGTCCCATCAGAGTCCCCCTTACATCAGAGTTCACCTAAGGAATCTCCCATTACATCAGAGCCCTCATCAGGGCCCCCCCTTACATTAAAGTCCACCTTAGGAGCACCCACTTTACATAAGAGACCCCATCAGAGCCCCCTTACATCAAGATTCCACCTTAAGCCCTTGTACACACAGTCGGATATGCCGATGGACAATGTCCGATCGGACCGTGTTGTCGGATAATCCGACCATGTGTGGGCTCCATCGGACTGTTTCCGTCAGAGTATCCGACGGACCAAGTTTTCCAGCTGGGCTATAAAATTTTCCGACAACATGATCCGATCAGACTTTGTCCAATCATGTGTAGAGAATTCCGATCGGACAAAGTGCCACGCATGCTCAGATCAAATTCCTAGACCAAAGCTATTGGCTACTAGCCTGAACGTAGTCCCGTCATAATGAAATAACGTCATCACGTTCTGAACGATCGGATTTTCCGACAACTTTGTCCGACCGTGTGTATGCAACAGTTTCAGACAAAATCCAACGGATTTGGTTGTCAGAATGTCCGACCGTGTGTACAGGGGCTTAGGGTTCCCCTTTACATCACAGTCCTAATCAGAGTTCTCCCTTACATCAGGATCACCATCAAAGCACCCCTTACATCAGAGTCCACCTTAAGAGTTCCCCTTTACATCAGAGTCCTAATCAGAGTTCCCCCTCAAGGCTGGATTCACACCTATGACATTTTTTGTGCTTTTTGCATTTCGCAGATTTGCACTACAGATCGTGTTCCATAGGAAACCATGATAAATGGACTCTAGCGCAAATCTGCAAAATGCAAAAAGCACTAAAACTGCACAGGTGTGAATCCAGCCTAAGTTAGGATCTCCATCAGAGCCCCCTTACATCAGAGTCCTCTTTAGGAGCTCCCCTTTACATCAGAGTCCTAATCAGAGTTCTCCCTTACATCAGGATCCCCATCAAATCCCCCCTTACATCAGAGTCCACCCTAAGCTTTCCCCTTTACATCAGAGTCCTAATCAGAGTTCCCCCTTAAATCAGGATCGCCATCAGAGCCCCCTTACATCAGAGTCCACCTTAGGAGTTCCCCTTTACATCAGAGTCCTAATCAGAGTTCTCCTCTACATCAGGATCCCCATCAAAGCCCCCCTTACTTCAGAGTCCACCGTAGGAGTTCCCCTTTACATCAGAGTCCTAATCAGAGTTGCCCCTTAAATCAGGATCTCCATCACAGCCCCTTTACATCAGAGTCCATCTTAGGAGTTCCTCTGTACATTAGAGTCCTAATCAGAGTTCCCCCTTAAATCAGGATCTCCATCCGAGCCCCCTTACACCAGAGTCCACCTTAGAGGTTCCCCCTTTACATAAGAGTCCCCGTCAGAGCCCTGTTTACATCAACATTCCACCTTAGGAGTACCTGCTATTAGATCAGTGTCCATGTCAGAGTGCCCGCTTACAGCAGGATCCCCCATCAGAGTCCCCTTCTTACATCAGTAAGCCCATCAGAGCCCCTACATCAGGGTCCCCATCAGTGTCACCTCTTAAATCAGTGTTACCATCAAACTCGTCCTTTGTTATGGGTCTCCATCGGTGCCCCCCCCCCCCCCTTACATGTGGATCCCCATCAGAATGCCCCTTACATCACGTTCAACAGGAGTGGAAACCAACTGATCCGTATCATATTTGCAGAGATATTGGTCATGGGACTTTGAATGAGGAGTGTCACAAATGAAAAAGTAACAATGTAAATCACATAGAAGGGTACATAAGTACAAATATATATTTTACAAGCTGAAACATTTCATTATCTCAAGGTACAAAATACAATTGGTATGAGAACAGAAAGACCATTCTAAGCTGACAGATGATAAATAAAAAATGATATGAACTCGCATGTTTCGTGGATTTGTACACTCGTCAGAAGTAAAATGCCACAAACAGATATAGATCTAAATGAAAAATAGTGTACAGTGGAACCTTGGATTACGAGCATAATCTGTTCCAGGAGAATGCTTGTAATCCAAAGCTCTCGCATATCAAAGTGAGTTTCCCCATAGAAGTCAATGGAAACGAAGATAATTTGTTCTGCATTGACTTCTATTACATGCAATACTGCATGTGGCCAAAGGTGTGTGTGTGGGGGGGCACCGGAGAGCCTCACAAATACTCGGTGACAGCTCAGCTGAACTTGGAAAGACTCGGAAGCACTCAGGAATGGAGTATTTCCGAGTGATTCAGAGTATTTCCGAACGGCTCCAAACCGTTCCGAGTGTCCCCGGAGCCCCCGCACCTCTGGCCAAATGCAGTACTGCACACCCCATTAGCTTGAATTCTGCTCTTTTGCAAGACAGCACTCGCAAACCGAGTCAGAATTAAAAAAAAGAAAGGTGCTCATTAACCGCGTTACTCATAAACCAAGGTTCCACTGTATTGGTACCTAGCTTTAGAGGGGGGGGGGCAAAGAATCCCATACTCACATTCCAGCTCAGAAAGCCGGCCCAGCTACTGATTAGGGGAAACTGAGGACGCCGGATACAATGCTAGGTCCGGAGCTGAGGCGTGCAGCGATGCAATGAACCAGATAACCATTAAGTAATAATGGGAGGGGAAAGTGGGAGGAGACACCCGATCCACACTGAATCCAAAAGTATAAATATACACAAATAAAAAGTGTAATGAGTAAATGTGACAAAATGCTTGTATCTGAAAATGTGTCTTGCCCCAAGTGAATAAATCCCAAGGGAACAAAATGCCCCACTGCATAAATATGGGATACCGGGGGTGATAACCCCTGAAATGGGTGTATATTAGTAAAATTTAAAGTAATATTTAATAGGAATTTATGTTCACATGTTTTCTCTTCTATTATCTTTTTCTGTAAATACAATGTAGAGATTTGTAGGTAAGTCCCAAATGTTGACCACTGTCACTAGGGCTGAAATGATGAGAAATCTAACATTTGGGAGGTGTCTCTGTAATAGGCGATGAGGTGAACTCTTGCAAAGTAGACAAATGTCCTTGTGACAGCTGTCTAATGCCGCGTACACACGATCTGAACTCTCGCCGGAAAAAGCTCTGAAGGTTTTCCCGTCGGAATTTCGACAGAATTTCGCTCAAACTGTCTTGCCTACACCCGGTGTCACCCCAAATTCCGACTGTCAATAACACCACGACATACAACACGTTCGACGGCACTAGAAAAAGGGAAGTTTAATGCTTCGGAGCATGCGTCAAATTGTTTCCGAGCATGCGTCGGAAATTTGCGTGTCGGAATTGCGTACACACGATCGGAAAATCCAATAGAAAGGTTTTCCGTCTCAAAAATTAAGAACGGGCTCTCAGTCTAAAGTCGGTCGGAAATGCCGACAAAAAGAGACCGATGGGCATACACGCGGTCGGAAAATCCGGACTGTTTCCATCGGAAATTCCAGGCCGTGTGTACGCGGCATAAGAAGATATTGGGCTCAGTTCACTAAAGCATATCACATGCAAAATTTGAGTCACGTGACCCGTTTTTCCCATATATCGCATGCAATACTAAAAATTTCCATTCACTATCCCTTTTTGCAGTATTTATCTCAAAAAGGAAAAACGCTCAGTAAATACTGCATAATACAGTGTTAAGAACAAAAATCGAATTCGCCATTACTGTGCAATAGTGTTGTGCCACATCCTATATTGACAGAAAGAGAGGGAAGAAACCCCCTATTGTTTGGACTTTAACGGCACGTACAATAGTCAAAGTAAGATAAAAGAATATTTATTATCATAATATGTAGAAAAATATAACAATCAAAAAAAGAGGGATAAATATCACAAAATAATTAAAATACATGCAGTAATATCAATAATATAATGAAGATGGTAGATGGACAGATCACCCATGTAAAATGAGGTGAGCCAGGGTGCTCAAAAACCCTACGCGTTTCGGAGATGTTCTGGTCTCCTTCATCAGGGGTAAATCTAGAACAAGAGGTGTATTTCTAATGGAAAGCATAAATAACAAGATATTAATAAATCAGAACGGCCAATAGGAAATGGGGGTACATATAGACATTATCGTACTTACATATCTAATTACAGAAGTGAACGCATGTAGTATGTTGATAATTAAAAGCAACACAGGTCAAGCAAATATCAAGTGTGGTATTCCAGTATTCAGGGCTAGCCTCTCTGGGGGAGCTCCAGAATAATATGTGGGGGGGGACCAAAAAGGACCCCAATCCCCTGTCCGGTAGAATGAGACTAGCAACAGGGTAAATACCGAGGGGGCCACTGAGGCGTAAATGGCAGGAGAGCCTAAGGGAAGAAAGAGAGAAGAAAGGGATGATAGCAAAAAAAAAAAAAAAAAATATATATATATATATATATATATATATATATATATATATATATATATATATACAGTGTTAAAGTCAATCCACATAGAGAAATAAATAAATAAATGCATGCATTAAATAAGTAGTGGTCCAGGCAAGAGATAGTTAAAGAATGTTTTCCTTTCAGCTGGTACACAAGGAACTGGCACTCGCCTGTGTCCTTAACAACAAGGAAATAGCTGGTTGTTAAGGAGCCAGCAGTTGCCTGTATCCTTGATATCCATTCAATAACTGGTTGCCATAGAGCAGGCACCCACTATGTCCTTGACAACCATGTCTCATATGCTGTCAGCGGGATTCCCTGCTGACAGCAGAATGTAAATACGTTTTGAAGAGACATTAAAAAAAACAAACACAGCTTGGTAGTCCCATCCCAACCTATACCAGGCACTTTGGGTCAGGTATGGATCTTGAGGGGGACCCCATGCCAAAATGTAAAAAAGTGACATACCAGCCCCATATTCGAGCATGCAGGCCAGGAAGGGGAGGGAGAGAGAGAGCCCCAAACCATACCAGTCCACATGCTCTAAACATGAAGGAGGGGGGGAGGGATTGGCCCCATGCTGATGAAGACAAGGGCCTCTTCCTTGCAACTCTGGCCTTGTAGTTGTGGGGGTGCGGGGGTGACTAATCAGGAAGCCCTCTCTATATGGATCCCTCCACGCGAATGAGTATAGGGTAGTACCCCTACTCATTCATCAAAAAAAAAAATGGGCAAAGTAAATAAAAACACAGGGACAGTTCTTTATTAAAAAAGCTCTCCAAAAAAATGTCCCCTGATGTAAATCCAGCGTCAATCACGATGAACATCAGTTGCCAAAAAAAAGAAAAGCCATCAGGTCCTCACCCTTTTTTTTATTTTATTTATTTTGCCGGTATTCTGTCAAATTCTCCAACCCGTCAGAAACTCCCACTACTTAACTTCCGGCTTCTTTAAACCAGCAGTAATTGGAGTTTTTGACGATTTGGTGGTTGGACACAACGCCGAATGGAGTCCCGTACAGGATATTATGAGCGGAGAAAACTTTGTCCTCGTTAGCCGCTGTGCTGTCAAAACAGCTCAATTTTCCTGTACCAGATTCTATTCGGTTGTCGGTGTTGTGTCCAACCATTATTAAGGGTTTAACCACTTGCCGCCCACCCTATAGCAGATACACGGCAGCAAAGTGGTTTAAAAATCCTGACCAGACGTCATATGACGTGATCAGGATTTTGAGCCGCTGCGCACCCCCTCGCGGCAATCGTTGTTGAGGGGTGTCAGTCTGACACCCCACAACTACGATCTCGGTAAAGAGACTCCGACGGAGACTCTTTACCACGTGATCAGCCGTGTCCAATCAACGGCTGATCACAGTGTAAATAGGAAGAGACGGTGAACGGCTTTTCCTCACTCGCGTCTGTCAGACGTGAGTAGAGGAGAGCCGATCGGCTTCTCCTCTGACAGGGGTGGTCTGTGCTGATCGATTATAAGCACAGCCCCCCCGAGGATGCCCACACTGGACCACCAGGGATGCCACCAGACCACCAGCGGATGCCCAGAACCAGGTACGCCCCCCCAGACCACCAGGGATGCCAGCCAGTGCCCATAATGAATGCCAATCAGTGCCCATAATGGATGCCAATGGGCATCACTGATTGGCATGCATTATTGTTTGGCACTGATTGGCATCCATCCCTCCAATACTTTAAATTACAATGCCGCCTATCAGTGCCCATCCATGCCGCCTATCAGTGCCCATCCTAGCCGCCTATCAGTGCCCATCCATGCCACCCATCCGTGCCGCCTATCCATGCCCATCCGTGCCGCCTATCCATGCCCATTTGTGCCACATATCCATGCCGCCCATCCATGCCAATCCATGCCACCTATCCATGACAAACCGTGCCACCTATCAGTGCCTATTTGTGCCACCTATCAGTGTCTATCTGTGTCACATATCAGTGCCACCTATCAGTGCCACTTCATTGGTGCCACCTCATCGGTGCCCATCAGTGCCACCTTATCAGTGCCAAGTCACTGCAGCCCCGTCAGTGCCCATCAGTGAAGGAGAAAATGTACTTATTTACAAAGTATTTTTTTCAAGATTTTCGGTCTTTTTTTATTTGTTTAGCAGAAAATAAAAATCCCAGAGGCGATCAAATACCACCAAAAGAAAGCTCTATTTGTGGGAACAAAATGATAAAAATTTAGTTTGGGTACAGTGTAGCATGACCGCGCAATTGTCATTCAAAGTGCGACAGCGCTGAAAGCTCAAAATTGGTCTGGGCAGGAAGGTGTATAAGTGCCCGGTATTGAAGTGGTTAAAAAAAGCTCCCCAAAAAAATGTCCCCTGAAGTAAATCCAGTGTCAATCACGATGAACATCAGTTGCCAAAAAAAAGAAAAGCCATCAGTAGGCCCTCACCCTGTTTATTTTTTATTTATTTTGCCGGTATTCTGTCAAATTCTCCAACCCATCAGTAACTCCCATTACTTAACTTCCGGCTTCTTTAAACCAGCAGTAATTGGAGTTTTTGACGATTTGGTGGTTCGACACAACGCCGATCAGAGTCCGGTGCAGGATATTATGAGCTGAGATAACTTTGTCCTCGTTGTCAAAACAGCTCAATTTTCCTGTACCAGACTCTATTCGGTTGTTAGTGTTGTGTCCAACCATTATTAAGAGTTTAAATGAAATGACGTGGTTGCAGGTTCTGATGGGTTGGAGAAATTGACAGAACACCAGCTCTTCTTCCCACTGACAGCAGATGGGTCTTATTTGGGGATCGTAGATGGAGCAGGTTCCGGCTCCTTAACAACCAGCTATTATTCCCTGGCAGGTGTCGGCTTTAAAATAGGGCATGTTTTCACTACTAAAATACCACATCACTTCAAGAAAGAGCGCATGCCGTATCTTAGTAGCGTTTTTTTTTGTGAATTGCACAAAAAAAAAGAAAGAACAATATGGGCTATTTTACTTCTGATCTTAAAGTGGTAAACGCAGTTCGGTGAATAAGGCCATTGTGTCTCTGGGGCAAGCAGTGAAGTAAAAGCAAGAAACAGAAATCGGAGGAAAGAGACGGGGGTGGGGAGCGGGAAGACTGAAAAACAGAGATGGATCCAACTACTCGAAGAAGTTCTCCAAGGAAAACTCTTTCTCAGAGACATGGAACCCATCGGCACAAGACCCAAAAATAATAATTTCCACATGCAAAATACCAACGCCTATGCCAAGAACTTATGCAAACAAAGTCAAAGACAGGACCGACCAAACCCTAGAATACTAATCTTATAATGAAATGGAGGAGAAAATTCTGGATTTCCAAGTGATCACACCGGCAGAGGCTCTAGAGGAAAGCCGACACACAGCAGTAGAAAATCCCACCGGTGAGTATGAAATCCACTTACCCTAAAGCACATGCTACAAAAGCAAAACTGTCCAAAGTGGTCCGGAGTGTTGGCTGCCCATGGCAGGTTTGGAACCTCATGAAAGCCACCTACGAGAGAGAAGGAAGTCGCTCAAAGCAAAACATAAGGAACCTCAAGCCAAATACGTAAAGTGTCCAAAATGCTTTAATCGTTCTTTAGCAACACCACAAAAAGCTTTTAACATGTTTCTGGAGATCAAAGCATACCCCTTTCATCAAGGCTACAAAAATAAATAAAGCATTATAAATATGGATGCGTGTAAGCCCTTGTACACACGGTCTGATTTTTTCCGATGGATTTTGTCCGAAGCTGGTGTTGTATACACACGGTCGGACAAAGTTGTCGGAAAATCTGATCGTACTTAACGTGATGACGTTATTTAGTTACGACGGGGCTACGTTCAGGCTAGTAGCCGATAGCTTTGGTCTAGGAATTTGATCTGAGCATGCGTGGCACTTTGTCCGATCGGAATTCTCTACACACTATCAGACAAAGTCTGATCGGATCATTGTCGGAAAATTTTTATATCCAGCTCTCTCAAACTTTGTTGGTCGGACATTCCGATGGAAAAAGTCAGATGAAGCCCACACACGGTCGGATTATCCGACAACATGGTCCGATCTGACATTTTCCATCGGAATGTCCGACTGTGTGTACAAGGGCTAAGAGTTTAAACACTGCATATTCAGTCATTCAAAACTTGATAGATGCCCCAGCCCGTGGAAAAAGCTGACACTCGAGAAAGCTATGGTTCGAAACTAGTTACTGGGAGTACTGCTCTTCATCAGTTAACAATGTCATTTGACTTATTCTTAGGCCGCGTACACGCGGGGCGGATTGTCTGGCCAACTAAGTTCGTCAGACAATCCGACAGACAGTCCGTCCAAACTTTTGAATGAACGGACTTGCCCACACACGGCACTTTTTGAGCGGACTAATACGGCGGACTAAGTCCGCCAGACAATCCGCTCTACTTTTGAAATGAACGGACTCGCCCACACACGCGGAGGAAAGTCCGCTCATTTCGAGCGCGTCTCCAGGTAGGCGGGGCCCGCGAAGGAGACGTCGCTGGCCCCGCCGCCTGGTATTGACTTAAAGGGGAACCCCAACGCCGAAAAAAAATCGGCGTGGGGGTGCCCCCCAAGTCCACAACAGACCCTTGTCCGAGCACGCTACCCGGCCGGCCAGGAAAGGGGGGCAAGCGCCCCCCCTCCTGAGCCGTACCAGGCCGCGTGCCCTCAACATGGGGGGTGCCTTGGGGGAAGGGGGGGCCGCGCGGCCCCCCCACCCCAAAGCACCTTGTCCCCATGTTGATGAGGACAAGGGCCTCTTCCCGACAACCCTGGCCGTTGGTTGTCGGGGTCTGCGGGCGGGGGGCTTATCGGAATCCGGGAGCCCCCTTTAATAAGGGGGCCCCCGGATACCGGCCCCCCACCCTATGTGAATGAGTATGGGGTACAATGTACCCCTACCCATTCACCTGTAAAATAAAAGTACAAAAAAAAACACAACACACGAGATAAAATACTTTATTGCACAGCTCCGGGGGTCTTCCGTCTTCGGGGGTCTTCTCGCCGGACTCCTCCGCTATCTTCTTGTAGCTCTTTTGCTAGCGGAGGAGTCCGGCTTTCTTCCTCCCCGCCGCCGGCCTCTTCTCCCGACTTCGGGGGTCTTGTTCCCCTCTTCGGTTCTTCTGCCGCCGCCGCCTTCCGTTCTTCTTCTTCTTCTTCTCCAGGAGATGTTGCCTCGACGATCTCTCCAGGCCGGAATGCCAGAGCCGCGCTGCGCGCCCACTTATATAGTGATAGCGGAGGAGTCCGGTGAGAAGACCCCCGAAGACGGAAGACCCCCGGAGCTGTGCAATAAAATATTTTATCTCGTGTGTTGGGTTTTTTTTTTGGTACTTTTATTTTACAGGTGAATGGGTAGGGGTACATTGTACCCCATACTCATTCACATAGGGTGGGGGGCCGGTATCCGGGGGCCCCCTTATTAAAGGGGGCTCCCGGATTCCGATAAGCCCCCCGCCCGCAGACCCCGACAACCAACGGCCAGGGTTGTCGGGAAGAGGCCCTTGTCCTCATCAACATGGGGACAAGGTGCTTTGGGGTGGGGGGGCCGCACGGCCCCCCCTTCCCCAAGGCACCCCCCATGTTGAGGGCACGCGGCCTGGTACGGCTCAGGAGGGGGGGCACTCGCTCGCCCCCCTTTCCTGGCCGGCCGGGTAGCGTGCTCGGACAAGGGTCTGTTGTGGACTTTGGGGGGACCCCCACGCAGATTTTTTTCGGCGTTGGGGTTCCCCTTTAAGTCCATACCAGGCGGCGGGGCCCGCGACATCTCCTTCGCAGGCCCCGCCTACCTGGAGACGCGCTCGAAATGAGCGGACTTTTCTCCGGGCGGGAAAAGTCCGCTCATTTCGAAAGTACAGCGGACTGGCACACACACGGGCGGACTGTCCGCTCAAACCAAGTTTGGACGGACAGTTTTACGGAAATTCCGTAAGACTTTGTTCGTCAGACAGTCCGCTGAAAAAGTCCGCTGAAGCCCACACACGAGCGGACTGTCCGCTCAAATGTGTTTCGGCGGACTAAGTTGGGCAGACAGTCCGCCCGTGTGTACGCGGCCTTAGTCTTATGTTGTTGTTCTTATTTGTTTTTTTTGTGTTTTTTTGTTCTTTTCCGAATTTGCTTGTAATAACAAAGTATTATTTTTTTTTTAATTAAATGGATTTTTATGGATATGAAATAGCCACTTGCCGACCACCCCATAGCTGATTTACTGCTACAGGGCGACCACACTGTGCAGAATAACGTACATGTACGTGATTCTGCACTTCCGGGTAGGGGGGCGCACGTGCGCTCTGCCGACACGCTCAGGGCCATCTTTAATATTGATTGGACCCTGGGCAAAAAACTTCTTGGACCCCCCCCCCCCCCCCGCACGCAATTTCACTCGCCACCTGCTCTACAGGGCGACCACACTGTGCAGAATCACGTATATGTACATGATTCTGCACTTCCGGGTAGGGGGGCGCACGTGCGCTCTGCCGACACGCTCGGGGCCATCTTTAATATTGATTGGACTCTGGGCAAAAAAAATCTTGGACCCCTCCGCATGCAATTTCACTCGCCACCTGCTCCGAGACATACAATAAATAGCAGCTAGACTTCCGTTTACTGTATCAGATCAGGCAGCAATTGCGATTGGTTTCCAGCCGTTACATTATATCATTACTTCTTACTGACTGGTTGCTAGAGGTTACAGCACACATTACATCTCACTGATTAGTTGCTAGAGGTTACAGCAAATGATTTCTGCTTGTTAATTGGCTGCTAGAGATTACTGTACATCAATACTGCTCCCTAATTGGTTGCTAGAGGTTACAGCACATCATCTCCTCACTACAGGGGAGCATAGTCTACATATGAATGCCGCCTTTATTTACATATGAATGCCGCCAGCCACAGCAATTTACTTAGCAATGCCGTCGCTATTTACATATGAATGCCGGTTATTTACATGTAAACACAGGGTCTGCAGGTGAGTCATCTGTACACAACAATAGGGCAGAGCTGGGCAGCATTAGTAGCAGCACTTCACACTGAGAAATATGCAACAGGAAATACCATCAGGCACACTCCCGCTGTTTCCGGTGCCTATACCCTTAGGCGGTCTGGTAAACCCCACGTTGGGGTCCATTCACATGTTGTTTAGGGGCTGTTTATTATAACAAACCCCTCCGATTGCCTTGTTGGGGAAGTACTGTAAATTGCATATTTCCCGTTCCGAAATACTGCCTGAAGATTTTTTTTCGGTTGTGATTATTTCAATTTAACATCTTTAAAAGTGGGGCCTTATTCCCTTTGGCGCTATTCAGCACTTCTGCTCCATATTTATGGAGGAACACTTTATTTGAATAAGAATTGCTATGTCATTGTTATTTCCTGCTCTCTACCCCTGATGAAGGTTCTGTAATCACAGAGACTGGAAACGCGTCAGGTTTAGGGCATGAATGAGAGTATTAGTGGTCCTCTGTATAGATATCTTTTCTATGTAATTTTGTTTGATTGTATTTTATTGGAGATACTTGGTGTCTGGATGTCTTTTTTATTATTTTTTGTCAAATAAATTTAAATAAAAGATTTTATCTTCAGTGTTGGTGGTATTGGTGGTCCATTTAAAGTCCTATTAAGGGGGTATCTTTTTGTTCATTTGATGTAGGGATGGGGCCGCCATTCCATATTGTCTGACACAGTGACAGCCCCATACTTGTTTGTTTCTATTCCTATTGCTGAGACTAATGGGGCAGTATTCCTCCCATTGATACCAACCATGGGGCACTACTCCTCCTGCTAAAACCAACAATGGGGCACTACTCCTCCTCTTAAAACCAATGGTGGTGCAATGTTTACTCCCACTGATGCCAGGATATTTACTACTCCCACTGGCCACAATCCGCCACCCCTAAAACCCAAAGGACAGTAATCTGGGCCTTTGCTTAGAAAGTTTGGAGACCTCTGCTGTGGAGGATTGATATGAGATAAACCAAGAGTCCCTCTATTAAGTACAGGCGGTCCCCGGGGGTTACAAACAAGGTCGGGGTCTGTAGGTTTGAATCTGTTTGTAAGTCAGAACAGGTACATTTTTTAAGTGTAGCTCCAGCCAAAATAAAGATTTTAAAGCTTTTTGGGGGAGGGTTATCACCCCTGGTAGGTTTGTTTTGCTGTCTGTGCCCCTGTTCAGAAGATCTCACCCCACTTTCTGTCCCAATGACAATTGGATTTGGAAAATTTTGGGTTGTTGTAAAAACAAGGATTGGCGATAAATCAGTAGAGGTACCTTTTTCCCATAATAACAGGAGCGTCCCTTCCTAGGAGTAGATTTCCTTTCACTTCCAGTGCCCATCAATGCCACCTATCAGTGCCCATCAATGCCACCTATCAATGCTGCATATTAGTGGCTCCTCCTCATCAGTGTCCATCAGTGCCGCCTCATCAGCGAACATAAGTGAAGGAGAAAAATTACTTATTTACAAAATGTTCTGACAGAAACCAAGAAAAACTTATTTTCAAAATTTTTTGTTCTTTTTTTTAGTTTTTTTGTAAAAAATAAAAAACCCAGCGGTGATTAAATACCACCAAAAGAAAGCTCTATTTGTGTGATAAAAATTATTAAAATTTAATTTGGGTACAGAGTTGCATGAATGTGCAAATTGTCATTCAAAGAGTGACAACCCTGAACAGTGTCGGGACAAGGTCATCCAGCACCCAGGGCAATGATGCCAGACTGCGCCCCCTTTCCCTTAGGGTGAGGGTCAGGGTGCCCCCTACCCCTGCAATAAACTACTGCGCCAGGGGCAGCCGCCCCTCTTGCCCACCCTTTGTCCCGGCCCTGACCCTGAAAGCTGCAAAAACGGCCTGAGCAGGAAGGGAGTGAAAGCATGGGCGTCCATAGGTAGGGGCAAGGGGGGTCAAGTGCCCCCCCCCCTGGAATTTGAGGATCAGATCTTAAATTCAGCACAGTTGCATCGCTATCGGGGCTTCCTGCCCGCTCTGTTCAATCCCTATTAGCCATAACTGAGGGCCAATCAAAGGAGACTAGGAGAGGAGAACATCATGGGCAGAGGTGGCTCTCTAATAAGGCAAATAAGGCGACCGCCTAAGGCCTTGCACTCTCAGGGGCCTAGCGGCCACCTAATGTGCCTAACATGCATGTGGGAGTGGCAGGGAATGTCCCCCGATCAGTGTCCCCGACCTGCGTCCGGGGACACAACTCATTTTCCCCACCCAGGGGCGGACTGTCACTGACCACTGCCCGAGGGCGGAGGGTCAGTGCGTGGAGCCATGTACTCCTCTCCCCCAGCTCCTCCCTCCTGCCATGCACCGAGGATCTCTCATGGGACATGTAGATTGGCGGCCCCTTTTTCCACAGGGAGGAGGTTACAGCTCAATCAAGAGAGAGATTGAGAGACTGCAGCCTGGAAAAAAGCTGAGGGAGAGAGCGCTACAGGATAAAGAATGAGGAGTGTGGCGGGTGGAAGCCAGAGAGACCAGGGTACAGACATACTACACTACTGACCAGAGTCTCCCCCGAGGGACCCAGAGTGATCGATCGTCCAGCCAGACTGCCAGGGGCATTGTATCGCACTGTATATGAGTACTATGGCGGGTTGCCATTCATTGTTAATTACAGCCCAGGGCACATATATAAAGCCCTATAGTGCAATACAGCAAGAGATGTGAGTGCTCTGCCGGTCGCTGTGCTTTGCGTTTTGTTTAATAGTTCAGGACTTATTTTTTTTTTTTTTGTGCATTGACAGCCCATTGATAATGAATGGGAGTGCCCAGCACAACGCACCTCAATGCATGAAGACCCATGTATCAAAGTGCAGGTATTGTGGTGTGAATGGGGCCTTGGATAGGACCTTGGATAGGAGTGGCGGGCGGAGGATGTGTCAGAGAGGGTCATATAGAGAGAAGATGAAGCAGTGATAGGAAGAAGAGTAGGCGGAGGGATGGCGGGTGGAGGAATGTGCGCTATTCCCACTTACAGACAATAGGGACATGTTGTGACAGAGGACTGCAGTCAGGTGTCTTCCTCCCTATCCAGAGCGCAGGTGGTACCTCCCAGCTATCTATAGATTACTATATAAAGCCGGAGAAGAATCCACTCCTCAGTCTTCTCATTCATCTTCACCAGTTTCCTATTTGATGTCCTCATTGACAGCTCCTTACAGTCTCACTAAACCCCCAACAGTAAATTCAGTCTGTATATGCAGTATAGCACGCTTGTTATACTCGCTGTGGAACCTAAGGGGTTAATCCTCCGCATTGTGTAAAATGGCTGTTTGATCCTGCCTTCTTTGATCCTCCCTTCTTCCGCTGTCCCCAATCCATCTCCTGATCAGGGCTGGTGCAGGGATTTTTGACACCCTAGGTGAAACCTAATTTTGCTGCCCCCATTGGCTCCACCCCTGAACCCACCCCCTTTGCCCTGCCCATGTGACAGAAGGCACCACTATACAGGAAGCATTGGCTCTTCTTCCTTTATGCGTTTGCTCCAGTGCTGTGCTGCGCTTCTAATTACACTACTCAGCTGCCTGAGTTAGTTACTTTCTGCAGCCTGCAGAGCATGCAGACGCGGAGGGAAACCAGGGGCCGGGGGACCCTAGGCGGCTGTGCGCCCTAGGCGGCTGCCTAGTTTGCCTAGTGGTAGCCCTGCTCCTGATAGTACAGAGCATTGGAGTCACTCTGCACATGCTTAGTTTGGTGTGTGTTGCTAGAGAGTTTTTTCTTTTCCTTGGGAGAGTGCATGTTATCAGCACAGGCAATCAGGCCTGTCCAGACATAGGCTCAGGGGTCCTGCAGCCTCATAGGACAGTCAGAGGAGAATGAAAACTCCTCCTATAAGCTTTAACCAGACACTGATAGAAGTCACGAGACTGCTATATACTGCTGATGAGAAAAAGGTATTTAGCAGTTTATATTTACTAAAATAAATGCATCTCCATTTTCTGTGTACTGTGGGGGACCAGATATAGTGACTGCAGAGTCCTGGGTTTAGTAAAACTTTCATTTATATACAGACCACCATGAAGGAGCTGTAATATATAGACATGTGCATGACGAAAACATTTGTTTTGTTTCATTTAGATTCCTTAATCTAGTTATTTTGTTTAGTTAAAGTGGAGTTCCACCCAAAAAAATGGAACGTCCACTTTAAGTACTTGTGACCCACTGGCATGCTACATTTGGTATGTTATTTTTTGTGTGGGGGGGATACCTAGTTTATACATTTTTTCTGATGAGACCAAGATAAACTTATTTGGTTCAGATGGTGACAAGCGTGTGTGGGGGCAACCAGGTGAGGAGTACAAAGACAAGTGTGTCATGCCTACAGTCAAGCATGGTGGTGGGTGTGTCATGGTCTGGGTCTGAGTGCTGCCAGCACTGGGGAGCTACAGTTCATTGAGGGAACCATGAATGCCAACATGTTCTGTGACATACTGAAGTATGAGCATGATCCCCTCCCTTCAGAGACTGGGCCACAGGGCAGTATTCCTTATATAAGTTAACTTATATTCCTTATAACTTAAGACCCATCTCCCTGCTCCCGTTGGCCTCCAAGCTCATCGAACACCTTGTCCATGACCAAATGAGTCGCTACCTCATGGACAACAACCTTCTCGACCCCCTACAGTCCGGCTTCCTCCCACAACATTCTACTGAAACTGCCCTACTAAAACTCACCAATGACCTACTAACTGCTAAAACCAATGGCCACTACTCCATACTCATACTCTTATGCCGCGTACACACGGGCGGACTGTATGGCCTACTTAGTCCGCCGAAACACATTTCAGCGGACAGTCCGTTCGTGTGTGGGCTTCAGCGGACTTTTTCAGCGTGCAGTACGGCGGACTAAGTATTTCGGAATGTTCGAAATACTGTCCGTCGTACTCGCATTTCAGCGGACAATCCGGCCGTGTGTATGCCAGTCCGCCGTACTTTTGAAATGAGCGGACTTTTCCCGCCCGGAGAAAAGTCTGCTCATTTCGAGCGGGTCTCCAGGTAGGTGGGGCCCGCGAAGGAGACGTCACTGGCCCCGCCGCCTGGTATGCACTTAAAGGGGAACCCCAACGCCAAAAAAAATCGGCGTGGGGGTCCCCCCCAAGTCCACAACAGATCCTTGTCCGAGCACGCTACCCGGCCGGCCAGGAAAGGGGGGCGAGCGAGCGCCCCCCCCCCTCCTGAGCCGTACCAGGCCGCGTGCCCTCAACATGGGGGGGTGCCTTGGGGAAGGGGGGGCCGCGCGGCCCCCCCACCCCAAAGCACCTTGTCCCCATGTTGATGAGGACAAGGGCCTCTTCCCGACAACCCTGGCCGTTGGTTGTCGGGGTCTGCGGGTGGGGGGCTTATCAGAATCCGGGAGCCCCCTTTAATAAGGGGGCCCCCGGATACCGGCCCTCCACCCTATGTGAATGAGTATGGGGTACAATGTACCCCTACCCATTCACCTGTAAAATAAAAGTACCAAAAAAAACACAACACACGAGATAAAATAATTTATTGCACAGGGGTCTTCCGTCTTCGGGGGTCTTCTCGCCGGACTCCTCCGCTATCTTCTTGTAGCTCTTTTGCTAGCGGAGGAGTCCGGCTTTCTTCCTCGCCGCCGACCTCTTCTCCCGACTTCGGGGGTCTTGTCCCCCTCTTCGGTTCTTCTACCGGGCCACCGCGCCTTCTTCTAGCTCTTTTACAGGCGGTGGCCCGGTCTTCTGTCGCCGCCGCCTTCCGTTCTTCTTCTTCTTCTTCTCCAGGAGATGTTGCCTCGACGATCTCTCCGGCCGGAATGCCAGGGACGCACTGCGCGGCCACTTATATAGGGACAAGGGGCGCCCACCCACCTAACAACTGTCCCCGAGCCACCCCCCCCCCATCAAATCATCTCCTGCAGCTATTACTTTTTATACCACCACCCCCTCCCTTTAGAATGTAAGCTCTACAAGCCGGGCCCTCCTGTACCTTTTGTATTGAACTGTACTGTAATTGTGTTGTCCCCCCTTCTATACATTGTAAAGCGTTGTGTAAACTGTTGGCGCTATATAAATCACGTATAGTAATAATAATAATAATTCCAACATGATAATGACCCCAAATACACCTCCAAGATGACCACTGCCTTGCTAAAGAAGCTGAGGGTAAAGGTGATGGGCTGGCCAAACATGTCTCCAGACCTAAACCCTATTGAGCATCTGTGGGGCATCCTCACATGGAAGGTGGAGGAGCACAAGGTCTCCAACATCCACCAGCTCCGTGATGTCATCATGGAAGAGTGGAAGAGGACTCCAGTGACAACCTGTGAAGCTCTGGTGAACTCCATGCCCAAGAGGGTTAAGGTAGTGCTGGAAAATAATGGTGGCCACACAAAATATTGACACTTTGGGCCCAATTTGGACATTTTCACTTAGGGGTGTACTCACTTTTGTTGCCAGCGGTTTAGACATTAATGGCTGTGTGTTGAGTTATTTTGAGGGGACGGCAAATTTACACTGTTATACAAGCTGTACACTCACTACTTTACATTGTAGACAAGTGTCATTTCATCAGTGTTGTCACATGAAAAGATAGAATAAAATATTTACAAAAATGTGAGGGGTGTACTGACTTTTGTGAGATACTGTGTGTAAAAACGACTATAGCGCTGTGTTATTTGTTTTATAAATATTTTTCCTTGTTTGAGCCATTGTAATAATTAGCCCAGGCTTGGGATTCCACTTTCTGTTTGTATTTGTTTTTAGCAACTTGTGTATTTCCAATCAGCTCAGGCGGAGAGAGACTGAAAACATTTCCATGTGTAGTTTTCTGTGTACTGAGCTGCCATGGTGACTTTCCGCAATGAGAGCTGTAGCGCCATCTAGTGGCAGAGCACTGCTGCTACAACGTAACCTTCTCTGGAATGTATTTTCGAATACAAAGTAACATTGTGCTGTCAATAAAAAAAAAAAAAAAGAAGAGGCACCCAATATTTAAAGGGAAACATAATGGAACTTAAAGGGGTTGTAAACCCTTTTTAAAAATAAAACAAAAAAACAAACGTCATACTTACCTCCACTGTGCAGTGCGTTTTGCACAGAGTGGCTCCGATCCTCCTCTTCTGGGGTCCCTGATCGGCGCTCCTGGCTCCTCCCCCGCATCGAGTGTCCACATTGGAGAAGCACTCTCCTTGGCGGACACCCGTGCAGGCGCGCTCCTGAGTCCAGCGCCTCTGCATCATTGGATTTAATTGGCAGCAGCGGGAGCCAATGGCTGCGCTAGGATCAATCTATCCAATCAGGACACAAGACACCAGCTAGAGCTGGTGTGCTCATTCCCGGCCGGAGAAGGATCGGGGTCAGGTAAGTAGAATGGAGGATCGGAGGGGGGCTGCAGCACCACAGAAGGGTTTTCACCTTAATGCATAGAATGCAAACCATGAAGGGTTTACAAACCCTTTAAATGTGTAACAGTTCACTGATTCAATAGAGTAACACTTCCAAGGCCTTTGCAGTGGCCAGCTTAAAGTGTAACTCAAACCCAGGACCCAGCATTCACTATATCTGGTCTCCCACAGAACATGTGAATGCAATCCTTTTAGTAAATATAAACGGCTAAATACATTTTCTCCCCAGCAATATGTAGCAGTCTTGTGACTTCTATCAGTGTCTGGCCAAGAACTGCTTGTAGGAGGAGTTTTCTGAATGTCCTATGAGCAGTGGCGGCCCGTCCATACGGGGCGCAGGGGAGCTACCCCCCCCCCCCCTAATCCATGCGTACTGCCCCTAATCTACATGCAGGACTCCGGACGCATGGATTCCAATGTTCATTTTTTATTTTTTTTTAGAAGCTTGTGATTAGAGCCTGAGACCTATATATAGTAATATTGCGCAGCAATATTTTTGCATAGGTAAAGGTAAAGCCCCTGTTGAAGACACTCTTTGTCGAAAAGCGTCGGGCTCGCATCTGGCACCCCACATTGCTTTTATCCTGTTTTTTGTGATCACTTGTCATAATTTTTGTCCATTTTTATGACCTTTTAATAAAACCTGATGGTTAATATTTTTTTGACCTGCGCCATTTGGAGCTTTCCTTTTTTTCTTTGTTACAATTTCCGTGAACCCCCTCCCCTTGCATTCGGGGCTGGAATTCCAATTGAGCTACACCTGATTCGGACAACTAGAGGAACATTCTGAGGAACATTCCGAGAGATGCCCCCCAAGGTCTTCCGCCATTTGGAGTCTCCTTGGAATCCGGTTTGATCACCTTCAATCCATCATCTGGTCCTATGTTTGGATCCCAAGAGCTTCTGACTCAACTGTCGTAAGACTGGTGAGTCCACCTCATTCGGTAAGAGTATTCTACCTACCTTTTAGATCTCTTCAGACAAGTTGATACATTTGGTTACACCTGATCAGTGAAACGTCCATTTCTTCTGAAGAAGATTTATCTCAATCTTTGTGCATCAGTTATATCACAGAGGACTCCATCCACTGTTTTCTATAGTATCCATGATTGTTTATACACAGATTTTTTCTTGTGATTACACTATTATCTAAATTAGCGCTACACTATTTGTTGTTTAATATTTTTGCATACAATCTCCTTTCTGTACATATCATGACCCTCCTTTCCCCAGTGTACATACTTACCTCTCCCTTCCCCATGGCACACACTTACCCTTCCCTTCCCCATGGGGGAGTGTCCATGACAGCCTGGACTCACAGGAAGGAGATTAAATTACCTTGGCTGTCATCAAACCAGGAAAGCAGCACCATCTAGTGGAGGAAAGGTATTTTGCTGCAGACAGAGCTGCATTGGAGGTGGCCACTAAAACCAAATAAACATTTTTTTTTTTAATTGTAACCGTGCTCAGCAATTTATTTTTAAAATGACGGAAGTTCTTATTTCAAGATTAAAGAGCAGCTGGGATAAGGTGACCTACGATTATACAGATTATACAGTGTAAACTAATTTCAATGCAAAAAATGATATTAAATACATATAACTTGTCACAAATTTTAAATTACAAAATCACTGAATATGACAGATATTTCAAATTTTTCCGTGCAAGACTGATATTTCCAACGGAAACAGTCCGATGGAGCCCACACACGGTCGTATTATCCGACAACACGGTCCGATCGGACATTTTCCATCGGAATGTCCGACCGTGTGTACAAGGGCATACAGGTGGGTTTGTATTTAATATGGAGATATGTGCACAAGGCCAGTGTTTCTTAACCAGGGTGCCATCCGCGCTCCCCCAGAGTGACATGTACTTGGAACTTAGCTTGCCCTGGATCAGCATCATGAGTTTCCATGGTGCAGGAAGGCCCGCCGCCAGCACCTTAACAATCAATGATATTCTGGGGCCAAGATGCATGGTGCCATTCATTGCTATGGTGAGGGTGGCCCGCTTGCCTGCACCATGGTAACTCATGTCTCTGATCCAGGGCAGGCTGCATGCGGGGCCAGCTGAAGTTTGTCTGCTACAGACCTCTCCCACCTCCCACCCTCTACCATGCTGCTGGAGTCAAAAGGTAGGGCTCTGATGTGTAGAGGGGACTGTGTAATGGGTGCTCTGTGATGGAGGTACTGTGATGTGATAGGGAGAGACTCGTGTATAAGGGGCCCCCCTGATGTATAGTGGTGACTCTGATATTAAGAGGAGCCCTCTGATGTGATGGAGGGAGCCCTGATGTATAGGGCTGACTCTGATGTGAAGAGAGGACCTCTAATGTGATGAGGGGGTATAGGGGCGCCTCTCTTTACTAGTGCATTTTCTTCTGTTCTGTGTGAATATAGCAAAAAATAAACATGTTTTAAAAAAGGAAAATATTGAATTTGGCCACTAGATGGTGCTAAGGATAATAAGAAATTGATAGACAAATCCCCATGGAACAGTTTTGTGACAAAAATATTAGTTCTCCATTTAACCCAAATTGAACTAAAAATATATAGCTCATATATAATTGGCTTCAGTATAAATCACGCAAATAGGAAACATATGGGAAATACAAAGACACTGAATTTCAAAAGCGCCAACTTCCCTAAACTACGAACCTTGCTAGAAGGTATAAATTGGGATAACATTTTTGGAACAAAGAACGCAGAGTAGAGATGGGTTTGCTTTAAGATCATATTAAATAAGGGCATTAGCCAATGCATCCCATTGGGTAATAAATTTAAAAGAGTGAACAAAGTCCTGGATGGCTTAACGCCAATGTAAAAATAGATATAAAAGCAAAGGAGAAGGCCTTCAAAAAATACAAAGTTGAGGGATCATCATCAGCATTCCAACTTTAGAACACGAAAGACACATATCGGAGAAGAGAAAAAAAAAAACAAGAAGTGTTTTAAGTATGTAAACGGTAAAAAAGGGAGGACAGACCATATTGGCCCCATAAAGAATGAGGAAGGACATCTGGTTACAAAGGATGGGGAGATGGTGAAGGTATTGAATTTATTCTTCTCCTCAGTCTTCATAAGGGAATCCGGTGGTTTCAGTAACCAAAATGGCAGTGTTTATCCTCATGACACATCACAGGAAGCACCTCCATGGTTAACAGAGGACAGAATTAAAATTAGACTTGGGAAACGTAACATTAATAAATCACGGGACCAGATGACTTGCACCCGAGGGTACTTAGGGAACTCAGTCAAGTAATTGCCAGACCATTGTTCCTAATTTTTACTCACAGTCTACTGACTGGAATGGTACCAGTGGATTGCAGAAAAGCCAATGTAGCACCAATATTTAAAAAGGGAACAAAACACATCCCTTGGAATTACAGACTAGTTAGCCTAACATCAATAGTATACAGACGCTTGGAGGGGATGATAAGGGACTATATACAAGAGTTTAGTAATGGGAACAGTATCATCAGCAGTAATCAGCATGGATTCATGAAGAATCGTTCTTGCCAAACCAATCTATTAACATTTTATGAGGAGGTGAGTTGCCAACTAGATAAAGGAAGGCCCGTAGACGTGGTGTATCTGGATTTTGCAAAAGCATTTGACACAGTTCCCCATAAATGTTTACTGTACAAAGTAAGGTCTGTTGGCATGGACCATAGGGTGAGTACATGGATTGAAAACTGGCTACAAGGGCGAGTTCAGAGGGGGGTGATAAATGGGGAGTACTCAGAATGGTCGGGGGGGGGGGTAGTGGGATCCCCCAGGGTTCTGTGTTGGGACCAATACTATTTATTTTGTTCATAAACGACCTGGAGGATGGAGTAAACAGCTAAATCTCTGTATTTGCGGACGATACTAAGCTAAGCAGGGCAATAACTTCTCCGCAGGATGTGGAATATGCTGCCCAGTTCTGGGCACCAGTCCTCAGGAAGAATATACTGGAAATTAAGCGAGTACAAAGAAGGGCAACAAAGCTAATAAAGGGTCTGGAGGATATTAGTTATGAGGAAAGGTTGTGAGCACTGAACTTATTCTCAAGAGACGCTTGAGAGGGGATATGATTTCAATATACAAATATCGTACTGGTACCCCACAATAGGGATAAAACTTTTTTGCGGAAGGGAGTTTAATAAGACTCGTGGCCACTCATTAAAATGAGAAGAAAAGATATTTAACTTTAAACTACGTAGCACAGTGGTTCTCATCCTGGTGGTCGAATGAGGATTTGCCGCCCAATCCTGGTCTGTTCCTGAATCCCACACCGCTCTCCCAACCTTTTTGCAGCCGCCCAGCTGGGCTGTTCCTGGAGCCCACAGCCTCCCACTCAGCCTCTTTGCAACCACCCGATCAGTTCCCACCATGGCTGGGGGCAGAGACTAGAGGTCAGCTGAGGAATGTGAAGTGGGAGGGGCTGGAGGAGACCCTATCTCCTGATTTCGGGATAGGTGTCACTGCTACGAGACACCACAAGGCTGGAGACACAGTGAGTAACACTACCTGTGATTAGAGTTGCCATTAAATGTCCCCACTACAGTTCTCAGATCAGCAGATGACCTTCATCAAGAACACCTAAGTTGGCTGATCAGAAGTCCCCCCAGCACTGCCACTCATCCCATCCCCCCACCAAGGAGTAAGAGAAGGAATAAAAATAGAGAATACATGGAAGGGAGAGGAAAAGAGAGGGAGGAACAAAGAAAAAGGGTAGAGAAAGAATAACAGACATAACAAGATGGCTAGAGAGAAGGATGGGGAAGAAAAACACAAAGTTAGGATAGAGAGAGATAAAAGGGAAAGAAGGGAGAACAAAGGGAAAGAGTGATACATCCTAAAACATACCATAAAGGGTTTTAATACTGTACGAGTGGAAGAGACTCAGGGAGCACTAAATATCCTTCAATTAGAGGTGCAAATTACTTGTCTTGGGTGCTGACAACCCACGCTACAAAAATAATTTTACTGTTAGGGGTCCCCACAACGTGGGAAATTTTATCAAGGGGTCACAGCACTAGAATGGATGAGAACCACTGATGTAAAGGGTTCTCTACTGTAAGAGTGGCAAGGATGTGGAATTCCCTTCCACAGGCGGTGGTCTCAGTGGGGGGCATTGATAGTTTCAAAATAAGCACCTGAATGACCACAACATGCAGGGATATACAATATAATACTGACATATAATCACACACATACTGTAGGTTGGACTTAATGGACTTTTTTCAACCTATGTAACTATATATATGTAGCTCTAATCCCCGAAGGAGCTGCTGGTTATTTCTGGGCTTACCGTTACCTTTCGTTGTCCTTGTTTCACATCTAGGGGATGTCCCGTGGTAGATGGCCCAGTAACTTGAGACTGACAATAGATCCACTTGAATGGATTTTATTTCCAAAAACTCAAACCATTGAACAGTCTTTCAACTTGGGATCAGAGGGTTGGAGAAGAGGTTCAGGTACTCTTATGCCAAAGTCCAAAAACATTAAAGAACTTTCTTACTTTGACTGCATCCAGAGAACAGCCATTCGCAGCTGGATGAACACTCAGGTTGGACCGTCCCTCTCTCACAAGGACTAGGAGCCAATGAGGTGCTTAACTCAGGAACAAAGTCTTTGTCACAGACGTTGTTGCAGAACATGTAGAGAAACTAAGCTTCAGAAGAGTCCTCCCCTGGAATGCTCGAAGTTCAATGGGTCTCTCCCAAACCGGAGACGGCACCCAATCACCTCAGAATCCTTCCTTAGTTCCCTTGCCTTGAGCTAGCCAGCCCTGAGGCATTAAAGTCGCATGGATCCGCACCCCAGGCCATAGCCTTACTGGGGGCTGGTCAGGAGGACCAGGGCCATGTAATCAGTGCAGCATACTGGACCGGAACCGTGAACCACGTGACATCCGCATCTTAAATACCCTCTCCCAGAGGGCACAGAGAGAGGACCACTCCCACTGACCTGACTCTGAGAGAGAATAAATTAAACGCCCAACCAGACCATAGTTCCACGCCTGCCACCAGAGACAGCACCCCCCTGTGGCCAGGCTGAACATCTCACAGCCCAGTCAGACTGACACAGAAGTCAAATTTAGGCAAATAGACCCAAACCAACTGTAGTTTGGGTAAAGTAAAATTTTGAAAATCATAGCGTGTGCTCTTCAGGAGCCCGCCGCTACACACACATTATATATATATATATATATATATATATATATATATATATATATATATATATATATATATATATATATATATATATATATATATATATATAAAATAAAAACATGCTGTTATTTCCCTTTAATACTGATTTAAAAACACAGCTGGGTCACTTCCACATTCGCAATGTTTCATCAGAGCGGCAATTCTCAGTAGCGAATCCTCTATCGGGTTTATGTAAATATTCCATATGTTTTATTCTTGATCAGTTTTCATATAAAGTCATATAAATTCAGCAAGATACAAGTGAACTTTGAACTCATTCCAAACATCTGCACGTGGTCGGTACATTTTTAAAATTTTAAAAGAGATTTATATGCCTTACTTTTTTTTTTTTTTTTTGCCCTGACAGAAACTGGTTGGGTGAGCTATTTGAAGGCAGATTGATAGAATGCATTATTGGCCACATTTTTTATAGTTCCACTTATAGCCACAAGATGTCAGCACAAAGCGACCTAAATGGCACTGTATGTATACCAGCCTTTCCCATACCTTTTCATAAGGAGGAATCAATAGGTTTCAGGTCTTAGGCCGCGTACACATGCGGGGACTGTTCGCTCAACTTTGTTCGTCAAACAGTTTCAGCGGACAGTCCGCTCAAAATTAGCATGAACGGACTTGGCCACACACGACGAACGAACAGTCCGCTGAAACCGTGCGCGATGACGTACGTCACGTACGACGGGACTAGAAATAGGAAGTCCAAGACACAGCAAAGCACCCTTTGGGCTCCTTCTGCTGACTTTGCGTTAGTAGAAGTTTGGTTAGAGACGATTCGCGCTTTTCAGATTTCAGCTTAATTTGACCGATCGCTGCGGCGCAGTCTACCTGTGAGGTTTGTATCTGTCTTTCGGTACGCGTGGATCAGTTGTACCTGTTATTAGGCGCTTCTGGTCCGCTCGTTTCTGGGTTTCAGGTCGTTCTTCATAGGTCTGGCTGTTCTTCAGTGCGTTCAGTTGAGCTTGTCTGTCCAGCCGACCGTTTCAAAGCCATGGAGTGTGGACGTACTCGGGAACGAGTTCGTGCTATATTGGGGCTTGGTGTTGGGGTTAATACTTTGACCCGAGCCCAGTCTGTGAACAGGGTGAGGAGGAGTTCATGGACAAAGAATTGGTTGCGCCAGCGTGACCAATTGTCGCATATGTCTTTACTCCGTGAGATCCGTGAGAATAATCCTGATGATTTCAGGAATTATCTCAGGATGACGGACCCCGTTTTTTTTCACCGTCTGCTGGCTTTGCTGACCCCTTATATCAGCAGGCAGGATACCTGCATGCGGCAAGCCATCACTCCGGAGCAGAGGCTCGTCGCCACGTTGCGCTACCTGGCGACAGGGAGAAGCCTTCAGGACCTCAAGTTCTCGACAGGCATCTCCCCCCAGGCTCTGGGGATCATTATTCCAGAGACCTGTTCTGCCATTATTCAGGTCCTGCAGAAGGAATATATGAAGGTAAGTTTGTTCTTTTAATATTGCATTATATGCATTATATGCATTGTATGTTTGTATTCATTTCATCATGACTTTTAATATCCATGACAGGAATATGATGTGAATGTCCCCTTTATATGAATGCATGCATTTTTTTTTTTTTTTAAATGGGTTTTTTATATATATATATATATATATATATATATATATATTTTTTGTGTCATTTTTTTTAGCTTTTTACCTTTTTTGTGTCTCACATGCATATTTGCTTTCATTAACGTCCTCAGCATTCAATCCTGGGCCCCATATACACCCACAGCCGAGACTGTTTGTTTTTCTCTATAATTCATATTGTCAGCTCCATTGTACTATTTTACTTGCCCCCCCACCCTTTGTATACTCTTTGTATACACCCTGTGTGTGTAGAGAGAGAGAGAGAGAGAGAGAGAGAGATATAGAGATATATAGAGATATAGAGATATATAGATATATAGATATATATATAGAGATATATAGAGATATATAGATATATAGAGATATAGAGATATAGAGATATATAGAGATATAGAGATATAGAGATATATAGAGATATAGAGATATATAGAGATATATAGATATATAGATATGGATTGTCAACTCATTAATTATTCCCCCCACTCTGTCAGAGAATCACCAGACTTCAACGTCGGCACTTCCCCGTGCGCCTGCGGGGAAGAGCTGCACAACGACGCATGCATATGCGTCGTACGACACAATGTCGTACACGCATGTGCAAGCCTATGCACACGGCTATGAGCCTTACCTGATTGGCCTGACAGTCCTATAAAAGGCATCAATGTGCTCTGTGTCTTTGCTGGTTTGTCTCCTCAGCTCACCTGTGTTCCTGTTCCTGTTGACCACTTCCTGTTGTGACCCGGCTTGTTTGAAGACCACTCTGCTTCTCTCCTGATCTGACCCCTGGCTTGTTTAAACGGACTTTCTGCACTTAGCCTTGCTGGCTCACGGACTGATACCTGTGCTTGACCCTCGGCCTGCCTCTGGAATATCCTTTATCTCACGGACTGATACCTGTGCTTGACCCTCGGCCTGTTTCTGGAATATCCCTTGTCTCACGGACTGATACCTGTGCTTGACCCTCGGCCTGCTTCTGGAATATCCTTTGTCTCACGGACTGTACCTGTGTTTGACCCTCGGCCTTCACTCCAGGTATTGGAACCCCTGGCAGGCGTTTACCTCTACCAGTTCCAAGATCTTCTGCACGGGCATCTCTTCCTTCAGTGGACCTGCTGCATTCCAGTCACCTGCTGGCAACCCGTGCCTCTCTGTGCCCTGTACCCGCTGTTCCATCCTCAGGGGTACTGTGCACCCAGCTGCAAGGGAAGCCGCTCTCAGCACTTCGGCTTTGGTGAGTACCTGACAGTACAAACCAGCCATGTCAGAAGCCGACAGGGCTGGCTCACCTTTAGAGGCTCTCTGCCAGCAGGTTGCAGCCCTCACCGAGGCCGTACAGCGACTCCAAGATGGCTACTTCCAGATTGAGGGTCGCCTTCAGCACTTGGCAGTCGCTCCCAGTCTACCAGATTCTTCATCCAGCAGACCTTCTGCTTCGCAAGCCCAAGGCGATGCTACACCTGCGGTAGCCGTGACCCTTCCGGAACCCAGGGTCCCTACTCCTGAGCGTTTTTCGGGCAGCCGGAAGAAGTTTAGGTCATTTAAAAACGCATGCCTCCTGTATTTGGCTTTGCAGCCCAGGACCTTCCATTCTGAGTCGGTAAAGGTGGGTTTCATAATTTCCCTGCTATCCGATGAGCCACAGTCCTGGGCCCATAACCTCCTAGAACAGAAGAGCCCCCTTCTTGATTCAGTAGAGACTTTTTTTGAAGCTATGTCACAACTATATGACGATCCCCAGCGCACCGCTACGGCTGAAGCCATCCTGCATTCCCTTACCCAGGGAAAGAGACCAGTAGAGGACTACATTGTGGAATTTCGGAAATGGTCTGGGAACACTAACTGGAATGAGGCTGCCCTTAAGTATCAGTTCCGTCTGGGCCTGTCTGAGACCTTAAAAGATGAACTAGCCCGAGTAGACACCCCTACATCCCTGGAAGATCTGGTCCAGTTGGCTACCAAACTTGATCGACGTCTACGGGAGCGTCGCTCCGAACGCCTCCAGTCACCTAGACCCATCTGGATGCTACCCCGGGTACCCCCGGTACCCGCACCTGTTCCAGCTCCCACCTCCTCTACTGATGGCGAACCCATGCAGCTGGGCTTGGTCCGGGCTCCACTCACCCCTGACGAGAGACTCCGTCGGCGTCAAGCCAACCTTTGTCTATATTGTGGTGAAGCGGGCCATTTCCTACGCAGCTGCCCTGTGAGACCCAGTAAGTGCCAACCTCGTGTTGCTGTGAAGTCCCAGATTGCGGTTTCCACCCGGTCTCACCTTGTCCTCCCGGTTTCATTACAGGTGGCGGAAGAGGAGGTTCGGCTGGGAGCCATCATTGACTCCGGGGCCTGCAGTTGCTTTATGGACATAACCCTAGCTCGGAGCCTGCACATTCCCCTCTGCTCTAAAAAACAACACCTTCAGATTCATCTGGCCGATGGCTCCCTACCCTGCTCCGGTCCTGTGACCCAGGAAACAGTACCAATCTTGACATCCACAGACTCTGGTCACTGCGAATTTCTTCGCTTTGACGTTATCCACTCTCCTATGTTCCCAATCATTCTGGGTTTCCCTTGGTTACAAGCCCACGACCCACAGATCAACTGGAACAAGAAAGAAGTACTCTTTTCATCTGCCTACTGTTCACAGCACTGTCACCTGCCGACCTCCCACAAGTCCACCTCCTGCCTAACCATACAGACCATACCTGATAACCTGCAACATGTCCCTTCAGCCTATCATAATTTTTTGGACATCTTTGACAAGAAGAAGGCTGATACTCTGCCACCCCATCGGCCCTATGATTGCCCGATAGACTTGCTACCCGGTTCCGAAATTCCATTTGGTCGGATCTTTCCATTATCAGAGACTGAACTAGAAGCCCTACGCTCTTACATAGATGAAAACCTGGAAAAGGGATTCATCCGACCATCCTCTTCTCCAGCTGGTGCAGGCATCTTTTTTGTCGAAAAAAAGGACGGTTCTCTCAGGCCTTGCGTGGACTACAGGGAACTTAATAAAATTACCATTAAGAACAGGTACCCGCTTCCACTCATCCCTGAACTTTTTCAACGCCTAAGAACTGCCAAGATATTTACTAAACTAGATCTTCGGGGAGCATATAACTTAGTCCGAATCCGTGATGGGGATGAGTGGAAGACGGCTTTCAGGTCAAGATTCGGGCATTTTGAATATCTAGTGATGCCCTTCGGGCTCTGCAATGCCCCGGCCACATTCCAGCATCTGGTCAACGATATTTTCCGTGAGTATCTAGACAACTTCGTGATAGTATATCTTGACGATATTTTGATTTTTTCCAATTCCTTAGAACTGCACCGTACTCACGTCAGGAAGGTCCTCCTTGTCCTCAGAGAACATGGGCTCTACCTAAAGGGAGAAAAGTGTGAATTTGAGAGAGACACCATCCAGTTCCTTGGATTTATCATCTCCACAGGAGGAATCTCAATGGATCCAAAGAAGATCAAAGCCATTCAAGAATGGCCGGCACCTTCAGACAAAAGGTCTGTACAGCGATTCGTTGGCTTTGCCAATTTCTATCGCAGGTTCATCCAGGGCTTCTCCACGATTATTTCCCCCATCACCCAACTAACCCGCCAGCAGGTCAAATTTCGATGGTCTCCACAAGCACAGGAAGCCTTCGATGAATTAAAAAGACTCTTTATATCAGCTCCTATCCTCCTACATCCAGATCCAAGCCTTCCCTATGTGTTGGAGGTGGACGCCTCTGAATTCGCATTAGGTGCTATCCTCTCCCAAAGAAGTGGGCCGAAGGCTCTCCTTCATCCAGTTGCCTTCGCCTCTCGGAAACTCAGTCCTCCGGAGAGGAATTACGATGTCGGAGATCGAGAACTTCTTGCTATAAAGTTTGCACTGGAAGAATGGAGGTACCTGCTGGAGGGTGCGTCTCAACCCATCATGATCTTTACAGATCACAGGAACCTAGAGTACCTCAGAGCTGCTAAACGCCTCCGACCCCGACAAGCACGCTGGGCTCTCTTTTTCTCCAGGTTCAATTTCCATATCACCTTCCGTCCCGGTTCCAAAAATGGGAAAGCAGACGCACTCTCCCGAATGTTTCCAGAAGCCGAAGAACCACCCGAACCCCCAACTATTCTGTCTCCACACAACTTCCTCCAAATTATCCAGCCCGATCTAGAAACTGCCATCAAACAAGCCACTAACCAACTCGCCAAAACTACAGTATCCTCCCTGGAAAGGAAACACGGTTTGCTATGGGCACACAACAAGGTATTCATTCCTCCTTCAGTAAGACCTCAGATTTTGCAAACCTTTCATGACCACAAGATGGCAGGACATTTTGGGATCCAGAAGACTGCCGATCTAATCAGTCGTTCGTACTGGTGGCCGGGTTGGAGAATGGACTGCAAGAACTATGTCCAATCCTGTATCACTTGCCAGCGTAACAAGGGGGCAAACACCAAGGCCTGGGGACTTTTGAGGTCCTTACCTGTTCCTGAACGCCCGTGGAGAGAGATCTCTATGGATTTTATTGTTGACTTACCACCTTCTGACCAGTTCACTACAATCCTAGTAGTGGTAGATCGTCTCTCGAAGATGGCACATTTTTTACCTATGTATGGCACCCCTTCTGCTTCAGCTACAGCAAGTATCTTTATCAAGGAAGTCGTGAGGCTACATGGCATCCCTTTCAACATCGTGTCTGATAGGGGAATCCAATTCACCTCCAAATTTTGGAAAGACCTCTGCAAAGCACTAGAAATCAAGTCCTCGCTATCCTCCGCATACCACCCGCAAAGCAACGGGCAAACAGAAAGAACAAATCAGACCCTAGAACAATACCTTCGTTGCTTCTGCTCCTGCTCTCAAGACAATTGGTCCTCTCTCCTGCCCTGCGCGGAATTTGCGTATAATAATTCTGTACATTCCGCCACCAACCAAACTCCATTTTGGGCGAACTATGGCTACCACCCTTCTTTCTTGCCAGATTCCGTCCCTGAAGTCTCCGCTCCTGCAGTCCAAGAACGGGTAAAGTCAATTCAGGACAATTTCCTACAGATTCAGGAGGCCATGAAGAAGGCTCAAAGAGACTATGAGGTATACTACAATAGAGGAAGAAGAAGTTGCCCAAGTTTCAAGATCGGGGATAAGGTTTGGCTATCTTCTGCCAACCTGAGATTGCCATACCCGTCACGGAAGCTCGGTCCCAAGTTCATTGGCCCCTTTGCAATCAAAAGGGTGGTAAACCCAGTAGCTTTTGAACTGGCGCTACCTAGTTCGTACAAAATTCACCCGGTGTTCCATGTATCCCTATTAAAACCAGTGATTCCAAGCTCCTTTACCGGTAGACAAGTGGCACCACCTCCACCCGTCCAAGTCGAAGGCGAGGAAGAATTCGAGGTTGAAGCCATAATGGACTGTCGAAAAAGGGGAAGACAGACCCAATATCTGGTAAAATGGAAAGGGTATCCCCCTGAAGACAGTTCTTGGGAACCCTCCAGCAACATCCACGCTCCTCGCCTGATACGGGATTTTTACCGGAGACACCCCAAGCTACCAGCCAGATTGGGCATCCGGAGGCTGCCCCTTGGGGGGGGCACTGTCAGAGAATCACCAGACTTCAACGTCGGCACTTCCCCGTGCGCCTGCGGGGAAGAGCTGCACAACGACGCATGCATATGCGTCGTACGACACAATGTCGTACACGCATGTGCAAGCCTATGCACACGGCTATGGGCCTTACCTGATTGGCCTGACAGTCCTATAAAAGGCATCAATGTGCTCTGTGTCTTTGCTGGTTTGTCTCCTCAGCTCACCTGTGTTCCTGTTTCCTGTTCCTGTTGACCACTTCCTGTTGTGACCCGGCTTGTTTGAAGACCACTCTGCTTCTCTCCTGATCTGACCCCTGGCTTGTTTAAACGGACTTTCTGCACTTAGCCTTGCTGGCTCACGGACTGATACCTGTGCTTGACCCTCGGCCTGCCTCTGGAATATCCTTTATCTCACGGACTGATACCTGTGCTTGACCCTCGGCCTGTTTCTGGAATATCCCTTGTCTCACGGACTGATACCTGTGCTTGACCCTCGGCCTGCTTCTGGAATATCCTTTGTCTCACGGACTGTACCTGTGTTTGACCCTCGGCCTTCACTCCAGGTATTGGAACCCCTGGCAGGCGTTTACCTCTACCAGTTCCAAGATCTTCTGCACGGGCATCTCTTCCTTCAGTGGACCTGCTGCATTCCAGTCACCTGCTGGCAACCCGTGCCTCTCTGTGCCCTGTACCCGCTGTTCCATCCTCAGGGGTACTGTGCACCCAGCTGCAAGGGAAGCCGCTCTCAGCACTTCGGCTTTGGTGAGTACCTGACACACTCAAATTGGTTGCAGGTGTTGGATACTTAGTAATTAGTCCCCCCACCCCACTCAAATTGCTTGCAGGTGTTGTATACTTAGTAATTAGTCCCCCCACCCCACTCAAATTGCTTGCAGGTGTTGTATACTTAGTAATTAGTCCCCCCACCCCACTCAAATTGCTTGCAGGTGTTGTATACTTAGTAATTAGTCCCCCCACCCCACTCAAATTGCTTGCAGGTGTTGGATACTTAGTAATTAGTCCCCCCACCCCACTCAAATTGCTTGCAGGTGTTGGATACTTATTAATTAGTCCCCCCACCCCACTTACCCACCTAATTTATGTCCCCTGGTCCATCAGAGGGCTGATTAATCTGTGAATTGGTCCGCCTACTTTTTTTTTTTTTTGGCTGAAAACAAATTTGCAATATTTCTGTTTAACTGTTCTTCCAAAATGTTTTTGAATTTTATTTGTTATGAATTGTTTTTATTTAATGACTAATTTTTTTTTGTTTCATGTGTTTGACTCCCCAGCTTCCTTCCACGCCACAGGAATGGCAGACTGTGGCTTCCCAGTTCGCTGCCCGTTGGGACTTCCCCAACTGCGGAGGGGCCATCGACGGGAAACATGTGAGGATTGTGCCCCCACCCCATTCGGGGTCCTACTATTGGAATTATAAGGGGTTCCATAGTGTGGTGCTAATGGCGGTGGTGTCGGCACAATGTGACTTTCTTTATGTGGATGTGGGGAAGAACGGCCGGATGTCTGACGGAGGAGTCTTTAGGCAGACCGAGTTCTGCCACCGTCTTACCACTGGTGGCCTGGACTTGCCACCAGATGCCGAGAATGTGGAGGGGCTCCCGTTTGTTTTTCTGGCTGATGAAGCGTTCGGTCTGAGTGAACATCTTATGAGACCCTTCCCCCAAAGGACCCTCACCCCGGAGAGGAGGATTTTTAATTACCGGCTGGCCAGAGCAAGAAGGGTTGTGGAGAGTGCCTTTGGCATTATGGCCAGCCGGTTCCGTCTGTTACTGACAGCCATCAACCTGGCAGAATATAAACTGAACTATGTTATTCTGTGCTGCTGCATTCTGCACAATTTTCTAAGGAAATTTTCAGGTAACCAGTACCTGCAGCCTATTGGGCCTGAGGCCGGACTCAGGCTTCCAGAACTGACAGGGCTGGATCATGCCCTTCCTGGCTTAGCCCCCCAAACAGCACGTGAGGTGCGTGACCGCTATGTCAGCTATTTTAATGGTAGGGGGGCTATTCCAATGCCAGCTGACCAATAAAAAGATATTTTTCTTGAAATATGTCTTGTCTGTTCAAATTTTGAAGTTTGGTTCTTGTTTGCTTTTCACGTTGCTTGTATCCTACATTGTCCTAATTCAGGGATATGCAATTGGCCAACCTCCGGCTGGTGCAAAACTACAAGTCAATCATGCCTCTGGGTCTCATGCTTGTGGCTGTCAGTCTTGCTATGCTTCATGGGACTTGTAGTTCTGCAACAGCTGGATTTCCACTAATTGCATATTCCTGTCCTAGTGCATTTGTATAGCAAAGTGGTTTTTGACAATAGGAAATAAGGCCCTTTGTGACAGAAAACACAAAATGACTTCCCAAACTGGTATTGAGTATTGAAAGAAGTAGACACACACACATCTTTTTTTTTTTTTGATTTTTTAATAGTGCACATTCCAACCAGTGCCTCTTATTTAGATCTTTTTTTTTTTTTCTTTTTTTTTCTTTTTTGGTAAACATAGAAATATATAGATATATCAAAAATACAATTATCACAAAAATAAAAAAATAAAATCAGATTTTTAACTATTTACATAAAACAAGGTGTAAAGCCAAATTTTGAAGATGCACACCAAAAATTGGTAATGTCAACATGTGCTATGTACCATCATGAGTGATCAATGGACGTGTTTGGTGTGTGCAATCCCTTCCTCTCACATACTAGAATGAGGAAGGGTTTGCAAACACCAAATGTGTCCATTGCGATCCTCTGATGGCACATAGCATATGTTGACACACCGTGTGCATCTTCAAAATTTGGCCTCTAAAAACTCTGTTTTTAAAACATTAAAAACGTTTTTACAAGGGAATGAAGAACATGATCGATTGGGTTTTAGGGAAAAGGGGCTTAGATTCTCCCTAAAACATCGATCATGTTCTTCATTCCCTGCCTCATAGTGACCAGTTCTCTTTGGATGTTGAGAATCTGGTTCTCCATCCGGTCAATCTGCCCATTCCAGGCCATGATGTCACCAATTAGCCTCTGGGCACTGTCCGCTGAAAATGGCTCCGCGGCTTCTCCTACCACAACCAGATCATCACCTAAAAACATGTGTAGATAAAAAATTGGTTAAAATATACAGCCATTAATTGTTTACCTTAAGCTGGGTTGTCAGACACTCACTTTCACTTTGTGGGGTGTGTAACTCCACCTGCTCTTCCTCCTCCACATCTAGCCCTGGGCTGGGCTCATCCAGTGGAGCTACGGAGCTTGGTCCAGCGGAGGATACCGAGCTTGGCTGCTCCCTCTCGGACACTGGGCTGGGCAGCTCCAATACTGATGCGGGGCTGGGGCCCAATCAGGCTGGCGAGGTCGGGGGGTCCTGGGCTGCTCCGCCTCTTGTCTGAGTCTTTGTTCCCCTATGAGAATGGAAAAAAAAAAAAACTTTTAAGCATAGTGATATTTGAGTTCAGAAATTTGAATATGAAACATTGGTTTGAAGTGGTGTACAATTATTAGTGGTTATTACAAGATCCTAGTTTAATACATCCTTAAAATGACTTTTTTTTTAGTTAGGCTGTGTTCAGACTGCTGCGATGTGCGAACGCTGCAAATCTACTGTGGTTTCACGCATTGCAGGCGCAGTTCGCACTGCCCTATGTGACCTGCTGGGAGTATCAGTGTAAAGTTTTATTGACACCTCCGAATTAGTTCTCATTTCACAGTGCAATCTTTAAACTCGGACAGGAATCGGACCACATGGTGTGAACACCCATGTGATCCGATTCGGCTGTGGACTAAAAAAAGGGCCATGTACAAGTTTGGTCTGGATGCGATGCAAATTCAGCCATACTATATGTATGGCTGAAATCGCATCACACAGAGATCACATGTGATTTGCACTGCAGTGCGGTGCAAATCACATTTGATCTCGTACATTGCAGCAATGTGAACCTAGCCTTTAACCAAACTGTTACTGTATATCTTTTGTCCAAGTTTCACAGACGGACACACTCGAATCATCGCCTGGAGTACCTGTGTGTGATTATGTCAAAAAAATGTTCTATGATGGCCCAAACTACACTTATAAATGTTTCCCAGTCCAGATGTTGAACCAGCATTTTATCTATCTATCTATCTCATTTTTTTAATTGAGTCTACATTGCACTGAATAAATTTATGAAACTTTAGTAAAAATTTATATCCTATAAACTGAGCGTGACAATTCAGTTTATCATAAACAATACAAAAAAAAATAATAACTAATTAAAATCTAATCCAACACCAGATAAATTTACACCATACACAAATTCATGCTATTTACGCCCACATATACGAACAACCATATGCGCTCATTACATGAACTATTAACTACACGAACGCTCAAATCCGCCAGATTTACATAAACTACCTACACGAACGATTACGATCAAATCCGCCAGATTTACATACACTACCTACACGAACGATTACGATCAAATCCGCCAGTTTCATACACTACCTACACGAGCGATTACGATAAAATCCGCCAGATTTACATACACTACCTACACGAACGATTACGATAAAATCCGCCAGATTTACATACACTACCTACACGAACGATTACGATAAAATCCGCCAGATTTACATACACTACCTACACGAACGATTACGATCAAATCCGCCAGATTTACAATGCCTACACGAACGATTATGTCCGACAGTCACGAGAAACGCGGAGTTTACTCACTTTTTTTCAGGGCCTTTCTGATGCGGTAATATTGGTCCGGCTCCCTGGACTTGATGTCGGACCAGCGTTTCCGGAGCTGGTCCTTGCCTCTTCGTACCCCAAATTTCTTCTCCAAGGTTGTGACTACCTCATCCAAGATGGCGCTTTTCCAGACATTAGGTTTGGGGTACGGGCCATGTTCCCCATCATAATCCTCCCTTTTTAATATGGCCACCATCTCCACCATCTCTTCAAAGGCCATATTGGTGGCCTTATATCTCCTCCTTGCTTCGGAAGCATGGGGCCCATGGCTTTCCTCCGCGCTGCTCACGCTGCTCATAGAATTTGCGTCCGCCATTTTCTCCTATCATTCACCCACAGCGGAACGAGGGTAAAAGGGGCGGGAAAACACGTTCACAAGGAACGTCAGGGGCGGGCGACGCAGGCGGAGCCTGAGCGCATGCGCTGTATATAAAGCGTTACCACGAGGCCGTACGCTTGTCCGAAAGGAAGCAGCGAGTGCTACACGCGACGGTAAGATAGTTATCGTTTTATTTTCGTTTAATTTAAAGCCTGCGTTAGGGTTGTGCATATTGAATTTTATTCTTATTGATGTTTAATTGATTTTTATGTGGGTTGGTGGTTGAGTGGTTGAGGGGTGGAGGTGGGTGTATAGGGGGGTGGGGGGGGGGGGTGGGGGTAGTGTGTGTGTGTGTGTGTGTGGGGGGGGGGGTAGTGTTTGTGTGTGTGGGAGGGGTAGTGTGTGTGTGGGAGGGGTAGTGTGTGTGTGTGTGTGTGTATGTATGTGTATGGGGCAGTAGTGTGTGTGTGTGTGGGGGGGGGGGTAGTGTTTGTGTGTGTGGGAGGGGTAGTGTGTGTGTGGGAGGGGTAGTGTGTGTGTGTGTGTGTATGTATGTGTATGGGGCAGTAGTGTGTGTGTGTGTGGGGGGGGGGTAGTGTGTGTGTGGGGGGTAGCATGTGTAGTAGTGTGTGTCTCGCCTACATTGTCACTATATAGTGTGCATTTGGTCTGACTTTTTTTTTTTGTTTTTTTTTTTTTTTTTTTTTTTTTTTTTCCGAAAATGCAAAGGTATACTGCAGACCCCTTTAAGGAGGAGGCCTTCCTCTCAACATTTCTCGATTTAGTGGAGTCGCACAGCAATCTTTGGGATTCAAAACACCCCCAATATTCAAGCCGTGCTGCCCGGAAGAAGACACTGGAGACAGTTTTGGCGTTTGTGAAAACCCGAGTCCCCCAGGCAGACACTGACTTTGTGAACGCCAAAATTAAGAACCTGCATAGCGCGTATAGGCGGGAGCAAAGAAAGATCCTAGAGTCCCAAACATCAGGATCAGCAGCAGGTCAGGTCTATGTACCTAAGCTGTGGTATTATGACAGGCTGCGTTTTCTGGATGACACGTCAGAAGCCAGGCCGTCACTTTCGACTCTTCCGTCTACCCGTCCCTCCACCCTTCCCTCCGCCTCAGGTGAGCCATCCCTGGAAGATCCAGACCCTTCCTTGCTGGACGAAGTTGATGCACCCAGCTGGAGCCAGGTATATTTTAGTTTCTAACGTTTGGATTGCTCAAATATTAATGGTGTCAAGTTCAATGTTTGAATTGCTTCCAAATCTAGGATTTCATCACAAATTAAATTAGATAGAAGGATACAGTAGTTTACACAAATGTGGCTCAAATCTTAATGAACTGATGGAAAAATGATGGTGTCAAAATGATAGCCTTTTGTATTTCAAGACAAATGTATTTGCAAGTGAGAACTGTAAAATTGTTAGTGATTGATGATTTCTAAATATAGACATATTTTATTTATTGATTTCTTTGTTTTTTTACACAGGATGAGCTCACCCAGGAGGAGGCCGGGACCAGTGGTATGGAGGAGGAGGCCGGGACCAGCCACACACAAGAGCTAGCTGGGCCCAGCAGGAGTAGGACTGAAAGCCAGGTCCCTCCCCTCCGCCTAGCCAGCAAAAGGCCCAGGAGGATGGGCCGTACAGAGGAGGAGTCCTTGGTGCTTATACGCCAAGCCACACAAGTTCTGTCCAAACCCCCCAATCCTGAGGAGGCCTATGCCACTTATCTGGCTAGTAAGCTACAAGAAATGGACAAACCACAGCGAAACATGTGTGAGGCAATCTTTTTTGATGCCATCCAACGGGGTCTGAAGGGTGAGCTCACACCGACCACTAAGCTTTACAACACAGACCCTACTGCTCCTCCTCCTCCTCCTCCTCCTCCTCCTCCTACCACAACTCCACCACCAGAGGCACAGCCTCCAGCGACGCGTGGAGGGAAGGCTAGACGGAAGAGTCGCAAGTGACTGCCTGGCTTCAGTCTGCTCTGAAAGAAGACGCAGGCTGTTGTAGTACCACAGTCTGGGGACATAGATCTCATCTGCTGCTGTTCCTGGTCTTTGGGATTCTAGGACCTGGTTGTGCTCCCTATGTACATGCTACGCAGGTTCGGAATTTTGGTGGCCACTCACTTGATGTGTGCCTGGCGGACAAAAGGCTTCACAAACGTCAAAATTGTCTCCAGTGTTGCCTCCCTCTTGATTTATTTTTGTTCTGAGGAAAAATAAAAATGTATTATTTCAAAAAAATCTTGTATGTTTTTTTTATTTTATTTTTTTTTAAATATTTTTGTATAATTTTGGCTTAAAAAACAAAGTTTATTTGTGAGTAGGCAGATACATGTCAAAAGACTCTGGGGGTTATTTACAAAACACACGTTCATGTAAATATGCTAACTTCAAGTGCAATTTTTAAAGCACTGCAAGTGCACTTGGAAGTGCAGTCGCTGTAAATTTGAGGCTTAACATTTGAAATGAGGGGAAGCTCTGCTGATTTTGAACATGCAATCATGTGTAAGCTAAAATGCTGGTTTGGGTATCTATCTATCTATCTATCTATCTATCTATCTATCTCTACTTGCATAGTCCTGCTTGGCCAAAAAAAATGCAAGTCCATCTTGTTTCAAACCCCCCACAAAAAAAATAAAAAAAATAAATAAAATAAAATATGACAATAGTAGTTCCAAAAATATATAGTAATAGATAAATTCTATTTTTTTTTTTTCAGAAATAAATATATATATATATATATATAAATTTTTTTTTTTTTTTTTTTTTATATATATTTTTTTTAAGATAGACACATATATATATATATATATATATATATATATATATATATATATATTTTTTTTTTTTTTTTTCTTTTTTTTTTTTATAGGGTTTTTTTTTGTTTGTTTTTAAATTTGGAATATATTTTTTCTATAATTGGAAGATTAATCATAGGATGAGGATGAATAAAAACATGTAGTATAACTCTGTGTGAATATAAGTAGCAAAGCTACTTCACTTTTCTTGCATTACGAAGAAGAAAAGAACGGGCTATATTAAAAAACCACAAAATTAGCAGCATGACGAATATGCTAGCTTCAATACGAACACTAGTTTTACAAGACCGAGCGCTTCCGCCCTGTAAATTCTTTCTGAGTATGCGCGGAACTTAGTTTGACGAACAAGCCTACACACAAGCGGACTGTCCGCTCAAACCAAGTTTCAGCGGACAGTTTTTCGGGATTTCCAAAAAACTTTGTTCGTCAAACTGTCCGCTGAAACTGTCCGCTGAAGCCCACACACGAGCGGACTGTCCACTGAAACACTGTTCAGCGGACAAAGTTGAGCGAACAGTCCCCGCGTGTGTACGCGGCCTTAGGGAACCGCTGCTAATAATGACTATATCTATAGCTCATGGTACATTCATGTGAATAAGTTGCAGTTATTCCATTAGAATAAATAATATGAAATGGGACATATTTAGGGTATTTGTCACCCAGGGCTACTATGTAGAACATAAATGAATGAAATGAATAATTTCCAGAAAATATTTACAGACAGTGAAATGTGTAGTGTCCCCTCCCATTGGTGGAGAAACGCCTACTATGATGCTTAAAATAAAAGTGTCCCCTTACATTGGTGGTTGCCAACTGTCCCAAATTCACCGGGACAGTCACGGTTTTTATAAATGTTTTCCGACAAGATTTTGTACAAACTGTTACCAGGAGTAGCAAAGAGCAGTACACACAGGGGCAGCTCTCTGCAAAGCCCCAAATCTCCGGTAAGTGAGGGGGTTACAGAGTTAGGGAGAGGGGGTCGGGGACACACGAAGGGGGTAACAACGAGGCGAGGAGAGATCTTGCACCAATCGCAGGGCTGCACATGTCAGTCTCTGGCCAGAATCTTTGTTACCTCCAATCTCTAAAGAGGAGGGGTTTATAACCACCAATCACAGAGCTCAAATATGCTGCAACTGATCCCTCCACACCCCAAATATACAATCTGCATCCATACTCCCCCAAGTTAAATAACCCCCCCCCCCCCAAATATATATCCCCATTATAAGAACCCTGCAATGTGAGGTGTACCACATTACATATACACCCCCAGTTATAGTATCTCACAAAAGTGAGTACACCCCTCACATTTTTGTAAATATTTTCTTCTTTTCATGTGACAACACTGAAGAAATGACACTTGTCTACAATGTAAAGTAGTGAGTGTACAGCTTGTATAACAGTGTAAATTTGCTTTCCCCTCAAAATAACTCAACACACAGCCATTAATGTCTAAACCGCTGGCAACAAAAGTGAGTACACCCCTAAGTGAAAATGTCCAGATTGGGCCCAATTAGCCATTTTCCCTCCCTGGTGTCATGTGACTCGTTAGTGTTACAAGGTCTCAGGTGTGAATGGGGAGCAGGTGTGTTAAATTTGGTGCTATTGCTCTCACTCTCTCATACTGATCACTGGAAGTTCAACATGGCACCTCATGGCAAAGAACTCTGAGGATCTGAAAAAAAGAATTGTTTCTCTACATAAAGATGGCCCAGGCTATAAGAAGATTGCCAAGACCCTGAAACTGAGCTTCAGCACGGTGGCCAAGATCATACAGTGGTATAACAGGACAGGTTCCACTCAGAACAGGCCTCGCCATGGTTGACCAAAGAAGTTGAGGTCATGTGCTCAGCGTCATATCCAGAGGTTGTCTTTGGGAAATAGACGTATGAGTGCTGCCAGCATTGCTGCAGAGGTTGAAGGGGTGGGGGGTCAGCCTGTCAGTGCTCAGACCATACGCCACACACTGCATAAAATTGGTCTGCAAGGCTGTCATTCCAGAAGGAAGCCTCTTCTAAAGATGATGCACAAGAAAGCCAGCATACTAAGGACATGGATTACCGGAACCATGTCCTGTGATCTAATGAGAATAAGATAAACATATTTTGTTCAGATGATGACAAGCGTGTGTGGCGGCAACCAAGTGAGGAGTACAAAGACAAGTGTGTCTTGCCTACAGTCAAGCACGGTGGTGGGAGTGTTATGGTCTTGGGCTGCATGAGTGCTGCCGGCACTGGGGAGCTACAGATCATTGAGGGAACCATGAATGCCAACATGTACTGTGACATACTGAAGCAGAGCATGATCCCTTCCCTTCAGAGACTGGGCTGCAGGGCGGTATTCCAACATGATAACGACCCCAAACACACCTCCAAGACCACCACTGCCTTGCTAAAGAAGCTGAGGGTGAAGGTGATGGACTGGCCAAGCATTTCTCCAGACCTAAACCCTATTGACCATCTGTGGGACATCCTCAAATGGAAGGTGCCCTTGTTGGTTTGGAGTAGACATCCTAATCCACTACCATGGGGATGAAGGATGGACAGTATGTGGAAATATAGAACTAGATTTCTATTTACTGAATTTAAATTTGAACCTGATTGGAGGAGTAAGTCAACGTGGCAGCTCTTATTTCAGACATATCAGTAAATGAGGCTCATTTTCAATCATTTACAGACTTTTGAAAGTTTCTTAAACCCAGCCAGTCGGTAAAATCTTCTCAGTCAAAAGAAGAGGACTTTTGTTGGGGGTTTTCCATTGTTCAAAGTAGAAATGATTGTCATATTTTGGTTAGAGAAGTGCAGTGGGAAGACCAGGTTCCCCTTACCCTGCCTGCAAACAAAGACTTGTAGTGTTCTTCTTCCAGTCCACAAACTTCCCTTTTGGGTCATCACTTTTCAGCTGTGTCTATAGAACTTCTCTCATGTTGCTCCCCTTTCCTGGAACTCTCCCAAACACACACTCCTAGTTTTTAGAAATGAAGATCACAACTTTTTATCTTAAACTTTCTGTTTTGTGGGTCTTTTTCCAATAATGTTCATTTCTAGGGTTTCTGTTTTTCGTGCATAATTAAGACCGCCCTTTAATACACCAGGCACAGCTGTATGTTTAAAAAAATAGTATAAGTAGGTAAATTTGTCTTTATATCAGCTATTCGTACAGCAGAGCTCCAGCTGGGAGAAGAAGGGGAAGCAAGATGGACTAAACATGTTTCTGTTTCATGCACATGTGCTGAACGCTGACAGGGAACATACTGATAGGGCAGTGAACAGGGGGAAATCAAATCAGTGTGTGTCTGCTCATTTATTGTCCAATCACAGGCTGGGGGGGAGCATGTGACCTAACAGTAGTGCAGCCTTTCTCAACCTTTTTTGACACAGCGGAACCCTTGAAATAACTTTCCGGTCTCAGGGAACCTCTGCTAAAAATGACTATATCTACAACCGCCTTGCATGCTGCATGAGGACAACGTTTTCCTTTCCCTGGCACATTGCCGTTGTGGATGGGCCTTTACCTCCTCCTCTGAGTGGCCCGATGCCTGTGACATTACCCTCCCTTACCTTCCTTCGCTGGGATTGGCAGGTATGCCATTTGTGAGTCGTCCCTGTCAAGTGCTGCAATCTGTGCATAACATGTAATCTTATGGTGAGGCTTTCACGGTTTTCCTGACGAAGCAGCAGTCGGCTGCGAAACGTGCTGAAATTATGTACTATCACTGATATATCAGCATCAATTTTCATAATTTATTTGAAAAATATTTAATGTTTTTTATGATGATTGCACTTTATTGTAACATTTTCCAGGTGGTCATGTTAGACCCAATTAACCTTTTTTTTTAATCCACTTGACTACCGGGCCAATTTTGACACTTCTTTCATATACCGTATATACTCGAGTATAAGCCGAGATTTTCAGCCTCTTTTTTGAGGCTGAAAGTGCCCCCTCGGCTTATACTCGAGTCATCGCTGTCTGCCCGCTCGATCAGCGTGTCGAGCAGACAGACAGCGGCCATTCTGATTCAAAAGCCGCGCCTCCGGCTCCCCCTTCGCCTGTGATAGGCGGAACACTGAATTTCCCAGCAGCCTGTGTTCCGCCTATCACGGACTTCGTATCATCCTCGTACTACGGACGAGGATGATACGACGTCTGTGATAGGCGGAACACAGGCTGCTGGGAAATTCAGTGTTCCGCCTATCACAGGCGAAGGCGGCGGCGCAGCTTTTGAATTTTACAATGGCCGCCGACGAACGAAGAGGGCACGGGACGGAGGCAAGGCACAGGACGGCACGGCACGGGACGGGACGGGACCGGAGGCAAGGCATGGCGGCGAGGCACGGCGGCGAGGCACGGCGGCGAGGCACGGCGGCGAGGCACGGAGGCAAGGAGGCTCGGCACGGGACGGAGGCTCGGGACAAAGGCTCAGGACACAGGTAGGCTGGACACACACACACACACACACACACACACACACACACACACACACACACACACAGGGATGGATGGATGGATGGAGACACACACACACAGGGATGGATGGACGGACACACAGGGATGGACGGACACACAGGGATGGACGGACACACACACAGGGATGGACAGGCATGTCTTACCCTCGGCTTATACACGAGTCAATAAGTTTGCCAGTTTTTTTGGGGGTAAATTGGGGGCCTCGGCTTATATTCGGGTCGGCCTATACTCGAGTATATACGGTATGTAAAAATCTGTGTTTTTTTTTTTGCTAGAAAATTACTTAGAACCCTAAAACATGCATATTTTTATATATATATATATATATATATATATATATTTGACATATATATATATATATATATATATATATATATATATATATATATATTTTATATTTATATTCATTTTTTACATTTATTTATTTTTTAGCAGAGGACCTAGAGAATCAAATAGCTGTCATTGCAATTTCTTATGTCACATGGTATTCGTGCAGCAATTTTTTAAACGCCAGTTTTTGGACATAAATACACTTTAATGAACTAAAAAGAAAACAAAAAACACAATATAACACAATGTTTTTGTACAATATGAAAGATAATGTTATGCCAAGTAAACAGATACCCAACATGACATGCTTTAAAATTGGGCACGCTCATGGAATGGTGCCAAACTACGGTACATAGACGACGCTTTAAAAATTTCTACAAGTTACCAGTTTAGAGTTACAGAGGAGATCTAGTAGTAGAATTACTGATCTTGCTCTGCCTTTTATGGCAATACCTCACATGTATGGTTTGAACACTGTGTATGTATATATAGATATAGATAGGTGTGACCTGCTGTAGTTATGCATTCACCACTGCGCTCAAACAGGGTGCTTTAAAACAATTTTTTACACTGTCCCTTTCATTTTTTTTAATCACTTTTATTGCTATCGTAAAGAATATAAAAATCCCTTGCGATAGCAATAGAGCATGACAGGTCCTCTTTAAAAACACAAAGTTTTAAAAAACAAAAGTAAAAATTAAAAATAAAGTTTGATCTTTTGCTTAAAAAAAAAATAAATTAAAAAAAAGCCTTGTTTACATGCCGGAGGAACTGGTGTCGTTCCAGTCTTCCAATGCCATAGAGATGAGTGAAGGCCATCTTGTCTTCACTCATCTCTTTGCCAATCCACCGGCGCCACGGGATTGGTCCTGGACATCACCAAAATCGGTCAGGTAAGCCTCGGATCCACCTTCTAAAAGTGATCCAGCTGTGAATTCACCACTCAGACCACTTTAATCTTGTAGAAAATCATCATTTGAAATAAATAATACCGGGGGTTTTAGCATATTGCTGCGGCCATAACCCTGGTATTCCACTGGCCAACCAGGATGTCAGTTGCCTATGGCCCTGTCAGCAAGTGGTAAATTGAATCACATAATAATAATTTTTCCCTTTTAAAATTTTTGTGTTGCCTCACGTATAGTATGTGGCCTTTAAAGTCCGTAGACTGGTAGAAGGTTTTTTTTCCCCGTTTCTTGTGTATATACAACTAATGATACATTAGTGTGATTGTCAGTGGGAAGAATACTCTTTAGATTTGTGGTCATTGGGAAGAATGTCCTCCTTACAGATAGTTAGAAAGATCAATGGCGTCAGTAGAAACGTATCTGAGAGGCCGAAATTACGCATTGCTCAAGGAACCCCTAGCAACCTCTGGAGGAACCTTATGGTTCCATGGAATCCTAGTTGAGAAACCCTGCAGTAGTGCTTCATTGCAGTAGAGAAGAGTCGGGTCAACTACTGGGCTGTTTGGTCTTGGCAGGACCAGACAAACAGAAACATATCTAAATTGGCAGATAGAACAGCCCCAATAAATTTATTACAGCCATAAATGTGTCTATGTGCCTTAAGTTCAGTTTTAAGCACTCAGTCATGCAAACTTCATTAATAAATATGGCAGTAGAGTGGCGATAAAAACCTTAGCCCTTGTACACACGGTCGGAGAATCCGTCGGAATGTGTCCTATCGGACCGTGTTGTCGGATAATCCGACTGTGTGTGGTATGCATCGGACTGATTCCGTCGGAATATCCGTCGGACCCAATTTTCCAACATGTTGGAAATATTTCCCGACCAACTGGGCCGATCGGACATATTCCGATCATGTGTAGAGAATTTTGATCGGACCAAGTGCCACGCATGCTCAGATCAAATTCCTACATCAAAGCTATTGGCTACTAGCCTGAACGTAGTCCCATCGTAACGAAATTACGTCATCACGTTCTGAAAGATCGGATTTTTTTCGCCTACTTTGTCCGACCGTGTGTATGCAACAGTTTCGGACAAGATCCGATGGACAAAATCCGATGGATTTGGTTGTGGAAATCTCCGACCGTGTGTACAGGGGCTTAGAGGCTGTCAACTGGCCACAATTAAATGGTGTCACCTTTCCACTGTGTCAGTTTATCAAATTTCTGCCCTTTTTGAGCTTGTGCCCAAGACATTGCGGAACAACCTGACCTCAACCCAACTGAATGTTTGTAAGATAATTGGGGGCATCAAAAGCCATGGTCCGACTGTCCAATACATTGGTGCCAGCTTGACTTTATGGTCTTGTGGTTGAAAATAACCCAGTCACACCAACATTGTCCCATAGTGTAAAGTCTTTCCAGTAGAGTAGAGGTCGGTATAGCAGCAAAAGGGAGGATCAACGTCATATGAAGACTCTTGGAATGAGATGATGGTCAAGCCATATCCGGATATGTTGGATGCACATGGTGTATGTTAAAAATGTGATACCCATTCTATGTCCTTATTCTGTACGGGTGTTGGTGCTAAAAATTGGGACAGTCCTCTAGTTTAGATTAGGAGGTCCAGAACATCACACGTGCGCATTATTTTGAATGCGACAGTTGGCCAAATAGTGGCAGATGCTGTAAAGTATAAATACAATGCAGACCGAGGTCAATATACAGGACAATGACGCCAAAAGGTAGAGAGACATTCTCTTCTCGGCAGGGAATCGGACCAAGCACGTGAAGGGCCCAGGGCACAGGTAGGTAGAACATTCAATAGGGTCACCAGACACCATCGGCAGATGCCACCACATCAAGAAGTAGAGGAATGTCAGTTCCCCTACCAGCCGCAAGAAGATGCAGAACATGTAGAGGACAAGTAACCTTCTCTGATGGTGAAAATCGAGCACCAAATCCTTGTGGGCAACGTCCGATGACCACGTCCCTATCAAAGGCCCCTTCGGGTGGTCAGCTTTGTTTTTCATGGCAGATTTGGTGAGGTTGTGCCGGAGCTGGGAGGTGAAAAGCTCCATGAGAAGGACAGAAATCACAAAGAAGACGTAGGCGCTGTTCCACAGGGAGACAATGGGCACGCTGAAGTGGTTGTTGAAACAAGTTTTCCGGCAGAACTCAGATGTTTGGTTGCCCTGGCAGTCAAAGTCTAAGTCCAGTTTGCCCCAGGGGAGCTCAGACACGTAGAGAGTAAGAAGGCGGACCACAGCGAAACCAAACCACATGGTCCTCCCCGTATAGTCTGTGGTGGCCTCCAGAGCTGTGCGGAGGATCGGGATGAGGCCAGTGACCATCGCCATCTAGAATACAGAAAAAAAAATGCGTTCATTAAAAGGGGCACATCACATTATCTAATTACCATCTTGAAGGAAACCTCTAAGCATTGAAACATGGTTGCTGCCATTACTGATATTTTAGTGGTGTATGATTTGGGCTCTCATCTTTGTCTCCCATCAGAACCAGAACTGAGTCCCAGGCATCTTAAATAATAGGTTTAAATACATTTTATAAGTGCTTCATGTAGAGAAACAATATATACTGACAATAACCTGAACCTAGGGGTTTCAGAGCTCTATAATGGAACAATTAGGAGGTTGAAGCCTCTCCGGTAGCATCAATTTCTAAAGAACAATTCATTCAGCCAGACCAGATGTCTCAGAATTTATACTGTTTATCTCTAATCCTATACAATAATTTCTTTGTTTTTATTATTCGTTCTACTTCCCTCCCTTCCAGTCTTGGATCATAGAGCAGCGGTCCTGCTTCCAGAACTGGATATCAGGCCTTTTGTGGCATTTAGAATGTGTAGGGTACAGAGGTGGACTGACAACTCATGGGGCCCCCGGGCAATAGGAGATTATGGGGCCCCCAGACAATCCGAGATTATGGGGCCACACAGTATACAATCACACAGTATACACATGCATGTACACACAGTATACACAGACATGTTTCTATTGGCTGAGAAGGTACTGGAGAGGTGGGGCAGCTATAATCTCTGGATTTTTAGACCAAAAGGATGTCGGTAAGGGACATTTCAGAGACAGATGTAAAAAAAAAAAAAAAGCACAGATTTTTACATACTGTCCCTGATTTTACTGAGGCTGGAAACTCTGATGGGGCCCCCTAGTGGCTCGGGGCCCTCGGGCAGTGCCCGAGTGGCCCAGTGGTCAGTCTGCCCCTGGTAGGGTACATGTGTCAATCCGGCCCACCATTTCATACAAAGCTCACACCTCTCCTTCAGCTGCAATAATACCCACCTCGTTTTCACCTCCACCTTGTCTCGGAGTAGGCCGCAGAGAGGAGGACGAAACTCCTCCTACAGATTCTGTGCCTCCTTGTATCCACATCCTCTGGTCTTAGCATTCATCAGACTCCAGCAGCTAACTCCAGCCTTCCTCTGGTCTTCCTACAGACTCTGCACTTTCTGCTGCCCAGCTCCACCTCCTGCAGCAGTACAAGGGGGGGGGGGGGGTGCACTGTGATGTGAGGGGGGTGGGATGCTCTGGATATCTAGTTTTACAGATAAAACCAGCCATTTGAGAGCAACCATAATGCTGATGTGGCCCGCAATGAAATAGAGTTTGACACCCCTGGTGTAGGGTAATATTTTTGTATACCTTAAAAGATGAAGGGGTTTCATGAAATAGGTAGTCCAGGGGTGTAAATTGTAGGTCTGAGGGTCTTTCATTTTGTTTTTTAACTCAAGGTGATATTGCTCTCCAGAATTTTTGTATCTTAGGGCAGGACCACCAGAAATGCGTAAAAATCTAAACTCACCGAACTCATCCCATTAGGATGTTTTCCCATAACCAAAATACAGATTTGCCTCAAACTCAGTGGTGGCTGGTGTTTTTTTTTTGGGAAGGGGAATGGGGTTGTTTGCCCCTCCCCCTCAGTTGGCCGGTGGCCCTCCCACGCTGTAGGTCGGTTCACCTACTGGTTTAGGTTTCTTTTGCCTCCCTCTTGGTCAAAGCAGGACATTAGGCTTGTTGATCATCAGTCTTAATGAACTATATTGCTACATTTTTACATCCAAACTCTGGCTCACCCCTCAAACCTGTCCTCCTACCCAGAGGCGCGTGTTCAGTGACAAAACGCGCCAGGGAGGAGCCGGGTGTCGTCACTTCCGGTTGCGGCCGAGACCGGAAGTTCCTGTATTAAGCTGTATTGATCTTGCTGAACTGTAAGTTACTACTCGTTTTTTATTAAAGTGTATTTGAATACTACACTATGGAGCTTTATTGCATGGGAATACCTCATTGGATGAGCCTGAAACCCTCCGTGGTCTGGGATGGTTCTGTGGGAGTGGATCAATCGCTGAGGATCCAGTGTCTGTCCATTATAGGGGCTTGACTTGACCTGTAGGGGTCTTCCTGTGAGGTGAGAGGCTGGGGCAAATGAGTGGTGCACATCGGATGGTGAAATAAATTGGATGAAGTGGAAATTCTGTCGACTTCTTTACACTTATCCACTTTCAAACTACGGCCCTCCAGTTGTTCAGGAAATACAATTCCCATCATGCCTAGTCATGTCTGTGAATGTCAGAGTTGTACAATGCCTCATGGGACGTGTAGTTCCGCAACAGCTGGAGGGCCGTAGTTTGAAGATCCCTGATCTAAGTTAAGGGTGTCAAACGCAATGGTGGGCTGCATCAGCATTATGGTTGCCCTCAAAGGTCCAGTTGTATCTGTACAACTAGATGTCCACTGCACCCCCCCCCCCCATCAGAAGTCAAGGTCCCCATCCTTCCTTACATCATCATACCTCCTAACTTTCTGAGATGGGAACGAGGGACACCCATAAGAAAAAAGTATGCATTAATAGGACACGCCCCCTTAAAAGGAGAATATGCAAAAAATGGTTAAACCTAAAAATGCTTTTTTTTAACCAATACTATTCCTTTATATTGGCTTTTGAAATGCAGCAATTTAGAAATGGGATGAAAGGTTTAGCACCTGGAAACACTTTTTGACTGTCAAATAGTGCATTTTTAATACATGAGGGACACATGAGGAGGAAAGAGGGACAGAGGGACAGTCCCTCGAAATCAGGGACAGTTGGGAGGTATGCATCATGGTGCACCCTTCCCTCCTCCCTTACCTTGTGCTGCTGTCGGAAAGAAGCTAGAGGCGGCACTGGGAAGCAGAAAGTGCAGGGTCTGGAGGAGGACAAGAAGAGGGCTGGAGTCAGCTGAATGCCGAGACCAGGGGAGATAGAGACGAGGGTGTGCTGCGGCTGCACAGAGAGGCACAAGATCTGTATGAGGAGGTATGCATCATGGTGCACCCCCCCCCCCCCCTTACCTTGTGCTGCTACCGGAAAGAAGAAGCTAGAGGTGGCGCTGGGAAGCAGAAAGTGCAGAGTCCGGAGGAGGACAAGAAGAGGGCTGGAGTCAGCTGAATGCGGAGACCAGGGGAGACAGAGACGAGGGTGTGCTGCGACTGCACGGAGAGGCACAAGATCTGTATAAGGAGGTATGCATCATGGTGCACCCCCCCCCCCCCTGCCCTTACCTTGTGCTGCTACCGGAAAGAAGGAAAGAAGCTAGAGGCGGCGCTGGGAAGCAGAAAGTGCAGGGTCTGGAGGAGGACAAGAAGAGGGCTGGAGTCAGCTGAACGCGGAGACCAGGGGGAGACAGAGACGAGGATGTGCTGCGGCTGCACAGAGAGGCACAGGATCTGTATGAGCAGCTCTGTCCTCCTCTCTGCTGCCAACTGCCGAGACAAGGTGGGGGTGGAGATGAGGGGGGTGCCGCAGCTGCAATAGAGGTGTGAGAGCCACATGAAATGGACTAGTGGACCAGATTCGGCCTTGTGTATGGCACGTGCTCAAAAAATAAATAAAGGGGCCACAGTCACACTATACACTCACAGTATCTCCTCAATCTTCCGGGCTGAGTGCCACTGGGCTTCATTCAACCTGGAAGACTGAGGAAAAAATACAAATACAAAACTGAATATATAAATAAATAATAGACATGTGCACTGCCGAAAAATGTGTTCGTTTTCTTTTTTTTTTTTTACGAATTTGCGATCATAACAATGACCCCAAAAAACCAAAAAAAAAACCCACAAGGAACTTTAAAAACCCAAAAATCTAAAATATTACCAACTAATAATAACATAACTATTACATATAGGTATTAGAATCTCCTTTCAAATTTGCCTGTTAGTGAACGTAACGAGTTACGAATTTATCCAAAGTTACGAATTATCCAAAATAACGAATGCCGCATCTAAACAAATGTAATGGACCAAATAAATGAAAATAATAATAATAAAAAGTTGTATTATTATTAATTTGTTACGTTCCATTAGTTTAGATGCGGCATTCGTTATTTGGGATAAATTTGTATTCATTATGTTCACCAAATTTGAAAGGGAGATTTCAATACCTATAAAATTTAAAAGCTAATAATAGTTAAGTTATTATTTCAGATTTTCGGGATTTTGAATATTCAAATTACCATTTTTTTTTTTTTTTTTTTTTTTTTTTTAGAATTTCCAATTTTATTTAAATTCCTGAATTTATGATTTTCTTTTCTAAATTTCTGAATTTTTAAATTTTTTAGAATTTACGAATATTCAGAAAAGTTTGTTAAAATGGATATTTGTTTTTTTTCCCTGCATATTTCTGAATTAACAAATTTTTTGAAATTCGTTAAACGAATTCAGAACTAAACAAATTGCACATGTCTACTAAATCAATCAATCCCAGTGGTGGATATCTGTCGGGGTATACAGTATGTGACCGTACTGGGACATAACCCGAGCCCCTCCCTGCAGTACACGGTTATAAATCCCATGGCTGCGTTTTATTTGCAGTTTGCCTTGGGTAATGTTTCTACAGAAAACAGAATGTTACATTGTATCTGATTGGGGATGTTATGTTGCTGGAGGACAAGTGTTCTAGTGTTTAGCAAACACCGTGCTGCTTGTTATTTTATCACACCAATATAATGCAAATCTACAAAGAACAATAATAAATTATATATATATATATATACATATACACACACATATACACACACACACACATATATATATACTCTCAAAAGGGACATATGAACTCAAAGCTACTCAGCAGCTCCACTCTGGAAACTGGTGATGTCACGGGATCAGCGATCTCCATATTTAAGGAGCAGTTGGTGTCATCATTGGGGATTTAAAAAAAAAAAAAAAAAAAAAAGCTACTCCACAGTCCAAATATATATATCATAATAAATTTATATATTATATATATATATATATATATATATATATATATATATATATATATATATATATATATATATATATATATATATATATATATATATATATATATATTTTGGGGTTTCTTTTTTGTTTGTTTTTTTAGCATGACAGCTGTCGCTTTGTATTTTTTAATCCTTATTTTACTGCGTGGCGATTTTGTGACTCCTTAGGTTGAAATATAGCCAGGACACTACCTACATGGAGTTTGCATGTTCTCCCCATTGTACGACAACAGTCCAGGTGAACATTATTAGTTAATGCTGATTGCGCTATGTTATGAGATGTCATAAGGCCAGTTTGTCAAGGGAAGGTTAGAGCAGCAGACAAACAGTGGCGCTGGCTCCGAGATAACATTTGCTACATTCCGTCATCTTCCCACAAGATATCCATGAACTTGATCATAACAATCATAACATAACATTCACAATCATAGGAAATATTGTTATTAAAGTGGTTGTAAACCCTTACAAACCACTTTGACCTACAGGTAAGCCTAGATTAAGGCTTACCTGTAGATCCAAGAAATATCTCCTAAACCTGCATGCTCCGTAGACAACGGCGCACAGGCGCACTATGCGCATGCGCAGGAGTGACGTCATGGCTGCTCCGGCGCTGTGAGTGGCCGGAGCAGCGATACCCACCGAGAAGATGGATGCGCCGGACTACAAGGGAACAGCGGTGACTTCGCTGGCTCCTGTGTCAGGTAAGTGACACATAATGGGCTACTATGCGATGCACAGTACCCATTATGCTTTACCTTTGCAGGGAGACAAAGAGGAAGTAAACCCATCAGGGTTTCTCCCCCCCGTTGGTAAGTGGCATCTCAGCATTTACCCAAGCAAGCCCTGGCGGGCAGGTTGCGGACTCCGGCAGGCAGCAGGCTTTGGCACCAGCGAGCTTCTGTGCGGCTCCTTCCTTCTCTTCTCCTAGGCATCCAATAGGCTCGCCTGTCCTTTCAGCCAATCCGGTGACTGGTATCTGACCAGGTATGCCCCGGGAGGATGATCAGTGTTGCAACAGCGAATATTCATTAGGGAGGTCGGCTGCATGGATGAGGGGGGGGGGGGGGGGGGACACACTATGGGTTACATACTGGAATATTTTTTTTATATATATATAATACTAATGGTGGTGATCAGTGACTTAGAATGGGACTACGATAGTGCAGCAGGCAATCCGGCACGAACGCTGGGGGGGGGGGGGGGGGACTTCCACTGACACGAATACAGTGATCAATGATAATACTATATGTCAATATACTAATGACACTGGCTGGGATGGGGTCAGTGGTGGCCATAATTCAGGGTGCACAACTCCCATCCATGCGTCCAGCCCCCTAATCTACATGCGGGGTGCCGGACGCATAGATTCCAATCAGGTTTTTATAATATATGTGTGTGTGTGTGTGTGTGTATGTGTGTATGTGTGTATGTGTGTATGTGTGTATGTGTGTATGTGTGTATGTTTTTTTGTTTTTTCTAAGCACAGGATTAGAGCCAGAGGCTCTAATAGGCTTCAAAAGAGGGTGGGCTCGGGGGGGGGGGGGGGTGCGGAGCACTGCGTCCTGAGCCTACCCCAGTTGTGTGACAATAGTGGAAGAAACTTTGTTGTTGTCCCACTGATTCTCCTCCCAGCCAATCAAGAAGCTGGTCCTGAGACCTGTTTCCCCGATTGGGAAATGAAATGATCCTATGGGCCTAGGAGTGAGGAGATGCACGGCGGAAGCCGCAGTGATGTCGCGGAGGAGACGCAGTGGAAGCCAGCGCTCTTGGGAAACGCTGCCCATGCCATAGATGGGGTAAGTGCGGGGCTGGTAACCAGCTGGTAACCACTGGCCACGACTGGAGGGGGTTCAGATTTATGGGCGATCAAAGAGTTAAATGTCTGCCTATGTGTAATGTGTGTACAGTGTGCTGCTTTTACTACTAGATTGCTCAGTTTGCCCCCAGGGATGACAGACGGACATATCGCTCCTTCTGTACAGAGCTCTGTGTTGTTTACCAACACAGAGCTCTGGGCTGTGATTGGACACAGCTGATCAGCAGGTCCTGGGCCATGAGTCATTGGGCAGGAGTTGCTGACAGGCTCCCTCTTTGTCAAATCACAGTAGGTTCTGGGCTTGGGGGACTCGCATGCATGCGCCCTAAAACCGTAAGTAGGCAGCGACGTACGGGTAAGCCGTTTTGCCTATAGCGGTCGCTCGCCCGCAGCGTTAAATACTATTTACCATGTGTGCAAGCTCCATCTAGTGGCCATCCAAATGCACTGAATGCAAACGCTTTACCTTTCTGGCCCGGTTTGTATTGTCAGCACTTCTCTACACCTATTAAGTGAAGTTCATTTTGAAGCTACCTTCTCTCTGATCATCTGGCCGGCCCCTCCCCCTATCTGTTACAGCCCTAGAATGTACCTTTATATAATAGGTTTATTTCTCTGTCAATAGTTCCAGTCCTTATCTGCAAGTTTTATCAAAATATACTGTATGTACTGTAGGTTTATAATTATGAGTTTACAGCCTTGGTTTATAACCAGCCCACGGCTGAGAAGACATGCTGAGCACCTTGATCTATCCTTACATGGGAAGCATCGGAGGCGGCATTGTCTAAGGAGTCACACATAAAATGTTTAATGATCATCACTCACTACTTTCTATGAAAATGAGTCACAGTTGGAATGAGCTCAGCCGGCTACAGTCATTCAACACTCCCATGAAACCTGTGCACCTCGCCAACCATCAACTGCCAGCAATTAGAGGATGTGGACAAGTAGGGAGTAGATAGGTCACGGCATCATTTATCAGCTGTCAGTCCCTAAAAGAAAGCCAAAGTCCATGACAGCAGCCTGGTCTCTCTTCTACTACTTGGACCTGACTAATCAAATGTTTAGTAATACCAAGTATAGGAGACGTAGTAGAGGGTAGAAGAGAAAGCAGGGTGCGTATTTAATAATTGGGATGTGTTTTCACATAATGCCTAGGGCAGCCATTCTTAACCAGGGTTTTGTGGAACTGTAGGGTTCCTTCAGAGGTTGTTAGGGGTTTCTCCAACTGAGGCTGATTGACCTCCCATCTGATAGGGTCTTCATAGTTCCAGAGCCAATGCTGCTTGGCAGACTGCAATTTAGGTGTATGTAGGGGTGGCATTCAGACCACCACACAGACCTTCAACGTAAGGAGCATTCTTCCTACTGGCCTCCAAAGAAAGGAGCATTCTTCCCACTGACTTCCAACGAAAGGAGCATTCTTCCCACTGACCTCCACCAAAAGGAACATTCTTCCCACTGACCTCCACCAAAAGGAACATTCTTCCCACTGACCTCCACCAAAAGGAACATTCTTCCCACTGGCCTCCAACGTAAGAAGCATTCTTCCCACTGACCTCAAACGTAAGAAGCATTCTTCCCACTGACCTCAAACGTAAGAAGCATTCTTCCCACTGACCTCAAACGTAAGAAGCATTCTTCCCACTGACCTCAAACGTAAGAAGCATTCTTCCCACTGACCTCAAACGTAAGAAGCATTCTTCCCACTGACCTCCAACGTAAGGAGCTTTCTTCCCACTGACCTCCAACGTAAGGAGCTTTCTTCCCACTGGCCTCCAACGTAAGGAGCATTCTTCCCACTGGCCTCCAACGTAAGGAGCATTCTTCCCACTGGCCTCCAACGTAAGGAGCATTCTTCCCACTGGCCTCCAACGTAAGGAGCATTCTTCCCACTGGCCTCCAACGTAAGGAGCATTCTTCCCACTGGCCTCCAACGTAAGGAGCATTCTTCCCACTGGCCTCCAACGTAAGGAGCATTCTTCCCACTGGCCTCCAACGTAAGGAGCATTCTTCCCACTGGCCTCCAACGTAAGGAGCATTCTTCCCACTGGCCTCCAACGTAAGGAGCATTCTTCCCACTGGCCTCCAACGTAAGGAGCATTCTTCCCACTGGCCTCCAACGTAAGGAGCATTCTTCCCACTGGCCTCCAACGTAAGGAGCATTCTTCCTACTGACCTCCAACGTAAGGAGCATTCTTCCTACTGGCCTCCAACGTAAGGAGCATTCTTCTCACTGGCCTCCAACGTAAGGAGCATTCTTCTCACTGGCCTCCAACGTAAGGAGCATTCTTCTCACTGGCCTCCAACGTAAGGAGCATTCTTCTCACTGGCCTCCAATGTAAGGAGCATTCTTTTCACTGGCCTCCAACGTAAGGAGCATTCTTTTCACTGGCCTCCAACGTAAGGAGCATTCTTCTCACTGACCTCAAACGTAAGAAGCATTCTTCCCACTGACCTCCAACGTAAGGAGCATTCTTCTCACTGGCCTCCAACGTAAGGAGCATTCTTCCTACTGACCTCCAACGTAAGGAGCATTCTTCTCACTGGCCTCCAACGTAAGGAGCATTCTTCTCACTGGCCTCCAACGTAAGGAGCATTCTTCTCACTGGCCTCCAACGTAAGGAGCATTCTTCTCACTGGCCTCCAACGTAAGGAGCATTCTTCTCACTGGCCTCCAACGTAAGGAGCATTCTTCTCACTGGCCTCCAACGTAAGGAGCATTCTTCCCAGTGACCACCAATTGAATTGGTTAATCCCATGGTTCCTTGAGACCTGCATTTCTTTTAGCATTTCCTCTGGGGGAGGTAGAGAAAGGCTGATCTAGAGGATTTTCCACTACACAAACAGCTCTTCCTAGGGCAGAGACAAAAAGAGGGGGCATCAGTTTAGCCCTCTACTGAGTGCCGCCTCATCATAGATATGTGGTTCAGTTTAGGGCACGAGATCACAAAAAGAATGTTGTAGAACCGAAAAGAGAGCAGGGAAGGGCAATTATATAATAGTGTCATGGAGGATCTCAGCTACAAGGAAAGAGTAATTAAACCGAGCCCACATGCCTATGACAGGAGACAATTTAAAGGGGATGTAATCACCTTATCTATATATACAGTAATTGGTCCACATAAGATAAACTGTCACTGTAAAAGTCACCCCTTGCATTAGGGAAATCAGGATTTAGTTTCCACCAGCACCCGAAAGGATTCTTTCCAATGCAGAATTGTACTGCACCATTCATTCTACTACAGCATTGGTCTAAAAACTGCAGCCTGGGGGCTGGATACAGCCCTTTGCTTGCCTTTACCTGGTCCTTGGGGAACCATTTAATTCACTGACACCAATGATGTGGCACAGTTACTCCAAATGACACCAACAGTGGGGCCCAATGACAACAATGATGAGGGACCATTGCTCCCAATGACACCAAGATGTGGCATAGTTCCTACTAATGACTCCAATTATGGGACACAATGCCTCCCAATGATATCAACGATGGGGCACAATTGCTTCCAATAACACCAACGATGGGGTGCAATACCTACCAATGACAAACGATGGGGCACAGTTCCTCTCAGTGACCCCGAACGATGGGGCCCAATTACACCAACGATGGGGCACAATTGCTCCTAATAACACCAACGATAGGGCAAAATTCCTACCAATGACACAAACTATGGGGCACAGTTCCTTACAATGACCCCTAACAATGGGGCCCAATAACACCGATAATGGGGCACAATACCTCCCAATGATACCAATGATGGGGCACAATTCTTACCAAAGACACCAAGGATGGGGCAATGTTTATTCCAACGGATGCTGTGACATTTTCTACTCACGATGGCCACAGTCTGGCCCCCTGAAGTCTGAAGGACAGTAAACTGGTCCTTTGTATAGAAAGTTTGGAGACCCCTGCGCTACAGGAATAAAGTCAAGTCTCATCTTGAATATGTAGTTAGGTTTGGGGCAGAAGATCACAAATAAAGGTCGTTGTGGAACCAGAAGGAGTGCAGAGAAGGGCAACTAAATCAATAAGGTCATGGAGGAGCTCAGCTCTGGGGAAAGATAGTAGGAAAAAAAAAAAAGGGGGGGGGGGCTAGAGGTCACAAACCTCGGGACGTTAAAGGTGTTATAAATTGGAAATGTAAATACACTAATAGCATTCTTATAAAAAATATGACATTTTTATTGTTACAAAAGATTAACATGTTTCGCTCGGCAGAGCTTACTCATTTATTTTATTTTTAGCAACTCCATAGTCTAAGCTGATAAAAATATATTTTTTCCTATGCCCTATATTTGATATTTTTTCCTGATATATTTCGATATATTTTGAAACACGTACATAATTTAGTTATGCTATGTTCTTTTTTATTTATACATGGAGTGTACATGTGTATTCATTAAATCTTTTGTTATTTATTGTTTAACAGTCACCACATAAAATATCTCTCCTGAAGAAGCTCTGCCGAGCGATACATGTAGAGAAAATGGTATTGTCTGTGTCTAAATGCTCAAGTGTAGCAATAGATTTGGAAATACAATAAAATAGTTTCATGTTTTTTAATCTTTTGTAACAATAAAAAATGTCATATGTTTTATAAGAATGCTATTACATTTCCAGTTTATAACACCTTTAAAGTCCCGAGGTTTGAGACCTTTAGCCCCTTTTTTTTTCATAGTCTGAACTGAGCTTATATGTCAATGAGATCAGGTAACAAGGGAAGCATCAAGAATCCTAGCAATATATTAATGGTGTATACAGAAATCTCAGCACTGAAACTGCTCCCATAAAAAGTCACAAGGGTATTCTTTTCAGCGGCAGGAAGGATTCTTTACAGTAACAGCAGTAAGAAAATGATAGGAACGCCTTCTATAGCTGATATACAGTGGTGTGAAAAACTGTTTGCCCCCTTCCTCATTTCCTGTTCCTTTGCATGTTTGTCACACTTAAGTGTTTCGGAACATCAAACCAATTTAAACAATAGTCAAGGACAACACAAGTAAACACAAAATGCAATTTGTAAATGAAGGTGTTTATTATTAAAGGTGAAAAAAAATCCAAACCATCATGGCCCTGTGTGAAAAAGTGATTGCCCCCCTTGTTAAAACATACTATAACTGTGGTTGTCCACACCTGAGTTCAATTTCTCTAGCCACACCCAGGCCTGATTATTGCCACACCTGTTCACAATCAAGGCATCACTTAAATAGGAGCTGCTTGACACAGTAAGGTCCACCAGAAGATCCTTAAAAGCTACACATCATGCCGAGACCCAAAGAAATTCAGGAACAATTGAGAAAGAAAGTAATTGAGATCTATCAGTCTGGAAAGGGTTATAAAGCCATTTCCAAAGCTTTGGGAATCCAGCGAACCACAGTGAGAGCCATTATCCACAAATGGCGAAGACATGGAACAGTGGTGAACCTTCCCAGGAGTGGCCAGCCGCCCAAAATTACCCCAAGAGCTCAGCGACGACTCATCCAAGAGGTCACAAAAGACCCCACAACAACGTCCAAGGAACTGCAGGCCTCACTTGCCTCAGTTAAGGTCAGCGTTCATGCCTGCACCATCAGGAAAAGACTGGGCAAAAATGGCCTGCATGGCAGAGTTCCAAGGAGAAAACCACTGCTGAGCAAAAAGAACATCAAAGCTCGTCTCAATTTCTCCACAACACATCTTGATGATCCCCAAGACTTTTGGGACAACATTCTGTGGACCGATGAGACAAAAGTGGAACTCTTTGGAAGGTGTGTGTCCAAGTATATCTGGCGTAGAAGGAACACTGCATTTCATAAAAAGAACATTATACCAACAGTAAAATATGGTGGTGGTAGTGTGATGGTCTGGGGCTGTTTTGCTGCTTCAGGACCTGGAAGACTTGCCGTGATAAAAGGAACTATGAATTCTGCTGTCTACCAAGAGATCCTGAAGGAGAATGTCCGACCATCTGTTCGTGTACTCAAGCTGAAACGAACTTGGGTTCTGCAGCAGGACAATGATCCTAAACACACCAGCAAGTCCACCACCGAATGGCTGAAGAAAAACAAAAAGGAAGACTTTGGAGTGGCCTAGCCAAAGTCCTGACCTGAATCCTATTGAGATGTTGTGGTATGACCTTAAAAAGGCCGTTCATGCTCGAAAACCCTCTAATGTAACTGAATTAGGACAATTCTGCAAAGATGAGTGGGCCAAAATTCCTCCAGGACGCTGTAAAAGCCTCATTGCATGTTATCGCAAACGCTTGGTTGCAGTTGTTGCTGCTAAGGGTGGCCCAACCAGTTATTAGGTTTAGGGGGGCAATCACTTTTTCACACAGGGCCATGATGGTTTGGATTTTTTTTCACCTTTAATAATAAACACCTTCATTTACAAATTGCATTTTGTGTTTACTTGTGTTGTCCTTGACTATTGTTTAAATTGGTTTGATGTTCCGAAACACTTAAGTGTGACAAACATGCAAAGGAACAGGAAATGAGGAAGGGGGCAAACACTTTTTCACACCACTGTAGTATGGTTTAAAAAATAAAAAAAATGGAAAGATTACTTATACATTACTAATATTACAGAGCAGAATGTTGATCGAGGGATTTAGAAGATTGTCATTGGCGCTAAAAAAAAAAATTTGTTCACCTATTAAAGCAAGTTAGACCATGTTCTGTAATGCATTACTGTGCTCATCTAGGGTTTCTGAAGATGCAACATATTTTTTTTAAAGACCGTGGCTTTTTTCAGTCTATTGCCCTGCACACACGGTCAGAAATTCTGACGGAAAAGGTCCGATCGTATTATATTGTCGGAAAATCCGATCGTGTGTGGGCTCGATCAGACTTTTTCTGTTGGAATTTCCTACGGGAAAAAATTTGAGAGAAGGACCTCAAATTTTCCGACAACAAAATCCGATCTGACTTTTTCCGATCGTTTGTAGAGAATTCCGATCAGACAAGGTGCCACGCATGCTCAGATCAAATTACGAGACCAAAGCTATTGGCTATTAGCCGCAACGTAGTCCAGATGCAATGAACGAATGTCATCACGTTCCGAAAGATCGGACTTGCCGACAACTTTGTCCGACCGTGTGTATGCAACACCAGTTTCGGACAAAATCCATCGGGGAAAAAAAATCTGACGGATTTTGTTGTCGGAATGTCCGACTGTGTGTATGGAGGCTAAGAAACACTGATTTATGGTGCATGTATATCATTGTAATGCACACACTACAGAGCACCCCAAACGCATGCGTTTTGCTTCCATATCATTAATATATATATATTAAAATATAATCATTAAAAATACAACAACATGTAAATTTTTCTGCGATCTTGTGTGTTGGGGGAGGGGGAAACCACATCAAAATGCATCTAACGTGCGCTTTGACACATTTTGGCAACAGATATTGGCAAGCCTTGGTCAATGGTTGTTAACTTTATCTACTTCTAATTCTAAAACTCATTGGAAACCAGATCATTACCTGTCAATAATGCATGTCAATGCAGAAAGAAAACGCACAATGACACGACAAAAAAACAAAAAACGCACCTCTACGCACACACACACACACACACACACACACACACACACACAGATCTAAATGGGCTCTAAAAGTGAAGTTATTTACAGGTAGAGACTCACCTTGACGGAGGTTAGTTGTGACAAGGATGAGAAAGTGCTGATCCAAAGATTATTTTAATTCAACTCCAGAAAAAGAAGTAGCTTCCAGTCCAGTTGGATTGTCAGCTCTGGAGGCTAGTCTTCAGATGTTAGAGACAAAAAACTTAGAATGTTGTTTCTTTGAAGGAAGAACACCTAATCCAATGATCAGGACTTCACAACTGACTGTCAGCTTTGTGGGCCAGGATCTCCGAGTTCCTGAAAATATTTTGAACACTTCCTACAGCTGAAGCATTTAAAAAAAAATTGTTATTTTTTTAGATTTTATAAGTGTCAGCTTTTCAGATGCAAAGTGAACAGTGTCTATAGACTGGTATCTCCCAGATCTGTCATCTAAAACACTGGCTCCCCAGCTGAATAGACTGTAAGCTCTGCAGACCAGGATCACTCGACGTCCAATCCAGAGGAGCTCTCGGGACTTCTCTTCATCAGTGATGGGTCGGTCTTTAGGTTGTGCTGGTGTCGGGGGAGTCATCTCTTCCTCAAATCTCATGAATAGAAAATGCTGTCTTTCCAGTTTCTAGATTAACCCTTCGTGCTCTGGTGCTATGAAAGATCAGAAATAAAAAAACTTACACAGTCAAAGGTACTTTCAAAAATTAAAAGAATGTACGAGTCGGCTCACCTGGTCACAATTCCGCATTCTGTAGGCTCAACACACCTTCCCCTAAAACTATTGCCATTTACCCATTCAAGGCAAAGTTACATATTTTCTGGACTTCTCCTGCAATGAATAGATCCCTCCTCTGCACTCACCCTGCATCCCTCTTTTGGTCTATTGAGCACCATGGAATATCCAATACTTCCGGGTATGGGGGCAAGAACCTTGTCTCACACAATGTGGCACCGGGTGCCTGAGTGCCCATAACGAGCCTCAGGTGGTGGCCATGGCCTTGATACAGTGCGCCCAGGTAGATGTTGTGGGCTCATCCAGGGCAAAGGAGTCACCAGAGCTCCTGATGGTAGAGATCAACATACTTTCCCCTAATACTATCCCTATTTACCCCTTCAAGGCAAAGTTACATATTTTCTGGACTTCTCCTGCAATGAATAGATCCCTCCTCTGCACTCACCCTGCATCCCTCTTTTGGTCTATTGAGCACCATGGAATATCCAATACTTCCGGGTATGGGGGCAAGATAGGTAGATGATATGGGCTCATCCAAGGAGTCACCAGGGCAAGGAGTCACCAGGGCTCCTGATGGTAGGGATGGGCCTAGTGGTGCCTGGTTTTCTTTGCTTCAAACTGGCACCAGGTCGTGGCTATGAGGACAGCCCCACCAAGGGTTTGTTGATAAAGAAGGGCATTGGTGGCGACTGTTTGCAATGCAGTAGACAAGAGAGTAGTCAGGTCCAGGGAGGGGGTCGAGGTAAGTGGCAAGAAAGTAGTCAGGTCCAGGCAGGGGGCAAGAATGAGAGTGGTCAGGTCCAAGCAGAGGTAGAATCCGGCAGGAAAAAAAAAAAAAAAAGGGAGTAGAAGAAAGAGGAAAGATCCCTGGTGCCGCACATCCATGGAGTCCTATGGTGGTATGAAAAACACCTCAGCCTGGGCTCCCACCAGGCCACGCCCCTATGTACCAGACGGCGTGGCCTGGTAGGAGCCCAGGCTGAGCTTGTCTCTCTCATATCACCATAGAACTCCTTGGATGTGCGGTACCAGCGATCTTTCCTCCCTTCCTTCTAGTCACTACAGGAACTGGGCTGTGCTCCATCCATTGATGGCACTCCTACAGTGGCTGCAGCATCACCCACACTACTCTCCATAGTGATCGAGCCTTAGTGGCACACTAAACAAACCCTGGGTCACAGAAAGAAAGTAGTCAGGTCCAAGCAGAGATGAAAGCTGGCAGCATGAAAGGGAGCAGTCAGGTCCAGGCATGGGTTGAGGCAATCAGCAAGAAAGAGTATTAAGGTCCAGGCAGGAGTTGAGGCAGGTGGCAAGAAAGGGAGTAGTCAGCTCCAAGCAGTGGTTGTGGCTGGCAGCAAGAATGAGTGTAGTCAGGTCCAAGCAGGGGTGGAGGAAAGCGGCAAGAAAGTAGTCAGATCCAAGCAGGGATCAAAGCCAGCAGCAAGAAAGCAGTCCATTCCAGGCAGGGGGGGGGGTCGAAGCAAGCGGCCAGAAAGAGTAGTCAGGTCCAAGCTGACAACAAGAAAGAGAGTAGTCAGGTCTAAACAGGGGTGGAGGCAAGCGGCATGAAAGAGAGTAGTCAGGTTCAAACAGGAATCGAGGCAAGCAGCAAGAAAGAGTAGTCAGGTTCAAACAGGAATCGAGGCAAGCAGCAAGAAAGAGTAGTCAGGTCCAGGCAGGAGACAAGGCAGGCAGCAGACAAGAGAGTAGTCAGGTCAATCTGGGTTGGCAAAAAGCAGGCAAGTGGAAGGTAATTATTATGGCCCTTTAGCTCTCAGGTAGCTGAGGATAAGACACAGCATCATCCACTTCAAAGGATAGAGCTTAAATAGCCTTCTGGTCAGAGGTCAGCATCATTACTAGAGACTCTGGACATCCTGCAAGTGCCTTTGGAAGTCCTAGTAGGGATTCTGAGCCAACCAAGAATTTATGTAGACATCTTGGAGGAAGCCCTTGTAGGCAAACAGGGTGGTGGGGCAGCAAACAGAGGGAAAGTATCAGTTGCACTGGGGGGGCAGCTGTCAAGCAGACCTATTGTTTTGCCCTTTAACAGACCCCCTTACTTGCTTCCTGACCATCATTTACTCCTCTTCATGGCTCTTCCCAGCCGCTCTTTCCTCCATCATTACTAATAATGCTGGCATACCTGGTTCTCGACTCTCTGAACCCAGTAACATTGTACCTATAGAGATTATTATGGGAAATTCCAGTTCTGACTAAACCTTAATCCAAACCTAAATTTTGGCCCTATTGGATGTTAAATGTGTGATGAAGGCGGTGCTGCAGATGCAGAAAAATACCTGTTGATCTTGAAGGAATCCAGTGAGCTCCTAACTTGTTGTTTGAGCTGACAACGCCGTGTCCTTGCCATATTGAATGCCAAGCAGAGTTGTCAGCCCTGTCCAGTTCCCTTTTTTGCTGGACCTTTTCATTAGGCTGTGCAGATAAGAGAAGGAAGTGTTCAGTAGATCAACAAAAGAGAACCAAGAAGTGCTGACAACACCACTTTGAGATTCCATGTACAGCGCAGTGATGTCATCGCCACCTTTACTATATTTGAATGAAGGTATTTCTGGTTGGACTTCAGATTAGAGACGATTAAAAAACTGACATAGATGGATTATGAAATAAAGAAGAAGAAAGCTCCAGCAAGTGATATTGGGTCTTTCAGTCTAGTCCTCGTTCTGATGGTGGAATCTGTGTGTTCCGAAGAAGAGCTTACACTCTGCACATGTCCAGAAGGTTTCAAAAAAGCTCTGGCCTTGTCTGCCTACTCCAGGAATGGGCCCGCAGCCTGAGTCTTGGTTTCAGAGCCCTGGGGGTTCAGGTGTGTCAGTTGAGTAACAGTTACAGCGCTGACGTGAGTGATACGATCGTCGTATAGACCTGGGTGGGGGAGGTGTAGCACACCTGACATTCTTTCCAGCCTGTGGATGGTGGATCATTGCTCAGCGTTGGAGGTGGAGGACGCTCTCATGTTGCAAGTTACAATGAAGGGATTATTGGAAGAAGGTGGAGGAGATTCATATTACTGGAGTCAATGGATCTTCAACATTGTGATCACACCTTGTCCAGATAGAATTGACCCATTAGGTCATGAAATGCCACAATCAGCTCTCTAGTTTAAAAGAACATATAGCATCTTTTCCATGACTTTTTAAAAAAAGGGCTGGTTCACCCCATTAATCCGGGTGCAGTGCGGTCCGGGTGTGATGCAGTGCGATTTCAGCCTGTTCATTTAAATTGGCTGAAATTGCACCTGACTGAACCAAAAGGTAGTGTATGTACTAGGCTAAGCTAGGTTCACACTATGAATCACACCTATGAATCGCACACTGCATCCCTGTGCAAGTCACAAGCGATTCAGTGCAGTGCGATTTGAGCCCATTCATTTTGAATAAGCTCAAATCGCATCAAAGTAGTGCATGCAAAACTTTTGGAAGCATGCTGCACCTGGATTACATGTTACTTTCGTACCCCGTGATCCGCGGCAGGCAAAAGGCACTGCATTGGGGACCTACGTTTGGGGGGTCATTACCAGTGCTGCAGATCGCAAGGGCGGTGCATTTTGAACGCGATGTGCACAGATCATGGGTTTCCTGCACCACATTGTGGTTTGAACTGCTGCCCTTGTGATGCGTTTGCCTGCATGGTACAAAAGTACCATGCGATCCAGCGAAACCAAAAGTACTGCCTGCACTATGGTGCGATGCGGTGTGATTTGGATGGGTTAAAAACGCATCGCACTGGGCCGGAGATAAGGGGGTACAACAGGTACACCTGTATGGGGCCCAGGCCAGTAGGGGGGCCCAGGCAGCAGGGTAAATCAGATGAAGACAAGGAGGGCGATTGGTATGGCGGGGGAGGGGGAAATTACTGGAACCGATCCCCCATATGGCTCCTTTTGAAGCAGCTGAAAGCTGGCTTCTTCATCTCCTCCTCACTGCCAGAAGTTTTTTCACCTTAATGCATCCACGAGGGTTTACAACCCCTTTAAAGGCAGCTTAAATATACAATTCCTATAAATAACACATTTGGGGTGATGATGACCTGCCATTGAAGTTGCACAGCAGTACAAGTTAGCCATCATTTGCTTTGCTAGAAAACTACTTAGAACTCACACACACACACATGTATGTAGCACCCACTAAGTAGGTAGGTGCTAGAGTGAGGATTTTTGGTTAGGATCAGGTAAATTTAGGCAGGCCTGGCTAGTCGCAGGCCTGTTTGTTTTGATTTGGTCTGGGCTGGGCTGGGCTGGGCTGGGAGTGGCTCAGAGAAGCAGCTGCTGGCAGCATCACTGAGACCTCTCTCTTCTTTCTAGAAGATTCTGGAAAGAGAGGAGGGGAGGAGAGGTGGAACTGCCTGGGGTAGTCTAAAGAGCCCTGACCAATCCCCAACCTGGATTGGCAGGGGACAGACCTCCTTAAAATACTCAGGGTCAGCCCAGCTGGGGAGGGTTCATCGGGTGGAAGAGCTGAAGTGAGAGATTGTGGAGAATGTCAGGGTCATTGGGGGAGCTCCCCAGTCTGGAGGGGGACCTCAAGCCTGGGCTCCGGCCAGTCGGGACCAACTTCAAGGACCGGTGGCACAAGAGAGAGCAAAGAGGTCGGCAGAAGAGAGCACTGCTGAGAGGCTTCAAGGGAGGACAACTGGTTGGAGCTGGGAGGGCTGGGGAGCGAGGCACATTCAGGAGGACTGGGGAAGCACGCCTGAAGGGACTGGGAGCTTGCAGTCTAAGATGCCCTTGTAGCATTTTACAGGCGCTATAGCACTAAAAATAGCATCCGTCAAAGAGCCTCTCCTCTCAGGCTTTCACACTGGAGCGGTGCGCTGGCAGGACGCAATAAAAAAGTCCTGCAAGCCGCATCTTTTGAGGCGCTGTAGAAGCGGTGTATACACACCGGCCCTACAGCGCCCCTTCCCATTGCAATCAATGGGCAGCGCCGCCAAGGTGCCAACAAAGCAGCGGTGCTTTGCAGGCGCATTTAACCCTTTTTCGGACGTTAGTGGGGGTTAGAAGCGCCCGCTAGCGTCCGAAAAAAACCGATGGTAAAGCGCCACTAAAAATAGCAGCACTTTACCACCGACGCACCCCCCAATGCCCCAGTGTGAAAGTAGCCTAAAGTTCTGTCAGCAGGTTATGGCGGGGGGAGGGGGGTAAATGTCCTGGTCATAGTAACTGATGTATTAGTGTACTGCCACTGGTCAGTCACTGATGAATGAATTTACTGGTCACGGTCAGTGATGAATGTATTTATGGGCACTGTGCCACATGAGTGTGGGAATCTGTTGTTCAATGGCATTAGTTACATTTTTTTTTTTTTTGGGGGGGGGGGGTGTTTGCAGGTGGGGCCCATACAACATTTTGCCATGGGGTCCTGTGATAGTTACGCCCCTGCATGTATGTGTGTGTATAATTGTTAAAGTGGTAGGGACTTGTAGTTAGGAATGCCACGTATATGCTGTAAATACTGGACAGAATAATCTTCTTAATATTTTTGATACGTATTTATTTGTATATATATATATAGTCCCCGTCCAAGTTGTTTCCTTCCCCCCCCCCCTCCAAATTATCTTACGGGATGCCCTTGCTGGTCGCCAGGTCTGTTTGATTTGATTTGGTCTGGGCTGGGAGTGACTCAGAGTAGCAGCTGGTGACACAGACAGCATCACTGAGACCTCTCTCTTCTTTCTAGAAGATTCTGGAAAAAAGGGGAGAGGAAAAGAGGTGGAACTGCTTGGGGTATTCTAAAAAGGAGCCCTGACCAATCCCCAACCTGGATTGGCAGGGGGCAGGCCTCCTTAAATACTCAGGGTCAGCCTAGCTGGGGAGGAGTCGTCGGGTGGAAGAGCTGAATTGAGAGAGTGTGGAGGGTGTCGGGGGCCCACAGGGAGTTCACCAATTTTGGGGGGGGGGGGGGGGTGACCTTGAGCCTGGTCTCGGGTAGAGTCGGGACACACTTCAAGGGCAGTGGAGAAAGGCAGCTGCAGCCAGGAGGGCTGGCAGGGCCTGAAGATGGGTTACTGGGCTCAGTAGCCACATGTAGGACAGCCTAGCACCAGAGACTTTCCATTTTGCTACACTATAGGGGCCCACGGTCCCTGCCTGCAAAGGGCAATTGATGAAAGGCCTGCTTGAGCCCGGTGTCAGGCCTATGCACTTTCTGCTAGCTGGGCCTAGAAGATTAGAGAGGAAGCGATGTGCAGGAGGAGAAATGGAGTGTATATAGTTGTCCCAAGCAAAGTTTTGTCAATTCTGATGGGCATCCCATATTTCCCTAACTCCATCCAAGTTCAATCCCCTCAATAAAACAAATTGATTGTTCCAGGTCTCTGCAGGGGCGGACTGACCATTCGGGCACTCAGGCACTGCCCGAGGGCCCCATGCCACTAAGGGGCCCCATCAGGGTTGCCAGACTCAATAAAACCAAGGACAGTATGTAAAAATCTGTGTTTTTTTTTTTTTTTTTTAATCCCAAGATTATAGCTGCCCTGCCTCTCCAGTACCTTTTCAGTGTGTGTGTGTGTATTCTGTGTGTGTATACTGTGTGCATGTATATTGTGTGTCTGTGAGTGTATACTGTATGTGTGTATGTGTGTGTGTGTGTATGCTGTGTGCGTGTATATGGTTTGTGTATACTGTATGTGTGTGTGTGTGTGTGTGTGTGTATGCTGTGTGGCCCCATAATTTATTGCCTGGGGTCCTCATAATCTTCTCCTATTGCCCGGTGGCCCCATGAGTTGTCAGTCCGCCTCTGTGTCTCTGAGTGATTGAGAAGTGAATGCTGGGCAAGTTGATGGGTGAACCACAACATACAGCATCATCTAAGGAGGGCACTGGTACACACACACACACACACGTCAAAAGTATCGGGACACTTGCCTTTACACACACACATGAACGCTAATGGCATCCCAGTCCAAAAGGGTTCAATATTGAGTTGGCCCACCTTTTGCAGCTATAAAAGCTTCAACTCTTCTGGGAAGGTTTAGGAGTGTGTCTATGGGAATGTTTGACCATTCTTCCAGAAGCGCATTTGTGAGGTCAGGCACTGATGTTGGATGAGAAGGCCTGGCTCGCCGTCTCTGCTCCAATTCATCCCAAAGGTGTTCTATCGGGTTGAGGTCAGGACAGTCAAGTTCCTCCACCCCAAACTCGCTCATCCATGTCTTTATGGACCTTGCTTTGTGCACTGGTGGGCAGTCACGTTGGAACAGGAAGGGGCCATCCCCAAACTGTTCCCACAAATTTGGGAGCATGAAATTGTCCAAAATGTCTTGGTATGCTGATGCCTTAAGAGTTCCCTTCACTGGAACTAAGGGGCCAAATCCTGGCCTCCCAGGCTGCACCTAGGGTCTAGTATGGATTCTGAGTCCCCTACACAAAAAATGTGTGGGGTCCCCCTCCTGAACCACATTGTCCTCTCTTTTAGAAAGGTACCCTGCAAAAAAAAATAATACCTATTTATTCTGCCAAAAAAAATAAAAATCACCACAAGGAGCTTACAATCTAAGGTCCCTAAGCCACATTCATACATAAATTAAATTAGAGCCAATTTAGATCTACCAACATGTCTGGAGTGTGGGAGGAAATCCACACAGGCACAGGGAGAACACACTAACAAATGTTTCAATAGTTTAAGGGCCCTTTCCCACCGATACATTTTTTCCTGCGTTTTTACCTTGCAAGAAAAAAAAAAAAAAACACAGGAAAATATTTCCATTTAAAGGCCAGTTCCCACCATATCCAGTCCAGTGTTTGTTTTTTGTCCTGCTTAAAAAAAAAAATAAATGCAATGGAAAGTAGGTGATATGGTTTCCAATGCCATAGTTCACACCAGTGCAGTCAGTTCCAGGAAAAATAAAAAATAAAATAGTAAATGCTGCATTTTTCCTGCATTTGAACATGGCAAAAACGCATCAAAAAGGCACCACAATGCACTGGAACGCATCAAAAACACGCTGGAGCCCAGTACAGGGGAGAAATAAAAAGGGGGAAAAAAAAAAAAAAAGTATCTGGAATGCATCAAAAATCTGCATGTCAAAAAATGCGGATATGCATCCGGAATGGATGTGGAGTGTGTTTTTGTGGTAGGAACCAGACCTAAATCCCATGGGATTTTGCACATCACTGCGTGGTGGGTGCGGGGCGTGCTGTATCTTTTGAAAACCGCCCCAAAAATGTAGCTTCCTGGTGAAATTAATGAAAATCGCGGCAAAAAAACGTTTTTTTTTGGTGCCCAAAAGCGCACCAGAAACGCATCTGAAACACAGCAAAAATCGCGATAAAAACATATACTCGGCAGAGACGCAAAAATGCATTGATGTGAACATATTCCATAGGGACACATGTTAAAAACAACATGTCCTGCATTTCTGCAAAAAGCATGAAAAAAAATAAATAAAAAAATAAATAAATAAAAAAAGCACTGGTGTGAATGGAGCCGGAGTCACTGAGTGCAGATGAAGAGTTTTGGCTTCCTGATCTTGTCTGAGTACTGTGTGACAGTACAGGCACTTGTAGTCCACTAGGGGGCGAGTGACAGGGTGACAACACAGGAGGAAAAATAGGAGACAGTTGTCCCCTGATAACAGGAAGTGCCTGAGCAAGGAATCTCATGGCAGGATCAGCAGATGTTATTTTATTGAAAGCTGAAGATTTAGATTTATTGCAACAATATATTTTTATTTTTTCCCCTTTTTATTGGTTGAACTAAAATGGACTTGTGTCTTTTTTTTTTTTCAACCATACTAACTATGTAACGATTGAACACAGCTTCAATACATAGAGAACAAATACAGATCGATGTCTCCGGAGCGGAATGTTCAGGGCTGACAAATGTGGTTTTTCCTGTTTTACCTGTTGGTTGTTCCACATGTGCAAGTCAAATTTAGTTTGTAGATGTGTTTTTTTTCTTTTTCCTGGAAAATGTTTCATGTTACACACGTCTTGTTCCAGAAGACATTATTTTCCCTCTCTTTTGGATTTCTTGCTGTACCATAATTAAAGGGTCACTCCACCCAAAAGAGATATGGGCATATAATGGGCACAGCAGGTGTACAGACTCGGGAACTCAGCACAGGGATGGTGGAGACCCCTCATAATGGGCACAGCAGGTGTACAGACCTGGGAACTCAGCACAGGGATGGTGGGAACCCCTCATAATGGGCACAGCAGGTGTACAGACCCAGGAACTCAGCACAGGGATGGTGGGAACCCCTCATAATGGGCACAGCAGGTGTACAGCCCTTAGTAGAGTTGTCACCTAAACCCAAACATATTAAAGAGGAGGGCCGGTTAAACAAAAAACAAAAAAAAAGTCAGCAGCTGCAAACACTGCAGCTGCTGACTTAATAAACACACTTACCTGTCCAGGGCGCCCGCGATGTCGGCCGCCCGAGGCCGACCCGTCCCTCGGTTCTCGGGTCCCGGCGCCGCCATTCCCTGTAAGGGAAACAGGCAGTTGAGCCTTATGGCTTCACTGCCCGTTTCCTACTGCGCATGCGCGAGTCCCGCAGCGCTTTCTGAATGGGACGCGCTGTGTTCTGGAACACACAGTTCCCAGAACACAGCGTGACCCATTACCCAGAAGACGCCGCGACGAAGAGAGAAGACAGAAGATCTCCGCGGAGGAGGAAGAGGAAGATTAGGATAAAGTGCCTAGCAACAGGCATTTCTGGTAAGTAAAAAAAAAATTTTTTTTCTTTTTTTTTTTTTTTGCTTATTTTGGAATTTTTAACATTTTTTGGTTTTCAGGGTGGCCCTCCACTTTAATTACACAGGTTCTGTGGCTGATTAAGGTGGTCATTTAAACTCACTTAGTGCCTTATTTGCATTAAATTAGCCTCCTGTGTAATATAACACAAATATGTGTTTGTTCTTAAAGGGATGATGGGGTGGCAACCCTAGCCCTTGGTTTATAAGCCATTTCATTTGTGAATCTGTGTCCGGAGATCCTGCCAGTAACAGCACTTCCTGCTGCAGGGTGACAACACTAAGGGATTACTTCCCCTCCCTTCCACTTTTTCAATATAGTTATGATGAGGCGATAACAAAATATCACCGCCTGCTGGCCACGAGGCAGTACTTCAGTATATAAACCATTAAAAAAGCACTGAAACTGAATTGTTGGAAGATAATGTGGGATACATAGAGAAATAACACAAATGGATGATACCTCTTTTCTTTTACCTTACAGTGGTTCCAGGAAGTGTGCACAAGAACCCAACCGCAGGGCCCTCACCAATGGAGAGATAGAAGAAACCATTTCACAGTTTAACCGGTTCATGAGATAGCAATGAATGTAATTCATAACAGCTGTGCCTTCCTATACAGTGATGCTGTGATTGATCCACAGCTATCACATGGTACCTGGGCCTATCGCAGCATCCTGTACCATGTGATGAGCTGTAGCCAATCACAGACCACTAGTAATCACAGCTGTTATGAATGTAACTTATTCATTACACTTCAAAACATTGCTGTTACAGTGATTATCATTGTAACATCAATCAAAGTGTTCAAAAAAAATCCCTGATCCCACCCGTAGTACAGTGTTACTATAGTGACACTGAATGATTCTGATGACAGTATGTAAAAAAAAATAAAATAAAAAAAAACATGTAGAAAAATAAAAAAATGTAAAAGAAAAAAAAAGTTAAAAAATTGAATAAAAAAATATTTATTTATTTCACCAGTCAGTATCCCTGATCATATGATGCTGTGCTGCGCTGGTGACTGTATATAAAAAAATAAAAATTGTGTAAAAAAATAATAATAATTTTTTTATTTTTTTTTAAATTGTAACAAAAATTACAATTTCATAAAACTCGCATCTTACTAAATACATTGAACTGTCTATAAAAAAAATGTGTATATATATATATATACACCATAGTTTGTGAATGCTATAACTTTCCCACAAACCAATCAATATACAATTATTGGGATTTTTTAACCAAAGACATCCAGCAGAATACATTTTGGCCTAAATCCATGAGAGCACTATATATATATATATATATATATATATATATATATATATATATATATATATATATATATATAAAATAGAATATATAAAGAATGAATACACCAAGTGTTTGAATTTATATATGAGTTTATTGAGTTTATATTACACAAAATATCATAAACTAACTACAAAAAACATATATAGCCTCTCATTCTTCTACCACATGTAGGTGATTACTCCTTAAACTGTATCTCCAACCACTGGAAAGGGAAAGGGTTAGACCCCCCCCCCCGTCTTTTTTTTTTTTTTTTTGCTGTTGATGTCCCCACTGGGAAGACTCATCCTCTCTATGTCTTCTAGTGGCCATTGTCCCTGGGATGGAAAATTATGGAGAATCCAAAGTTTTCCCTGAACAAGGGTTCGGAAGGAAATTTTCCTTCATTTCCCATTCTGTCTCCAAGGCAGGAGGTGAAGTGAAATCTTCCAATGGGGACACCTAAGAGGAGCGTTCCCCTTCATTTTGGATGGATTTCTACTACGGTACTTCCCAACCAAGGTTCCAACCTCTGAAGGTTTTGGCTACAGATACACTTTAGGCACCATCATCCCATGCATAGTTTAGTAAACCCCTGTTAACCAATCAGCTTTGCGGTCATCTTGTATGATGTTATGGACTGCTACCCTTTACATACAATCGCTTAGCTTTTCTACAAAGATCTAAATTTAAAATTGTTACAGATTATATTATATATGAATTAGGCATATAAAATGCTTACATATGGAGCTATAATACAGTTGTAGAATATACAAAGGCTAGAAACACTATACAATAATACTGAGATGTATGGCTCCAGAGGATACTGTCCATATGGAAGATGTATAAGCTTATTTAACAAAGCATGTCAAGAGCACTTTTTGTATCAATACACTATGAATTATGGTTGCCATGCAGACCCCCCCCCCCCCCACACTTCCTTACCCCCTTACCCCCTAAAGGGCAGAGCCATGACATACTGCAAGTATAGTACTGTATGTCCTCAAGCTGAGGCGATGTCCCCTGCAGTACTTATTTTTTGCCACAAGATGTCCTCAGCCTCCTGAGTTGAACAAGGCAGGGTGTATAATCTACTCAGAAGACTGAAGACATCTAGTGCTCAAAAATGAGTAGTGCAGGGACCACTGCGGATGGGAGTATTGCAGCTTGCGCTGCTTTGTTATTTTACACATTGATGGGTTAAGAATTATTCATATTTTTTTTGGTTTATGTCCAGAATTGAGCTTTAATGTAGGCTCTTATATTATATAGTTTTGGTAGATCTAGAAGGGGATTGCACACTCAGACTTGAACATGTATGGCCAACCTTGGCCATACATGTTACAATCTAACTGTACAATCTTTGTATTTATATCAATAACACAATATCATTTGTAGTTTAAGGACCTTACTGATCAGACATCAGTTGACTGAATGGTTTAGGCAAGGCCACATACCACGTAGATGTCGGCAGTGGCGGAACTCCCAAGGTCGCAAAGGTTGCACTTGTGACTGGGCCCTGGCATTCTGCTACCATGGGGGGGGGGGGGGGGGGCGAAACGGCAGGAAAAGGGGCAGATACAGAACACATATTTCTGACATTTGTTGGTTACAATTTAAAATCAGTATTTTTTTCTAGAAAATTACTTAGAACTACCAAACATTATATAGAATTTTAGAGAATAACATGGCGGTCGTTGCAATATTTTATGTCACACTGTATTTGTGCAGAGGTCAATAAAACAAATTTTTTGGGGAAAAAAAATACACTTCACTGAATTAAAAAAATAAAAAATAAACACCCCATTTGTTTTGCAAATTTGTGAAAGATGATGTTACACCGAGTAAATAGATACCTAACATGATACACTTTAAAATTGCGCACAGTGGAATGGCGACAAACTATGCTACTTAAATATCTCCATAGGCGGCATTTCATTTTTCTTAATTGAGTACCCGTTTAGAGTTACAGAGGAGGTCTTTATTAGGATTATTGCTCTCACTCTAACGATCGTGGTGATACCTCACACGTGTGATTTGAAATCTGCTTATATTTTCTGGGGCGACTTACGCATGCGTTTTCTTTGGTGTGCGAACATGGGGGGCGGGGGAGCTTTACACTTTCATTTTTTTTTTCTTTGTTTATAAATTTTTTTCATTATTTTTAACTTATTCCTTTAAAAATAAGAAAAAATTCTGATCACTTTTATTGCGGTCTCAAGGAATGTAAACATCCCTTGTGAAAGTAATAGGCAATGACAGGTACTCTTTATTGGGGGGATCTGGGTTCTAAAAGACCCCCCACCCCTCCTCTGCACTTCAAAGTATTCAAAACACAAAAATCTGCGTTTTCGAATACCTTTGATTTTTTTACATCGGCGCCGTCTGCTGCCGAGTAAACTGGAAGTGACGTTGTGCATCACTTCCGGGTTACTACATCGGAGACCCGATTCCGGCTTTGTTTGGGACTCCGGTCAGCCGGCAGATGTGCAGGCTGGTCGCTCAGGTCTGCCGGTGGGACAAAAGACCTGGGCGGAAGGCGGTGGGAGGGGGTACGCGATTTTGCGCGAAGTGGTTTTTGTCACTGCGACTTGAGTCGCATTGATTAAGACGGCATCCATTGAAATGAATGTGTTTTGACTTGTCATGTGACTTGCATAAAGTCACATGATAAGTCCCATCAGAGTAACCCTGTGGCCCGCAATGTGGCTTATAAGTGGCCCGCAATGGGAATAAAAAGGCCCCGGGATCAGTGGGCTTGGAGGAAAGAGCCCCTGGACTGATGCAAAGGATCCCGACAGTCAGGGGGGCCCTTCAGCGTTTCTTTCACTGGGGGCCCTTATGGGTCTAGTTACCCCTCTGGATGTTGGTAAATTAAAATGTAATCTTAGATTCACACATACTATATAATAGGAGGGCCAACATGAAGAATTCATCCAATCAGGGAGACCCTTACATAGTTTTAGTAAAGCTAAAGAGACTGTAAGCACGACCAGATTGTTAGGTATATGGTCAACTATATATATATATATATATATATATATATAGAGAGAGAGAGAGAGAGAGCGAGAGAGATCGCTCTCTCTATCTCTCTCTATATATATATCTATATATCTATCTCGATAGATAGATAGATAGATAGATAGATAGATAGATAGATAGATAGATAGATAGATAGATAGATAGAGAGATATAAAGATAGATAGATAGATAGAGAGATAGAGAGATAGAGAGATATATATATATAGCTATAGATATATATATAGATAGATAGATAGATAGATAGATAGATAGATAGATAGATAGATAGATAGATAGAAAGATAGATAGATCTATATCTCTATCCCAAAAATAGGGCCACTAAGGGGCGTATTTATAAAAAAATTCTCATAGCAGTTTGTACATAAAAAACATCTAAGTTTGCTCTGTTTGAATGATATATTCATCCAGAATAGAAAGAACCACCTCTTTATGGCCACTAGATGGCACTGATAAATTCATACTTCCTATGATCCTTATCTCCATCTAGTGGCCATAATGTTGTATTTTCCCAAAGCCCTCTATTTTCTATGGATGAATAACATTCAGTCTTGACCAAAAATAGCCTGGTAACATTCGGTTTTGTCTCTACAGAACAAATGTGCATACAGCTTCACCGGATGAATAGCTCTGCTTGTTTTTTTTTTTAAATAAATACATCCCTAGGTGCTCTAATTGTTTTATGGTCAGTAGGTCACTTTCTGTTTGGTAATAATATTTCCCATCAAGGTGCAATCTGACCCCTGATTATTGTAAATTGGGATGCAGTACCTGTGATTCTTAATCAACCTTTTTGTTTGTTAAAAAAAAAAAATGGTGTATTTTTTTAATTATTAAATCAATAGTCCTATGCCACCCTATGCCACCCAAAACAAAGTGCATAACAAATTGATTTTGATTGGTTGCTGAGACTTAAAGGGCTTCTGCTTTATTGAATAAGCCGTCATGGAAGGACCCTGGTCTGGTGAAAATCAAGATATTGTTTTCTAAATGAAGAGAAGTTGAAATCAATAAATACAGCAAATGAACTGACCTATTCCCTGGCTATAGGGAGAGTTATTACGCAGTCTGCTAATCGATACATTGTAACATTTTGGGTCCAACTTATCACCTGACTGACAACCCCGCTGACCTATCACAATACCGGGGAAGCTCAATGTACATCACATTTTGTGTTTGTGCCCGCCCCCCCCCCCCCTCCGGTGAATCACGTGATTGACAGTCCAGCCGACCCATCACAAACAAGGGAAGCTCACACACTGTAACATTTTGTGTCTGTTCCCACCCCCCTCCAGTGAATCATGTGATTGACCGTCCCACTGACCTATCACAAAACAAGGGAAGCTCATTGTATGACACAATGTAACATTTTTTTTCTGCACCCCCCCCCCCCCCCAGCACATCCTGTCAACTGACAACCCAGGTGGCCTATCACAAATTTGGTGGAAACGGGGAGTTGGTCATATACAAATTTTTCTACAAAAAATAGACTGTTAGAGGGATGACGATCCCAGAAACAATCATTTTTATGGAAACGCACCAGGATTAGGTTAGGTGGCAATTTTAGATGCAAATAGTTCTTAGCGAAGCCATATAAGTATCTATATCAGGATAGGAGGAACTAGCTGCGGCTAATCTTTAGGGATGATCAAACGTAAAATCTGCCCAGTTACTTGTTTCCAACTCTTCAATATGCATATTGATGGGGAGGGGTTAGTGGAATAGATTATTGAATAATTGGGATAAAGCCAACTGTTTTATTTGTGGAAAGTGTTCATGTTTCTTGCAGGTTATGTTCTCTGTCTGTGTCTCCGTTGCGGAGATTTGATCTCACTTCCTGTCTCTGTGACACTCATCCAGAAAACAGGAGGTATGGTTTTCAGCAGGCAAAAACATTCTAACCTTTCCTTACTCTAGGAACTCCTTACTCTACTAAACAATGTGTTTTTGTTGGTGTCCCCTTTGGAGGGATTCTTATGATTTCCTGTCCTGAGAGGAAGTGAGATAAAATGTTCCAATGGGGCACAGTTAGGCCACATACACACTACCGTATATACTCGAGTATAAGCCGAGATTTTCAGCCTCTTTTTTGAGGCTGAAAGTGCCCCCCTCGGCTTATACTCGAGTCATCGCTGTCTGCCCGCTCGATCAGCGTGTCGAGCAGACAGACAGCGGCCATTCTGATTCAAAAGCCGCGCCTCCGGCTCCCCCTTCGCCTGTGATAGGCGGAACACTGAATTTCCCAGCAGCCTGTGTTCCGCCTATCACGGACTTCGTATCATCCTCGTACTACGGACGAGGATGATACGACGTCTGTGATAGGCGGAACACAGGCTGCTGGGAAATTCAGTGTTCCGCCTATCACAGGCGAAGGCGGCGGCGCAGCTTTTGAATTTTACAATGGCCGCCGACGAACGAAGAGGGCACGGGACGGAGGCAAGGCACAGGACGGCACGGCACGGGACGGGACGGGACGGGACCGGAGGCAAGGCATGGCGGCGAGGCACGGCGGCGAGGCACGGAGGCAAGGAGGCTCGGCACGGGACGGAGGCTCGGGACAAAGGCTCAGGACACAGGTAGGCTGGACACACACACACACACACACACACACACACACACACACACACACACACACACACACACACACACACACACACACAGGGATGGATGGATGGATGGAGACACACACACACAGGGATGGATGGACGGACACACAGGGATGGACGGACACACAGGGATGGACGGACACACAGGGATGGACGGACACACACACAGGGATGGACAGGCATGTCTTACCCTCGGCTTATACACGAGTCAATAAGTTTGCCAGTTTTTTTGGGGGTAAATTGGGGGCCTCGGCTTATATTCGGGTCGGCCTATACTCGAGTATATACGGTAATCAGTTTTTCTGCTGAGTTTTTCCTTCAGATTTACCAAAACCATATAATATAAGGTCAAACCTTAGGAGTTTCAATGTGTATGCAATCAGGCAGGCCCTTCTACTACATGGTTTTGGTAAACCTGAAGGAAAAAATCAGCAGATAATCTGATAGTGTGTATGGGGCTTTACTGTAAGTCCGTTCCGTAGGCTTTTTCTTTTTCTTGGATTCTCAAGCAAGGGGCATTTGGGGACCGGTGTTCTGAGCTCCACCCTCTTGCTGTAATTGACCCTCTGTGGCAGAAGAGCAGATCCGGGAACTCAAGTGGCTTGACCTCATCAGGGATTGGCTGCAGTTATGCTCTCATAACTAAAACTTTTCATTTTGTGATATTTTTTGGGAAACTTTAACATTGCAGTTAGTCCAAGGCCACCAAAATTTTAGAGCTTCTCCTTATTTACAGAAATTCAGTTGAGACTGAACACAGCCAATCAGGTTTGATCATCCCTAGCATTGTCCGAAGAAGAAGAATAGTTATCAGCCCCGATGGCTAAGCCATTACTGAACCCCGTTTGCCATCAGTTTTTGTTCCATAGGAGGGACTGGAAACTGCTCATCTGGTTTTGGAGACTCTTCTGAAGTCTCTTCCAGCAATGGCGTCTTCTCCTCGGCGGTGTCCCCTTTGCCTAGCTTTTCCCCTCCATTCGCGGTAGCTTTTTCCCCAGCTCCCAGTTCGTTCATCTCGATCGCCGAATCCGTCTTCTTCTCCCCCGTGACAAAGGTGACCATTTCTTCCTCCTTGACAGTCTCCAGTTCGGTCCCGGCTCTTCCGTTTTCGGCCATGGCGGGACCTTGAGCTGCCCTTTCAACTCCCAGTTCGGGCACTTGGCCTGCCCACACGTCTTGCTTGGCGTTCTTTTTACTTTGCGTGCGAAACGAGCCACTCCTCTTCTTCTTCCGCAACAGGAAGAAGATCATGGTTGCCAGGAGGAAAATTAAAAGAAAAATACCAACTCCAATTAAGATCACTTTGATCAGCTCTCCATAACGGTTTTTTTTTTTATCCAACTTCTCATTGTTTGTCTCTTGGTCAGGATGATTGATAGTGGGAAAGTCCTCATCATCCGTATTTTCCGGAATGTCATTGTCTTCATCTTCATCATCTGTACCGTGTGTTTCATTTTGGGTAGTTGATGGACTGGTGGTGCTTTGGTCATCTGTGGGACTCTCTGTCCCATTAACTTCACCTTTGGCTGGTATGGTAGTTTTCAAAGTTGTAGATGGATCATTGAACGTTGAGGCTGGAGTTGACGATTCATTTGTAACCTTGAAATCTTCTGTGATAATGGTAGTTGAAGCTACTCCATTGGACATAGTCCTTGGCTCTTGGGAGGAGAACACTTCTGTTGCCACAGCTACAGATGCGACCTTAGGAGGAGCTGAAGTTTCAACCTCCTGTCGTAGGACTAATGGAGAACCAGTAGATGGCAAAGGAACTGTGTCAATAGGAGAGGTGGTATCCTCGTAGTCGGTGATGTTCTCCTGGGACCTTGAACTTGCCACAATCAGAAGGAGCAGCACACCAATTAGACGATAATTCGCCATAATTGTCTATTAGATGTGCTCTCTTCTATCTCTTCTTTCTTTTTCCAAAATTTTTTAGTCGGCTTGAGAAAGTTGACCACAGGGAGGAACCTGTAACAAAAGTAGAAAGAGGTCAACCAGTTCTTTTCAAGAATATAATGAAGAATTTGTTGAAAGGTTACATTTTTGGGGATCGGTTCTGCAAGGGATGAGCAACCTTTAGCCCTTGTACACGCGGTCGGAGATTCCGACAACCAAATCCGTCGGATTTTGTCCGAAACTGTTGCATACACACGGTCGGACAAAGTTGTCGAAAAATCCGATCTTTCAGAACGTGATGACGTTATTTCGTTACGATGAGACTACGTTCAGGCTAGTAGCCAATAGCTTTGATGTAGGAATTTGATCTGAGCATGCGTGGCACTTGGTCCGATTGGAATTCTCTACACATGATCGGAGTATGTCCGATCGGACTAGTTGGTTGGAAAATATTTCCAACATGTTGTAAAATTTGGTCCAACGGATATTCCGATGGAAACAGTCCAATGCATACCACACACAGTCGGATTATCCGACAACACGCTCCGATAGGACACATTCCGACGGATTCTCCGACCGTGTGTACGGGGGCTAAGAGCATTCGTATCTCGGAGATTTCAGTAACGATTGTGAAATTTTGCCAAAATGTTGCCATTTTGGAGAAATGCATAGGTGTCACTGAGAAAGGAGAACTGAAAGTGTTTCTAAACCAAGGAACACAAATTGGATACATTCAGAGGAACTTATGAAAAAATGGAGCAACCAGAATCTAAAGCAACTGTGTATGGCAACCAATCAGATTCTAGTTTTCATTTGTAAAGCTTAACCACTTCAGCTCTGGAATACTTTACTCCCTTCGTGATCAGGCCATTTTTTTCTTCCTATTTGGCCCTGTGCTAGTTTAACTGACAATTGCGAGGTCATGGAACACTGTACACAAATTAAATTGATATCATTGTTTTTTTTCACACAAATAGAGCTTTCTTTTGGTGATATTTGATCAACATTGGGTTTTTTATTTATTTTTTAAATTTAAAAAAAAAATACTGAAAAAAAAAATACTTTCTGATATAAAACATATCCAATAAATAATAATAAAAAAAAAATCAAATTTCTTTATACATTTAGGCTAATGCATGTCTTTGGTTAAAAAATAAAAAAATAAAAATCCCAATAAGCGTATATTGATTGGTTTGTGTGAAAGTTACAGCATCTACAAACTATGGTATATATACTGGAATTTTTATTTATTTATTCATATTTTATACTAGTAATGGTAGCAATCAGCAACTTTATAGAGGGACTGCGCGGTGGGCAAACTAACCAGCGCTGGTTGGGAACCCGCTAACTGACAGTGACATCTTCAGTGACACTAATACAGTGATCAGTGCTAATACTACACTCTGTCACTGTACTAATGGCACTATGGGGGTTATTTACGAAAGGCAAATCCACTTTGCACTACAAGTGCAAACTACAAGTGAAAAGTGCACTTGGAAGTGCAGTCGCTGTAAATCTGAGGGGTAGATCTGAAATGAGTGGAAGCTCTGCTGATTTTATATCATCCAATCATGTGCAAGCTAAAATGCTGTTTTTTATTTTCCTTGTATGTCCCCCTCGGATCTACAGCGACTGCACTTGTAGTGCAAAGTGGATTTGCCTTTCGTAAATAACCCCCTATGTGTGCTGCTCTTTATCAGATATTCTTGTTTCCTATCCCTGCTTTGCAGTGATAAGAAACAGAGAGATTGTTTCCTCTGTACAGAGACCTATATTGTTTATCAACACAGGGCTCTGGGCTGTGTCGATCAGCAGAAAATTGTAACAGCCGCCATTTAATTTTCTAAGGTCTCTGATAAAAAAATATGAGTGTGTGTGTGTGTGTATATATATATTCAGTATATATTATATTTGATATATATATATATATATATATACATATAGTGTGTGTATATGTGTATATATATTCAGTATATATTATATTTGATAAATATATATATATATATAGTGTGTGTGTATATATATATATATATATATATATATATATATATATATATATATATATATATATATATAATGTTTGGGGTTATAAGTAATTTTCTAGCAAAAAAAGGTAGGGGGTCTACAAGTGGTTACATTCGTTCCAAAGTCGAATGTTAAAAGCAAATTACATTTTGAAGGATCTGAGAACGACCTTCTCCAGGTTGTTCAATGTCTTGAAAATTTCTGTACGTTTGTTAGAAAATCTATGAGTGTATAGGCAGCTTTAGGTTGACAATGTACACACAATGTACCATATCTATGGAGGACTGGAGTTGTTACCCCAGGCTGCTCTCCTGATTTGAACTGAAAAACACCCCCCCCCCCCCCACCACCTTATCTTTATAACATAAGCGGGAGGTTTTCTGTAGTCCACACCAGGAGCAAGCAACCTAGGAAGGCAAGGCTGCTCCTCTATAGAAGCGACGCAGTGCAGTGAGTGTTGTCACCAAGGCAGGACTTACCATTGGTCTTGACTGGGCTCAAGCCCATGGGCCCCACCCAATAGGGTGCCCGTCAAGATACATAGCCGAGTGTACCCGGCTCGGCTCCACTCACAGTTATGCCCAGTCCCGGCCATGGACAAAACACAGGGACTGGGCGTGACTGTGAGCCGAGCTGAGTACACTCGACTACTATCGGCTCCGCTCGGGACTGCGAGAGGGCCCGAGAGCCGCCGAGATACACAGGACTCTGTATCTCGGCAGCGCCATTTTTAAACTTCAAGACTGCAATGACAAGGCTGCAGTTGGACACTGATAAGGCTGCATTGATGGGCATTTAAATGTAAGTTTTTTCCTTAAACTTCCCTCCTAAAAGTTGTATCCTTAAAATTCCCTCCTAAACTTGGGGTGCGTGTTATATGCCAATGTATAGAAGGTAGGGCCCGAAAGTGACTCAAGCCCAGGGGCCCCCACCACCCTAAGTCCTGCCCTGGTTGTCACCCTAGGAAAGGAGGTGGGTTATTGGCAGGATCACCAACTGAAAATAAAGGGAAGAAAAGCAAAAAAAAACAAAGAGGGGGGCCCCTCAATGGATTTGCTATAGGGCCCCATCACAAGGTCCTGTTGATTGTGTAAAGTCTGAAGCACAAATTAGCGAGGCCTCATTCTATTCTTTCCCAATAACCCCCCCCCCCCCCCCACCTCCTCCCCCTTTGTGAAAGCCGCAGGTCTCTCCTGTGCCACAAACTTAAGCAATTTCCTGTTAAATGAGAAAGTCAGTTACAAAGTAACCGTTTTGGGGAAAACAAGGTGGGGGGGGGGGGGGGGGGATGGGGTGTGATATTAAGCCACACTATGCCAATTTCAAGATGTCATGAATTTTCAATCCAATATATTGAAGATATTTAGACGTCCTGTGGGCCTATCAGAGCTGAGTATATTATACTTGTGGAACGTTATAATAGGAGGTGATGATCTCCAGATGGACAGGAGACGGGTCACTTCTAGGCCAGTTCTAGCCTAAAGCTGATGAAAATGTCTGTCATTTCTGTGCACTTGTTGGAAATTTGAAATTCATAGTCTTGGAGTGAAAAAATTTCTACTCACTTCCTGTTGTGTCACCAGGACAGGAAGTAAGGGCAAATCTCTGCATGAAAAAAAATATTAATAAATAATATATATATATATATATATATATATATATATATATATATTAGTGTCGTTTTTACAGCAAATGTGTAAGCATGTGTGGTGCCCAACCTGCGGCCCTTGGCACCTACTGTGTGGCCCCTGAAGATATTAGTCTGTTTTGGTGTTTGCTCAACCCAGTAATAAAAATATTGTTCAGCCTGGCTTCTAGCAGTGAAAGAATTCCATTTATTTCATGTATATTATCATATATCTTGTTTTTTTCTGTGCTGCTCACCTCCTATTTTTGTTTTTTCCCCCTTTGATCTTTTAGAATTGATCTTGTGGAGAAAGATATCAAAGATGGTGGAGATCATTACTAAGGGGGCTGTAGGGAGCACAGATGCGGAAGTGTTGATTTGGACTTTCTTTGCCATGAGCTCTAGAAGTCTCCTGCAGGGTGTCTCTTTTATACCATGTCTGCATGTCTCCAGTGTATGACTATTGGAGTTGCATGTCTGCAGTCTCTGACCATCTCCTGTAATATGTCTGCAGTCTCTGACCATCTCCTGTAATATGTCTGCAGTCTCTGACCATCTCCTGTAATATGTTTGCAGTCTCTGGCCACCTCCTGTAATATGTCTGCAGTCTCTGACCATCTCCTGTATTATGTCTACAGTCTCTAACCATCTCCTGTATTATGTCTGCAGTCTCTGACCATCTCCTGTAGTATGTCTGCAGTCTCTGACCATCTCCTGTAGTATATCTACAGTATGATAAGTAGCAGAACCTTCATGAATAATATCTGTATTTTCTACTTGATGTTTACTTCCTATGACCGTCAGCTCCAACTATTGGCCATAATGTGGTACTTCACTGAAATACTTCAATCTGGAAAATACCTAATGATGGCCCCAAGATGGAGCTGGAGATCACAGGAAATAAATAATTATTTGTGACTGCTTTGTGAGTTTTCTATAAACAGACTCCAAAGATTTTACTGTCTGGGTCAGACAAGTCATGCAGAACCTGATTTACATAAATGAAGTAATAGACGGAAAGCACGGCAGCCATTAACCGAGTGCTGGCTGGTGCATTTCTGCAGTCTTGCATTTTATTGTTCCGCTTTCTCAGAGAAAAGAGAAATATATGACTTTGCATAACCAATAATGGAAATAGACCTAAAAAAGGCTCAAATTCCCAGGCATGAAGACTATATTGTTATTATTTATTATTATTATTATTATTATTATGTTGGTATTGCTGTCCCCACTAGAAAGGTCCATCCTTTATTTTTGTCCCCGTCACCATTGTCATCGAGACTGAAAGTGATGGGAAACCAATATGTTGTGTTGTCACCAGAACAGGAACAGAGAGGAAATCTTGTAATGGGGACACTAGTATCAGTCATTTCCTGTTATGTGTAGAGGACAGGAAATAAAGTGTAATCAATTGACGTGGAAATAGATGACCTAACAGGGGGCTTAGTCATTCCCTTCAAAACCCAAAAAAAAGGTTTGAGCTTTTGTCTATTTCAAAAATTTGAATGACATTACCCACAAGGCCTTGCACTGAGCCCGCTTTTACTGATATGTTATGAATCAGATACTTTAAATATCCACATAAAGATCGCCCCATAGCAGTTATAATGCTACAGGGCGGCCCTCCTGTGCAGAATCATGTATATATATATATATATATATATATATATATATATATATATATATACACACACACACACACACACACACACACACATACACATATTATATATATATATATATATAGATATATATCTATATATATATATATATATATATATATATATATATATATATATATATATATATATATATGTAAGTGATTCCACGCTTCCGCCCAGGAGGCGCCGGTGCGCCACTTCCGCTGTCATTACTCACAGCAGAAGCCGATCTGCGGGTGCCGGGCAATGGATGTCTGCCGTCACCCGCGCATTGTCAGGCAGAGACACAGAAAGGAGCTAAACAAGGCAGAGCTTCGTTCTGACAGTGGGAAAGTGATAGATTTTTTGGTCCCACCCAGTGTCATTAGTACAGTGACAGTGCATATTTTTAACACTGTATTCGTGTCACTGGTTCCCATAAAGTGTCAAAAGTGTCAGTTAATGTCAGAATGTTCGCCACAATATCACAATCCTACCATAAGTCACAGATCGCCGCCATTACTAGTATAAAAAAATAAAAATAAAAAAATAACAGTATATATCCAATAGTTTGTAGACAGTGTAACTTTTGCGCAAACCAATCAATATACACTTATTGGGATTTTTTTTTTTGCCAAAAATATTTAGCAGAATACATATTGGGCTATATTGATGAAGAAATTAGATTTTTTTTTTTATTATTATTCTTGGATGTGTTTTATAGCAGAAAGTAAAAAAAAAAAAATCTTTTTGTGTTTTTTTTTTTTTTTTTTAGTATATAGCGCAAAAAATTAAAAACCCAGAGGTGATCAAATACCACCAAAAGAAAGCTCTATTTATGGGGTGAAAAAGACATACAATTTATTTGGGTACAGCGTTACATGACCACGCAATTGTCAGTTAAACTAACGCAGTGCAATATCGCAAAAAAAAAAATGGCCTGGTCATGAAGAGGGGTAAATGTTCTGGAGGTCAAGTGGAGATAGTTGCCAGTTGTCCTGATTTCCAGGCCAGGCTCAGGACTGATCTGGAAATCTATGGACAAGTTCCTGGGTATCCCTGCTGACCTCCTGATACTGTAATATTCCCTTCATTTTGGTTTACATTGTATCCATATAATCTGTCAGTGTTACATTTTAGTCTACATCCACACCTGCGTTTTGGCCCACCAGAAAAAAAAACAGCTGTTGCAGGAGACAGCCCCCGATGATCGGCCCTGGACACAGACAGTCTGCATAGAGATTAGATGCCAGCGGCTGCAATGAGCTGTGTGGCAGCCTTTCATTGCTTTCAATACCAGGGCTGCCTCCTGTAGCTAATCACCAGGACCCCTCTCATCTACACACGGTCGTGCCAAAACGCAGGTGTGAATATAGACTAAAGGTAACACTGACAGGTGATATAGATGTAAGATAAAATGAAGGGAATATTACAGTATCAAGAGGTCAGCGGTGATAACCGGGAACTTGTCACACGCAGGTCTGAATGTGGCTGATCCACCCAAACTGATATTTCAGTGTTTGGTGGATGCTGGAGAGTTAAACTCCCTGCAATTTCTTCTGTCTCTTGGAGACTCTATTGGTGGGATCACTGCTCTGAGTTCTGAGGTCTGTACACCTGCTGTGCCCATTATGAGTGGTCCTCACCATCCCTGTGCTGAGTTCCCCTGTCTGTACATCCGCTGTGCCCATTATGAGGGGTTCCCACCATCCCTGTGCTGAGTTCCTAGATCTGTACACCTGCCGTGTCCATTATGAAGGGTTCCCACCATCCCTGTGATTAGTTCCCGGGTCTGTACACCCGCTGTGCCCATTATGAGGGGTTCTCACCATCCCTGTGCTGAGTTCCTAGATCTGTACACCTGCTATGCCCATTATGAAGGGTTCCCACCATCCCTGTGATGAGTTCCCGGGTCTGTACACCCGCTGTGCCCATTATGAAGGGTTCCCACCATCCCTGTGATGAGTTCCCGGGTCTGTACACCCGCTGTGCCCATTATGAAGGGTTCCCACCATCCCTGTGATGAGTTCCCGGGTCTGTACACTGTCTGCATCATCTTGGGAACGGAGGAATTCCCCAGTACAGACCCTGAGTGATAGTAGCAGAGACTGTTGAGGGGGTTTAACTCTCCAGCATCCACCAAACTCTGAAATATAACATATTTTAATACAAGTGCCGTAAACATGTGTATTGCATTGCATTCCAACGGGGTGAGTCGGTCACATTATCCAAGTAATAAAGTAATCCCGGACTTTGAATGTTGGGTCTCCAATTTGAACTGCAGATTGGTTTGGATGATAAAAACAGATGGGTACAGAAAGCCACTTACCTGCAGTCTGCTCTTCTCCAGCGTCCAGATCTTGTGCCTCCACCCTGCGGGTTCCCAGACTCTGCACTGAATGTCACAATATGGTTTCTTTATCATCACTTCCTGCAGAAGTTGTGCAGACGGGTGGTTGACACATTCTCTCTCTCTCTTTTTCTTCTTTTTTTTTGCCTTCCTATCTGTGCTCATTTCCTCCTGTGAGGTAGAGCCAGTTACCGCAAGAATTGATGACGCCTCTTCATCATCGCACAGCTACACCATTCTGGCAGAGCGATTGGTGGTCATGACTTTTTAAGGTAGCCAAAGCCAAATTTTGAATATCTGATTTTTATAAACTGTTCATCAAAATGTGACCCCCTTGAAGAATAGCTTCTACCATAGAGAGCCCACCAACAAATTAGGTTTTAACTAAAAGTGGTGTCCGGATTCTATTTTTTTTTTTGCTTGTTTTTAGATGTTCCAACAGCAAAATCCCAATTCCACCATTCCTGACTTTTAGGTCTTTTAATCCAGAATTGTGTGTTTTAGCGTTTCCTGTTGCATTCTCCATGATTTAAAATAATATTAATCAGGGTGCAAACATCCCAACTCAGCACATGGATTGTGGGAACTCCTCATAATAGATACAGCAGGTGTACAGACCTGGGAACTCAGCACAGGGATGATGGGAACCCCTCATAATGGACATAGCAGGTGTACAGACCTGGGAACTCAGCACAGGGATAATGGGAACCCCTCGTAATGGGCACAGCAGGTGTACAGACCGAGGAACTCAGCACAGGGATGGTGGGAACCCCTCACAATAGGCACACAGGTGTACAGACTTGGGAACTCAGCACAGGGATGGTGGTAACCCCTCATAATGGCCACAGCAGATGAACAGACCGGGGAACTCAGCACAGGGATGATGGGAACCCTTCATAATGGGCACAGTAGATGTACAGACTCAGAAACTCAGCACAGGGATGGTAGGAACCCCTCATAATGGGCACAGCAGGTGTACAGACCAGGGAACTTAGCAGTGCACAGGGATGGTGGAAACCCCTCATAATGGGAACAGTAGGGATAGTGGGAACCCCTCATAATGGGTCATGTGTACAGACCCAGGAACTCAGCAACCCTGGCATGAGCCCCTTGGATAGGCCTTAGCCTGTGGAAGATATTGAGCCTGGCCCAAGGAAAGATGAGTCTGTCTGTCTTTAGGGTTGCTGAGGGTTGAAGTGCTGCAGGCAGTCAGCCCAGACCCATAGACAATGTACAACATGAAATACAGTCTGATTTACCTGCTGAAATCAAAGCTTCAGATTTAAATGAAATTGATGAGTGTTGGAAATAATTGTCAGCTTCTGGGAAAAGAGTCTGCAGAGAGGAGCGCCATGGACAATGCAGTGATTTTGCCTGGACCAGACCCAGAGGCTTCTCTCCGAAAATGGTGGAGGGGGTGCTGGGAACAGTAATGCTACAACTATCCGGGAGTCTGCAGTAGGCAAGACTGTGCTTGAACCCAGGATAGAAGCTAAGCGGTCAGAACAGGGGGTGAGGGGGGGTCTTGCCTCTGTTGATCCAAGGGCTGCCATTCTGGGTGATTCAGGGGACAATGCTGCAATTACTGGTGGTGTGTCTGTGGGGAAAACATATGCTGGTGCAGCTGCAAGATCTGGGAAGACAAAGAAAAAGTTTCTGCCTCACTGTTTTAAAGTAGGACTGTTGTGCAGCTTCGATGGGAGGGTGGGGGTTTTCCTCCACATAGGAGGGCAGTGGTGGATAGGATTCTGCAGATGGGGTTTAGGTCCACAGATATTTTCTCACTGATCAGTCCAGCCAGTTCCTAAGAGTACAATTTGTCATTTATCCGCCCAGAGTCTTTGGACATATTTTGGGAGAAATATGAGCCTGTATGTAGGGGCCTCCCGAACTGGAAAGGGATCATCCCAAGCTTGTATCATGACAGTCACGCATTAAAATGGTGACAATTCTTGCCTGCAATGAGTCCATTCCACAAGGGTATTTACCTGTATGGTTGAGAAGGTATGGAGACGTCCTGAACCCCCTAAAGAAGATTGTGGATGATCGGGGAATATGAACGGTAGGGTGGTCTGTGCAGTCGAAATTACAAATCATTGATAATGTCATCCAGCATCCGTCATCCTCATCTTTCCTAGGGAGAGACAGGCTGACCATTTTCTAGTGAAACAAGTTTAGGGATAAAGGGCATTTTGCATCCTCCTGTCGAGTGATGAAATGCTCTCTGTGTCAGGGTGTGGGGCATCAGGCACAAAGCACAAAGCTGGCCTGGTGGTAGATAAGCAAAGGGAGAGTGGGGGTTGAAGTGGAGGGTAGGAGCGGGGAAGCTGTTGATTACGGTTTGTCTTAGGATGATATGGAGAGGTTGGAGGATAAAAGGAGGAGGGGCAAAAGAAAGAAAAAAAGAGGTTTAGTTACCTTAGGTCCTAAGGTTTTGCCTTTGGCAAATAAGTTTGGGGTCCTGTCAGATGATGACGATGAATGGGACTCGTTGAGTACAGCATCCTCTATGGATGCAATGAAGTACACTGGTTCTCCAGGAAGAGGGAGTAGTTAGACTAAAACAGTTGCCTCAATTACCCTAATGGCAGTTCCCACTCCGTTAAAAGTGGCAACCATTAATGTTGCCAGCTTAAGGTCAGTAAGTGCTAATCATATGGCCTTATTTTTGCTCATCGAGTTTGATGCTGACGATTTGTTTTTGCATAGAGTACATAGAGCCCTCACATCAGTCTCTGTCCCCAAAGAGCTACAATAATGCCTATTACATTTAGTTACCTTATGGTTTCATTGCTGCTGATCTCCTCCAGCCTCTTTCAGCCACTTCCTGTCTACATGCACTCACTCCAGCATTAGTTGTACTTCATTGCTCTGGATCCACTGATAGTGATGCCGTCAATGTGTGTCTCCACCAGGGACATGTGACAGGGTGACCAATCAGGGACTGTCACAACTGGGATACAGTTGTCGACCTATAACATAAAGTGGATCAGCAAGAACATTCATTGGAACTAAATGTTAATTTCAGTGGGCTGCCAGGGCACCAGAATGGACAAATTGAACATGCAAGCATGTGCAATGGACCTACATTGGGTAATGTGCTGGGGTGCCAGTGACAATAAATGGCATCACAAAGTGCTGACACACTTAACATGTATTGCAGCAATGGGCTCATTCACGCATTCCACTGCACTGGAAAGGTATGAATGGCCCCCAAGACTCCTATGTACCTTTGGTGAGATGTAGATTGGCAATGTCATTTTCTATCATGGCTGGTGTCACACCATGGATTATAATAAATAGTCACTGACGTAAATTAAATTTGCCCATAAAAAACTCTGAGTATGGATACTACTTTTTTAAGAAGAAACATTTCTCAGGTGAAGAAATTAGATAACATTTAATTGAATATACTGTAAATACCTTTAATGTAGAAAATGTTTATTTTAATTTGGAACACAGCAGGAAAGGTTAGAACTGCTGATAGCTTTTTTTATTGTTGTATGTGAGCCCTTTGGGACATGAAGGATACAGGCAAGTCTTATCTTGAAACATAAATTAGATTGTAAATCTGTATATGAGAAACAAAAGCCTAAAATATTTCACAGTGGCAGGACAGCATGCAAGCAGCTTGATTAGGCCACAATTTTAGAGGGAGAGACAAGGCAGGTTTTATCTTAAAGTGGTTGTAAACTTCTAAAATGAAAAATGAAACATATCCTCCTGTGTCCATAACCACAATGTGGTTCCTGTCTGCTCTCACCTACATCTACTGTCTGTATGAGTCACTTTGACTGTTTTTCCAGACATCAGGAAATCCTTGGAGGCACACAGTCTGTAATTGACAGCTGCAGCTGTGCATGATTCTTTATGAGACTGTATAGACAGGGGTGTGTATACTCCCTCCACTTAGGTCTCAGATTACACTTAGTTCTCTGCTCTGTATTGTGCAGCGTGTAGGATTAGATCCCCAAAACCTGCCTCTTGAAAGCTGAGAAATACCATCTAAACTGTGTGCTTGAGGAAAGAAGGATACAGGGAAACATGTGTAGCTTATGTAGGAGGATTTTATTCATCACTGTGTTTAACCTGAGGCCAATCACTTCAGTGGTTATATGTAAGGGTTTATTATCACTGTAAAATAAGAATTAGGGTGTATTATCTAAGAATCAAAAACAAAAATATTGAAGGAAAACCACCCCACATACAGGCAAGTCTTATCTTGAAGTCTAAATTAGATTGTAATACTGTATATGAGAAACAAAAGCCTTACAGTGGCAGGACAATCTTTAAGCAGCCTGCTTAGGCCTAAATTTGAGATGGAGAGACAAGGCAGGTTTTATATTGAAATAAAAATTATGTGAGAGACAAAACCAAAAATATTTTACAGCAGTAAGATAGCATGTAAGCAGCTTGGTAAGGCCACAATTTAAGCTGGAGAAACAGAGCAGGTTTTGTCTTGAAATAAAACTGAATGTCTATTATCTAAGCGACTACACCAAAAATATTTTAGACTGGCAAGATAATATTTAGGCAGCTTGGTTAGGCTGAAATTTAAGAGGGAGAGATGAGGCAGGTTTCATCTTAAAATAAAAAATAGAGGGTATTATCTGATAGACATTGCCAAAAATACTGTAGGATTACAGAACACTATTTTTTAAACAGCTTAGTTAGGTGACATTTTAAAAGGGAGAGATGGGGCAGGTTTTATCTTGTATCTTGAAAGAAAAATTAGGGTGTGTTATCTGAGAGACAACATATACACAAGTGAGTGCACAATTATAAATTATACCACAAAGAGGAAAAGAATCCCACATAAAATATATAAAAAAAATGTGTCCACTGTAGTGATAAATCACTTCAAAAACAAGTGTTCATAGGTGCCTTAATACGAAATCTTGAAAATCCACACTATTGAATGATGTATAACAAAGCCTCTTACCAGAGAAGATGGATCCCAAGTTATAGGGATCAAAAGCTCTTGATTCAATTCAGGATCAGGTGCAGTGCTACACTCCTTCAGTTCCATCAGGAGTTCTGGTAATGTTGGTTCACCTGGGTATGGTAATCCTTCCAATGTATCACAAAATAATCTAAGCTTCCACGGTAACCCTGCTGAGTGCTCACCAGCACGAGGAGATGTCCAGAAGGGAGAGACTTCATAGTGCAGTATGTATTAATTTATTGAGCAGTTCCATTGCACTTTACAGATCAAACGAAAGATTTCAGCAAACCAAACAGCCGCGGACCTTGTCCTGCAAGCTAGAGCATGGTAACGTCACAGTTAATAGTTCCACCTGCCGTGTTTCCCTGCAAGAAGCATTGACTAGGACCGGAGATCTGTCAAGGGTTCCATAGACTAACTGAAGTGACAAAAAAGAAGCTAAAAAAAAGTGAAAGAAATACGTATACCTTGTAATCCCAGTGCTTGTGGTATGGCCTCCACCTGTGTTCCTTTTTTTTGTTTAATAATTGTTTATTGAAGGAAAAATGATAAACAGGAAGAAAGACAGGGAATATACATGACATAAAAGCACGAACCGAAACATGACCTGACAATAGAGATTCTGTAGGTAGAGTCTAGGTCATTAATGACTGGGTGGAACATACAAAGCCCCAAAAGAGCATTTTCAGACCATTTGCATATCACTATTAGCACTTTGTTTGAATGTAATGCTCTTGGCTATGCTATTGATAGCCCAGACGATAAACCCCCTACGTTTTCAGTCAAGTGGGATAAAATGGGCCTGGTACCCTGTAGAAAATGAAGGACAGAAGGAGGTGAAAGGAAGAGAGGTATAGGGTTAGGGGAGGGGGAGAGAGGGGGAGGAGGGGGGGGCTGGCATGCATGGAGCACAGTCGAAAATATGACATCGAACAACACAATCTCATGTGAGGTGATACCTCAGGGTGTCGATTAAAAGATAATAATAATGATGGTGGCAGGTAATAATAGCGTAATCAACAAAAATGTATTAATTATAGACGAGACTCCGCGGGATTATGTAATTATTATCTCCTTGTAAATTCATCGTTGGAGTTTCCGGCTGGCCCTAAAGGGTTGGTATAAGTGCTTTAGCTGCGTTAAGTAAGTGGGGAACTATGGATCGTTTATACCTTCCAACTGGTTCTGAGGTGGCATGAAAAAGAATGGCCCATGGGTCTGAAGGGAGAGAGACATCGGATATTTGATGGATCAGTCGGATGATGCAAGACCAGAAGGGGCGGATGTATGGGCACGACCACCATACGTGTGCGTGTGTAGCTTTGCTCCCACAATTCCTCCAACACAACGGGGAATTGGCGGGGAACATCTGATGAAGTTTTGCTGGTGTGTAATGCCATCTGGTTAGCAATTTGTAATTGACCTCAGCCATCTTTGATGCGATTGAGGAGGTATGAGCCAACCGCAGGACTTTATCTTTTTGATCCTGTGGGAGACAGGATTTCAGGTCTGACTCCCACCTGGCAAGAAAGTTGGGATGAGTGTCCCCTTGGAGTTTGATAAGCACTTTATAGAACAACGAGACACTATGTTCTGGTGGGTCCTGCGGGTGTAGTATCTCCTCGATATTGTTTAGGTCCTGTATCCCCCTCAACGGTTTTGGTAGCGTTCTGAGAAAACCCTGCAGTTGAGTGTATCTCCATTGGTCCGGAAACGTTAGTGGCTTGGGGCCAGGGGCGGACTGACAACTCATGGGGCCCCCGGGCAACAGAAGATCATGGGGCCCCCTTGGTCTCCACACTCAAGCCAAACCTGCACAGGGAGACACTGGAGAGAGAACATACACACAGGGGGACACCAGAGGGAGAACGCACACACACAGGGGGGGACACTGGAGGGAGAATGCACACAGGACACTTACACAGCACACAGGGGGACATGCACACAGGACATGCACACAGCACACAGGGGGACATGCACACAGGGGGACATGCACACAGGGGGACATGCACACAGCACAGGGGGACATGCACACAGCACAGGGGGGCATGCATACAGCACAGGGGGACATGCACACAGGGGGACACACACAGCACAGGAGGACATACACACAGGACACTTACACAGCACAGGGGGACATGTACACAGGAGGACGTGCACACAGCACAGGGGGACATGCACACAGGGGGACACATGCACACAGCACAGGGGGACATGCACACAGGAGGGACATGCACACAGAGGGACACATGCACACAGCACAGGGGGACATGCACACAGCACAGGGGGACATGCACACAGGACATGCACACAGCACAGGGGGACATGCACACAGGACATGCACACAGCACAGGGGGACATGCACACAGCACAGGGGGACATGCACACAGGGGGGGACACACAGCACAGGAGGACATGCACACAGGACACTTACACAGCACAGGGGGACATGCACACAGGGGGACACGCACACAGGACACTTACACAGCACAGGGGGACATGTACACAGGAGGACGTGCACACAGCACAGGGGGATATGCACACAGGAGGGACATGCACACAGGGGGACACATGCACACAGCACAGGGGGACACGCACACAGCACAGGGGGACATGCACACAGGGGGACACTCACACAGCACAGACGGACACGCACACAGGAGGGACACGCATACAGGAGGACATGCACACAGCACAGGAGGACATGCACACAGGACACACACACAGGGGGACATGCACACAGGACACACACTTACACAGCACAGGACATGCACACAGGACACTTACACAGCACACAGGGGGACATGCACACAGCACAGGGGGACATGCACACAGGAGGACACACACACAGGACACACACTTACACAGCACAGGACATGCACACAGGACACTTACACAGCACACAGGGGGAATCGCACACAGGAGGACATGCACACAGGGGGACATGCACACGGGAGGACACGCACACAGGGGGACATGCACACAGCACAGGGGGACATGCACACAGGAGGGGCATGCACACAGGGGGACACATGCACACAGCACAGGGGGACACGCACACAGGGACACTCACACAGCACAGGCGGACACGCACACAGGAGGGACACGCACACAGCAGGACACGCACACAGCACAGGAGGACATGCAGACAGGAGGACATGCAGACAGGGGGACACGCACACAGGGGGACACGCACACAGGGGGACACGCACACAGGACACACACTTACACAGCACAGGAGGACATGCACACAGAGGGACATGCACACAGGACATGCACACAGCACACAGGGGGACATGCACACAGGGGGACATGCACACAGCACAGGGGGACATGCACATAGGGGGACATGCACACAGCACAGGGGGACATGCACACAGCACAAGAGGACATGCATACAGCACAGGGGGACATGCACACAGCACAGGGGGACATGCACACAGCACAGGGGGACATGCACACAGCACAGGGGGACATTCACACAGCACAGGAGGACATGCACACAGGACACTTACACAGCACAGGGGGACATGCACACAGGACACTTACACAGCACAGGGGGACATGCACACAGGACACTTACACAGCACAGGGGGACATGTACACAGGAGGACGTCCACACAGCACAGGGGGACATGCACACAGGAGGGACATGCACACAGGGGGACACATGCACACAGCACAGGGGGACATGCACACGGGGACACGCACACAGCACAGGGGGACATGCACACAGGGGGACACTCACACAGCACAGACGGACACGCACACAGGAGGGACACGCACACAGGAGGACACACACACAGCACAGGAGGACATGCACACAGGAGGACCCGCACACAGGAGGACACGCACACAGGGGGACACGCACACAGGGGGACACGCACACAGGGGGACATGCACACAGGACACACACTTACACAGCACAGAACATGCACACAGGACACTTACACAGCACACAGGGGGACATGCACACAGCACAGGAGGACACGCACACAGGAGGACATGCACACAGCACAGGGGGACATGCACACAGCACAGGACATGCACACAGGACACTTACACAGCACACAGGGGGAATCGCACACAGCACAGGACATGCACACGGGGGGACACGCACACGGGAGGACATGCACACAGCACAGGAGGACATGCACACAGGACACTTACACAGCACAGGGGGACATGCACACAGGACACTTACACAGCACAGGGGGACATGTACACAGGAGGACGTGCACACAGCACAGGGGGACATGCACACAGGGGGACACATGCACACAGCACAGGGGGACATGCACACAGGGGGACACTCACACAGCACAGACGGACACGCACACAGGAGGGACACGCACACAAGAGGGACACGCACACAGGGGGACATGCACACAGGACACACACTTACACAGCACAGGACATGCACACAGGACACTTACACAGCACACAGGGGGACATGCACACAGCACAGGAGGACACGCACACAGGAGGACTTGCACACAGCACAGGGGGACATGCATACAGCACAGGGGGACATGCACACAGGACACACACTTACACAGCACAGGACATGCACACAGGACACTTACACAGCACACAGGGGGAATCGCACACAGCACAGGGCATGCACACAGGAGGACATGCACACAGGGGGACATGCACACAGGAGGACACGCACACGGGAGGACATGCACACAGGGGGACATGCACACAGGGGGACATGCACACAGCACAGGTGGACATGCACATAGGGGGACATGCACACAGGACATGCACACAGCACAGGGGGACATGCACACAGGACATGCACACAGCACAGGGGGACATGCACACAGCACAGGGGGACATGCACACAGGACATGCACACAGCACAGGGGGACATGCACACAGCACAGGGGGACATGCACACAGCACAGGGGGACATGCACACAGCACAGGGGGACATGCACACAACACAGGGGGACATGCACACAGCACTGGGGGACATGCACACAGCACAGGGGGACATGCACACAGCACAGGGGGACATGCACACAACACAGGGGGACATGCACACAACACAGGGGGTCATGCACACAGCACAGGGGGACATGCACACAGGACATGCACACAGCACAGGGGTACATGCACACAGCACAGGGGGACATGCACACAGCACAGGGGGACATGCACACAGGACATGCACACAGCCAGGAGGACACTGTGGGATGGAGGGACCCGGGGCCCATGCATCTGTCTGTACCCCCCCCCCCATCACGTGTGGCGGCCCCCTGGTGTCTCGGCTTCACTCACCGAGTCACTGGATGCTGAGCCTGAGTCACTTCTAACAGCGCGCTGCTCCCCGCCGGCCCCTCCACTCTTTTCGTCGGTCCCAGGTCAGGTGATGTCACGATGCATACAGTACAAGCACCTGGCCTGGGATGGACGGGGGAAGGAGGGGCCGGCGGGGATCAGCGCACAGTTAGCATCTACATCGCGGCATTTAATTCAGCCGCTGCAAGTGGCCTCTCATATGGCCGAGTCCGGGCCCCTAATGTCTGCGGGCCCTCGGGCGGCGCCCGAGTGACCGACTGGTCAGTCCGCCCCTGCTTGGGGCCCAACATTTCTGTCAAAGGCTTAGGAGTATTAGCTCGGAGTACGTGATGCAGAAGCAGGGGACTGCCTGGTGACCATGCCTTAAATCCGGGGTCCAATAGACCAGGTAGAAAGTAGTTGTGGTCGAGAAGTGGTAACAGAGTGGAAACATAAGTCCAAGAAAATTTCTTGTGCAAGGCGTCCCATATGTCTAGCGTGGAGGCAGTCACTGAGGAGGTGGTCGGGGCGAGGCGCCTGTGGGAGCGCGACAGCCAAGGTGTAACTGCGAGGTCTGTTTTGCTGAGGGCGTGTTCAAGGCTGACCCAAAGTTTAGAGGTGGCTGCGTATTTCCAGTCAGAGATTCTAGACAAAATGACAGCATGATAGTAAGCCTTAAAATTTGGCAGGGCCAGTCCCCCAGAGGGCTTGGAGCGATAAAGTACATCTCTAGCTACTCTGGGCACCTGTGTTCCATGAAGCGCCCAGCATATGAGAGACATTTATCATAGGATGCTGAAAACTGAAGGTTGAGGAAGACTGGGAAAATGCCCCTGCCGGGAGCTGTTGGGATGTGGACCGGCAGACTGCCAAGAAGAAAAACACACCACACTGAATTGGGTCGGCGGAACAAATTGTTATCTATAGTGGAACGCATGATGGAGCATAACAGCAGGTTCAAAATTGTCTATGTAAAAAAAAAATATTTTAAAATGACATGTAGTACATGAGAAGTTTTCAGCATCCCATGATACATTTTGGAGCTGATATGTATGATATGTCGCTTCGCTCGTCTCTTTTATATTCTAACTCTATGTCCACTTGGATGGTGGGGCTTGAACCTGGACTCACGGCGCAGGCGCCGTTCATCTTCGGATATTTTCGGAATCTGCTTGTCATGTGTACTGCGCATGCGCAGTACACAGCGGACACTATCCGAGGGGGGACAGTATTTGACAGGACACCGGCTTCCCTCCTCTCCTTCCCAATAGCAGCTGCAAGAACACAATAGGATCCTTCAGGATGGAGAGTATGGGAAGGGTCCAGTAAATATGTCACATTTAACAGCCCCTTCCTTTCCTGAATGAGTGATCGGTACTAGTGGTATTAATTTACTAAAACTGGAGAGTGCAAATTTTGGTACAGCTGTGCATAGTAACTAATCAGATTTTAATTTCAGCTTGTTCAATTAAGCAATGACATTAAAACCTGGAAGCTGATTGGTTTCTATGCAGAGCTGCACCAGATTTTTCACTCTCCAGTTTTAGAAAATAAATAAACCCCATTGTGTTCATACATAACTGAAGCATAGTAAACTGTGTTTATTTGGAGGGGGGGGGGGCTGTGAGGTTGGCTGTATGGGGCCCTGTAGTTTCTAACAGCAGCCCTGGTACCATCTGCCTGTACAATCTCGTTATCTTAAAGAAAAACAAAACCTTCTTGCTGCCATCTATGAAGATAAACTTTATATTAAACCATTTGGTTTTTCCTTCCTCTTTTATTTTTCTCGTAACTATCAATCTCCACAACCACCAGACCGCCCTTCCTGGGTGTCTCCTTATTTTCGGCATCGTGGTCTGGCTATGACTCAGCCCATATCTCTCTGTTGGTACAGATTACACTTGCCAATCTGCGCTAAAGGTTTATCTGGGCAGTTTTTGTCAACAAGCAGACATGATTGCCAATCTCCATCCGAAATGGGAAATATATATTTATTCACACTTCCTGTCTAGAGATTTCTGGGTGTCTTTAGATCAGGGGTGTCAAACTGGCTGCCCTCCAGCTGTTGCAAAATTACAAGTCCCATGAGGCATTGCATGACCCGTGTAGCCCAGATATACACTCAGCTGAAATAGCCCCTTTACTCCTACCCCTTTTCCCTTAATAATAGACCACACAGTTCTCGTGGAGTAAACTGGCCACAACAGCCTTTATTGAAAACAACCAAAATAAAACTCCAAATTACTTTAATAATAAATACCCTTAAATAACATATAAACACATATAACCAAGAAACAACATGTTTCACCAGATTGATTGGTCAGTGACAGAGCTAAACTCCTTCTTCCCATATACCTATAAATATATATATTCGTATATATCTATATATACACCCAGGGGGGCACTGCGGGACTTTCTCCATAACCTCATAGGCCTCCAGCTGTACTGCTCGGAGACAACCACCGTTCCCGCAGTGCAACAACACCAGTATTCATCAAAACTTTTGATGTACACACCGGAGGGGCCATCTACCGACGAGCCCGCCACCCACTTTTTCCACCTCTATAACTGCTACCGTCACTGACCAATAAATAACTACCGCCACAGCCTGAAAGGGTGAAACCTCATCCTTGATGGCACCTCCACACCCGCAGGGCCGCCTGAATGCCCTCCTGAAGCCCCAATGACCAAAGGTCAATGCCCACATCCGTAAGATGGACCCCATCCTTCCTTAAATAAAGGCCAACATTGACCTCTAAGTCTCTATGGCGAATCACCATCCCCCCTTCTTTTGCCAAAAACCTCCCGACCACCTTATTGATTCTAATCCGTGCCTTGTTGAGTCTGTACACAGACCGGGCCATGCGCCAAGTTGTCCGCGCCACCATGTCTGACCACAGCAGCAACGTGTCCGGGAAAGCTGTGCGCAGGTATACCAGGTCCGCCTTGATATCCGCGATCAGGTCCCTGACCGTACGAACACCCAGGTCGTTACCTCCTGCATGCACGACCAACACATCCGGCGGCCTGTCCAAACCAACATATCTCTCCACTTCTGGGACCACCCTGCCCCACATCATACCCGGCCTACCCAGCCACCGGATGGTCGCCTCCCGCCCGTAGATCCCCAACTGTCTCCCACCTGGTCTGGCATCCCCTCTCCTGGCCCCCCAGCACACATACGAATGCCCCAGGATCCAGACGAGGCGCGGAGGCCCTCCATCTGAAACAACAGAACAGAACATAGCAATCACTCACCAACCACTGTACAAAAAACCCCCCTTTTTTTTTTTTTTTTTTTTTTTTTAATTTATTCACAAACCAACTGCGGTCTAACATAAGTACGGAATCGTCTGGATTCCCACCTCCCCAGCCTCTGCACGTCCGCTTCATCTAACCCGCGTCTGGCGGCCTCCGTGGCCGCCCCGATAGGGAAGGAGTGGGAAGCGTACGCTGCACTATCCAAACCCAACCCTTGCAAGCATTGTCGCAGTACCGCCACAAACTGGTATTTGGACAAGAAAGACCCATCCGCATGAACCAATAAAGGACCACCCCCTGCCGGCCTTTCCCGAACAAAGCTACCAACTGCCCGAACAGGGCATGCCACACAGCCCGGCAACGCATGCAACGTCAGACGAACCCCCACACCTCGTTGGTCCGTTTTCGACCTCCTCAACAGCACCGATACGGTATCGTCGAGCACTGCTACATCCTGCGCCAACAAACCACCCCCGACCGCCTTGGAAGGGCTCACCAATTCCCCGATCCTGAAAGCCCCAAAAAACGCCAGCGAAAAAGCCGCCAAAAACAACAACCCTTCAAAGCGCGATGAACACACCGATCCCAATTGTGCGCACAACGCCAAAAGATTCACGAAAGTAATAGGCCGCCGCGCATCCTGACATTTATGCTCCAACCGATATCCCTTAACAGCCTGTTTCACCCAAAAATCCTTCGTCCAATCCCCCATCCCCCGCAGCTTGAACCAAAACGCCAACCCTGTCAATTTCCTATTTATGGATGAAACCGACTTCCCCTCCTCCATGTTCCTGGTCACCCAATACAACACCAAAAGCCTCATCTCACGCTCCTCACCCCTGACCTCCGCCTCCCGGACCAAAGCCAGCCATTCCAACCATACCTTAGTATAAGCCGACCATGTGGCCGCACTTAAGGACCGCCGGATCCATCCTGCGGCGATTCCAACGCCAACTCCCAAATCCAGCCCGGGCAGGGGACTCCCTCCTCCTTCGCGTCCGGCGCCAGAGTCCTGAACCTGTCCCACTGGAACCGAGACAAAGAATCAGCCAGGGCATTATCAACCCCCGGGATATGCACAGCATAAAGCAAAATGTTCAACTGCAAGCAGCGCAACACCAACTGCCGCGCCAGCCGTATGACGGGTTGTGAAGACGCCGACATGCTGTTGATCACCTGCACAACCCCCATATTATCGCAATTGAGCCGCAACTTCAAGTTTCGGCAAGCCTGCCCCCACAGTTCCAAGGCCAGCACCACCGGAAAAAGTTCCAGCAGCACCAAATTCTTAAGGAAACCCGCCTCCACCCAAGATCGCGGCCACGGCTCAGCGCTCCAGTGACCTTGAAAGAACGCTCCGTAGCCTGTGGATCCCGCGGCGTCAGTAACCAATTCCACGTCGAAGTTACTCACCGGGCCCGACATCCACACTGACTTGCCATTGTACTCGGTCAGGAATCGATACCACACCAAAAGGTCTTCCCTATGCTCCCTAGTCAATCTGATAAAGTGTGTAGGCGACCGCACCCCGGCCGTGGCCACCGACAGCCTGCGACAAAATATCCTCCCCATGGGAATGATCCTACACGCAAAATTCAACTTTCCTAACAATGATTGCAACGCACGCAACCGAACCTTCTTACAACCGTGAATCTCCCGAATTTCCCTCTGCAAGTCCCTGAGCTTCCCCTCCGGCAATCTGCACTCCATCGCCACGGAGTCAATCACTATGCCCAAGAAGCTCAGCTCTGTACGCGGGCCCTCCGTCTTATCAGCTGCCAACGGCACCCGAAATCTCTCCGCAATGTGCTGCAACGTGGACAGCAAAATCGCACACACATTGGAAGAAGGAGGGCCCACACAGAGAAAATCATCCAAGTAGTGGATGACGGAGTCAACACCAGCCACGTCCCGAACCACCCACTCCAAAAAGGAGCTAAACGCCTCAAACATCGCGCAGGAAATGGAACAACCCATCGGTAAACATCTATCTACATAAAACCGGTCGTGCCAACAACAACCCAGAAAATAAAAACAATCCGGGTGAACCGGCAAAAGTCGAAACGCAGATTCCACGTCAGACTTCGCCATCAACGCCCCACGACCGTATCGCCTCACCCAGCGGACCGCCGCATCAAACGACGTATACGACACCGTACAAGCCTCCGGGTCAATGAAGTCATTCACCGACCCCCCCTTCGGGAATGACAAGTGGTGAATCAACCGAAATTTGTGAGGCTCCTTTTTGGGAACCACCCCCAACGGCGACACCACCAACTCGGCTAACGGTCTAGTCGTAAAAGGCCCCGCCATCCGCCCCAAGGCCACCTCCTTCGCCAGCTTCTCAGAAACCACCGCCGGGTGCTCCAAAGCCGACTTCAAATTCCGCGCCAGCGGGGGCACCACCGATAACGCAAACGGGATCTTAAACCCATGCCGAAAACCAGCGTAGAGCAACCCCGCTGCCGCCCTATCCGGGTACCTATTTAGGAAAGGAACCATCCTTTCCCACATCACCGGTGTCGTCCCTCTTGTGCGAAGGCTCTCCGGCACGTTTTCCCTTCTTAAAACACCGCACGAGTGCATGTCCTCCCCCGCAGCCCGAACACTCGTGTTTGAACTTGCAGGCACCACCAAACTTGCAGGAGCCCTCGTTGAACTGCCAACACACTCCCCATTTTTTTCCGGCCGACAGTCCCGAAGAGTGGCTACTCCCGGCCCCCCCTTGAAATGGCCGATCAGGGGTCCTAGCCGACGCCATTAACCTCATCCAGAGGCTAATGTCCTTGTGGTCCCAACGCAAGGCAGGTCGCACCGCCCTGCGTTGACGGAACTGCTCGTCGTAGCGAAGCCACGCCCTGCCACCATAAACCCTATGGGCCTCCCCAACCGCGTCCATGTAACAAAATAAGGCCGAACAGTGTTCGGGGCTCTTTTCCCCGATGACGCTCGCCAAAATAGCGAACGCTTGTAGCCAGTTAGCAAACGTGCGCGGGATTAAACGGTACCGACGCTTCTCTTCATCCTCCTTCTTCGTATCATCAGGCTTAACCCTATCCAGGTTGAACTTTTCCAGGGGCAAAAGGGAGAAAATCTCCACATACTCCCCCTTCCAGATTTTGTCCCTCACCTCCTGTTTTAAATGCGCCCCCAATGGTCCCTCGAAGCATACATATACCTCGCACCGAGCTGCATCTGCGATCCTCACAATGTCCGACCTCGCCGTCTTCTCCGTGCCCGGCGAATCCGCCGTACTCACCTTATCCGAAACCTCCGGCGCTTGACCGCCCACGGGTATCGCCCCCGACCCCTCACTGAGCACCCCGTCGGCTACCCCAGGAGTCGCCCCGACGGCCTGTTCCACGCAGTCGACACCTCGCCCCACCACGGGATCCAGAACCGGGTTACCAGCAAAACGGCCCACCAGAACCCGCAAACCCTCCAACAGGTCCTGCAGCTGGCCCCGCGCCACCCCGTCGGGCACACTCCCGCCCCGCGGCTGGGCAGAGGTAGCCAGCGGCAGCGCGGGAGACCCCGTCATTCCCCCCCCCCCACCGACACAGAATCTAACAAACCCCTCAAAGCAGTAGTGAAAACAACATTGTCGATCGACTTACCGGGCTGACTGGGCGGACTCCCCACAGCCGCTGTTCGGACCTCCCTGGACGTGATCGGTCGACTGGGCACCTCCTCCTCCTCCGACAGCTCCCCCTCCGATCTGCTCGCACCGGCCAAGTCCTCCGCACACGGCGACCCCCCTGGCGAGGGGCCCCTGGAAGGCGGGCTGCTCCACGCCCCTCGTTGACTGGCGGCTGCCCCCCCGCTGTCCAGCGGGACCGGCTGTCTCTCGGCTCTGCTGGCAGGTGGGCCGCTCCGGGCACCGCTCCTGCTCCGTGATGCCCGCCCCTGGTCACCTGACAGTCTCTGCCCCCCTTCCGGACTGGCCCTACCCCCGCCCGCTCGGCCCCCAGCGGCTGGCCCCACGCTGCTCCTTCCGTCAACCCCCCGCGACCCGTGCAGGGCTGCCGGGGGGATCGTCAATGGTGGACCCCTGGCCGCAAAAGCACCCTTCCTGGCCGTGCCATGAGGAGCCCGTTTGCCCGCCCCCCTCGTCTCCCGCAGGGCTGCTGGCGGGGTAACTCCGGTCCCACTTCGGACAGCCGCAGCCGTGCGTCCATGAACACGAGCCGCGCGGGGGGTCCTGCCGTCTGCCCCCCCCCGCTACGTGCAGAGCGGCCGGGGGAGACACCCCCGTGGAAGTCCCCTTGCTGACGGCCACCCTCCCGGCATCCGCAGGGCGCCTGACCCTCCGTCTGGAAGCCCCCCCGGCCCCTGCAGGGCTGCAGCCTCCAAAACCACATGTGATGAGGTCCCGCTCGGGCCTGGCAAAGGCCCGCCATGTAACTCCGTGGCCCCGCCCCCTCCCGCATGTCCGCGGCCTGCAGGCCGCCCAAACCCCTCCAGATGTAGTGGCTGGCTCCTCTTAGCAGGGGGGAAGGAGTGCTCCCCCCGCGGGCTCCTGAAAAGTCTTGCAGGCCCCCCCACAGCCCCAGGCGAGTACCTTGTCGGCGGCCGGAAAATCCGCCCACGTGCCGCCAGTCCGCCGCCATCCGCGCCTCCTGGCCGTTCCTCCCGTTCCACGGACCCGTCCAGCGCCGCCGCCACCTGCTGATGCAGCCAGTCCGGTCCCCGAGACGATGCCGCCGCCCGCAGCCTCTCCAGAAGGGCCTCCACGTCGGCCATGTTCGGGACGAAAACGAGGAGCAGTGAAAAAACTGCCTCCTCGTGTCTTCCTCCTTCCGCACTGCCCGTTCCCGGCTCCGCCCCCTTCCTTTAACTGGCCGCTCCCCTTCCTTCGGCCCCGCCTCTCCCTTCTAACTCCCACCCCTTCGTGTGTCACTAGACACACGGTCATGCCCGGCCCTCCTCTATCCATCCCTGCGGTCCGTCCCGCTCCGGTCCTCTCTAGACTGACAGTTACAAACATGACTCCCAGAGGCAGAGGCATTATGGGACTTGTAGTTCCGCAACAGCCGGTGGGCCACCAGTTTGAGACCCCTGCTTTAGATGGGCCTGAAAAATAATAGAATCTGCTGGGAAATAACAGGGGCCAAAAAAATAGATAAAAAAAAATAAAAATAAAATCCAAAAACAAGAACTTCCATTAACCACTTGCTTACTGGGCACTTAAACCCCCCTCCTGCCCAGACCAATTTTCGCACTTTGAATGACAATTGCGCGGGCATACAACACTGTACCCAAATTAAATTTTTATAATTTTTTCCCACAAATAGAGCTTTCTTTTGGTGGTATTTAATTACAGCTGGGAGTTTTATTTTTTGCTAAACAAACAAAAAAAGATGCAAAAAAAAAAAATCATGTTTAATAGTTTGTTATAAAATTTTGCAAACAGGTAATTTTTCTCCTTCATTGAAATGCGCTGATGAGGCGGCGCTGGTGGGCACTGATAGGCTGCACTGGTGGGCACTGATAGGCTGCACTGGTGGGCACTGATAGGCACAGTTAAGGCGGCACTAATAGGCACAGATAAGGTGGCACTGATAGGCACAGATAAGGCAGTACTGATAGGCACAGATAAGGCGGCACTGATGGGCAAAGATGGGCACAGCTAAGATGGCACTGATGGGTGGCACTGATGGGTGGCACGGATGGATGGCACGGATGGGCACTGATAGGTACCACTGATAGATGGGACTGATGGGCACTGATAGGTGGCACTGATAGGTGGATCTGATAGGTGGCACTGCTGGGCATCACTGATGGGCAATGGTAGATGACACTGATGGGCACGGATATGTGGCACTGAGGTGCAGCACTGTTGTTGAGGCAGATTGTGGGCACTGATAGGTGGCACTGTGGGCATTGATAGGTGGCACTGATGGGTGGCACTATGGGCACTGATGGGTGGCACTATGGGCACTGATGGGTGGCACTTTTATCCAATCTTTAGGTGGTACTGGCAGGGGGCAGGTGGGCACTGATGAGCTGACTCCAGCTCGCCGTGATCGGGACTGAAGTCCCTCTCACAGCCTCCGGTGATCGGCTTTTTTTTTAGCCGATTACCGGCTCTGTTGTGATCACATGATCAGCTGTCATTGGCTGACAGCCGATCACGTGATAAGGGGTCGGGATCAACCCCTTGCTCCGATCTGTGATCAGGCAAGTCTCATAGACTCGCTGATCACAGAGCGCGCCGCGCGCGCCCCTCATGGGGTGCGTAGGCCGCTCGTGCACGGGACGACGTCAATAGACGTAGTCCCGGCAAAGCAGGTCCGCGCTGTAGCCGCCATTCAGCTATAGCGCGGATCTCAAGCGGTTAATAGCTATTCTGAGATTTGCAGGACATTAGTCAGCATATAATTCACTTGATATATAAAGTCCTTCCAATCATTGTTGCCTACACAATAAACCCTTCAAAATAGATTTGTCATTGTCTGCATGTGTTACATTTACACTTTCAGGCCAGGCCTTTTCTGGCACTTTTTGTTTACAAGTTTAAAGCAATATTTTTTGCTAGAAAATTACTTATAACCCCCAAATATTATATATATATTTTTAGCAGAGACCCTAGGGAATAAAATGGCAGTTGCAATTTTTTTATGTCACACTGTATTTGCGCAGCGTTTTTTAAAAACTAAAAATAAATGTTGTTTTGGAAAAAATACACTTTAATGAATTTAAAAAAAAAACACACAATATATACCCCATTTTTTGGGGAAAATATGAAAGATGATGTTATGCTGAGCAAATGGATACCAAACATGAAATGCTTTAAAAAGCTTGTGGTATGGCGACAAACTACGGTACCTAAAAATCTCCATAGGCGATGCTTTAAACATTTTTACAGGTTACCTGTTTAGCGTTACAGAGGAGGTCTAGCACTAGAATTATTGCTCTCACTCTAACATTGGTGGCAATACCTCACCTGTGGTGAAAACACTATTTACATATGCGTGCACGACTTACATATGCATTCACTTCTGCGCACAAACACTTTTTCTCTTTTTCTTATTTATTTAAATTTCTTTATTTTTACACTGTCGCCTTAATTGTTTTTGATCATTTTTATTTCTATTCCGTGCAGGAACTCCCCCCTTCTAATCAATTTTTGTGTCCGTGCCCTACCCACCCGACACACTGACCTTTGGTTCCGCCCCTACCCACCTCCAAGCGCCGACCCTTGGATCCACCCCTACCCACCTCCAAGGACTGACACTTGGTTCGGCCCCTACCCTCCTCTGAGCACTGACCCTTGGTTGAGCCCCTACCCACATCCGAGCACTGACCCTTGGTTCCGCCCCTACCCTACTCTGAGCACTGACCCTTGGTTGAGCCCCTACCCACATCCGAGCACTGACCCTTGGTTCCGCCCCTACCCTACTCTGAGCACTGACCCTTGGTTCCACCCCTACCCTACTCTGAGCACTGACCCTTGGTTCCACCCCCTACCCAGCTCCAAGTACAGCCCCTTTTAGAAAATATAGATCCAAGTATAATTTTTAGTGCTAAGTAATTTGTATGGAATTTTGTAATGATAACAAGAAAAGCAATAAAATAGATCCCCAACAGCAACAACAGATCTCCCAGCAGCCAGCAACAGTATGCCCCTCGCTAAACAGGAGATGCACCAATTGACCCCCCCCCCAGTAACAAAAGATCCTCAACCAGCAACAATATATTGCCATGCAAAAATAGATCCCCTCCAGCAACAATAGATCCCCAAGCAGCCAGCATCAGTACTGTAAACCCTCCATCACACCCACTTAAAAAAAGCCCTGTTCTTATTATTACCAGGCATGTAAACATCCCTGGTAATAGAAATAAGAATGACAGGTCCTTTTTATGGAGAGATCTGGGGTCAAAAGACCCCAAATCTCTCCATACCTTTAAAAGTAAAAGATCAAAAACAATATATCACTATGGCTGGGTGCTTTGTTCTCAGTGTGAGAACAAATCACCTCTGGTGGGCTACAAAAAAGATGGCCACCGTCTAATTCCCTTGTCTTTAGGGGGCCCCTCCCCTCCCCTCTCCACTGAACATACTGAGAAAGACAGGAACTAGCTGCAGCTGAAGGGGAGAGACAGATGCAACATGAAGGAGGGCTGTGCTGCCCTGAACACATGTGAGGAGGACTTTGCTCTGTTGATGTGGACACAGATGTAAGGAAGGACTCCGCTGGGGACACAGATGTAAGGAGGGGCTCCGCTGGGGACAAAGTAAGGAGGGGATCCACTGGGGACACAGATGTAAGGAGGGACTCCGCTGAGGACAAAGATGTAAGGAGGGGCTCCATTGGGGACACAGATGTAAGGAGGGGCTCCGCTGTTGACACAGATGTAAGGAGGGGCTCCTCTGGGGACACAGATGTAAGGAGGGACTCCGCTAGGGACACAGATGTAAGGAGGGACTCTGCTGGGGACACAGATGTAAGGAGGGGCTCCGCTGATGGGGACACAGATGCAAGGAAGGGTGTTCCGCTGGGGACACAGATGTAAGGAGAGGCTCCATTGGGGACACAGATGTAAGGAGGGGCTCCGCTGGGGACACAGATGTAAGGAGGGACTCTGCTGGGGACACAGATGCAAGGAGAGGTGTTCCGCTGGGGACACAGATGTAAAGGGAGAGGCTCCATTGGGGACACAGATGTAAGGAGGGGCTCCGCTGGGGACACAGATGTAAGGAGGGACTCTGCTGGGGACACAGATGAAAGGAGGGGTTCCACTGGGGACACAGATGTAAGGAGGGGCTCCGCTGGGGACACAGATGTAAGGCGGGGCTCCGCTGATGGGGACACAGATGTAAGGAGGATTCCACTGATGGGGACACAGATGTAAGGAGGGGCTCCGCTAGGGACACAGATGTAATAAGGGGCTCAGCTGATGGGGACACAGATATAAGGAGGGACTCCGCTGATCGGGACACAGATGTAAGGAGGGACTCTGCTGATAGGGACACAGATGTAAGGAGGGGCTCCGTTGGGAACACTGATGTAAGGAGGGACTCCGCTGGGGACACTCATGTAAGAAGGGACTCCACTGATGGGGACACAGATGTAAGGAGGGACTCCGCTGGGGGCACCTGATGTAAGGAGGGGCTCCACTGTGGACACAGATGTAAGGAGGGACTCTGCTGGGGGCACCTGATGTAAGGACGGACTCCGCTGGGGGCACCTGATGGCATCTGGTGGCAGGTGACACGCTCAGGGCTCTACTGATTCTGCATTATGGTGAGTTGAATGATTTTATTTTATATTACAATGTAATAATAGAAATAATGTGCTTCAATCATCCTGACACCATAACAACCATGGTGCCGGGATGATTGAAGTGCTAACACCGGGTGTTTGGAGTATCTTTATCTGCTGATTGTTAAACTTTCTAGAATACACATATTTCTATTGTTGTGTAGGATCTGGGCCTGCTGTCCTTCCCTCTCTCCCTCCATCCCTCGTTCATCTCAGACGCTAAACAAACCCCTTATAACCACACCCTTTAAGCCACACCTACTATGTTGCTGAAACCACGCCCATTTTCACCAAGTGGTAGGGGGCAAAAAGGAAGGGTGGGGTCTGGTGCCCCCATCCTAAAACACCATCCGACACTGTGTGATACCAATGCTTATTCATGTGGTATGCCACATACATTTTGTTATACTGTTAACCCTTTCCCTATCCATCCCAGTTTTTGCCAGGATATCCACTATCAGGCCTGGGAGCTTAAATTGTTTTGCAAACTCTGAGATGTAGTTTTTTGAGCGGGGGAGGATGTAGCACTCTGGGGTTCAGTCAGGAATGTTTCCAACACCTTGTTGAATCTATGCCAGGAATATGTAATAGAATTTGATATGTAAAAAAGTAATGTTTTTATACATATTGTTTTTTGAGTCTCCATTGGGGGTCATTTACTATAGCGCCGCGGCGCTAATTAGCACTAATTGCCACGAATCAGCGCTAATCATGCTAATTAGCACCAAAAACAGTATTCACTATAGCACTGGTGAGAAAATACTCCCAAAATCAAATTTACTATAGTTCCTTGAAACCAAATAGCGCCCAAGCCCTTACTCTGCTAAAAACTGGAGAATTGCACATGGAAATATTGTTTAGAGCAGTGATGGCGAACCTTGGCACTCCAGATGTTTTGGAACTACATTTCCCATGATGCTCAGGCACTCTGCAGTGTAGTTGAGCATCATGGGAAATGTAGTTTCAAAACATCTGGGGTGCCAAGGTTCGCCATCACTGGTTTAGAGCATGATATAATTGCCTAAATAGTACTGAAATATGCTGTATATTCTGTGTGAAAAAGTGATTTCTGTACTGAAATATCTTTAAAAGTCTGAGAAGATATAAATTCCCCCGTTCTTGTACAACTAGGTGCCAACACAACTGGGCATGCTCAGACCTGCAAATAGCTCTCATTTTAGCACCAGTGTCTTTTTTTACAAGGCACTATAGTAAATATGAAAATGAGCGCTGTGTTAAAGAGCATTTTTTGGAAGTGAAAATCGGCGCTATTATAGTCCAATACAAGTTTTAGCCATTGATTCTAATGGTACAATTGTAACTTTCCAAAATAAACCCTTTTAATAGTGAGATGAAATGTATCTTTCTCTGAAATAAATTTTCCATTGCAACATTGTTGCTTCTACTTTTTTTTGTTTTTAAGAATACTACAATGTGGAATGCTTTGATGTTTTGCTAAAATATATTTTTCTCTCTCACTTTCACTTGTTACTCTCCATCTCACAACAATCTTCACCCAAACTGACACAGGTGTCTTTACAAAGCACAAACCACACCATTGCTGATGCAAATTAAAAATGAGTCACAATTCTTTGTGCTTTTTATTATTTTCAAATAATCATAATTTGAGCACAAAAAATGTGATATGTGTACCAACATCAGAAATCAAGATGTAATTCCCCAAAATTTGAGGGAAATATCACTATTCTACACTTACCCACAAAGTACCAGCAAATATCACAGAATAAAGCAAGAAAAATAACTCTTGTGTAATTTAATTCCATCACCAAAGAAATGCAGTATTTATGTGTATTTATGTGTAGGAAGCTTTCACATGTGTCAGCTCTATGGCTTAGGGGTTAGAGCTTCTGCTTAGCATCCCTGAGTGTCTGGGTTTGATTCCCAAACATGCTGCTTCATGTGAAGAAGTCTCATCTCCCAAGTCCTAAAACTAAATGTGGTATTTATGTGTAGGACGGTTCCACCACCATTGCAATTCTTGCCAGACACACTATCCAATCAAAAGTATTGGGAGGCCTGCCTTTAGACAAACATGAACTTTAATGGCCAGCCCAGTCTTAGTAGGTACGGTTAAAAATAGATTTGGCCCACCCTTTGCAGCTAGAACATGTTCTGGGAAGGCTTGGAAAGCTGTCCATAAGGTTTAGTGCGTCTATGGAAAGTGCATTTGTGAGGCCATGCTAGCAGTCTCTGCTATAATTCAGCCAAAAGGTGTTCTATCAGGTTGAGGTCAGGACTCTGTGCAGCCAGTCAAGTTTCTCCACCCCAAACTCGCTCATTCATATCTTTATGGACCTTGCTTTGTGCAGTCATGTTGGAACAGGATGGGGTTATCCCCAAACTTTTCCCACAAAGTTGGGAGCATGAAATTGTCCAAAAAGTCTTGGTATGCTGATAATTTAAGAGTTCCCTTCACTGGTACTAAGAGGCCAAGCCCAACCCCTGAAAAACAACCCCACATCATAATCCCCCCTCCACCAAATGATTTGGACCAGTGCACAAAGCAAGGTCCATAAAGACATGGATGAGTGAGTTTGGGGTGGAGGAACTTGACTGGCCTGGATAGAGTAGTGACCTCAACACAACAGAACACCTTCTGGATGAATTAGAGCAGAGACTGCAAACCAGGCCTTCTCGTCCAACAGCAGTGCCTGACCTCGCAAATGCACTTGAAAGAATGGTCAAACATTCCCATAGACACACTCCTAAACCTTGTGGACAGCCTTCCCAGAAGAGTTGCAGCTGTTATAGCTGCAATGAGTGGGCCAAATTAATTTTGAACCCTACGGACTGACTGGGATGCCATTAAAGTTCATGTACATTTAAAGGCAGCCACCCCAATACTTAGGCCAATATATTGTATATTGCTTGTTGTGACACTGAGCATGGCTATGGACTTTACATCACAGAGATGCAGACTACATGTGTGAGTCTGCCTGCTGGCTAAGCGAATAGCAATTCTGTCTAGCAGCACCAGGGTTGCTGGTTCAATTCCTCAACATCCTAATGCTTGTGTTGAAGTTTATATGTTTCTCACTACAATCCAAAGACATGCTGGCATTTTATTTGTCTCCTGTTGAAATAGTTTCCAATGTAAGAAAGTTAGTTTTGGACTTTATATTGGAAACTCATTGCAGCCAGGGACTGATGTTAATGTTTGTTAGCCCTAATCATACCCAGGGACTTGGACATTTAAAATTGTGCATTTTCACTGCACAGGTACATATGCTTGGAAAACTTTTGCTTTGTTTATGTGCATGCAAATAGACTTCGATCTTTGGCCTGTAGTTGGAGATTTGATGCACATAACCAAGGGCTAACACAGTTGCAAATAGTATTATGTGTTTCTGCCCATCAGGTGCAATCACTTTAGACATACACAAAGAGACAGATTGAAAGATACTGGTGGGCATTTACTTCTATTGGGAGGGTGTCAGTGTGCTAACAATACATCTTCCTCCGGCTTCTTCTTCCCCCCACTTCTTTCTCCATCTTCCTCTGCTTCTTCCTGCATCTTCCTCTGCTTCTTCCTGCATCTTCCTCTGCTTCTTCCTCCGGTCTTCTTCATCTTCCTCCGGCTTCTTTTTTCCCCCGATCTGTCCTCTGGTCTTTCTTCTCCTCCGCTCCCGCTGAACATTCGAAAGATGAACCTCCTTCGATGCTGTGATGGGGCGGATGATGTGACTCCAAGGGGCGGGATCTCCTGATGACGTTATCTGGTGGCCACGCCCCATAGTTATGTATGAAATGCGCGGTATTGAAGGGGACAGATCGAATGGCCACAGCGTCGGAGGAGGTTTGTTTTCATAGTACTTTGGGTGCGGGAACGGTGGAGGAGAAAGACTGGAGCCGGAGGAAGATGGAGAAGACTGGAGGAAGAAGCGGAGGAAGATGGAGGAAGAAGCGGGGGAAGAAGAAGCCGGAGGAATATGGAGAAGACTGGAGGAAGAAGAAGACATTTTTAATAAAGAAATTATCAAAAACCGGCTATTGTCTTTAGTCACATTTTACTGCTTTTTTTGGTGAATGTGTAGGGGTACAATGTACCAGCTACCCATTCACATGGGGGGCGGGATCTGGGGTCCCCTTGTTAAAGGGGGCTTCCAGATTCCGATAAGCCCCCCCGCTCCCACAGACCCCCACAACCACCAGGAAAGGGTTGTGGGAATGAGGCCCGTGTCCCCATCAACATGGTGACAAGGTGTTTTGGGGGGGGGGGTCCAAAGTACCCTCCCATATTGAGGGCATGTGGCCTGGTACTGTTTAGGAGGAGGGGGTGCTCTCTCGCCCCCCCCCTCTTTCCCTAGGGCCTGCCAGGTTGCGTGTTCAGATAAGAGTCTAGTATGGATTTTGTTTGGGACCCCATGCCATTTTTTTTTTTACATTTTGGGTGGAATTCCCGTTAAAGTCCATACCAGATCCTAAAGGGCCTGGTATGGACTGGAGGGGGCGAGCCCATGCCGTTTTTTTCCTTGATTTTTGATTAGCTGATTTTTCGAATTCCACACCATAATAGTATTGAATAATTGCATACCACTGCATGCATATTGTGTACATGTCCGTGCAAACAGCAATATGTGGGACGGACTCTTTGATCTTTTTCAGTTAGGGTGAACGAGCATATTGCTAGTATCAAGAAAGGTCGCATTAACCACAGCGTGCCTAGGCATTACTTGCACCATCACAATAAAAACCCTTCGGGTACTAAATTCCAGGTCATTGACAAATCTGTCCCCCAGAGAATGCTGCGTGAGGGGCGTTTTACAATTAGAGACATTCTGGATATACCAACTCAGGTGTTACTCCCCTCATGGGATGAACATTGATTGGGATGTCAATGCCTTTATTAACAAAGCTTAGGTTACACTCTTTTATATTTTCCTTATCACTAGTGTGACTTGCACTTTTTTTTATCAAAAAGTGTTTCCCAGTGCTAAATCTTTCATCTGATTTCTAAATTGCTGCATTTGTAAATTCCAAATACTTGTGGGTTTAACCACTAGAGATCCGCGCTATAGCGGAATGATGGCTACAGCACGGACCTGCTTTGCCGGGACAACGTCTATTGACGTCGTCCCGTGCACGAGCGGCCTGCGCGCCCCCTGAGAGGAGCGAGCGGCGCGCTCTGTGATCAGCGAGTCTATGAGACTCGCCTGATCACAGATCGGAGCAAGGGGTCGATCCTGACCCCTTACCACGTGATCAGCTGTCAGCCAATGACAGCTGATCATGTGACACAATAGAGCCGGTAATCGGCTATTTTTCCTCCTCGCGCTGACAGCTGATCACCGGTGGCCCGATGTCCCGATCACGGCCAGCTTATCAGTGCCCACCTGCCCCCTGCCAGTGCCACCTAAATAATAAAAAAGTGCCCCCCATCAGTGCCACCCATCAGTGCCCACAGTGCCACCCATCAGTGCTCACAGTGCCACCTATCAGTGCCCACAATCTGCCTCAACAACAGTGCTGCACCCCAGTGCCACATATCCGTGTCCATCAGTGTCATCTACCAGTGCCCATCAGTGCCACCTATCAGTGCCCAGCAGTGCCACCTATCAGAGCCACCTATCAGTGCCACCTATCAGTGCTCATCAGTCCCATCTATCAGTGGTACCTATCAGTGCCCCTTAGTGCCACCCATCCGTGCCACCCATCAGTGCCACCCATCAGTGCCATCTTATCTGTGCCCATCTTTGCTCATCAGTGCCGCCTTATCTGTGCCCATCAGTACTGCCTTATCTGTGCCTATGGGTGCCACCTTATCTGTGCCTATTGGTGCCGCCTTAACTGTGCCTATCAGTGCCCACCAGTGCAGCCTATCAGTGCCCACCAGTGCCGCCTCATCAGCGCATTTCAATGAAGGAGAAAAATTACCTGTTTGCAAAATTTTATAACAAACTATGAAACATGATTTTTTTTTTTTTTTTTGCATCTTTTTTTGTTTGTTTAGCAAAAAATAAATCTCCCAGCTGTAATTAAATACCACCAAAAGAAAGCTCTATTTGTGGGAAAAAAATGATAAAAATTTAATTTGGGTACAGTGTTGTATGACCGCGCAATTTTCATTCAAAGTGCGACAGCGCTGAAAGCTGAAAATTGGTCTGGGCAGGAGGGGGGGTTTAAGTGCCCAGTAAGCAAGTGGTTAACCAATCTTATTTTTTTGTACAATTCTTTTTTAAGGGGGCGTGGCAAGGGGTGTGTCCTATGCCTGCATACTTTTGCTGATAGGTGTCCCTCATTCCCATCTCAAAAAGTTGGGAGGTGTGATATAGCAGCTCTAGCTATATTACTGGTTAGTAGACTTGTGCACAACGGAAAAATGTGTTTAGTTTCGGTTCGTTGTAATTCGTAGAATACATCATTTCGTTCTATATATATTCATTATGTTACGTTAATACATTTTCGGATAATTCGTTATTATTCGTAGAGTGTCGATATTCATTATACTGAATCTCGAATCATGTCGAATCATGTCGAATTCATTCGCTATAATTTCGTTCGTATTCATTGAAATTCGATATTTATGTATGTATAGACATTCGTGATAATGATTCGTAGTTTGGAAAGTCGTTTGTTTATTGAATCTTTTAACACGCACAATGACAACGTCTCTTCTCCTCGGCTCAAATACAATACATCACCCTTCTGACTCAGTTCTCAGGAATAGTGATGGACGAACTTCCGACGGGACGTTTCGCGAACGCGAAACGCGAACGGACACAAACGTTCGCGAAAACGACCGTTCGCCGCGGGCTCCATTGACTTCAATGGGAGGCGAATTTCGCAAACCTTTAGGTCGAATTTGCGGCCACGGGGTAATTATTAGGGGGTAGCACGTAGTCCCACCACCTGGACAATAGCATAATACATGTATGAGGTGAATTTGGGATCGATAACTACAAGCATTTTTTTTTTATTTGGGAAATTGTTCTGACAATTCAGGACTATGGAGCTAATGAAGGCAATGGAGGAGAGGGAAGGTCAGGGACCAGGGTAGGCAAACAAGAGGGTGCAGGAGATACAGAGCACTGACAGCAGCACCGTAATACAGAGCACTGACATCAGCACCGTGACATACAGCGCTGACAGCAGCTCCGTGACATACAGCGCTGACAGCAGCTCCGTGACATACAGCGCTGACAGCAGCTCCGTGACATACAGCGCTGACAGCAGCTCCGTGACATACAGCGCTGACAGCAGCTCCGTGACATACAGCGCTGACAGCAGCACCGTGACATACAGCGCTGACAGCAGCTCCGTGACATACAGCGCTGACAGCAGCTCCGTGACATACAGCGCTGACAGCAGCACCGTGACATACAGCGCTGACAGCAGCTCCGTGACATACAGCGCTGACAGCAGCTCCGTGACATACAGCGCTGACAGCAGCTCCGTGACATACAGCGCTGACAGCAGCTCCGTGACATACAGCGCTGACAGCAGCTCCGTGACATACAGCGCTGACAGCAGCTCCGTGACATACAGCGCTGACAGCAGCACCGTAAGCAGCCCCAGGAGGAAGTCAGCACAGCACAGGGATGGTGTGATCCCCTCATAATAAGAACCCCCAGGAGGAAGTCAGCACAGCACAGGGATGGTGGGAGCCCCTCATAATAAGAACACCCAGGAGGAAGTCAGCACAGCACAGGGATGGTGGGAACCCCTCATAATAAGCAGCCCCAGTAGAAATATGACACCGCTCAACCTCTTCAAAGAGGAGGGTAGGGGCATATAGTACGGTGTGCTTTTTTGGGTCAGGGAAGTGAGCCAAATGAATTAAGAAGGTCTGTGTGCTTGATTCCAAAAATTGTTTATAGACATATACATGGTCTACTGATCACATGTGTTGAATTCCTCCGAGATCCATGCCTCATTCATTTTTAGAAATGTGAGGTAGTTAACACTGTGGTGAGCTAGGCGAGTACGCTTATCGGTCACAATCCCCCCTGCTGCGCTGAACGTCCTTTCGGACAGGACACTGGATGAGGGGCAAGCCAACAGTTCGATTGCAAATTGGGCAAGCTCTGGCCAGAGGTCAAGCCTGCCCACCCAGTAGTCTAGGGGTTCATCACTCCTCAGAGCGTCCACATCGGCCGTTAACCCAATGTAGTCGGACACCTGACGGTCTAGGCGTTCCCTGATGCTGGATCCGGATGACACCTGTCGATGGGTCGGCTGAAAGAATGACCTCATATCCGAAGTCACCAACACATCTTCAAACCGGCCTCTTCTTGCAGGCGCTGTTGGATTGGTACCCGCAAATCCTTCTCTGGGAGTGGGAATTGCTCCTCTGCCAGCGCACGCAAAAGCAGAATGCAGCATTTCTCGAAGCAAGGCCTGGAAGTGCTGCATTCTGACAGCCCTCTGCGACGGCGGTAACATTTCCGCCATTTTGTGTTTGTACCGGGGGTCTAAGTACGTTGCCACCCAGTACTGGTCCTTGACCCTCATGCTTTTTATACGGGGGTCCCTATTAAAACACTGGAGCATGAAGGCCCCCATTTGCACTAAAGTGGAAGCGGTGTGGTGGCCTGGCTCCTGCTCATCATCCAGGATAATGTCGTCCTCTTCATTCTCCTCTCCCCATCCTCGCACAACAGGGATCCCAGAAAGGTTTAAAGCATGCTCTTCTTGCTCCTGCTCATCCGCCCCGGCACCATCCTCCTCTGACTCCTCATCAGACTCCTGTTGTTGACTTGTCTCAGATAGAGTAGCCCCCCCTGGGAATTCATCCAGCATTGCGACTTCCTCATCTTCCCGCTCCTGCTCCTCCACAGCCTGATCAATGACACGACGCAATGCACGCTCCAGAAAGAAGGCATAAGGTACCATGTCACTGATGGCGCCATGGCTGCGACTGACCAGTTTGGTGATCTCCTCAAATGGCCGCAGAAGTCTGCATGTGTCGCGCATGAGCAGCCACTGGCGCGGTGAAAAAAAACCCAGCTCCCCAGAACCGTTTCTTTCGCAGAGTTCATACAGGTAGACGTTAACTGCACGTTTCTGCTGGAGCAGCCTATCAAGCATATAGAAGGTTGAGTTCCATCGCGTCGGGCAATCGCAAATAAGACGTCTGACCGGCAGATGGTGTCGCCGCTGAATGTCAGCAAGGCGAGCCATGGCCGTGTAAGATCTTCTGAAATGGGCCGAGATTTTCCTTGCCTGCCGCAAGATGTCCTGGACCCCAGGGTATTTGACAAGGAATCGCTGCACGACCAAGTTTAAGACGTGTGCCATGCACGGCACGTGCGTGATTTTGCCCTGTTTCAATGCGCTAAGCAGATTGGCACCGTTGTCACACACCACTTTACCAACTGTCAAATTGAGCGGTGTTAGCCACTCATCTGCCTGTGAACGCAAAGCTGAAAGGAGTGCCGGGCCAGTGTGGCTCTTTGCTTCCAGGCACAACAGACGCAGCACGGCATGGCAACGTCTCACCTGGCATGTGGAATAGGTTCTGGGGAGCTTGGGCGGTGCAGTGGAAGAGACGCTAGCAGCGGAAAAGGAGGAGGCAGCTGAGGAGGAGAGGGAGGAGGATGGAGTAGGAGGAGGAGAAGAAGAGTCAGGCCTGCATGCAATCCGTGGCGGTAAAACCAAATCTACACGGGTGCCACGGGTTACATGCTTGACGGCCGTCAGAAGGTTCACCCAGTGGGCAGTAAAACTGATATACCTTCCCTGCCCGTGTTTGCTAGACCACGTGTCTGTGGTCAGATGTATCTTGGCACCGACACTGTGTGCCAGAGATACATTCACTTGCCGCTGAACATGGCCATATAGCTCTGGGATGCCCTTCTCTGAGAAATACTTCCTTCCTGGGACCTTCCATTGTGGTGTTCCAATGGCCACAAATTTGCGAAAGGCCTCCGAGTCCACCAGTTTATATGGCAGTAGTTGGCGGGCTATGAGTTCTGACAAGCCAGCCGCCAACCGTTGGGCAAGAGGGTTATCCGGCGTCATCATTTTTTTACGCTCAAACATTAGGCCCACGGAAGCCTGCCTTTTTGCAGAAAAATGTGAGCTTGGCGTGATGGAAGGTGGAGTGGAGGACAATTGTGAGGAGAGAGGAGAAGGAGAAGTAGAAGACGAGGCTGGACGGTGAGAGCCTGCAGTGTGGCTTTGTGTGTTCCGTTGCTCCCACTGGGCTCGGTGATGGCTGCTCATGTGCCTTCTTAAGGCGGTCGTCCCTAGGTGAGTATTGGGCTTACCGCGACTAACGCGTTGACTGCAAAGATTGCAGATGGCAACGCTATTGTCAGCAGCGGACACGTTAAAAAAAGCCCACACTGCGGAGCCATGTGCCGGTGTCCTGGGAGCGCCAGATGTGACCGTACATGGTCGATGACTCGCTCCTGATACATTTGCAGTCTGCTTTGTCCCTGCTGTGCAATGTAAGTCATTGCTGCTTCTCCTCCCTATCTGCTGGTCCATATCTCCCTCTGAACTCCCCTCCTCTTCCTCTCTTGTGGGCACCCACGTGACATCACTAGACACGTCATCATCAACGTCACCTTCCCCACCGCTATAAGTAGAGTAGGCAGCAACACCGGGGACCAACCTCCTCCTTGGGCTGATCTGGGTACTGGCGTCAGACTGCTGAGTAGCGCTTGTTGCTACCTCCTCTTCCTGATCCAATACCAAGAGTGGCTGCGCATCAGAAATGTCCTCTTGATATGGATCGGAAAATAATTCCAGTGACTCAAGCGGAAGGTATGTGGTGGTGGTGGTGGTGGTCGTGTTGTTGGTGGTAGTGTCTTTGGGGGTGCACATAGCAGAGAGTGAAGAAGAGGGTGCAGATCGAGAGGATGAGGAGGGTGCAGAAGAGTAAGGCTGAGCGAGCCACTCAACCAAGTCTGGTGCATCCTTTAAAGTAATTGAACGCACCTTCTGCAACTTCCCACTTTGGCTCAAGCCTGTTGCTCCTGCCCTACCCCTACCACCCCTGCGGAAGGGCCTGCCTCTTCCTCTGCATGTCATTTTTTAAATGACCCTGTGACAAAACTCTTAGTCCCTATACCGCTGAAGGACTGCTGCAGTATAGGTGAGCGGTCAGCAGTGGTGCACGTCAACCCTATCTATTGTGGACCTATAGCGGTCCTTACAGAACAGCAGACTGTACCGCACTCAAGCCTATGTACCGTAGCACCCTATACCAAGTTACCAGTCCTTATAAGAACTTTTGTGGACCAAGCAGGTTGTGTATTAGTGTTTAGCAGACTGTACGTCAGTCCCTATACCGCTGAAGGACTGCTGCAGTATAGGGCAGCGGTCAGCAGTGGTGCACGTCAACCCTATCTATTGTGGACCGATAGCGGTCCTTACAGAACAGCAGACTGTACCGCACTCAAGCCTATGTACCGTAGCACCCTATACCAAGTTACCAGTCCTTATAAGAACTTTTGTGGACCAAGCAGGTTGTGTATTAGTGTTTAGCAGACTGTACGTCAGTCCCTATACCGCTGAAGGACTGCTGCAGTATAGGGCAGCGGTCAGCAGTGGTGCACGTCAACCCTATCTATTGTGGACCGATAGCGGTCCTTACAGAACAGCAGACTGTACCGCACTCAAGCCTATGTACCGTAGCACCCTATACCAAGTTACCAGTCCTTATAAGAACTTTTGTGGACCAAGCAGGTTGTGTATTAGTGTTTAGCAGACTGTACGTCAGTCCCTATACCGCTGAAGGACTGCTGCAGTATAGGGCAGCGGTCAGCAGTAGTGCACGGCAACCCTATGTATTGTGGACCGATAGCGGTCCTTACAGAACAGCAGACTGTAACGCACTCAGGCCTATGTACCGTAGCACCCTATACCAAGTTACCAGTCCTTATAAAAACTTTTGTGGACCAAGCAGGTTGTGTGTTAGTGTTTAGCAGACTGTGCGTCAGTCCCTATACCGCTGAAGGACTGCTGCAGTATAGGGCAGCGGTCAGCAGTAGTGCACGGCAACCCTATGTATTGTGGACCGATAGCGGTCCTTACAGAACAGCAGACTGTAACGCACTCAGGCCTATGTACCGTAGCACCCTATACCAAGTTACCAGTCCTTATAAGAACTTTTGTGGACCAAGCAGGTTGTGTGTTAGTGATTAGCAGACTGTACGTCAGTCCCTATACCGCTGAAGGACTGCTGCAGTATAGGGCAGCGGTCAGCAGTAGTGCACGGCAACCCTATGTATTGTGGACCGATAGCGGTCCTTACAGAACAGCAGACTGTAACGCACTCAGGCCTATGTACCGTAGCACCCTATACCAAGTTACCAGTCCTTATAAGAACTTTTGTGGACCAAGCAGGTTGTGTGTTAGTGTTTAGCAGACTGTGCGTCAGTCCCTATACCGCTGAAGGACTGCTGCAGTATAGGGCAGCGGTCAGCAGTAGTGCACGGCAACCCTATGTATTGTGGACCGATAGCGGTCCTTACAGAACAGCAGACTGTAACGCACTCAGGCCTATGTACCGTAGCACCCTATACCAAGTTACCAGTCCTTATAAGAACTTTTGTGGACCAAGCAGGTTGTGTGTTAGTGATTAGCAGACTGTACGTCAGTCCCTATACCAATGAAGGACTGCTGCAGTATAGGGCAGCGGTCAGCAGTAGTGCACGGCAACCCTATGTATTGTGGACCGATAGCGGTCCTTACAGAACAGCAGACTGTAACGCACTCAGGCCTATGTACCGTAGCACCCTATACCAAGTTACCAGTCCTTATAAGAACTTTTGTGGACCAAGCAGGTTGTGTGTTAGTGATTAGCAGACTGTACGTCAGTCCCTATACCAATGAAGGACTGCTGCAGTATAGGGCAGCGGTCAGCAGTAGTGCACGGCAACCCTATGTATTGTGGACCGATAGCGGTCCTTACAGAACAGCAGACTGTACTGCACTCAGGCCTATGTACCGTAGCACCCTATACCAAGTTACCAGTCCTTATAAAAACTTTTGTGGACCAAGCAGGTTGTGTGTTAGTGTTTAGCAGACTGTGCGTCAGTCCCTATACCGCTGAAGGACTGCTGCAGTATAGGGCAGCGGTCAGCAGTAGTGCACGGCAACCCTATGTATTGTGGACCGATAGCGGTCCTTACAGAACAGCAGACTGTAACGCACTCAGGCCTATGTACCGTAGCACCCTATACCAAGTTACCAGTCCTTATAAGAACTTTTGTGGACCAAGCAGGTTGTGTGTTAGTGATTAGCAGACTGTACGTCAGTCCCTATACCAATGAAGGACTGCTGCAGTATAGGGCAGCGGTCAGCAGTAGTGCACGGCAACCCTATGTATTGTGGACCGATAGCGGTCCTTACAGAACAGCAGACTGTAACGCACTCAGGCCTATGTACCGTAGCACCCTATACCAAGTTACCAGTCCTTATAAGAACTTTTGTGGACCAAGCAGGTTGTGTGTTAGTGATTAGCAGACTGTACGTCAGTCCCTATACCAATGAAGGACTGCTGCAGTATAGGGCAGCGGTCAGCAGTAGTGCACGGCAACCCTATGTATTGTGGACCGATAGCGGTCCTTACAGAACAGCAGACTGTACTGCACTCAGGCCTATGTACCGTAGCACCCTATACCAAGTTACCAGTCCTTATAAAAACTTTTGTGGACCAAGCAGGTTGTGTGTTAGTGTTTAGCAGACTGTGTGTCAGTCCCTATACCGCTGAAGGACTGCTGCAGTATAGGGCAGCGGTCAGCAGTAGTGCACGGCAACCCTATGTATTGTGGACCGATAGCGGTCCTTACAGAACAGCAGACTGTAACGCACTCAGGCCTATGTACCGTAGCACCCTATACCAAGTTACCAGTCCTTATAAGAACTTTTGTGGACCAAGCAGGTTGTGTGTTAGTGATTAGCAGACTGTACGTCAGTCCCTATACCAATGAAGGACTGCTGCAGTATAGGGCAGCGGTCAGCAGTAGTGCACGGCAACCCTATGTATTGTGGACCGATAGCGGTCCTTACAGAACAGCAGACTGTACTGCACTCAGGCCTATGTACCGTAGCACCCTATACCAAGTTACCAGTCCTTATAAGAACTTTTGTGGACCAAGCAGGTTGTGTATTAGTGTTTAGCAGACTGTGCGTCAGTCCCTATACCGCTGAAGGACTGCTGCAGTATAGGGCAGCGGTCAGCAGTAGTGCACGGCAACCCTATGTATTGTGGACCGATAGCGGTCCTTACAGAACAGCAGACTGTACCGCACCCAAGCCTATGTACCGTAGCACCCTAGACAGACCAAGTTACCAGTCCTGATAAAGAGCTTTGTGGAACAAGTGAGTTGTGAATGATTAGCAGACTGCAGCAGAAGGGCAGCAGTCAAGTATAATATTCTTTCTATATTTGGAAGAAAGAATATTATACGTGTACAAGCCTATTACCGTACCACTGATACCAGTCCTGAAAAGAACCTTTGTGGAACTAATAGTAACAGCAAGTCTTTAAAATTATCCTCACTGCCTGACACACTGCTTCCTGCCTGTCCCTATACAAATTGGCAAAAAAGAGTAGGCTGGAACGATTAGCTGGAACAGCTCTTTTGTGGACCTGATAGTAACAGCTAATGATGATGATGATGATGATGATGAAGAAAGACTAATCTGGCTGAGCTGTCCCTAAAATAGCAGCATACAGCGCTCTGTCCCTTTATCTAAACTGACAAAAGAAACTCAGGCTGCTGACCTAACACCTATACCAGTCCTGAAAAGAACTTTTGTGTACCAAATAGCTAGCGTTTTCTCTGTCCCTACTCCACACAGGATCCTTTCCCTACAGTGACAGAAGAAAGAATGTAAAATGGCCACCGGATCGGGTGTATTTATAGGTTAGGGGGAATGTCCAAGTGTCCATGAGCTGTCATGTCTCAATTGGTTGTCCTGTAACACATGATAAACGTGTCACGAAAGGTTAAAGTTCTTGTATACATTAAACACGTAAGTCCGCCGGGGCGAACGACGGAAAAAGGCGTTCGAACCCGCGGACGGCGAAAGTCGGAAATTCGCCGCGAAACGACCGCCGGGCGAACCGTTCGGCCATCACTACTCAGGAATGCACTTTGCCAGTAATCCAACCTCCGGCACAAAATGAATGATAATAAGATTTACTTTGAGTTGACCTTTTTTTCATTAGATCTTTAAACGAATTACCGAATCATGTAGAATTCATTCGTTATAGCCGCTATATTTTCTTTCGTATTCGTTGTAATTCGTTATTTTTTTTATTGATGCATCCGAATGTCCGAAAGATGCAAAATTCGGCCAAATTTCGATTCGTTACGAAACGAATTGCACAAGCCTACTGGTTAGTTTCCTTATTTACATACATTGGAGGTCCATGCATAGGACTGTCAATAGTACATTGTTTTTGTGGCTTTATTTACATACCTTGGTCATTCCTCCTATTGCTGAATCATATTTCTTGTCATCAGTTGGTTACTCTTTCTGTGCTAGTATATGCGGGAGGGTTCCATATGTATTGTTTTTTATTTCTATTTTCATTTGTATCAATTTGTTTAATAGTTTTTAAATATCAATGGTTCCACATTATGGTGGTCTGACTATAAATTATTTTTTATATTTAGTCCCCGGTATGAGTGTGCTGTCAGTGCCCCCTAAGCGATGATATTTTCCATGCGAATGGCTAGGCATGTTTGTTTAGTAGCGTAGGTCGTTGGCTCAGGTTGTCTAGCCACATGGTGTATCAGCGCAGGTTACGTTTTCCGGTCATGTGACTATGTTCATGTGGAACGATCACTGATTGGTTAACTTATGTGTTGACTCTTGGTGCTGGGTTGCGCTTATGACCTATCATGAACGGCATCATTTCATCACATGTGACCATTGAGCTTCCTTAACCACTTCAGCCCCGGGAAGGATTTACCCCCTTCCTGACCAGAGCACTTTTTTGCGATTTGGCACTGCTTTGATTTAACTGACAATTGCGCGGTCCTGCGGAGTGGCACCCAAACAAAATTGACGTCCTTTTTTTCTCACAAATAGAGCTTTCTTTTGGTGGTATTTGATCGCCTCTGCGGTTTTTGTTTTTTGCGCTATAAACAAAAAAAAGCGCCAATTTTGAAAAAAAAAGCAATACTTTTTACTTTTTGCTATAATAAATATCCTCAAAAAAAATCTCAGTTTAGGCCGATGCGTATTCTTCTACATATTTTTGGTTAAAAAAAAATCGCAAAAAAAAGCGCAAAGCGTTTATTGATTGGTTTTCGCAAAAAGTTATAGCGTCTACAAAATAGGGGATAGTTTTATGGCATTTTTATTATAATTTTTTTTATTAGTAATGGCAGCGATCTGCGATTTTTTTTTTCTTATCGGGACTGCGACATTATGGCGGACACATCAGAAATTTTTGACACGTTTTTGGGACCATTCACATTTATACAGCGATCAGTGCTATAAAATTGCATTGATTACTGTGTAAATGACACTGGCAGAGAAGGGGTTAACCACTAGGGGGCAATGAAGGGGTTAAGTGTGTCCTAGGGAGGGATTCTAACTGTGGGGGGGAGGGGCTACAACACACATAACAGCAATCATCGCTCCCAATGACAGAGAGCAGTGATCTCTATCATGACACTAGGCAGAATGGGGAAATGCTTTGTTCACAAAGGAATCTCCCTGTTCTATCTCTCGTGACACGATCGTGGGCACCCGGCGGACATCGAGTCCGCGGGACCTGTGGTCACGTAGAACACAGCGGGCACGCACGTGTAGTTCCGCTACTTAAAGGGGACGTACCTGTACGCCCTTTTGCCCACCCTTGCCATTCTGCCGACATATATCGTCGTGCAGCAGTTGGGAAGCGGTTAATGGGCGTGGCTCTGGCGAGCCATTGCCTCCATTGCCTCAATGCAACCTCATCAGTCCACATCAATGCAGCCTCACCATTGCCATCAATGCAGCAGCCTCACCATTGCTATCAGAGCAGTCTGATCGATGCCCATCTGCAGCTTCAGAGGGGACAGGGTGGGAGGTGGGACAAGCGCCGACAGATTACATACAGTGAGAATCTCCTATGATAGTCAGAACAGTGGTCCAAGGGTGGCCCAGGAGACGGGATTTCCTATTACAGAGGCCGACAAGTAAACAGGAGATTCTCCCTGTATGTAATCTGACGGCGCTCGTTCCACCCCCCTCCCTGTCCCCTCCGAGGCAACTATAATTGAAGTATTGGCGTATAACACGCACACGCTATTTGCACTCGATTTTCATGGTGAAAAAGTAAGTGTTATACACCAATAAATACAGTATATGGTGCGGCAATACTCAGCAGGTTTATGCCCCAGTTGAAGTATTTTCGTACGATACATGTCGGTACGCGGCCTGCTCTTAATTTTGTATACCACGCGTTTTTATTTGTTTTGTGATCACTTTTTGTACGCATCAGAAGCAATGGTTGTACTTTCATTTAAATAAATTTTTTAATATTGGATTGATCTGCACTGTTGAGGTCTTCTTTTTTCCATATGATCGATGCTGCTCCTCTGAAGTACTACATATACCAGGAACATCATCATTGAGGCTCGAATGTTAATGCCACTTTCGGCCTGATGTACGTTGATGCACGCCAGTCCAGTTGAAGGAGTTGGAGCTGGAGAGCGACTCTGGAACATCGTCCATGCTTGTTTTACTCACCGCCGCAGGCGTGTGGGTCCACAGCTTCGGGTAAGAGTACCCACCCACTTTCCCTGGTGTTGGAGGCAGGTTCCCGGGTATATACAGTGGTGTGAAAAAGTGTTTGCCCCCTTCCTCATTTCCTGTTCCTTTGCATGTTTGTCACACTTAAGTGTTTCGGAACATCAAACCAATTTAAACAATAGTCAAGGACAACACAAGTAAACACAAAATGCAATTTGTAAATGAAGGTGTTTATTATTAAAGGTGAAAAAAAATCCAAACCATCATGGCCCTGTGTGAAAAAGTGATTGCCCCCTAAACCTAATAACTGGTTGGGCCACCCTTAGCAGCAACAACTGCAACCAAGCGTTTGCGATAACGTGCAATGAGGCTTTTACAGCGTCCTGGAGGAATTTTGGCCCACTCATCTTTGCAGAATTGTCCTAATTCAGTTACATTAGAGGGTTTTCGAGCATGAACGGCCTTTTTAAGGTCATACCACAACATCTCAATAGGATTCAGGTCAGGACTTTGGCTAGGCCACTCCAAAGTCTTCATTTTGTTTTTCTTCAGCCATTCGGTGGTGGACTTGCTGGTGTGTTTAGGATCATTGTCCTGCTGCAGAACCCAAGTTCGTTTCAGCTTGAGTACACGAACAGATGGTCGGACATTCTCCTTCAGGATCTCTTGGTAGACAGCAGAATTCATAGTTCCTTTTATCACGGCAAGTCTTCCAGGTCCTGAAGCAGCAAAACAGCCCCAGACCATCACACTACCACCACCATATTTTACTGTTGGTATAATGTTCTTTTTATGAAATGCAGTGTTCCTCCTACGCCAGATATACTTGGACACACACCTTCCAAAGAGTTCCACTTTTGTCTCATCGGTCCACAGAATGTTGCCCCAAAAGTCTTGGGGATCATCAAGATGTGTTGTGGAGAAATTGAGACGAGCTTTGATGTTCTTTTTGCTCAGCAGTGGTTTTCTCCTTGGAACTCTGCCATGCAGGCCATTTTTGCCCAGTCTTTTCCTGATGGTGGAGGCATGAACGCTGACCTTAACTGAGGCAAGTGAGGCCTGCAGTTCCTTGGACGTTGTTGTGGGGTCTTTTGTGACCTCTTGGATGAGTCGTCGCTGCGCTCTTGGGGTAATTTTGGGAAGGTTCACCACTGTTCCAGGTCTTCGCCATTTGTGGATAATTTGTGGATAATGGCTCTCACTGTGGTTCGCTGGATTCCCAAAGCTTTGGAAATGGCTTTATAACCCTTTCCAGACTGATAGATCTCAATTACTTTCTTTCTCAATTGTTCCTGAATTTCTTTGGGTCTCGGCATGATGTGTAGCTTTTAAGGATCTTCTGGTGGACCTTACTGTGTCAAGCAGCTCCTATTTAAGTGATGCCTTGATTGTGAACAGGTGTGGCAATAATCAGGCCTGGGTGTGGCTAGAGAAATTGAACTCAGGTGTGGACAACCACAGTTATAGTATGTTTTAACAAGGGGGGAATCACTTTTTCACACAGGGCCATGATTAGTGATGGCCGAACGGTTCGCCCGGCGGTCGTTTCGCGGCGAATTTCCGACTTTCGCCGTCCGCGGGTTCGAACGCCTTTTTCCGTCGTTCGCCCCGGCGGACTTACGTGTTTAATGTATACAAGAACTTTAACCTTTCGTGACACGTTTATCATGTGTTACAGGACAACCAATTGAGACATGACAGCTCATGGACACTTGGACATTCCCCCTAACCTATAAATACACCCGATCCGGTGGCCATTTTACATTCTTTCTTCTGTCACTGTAGGGAAAGGATCCTGTGTGGAGTAGGGACAGAGAAAACGCTAGCTATTTGGTACACAAAAGTTCTTTTCAGGACTGGTATAGGTGTTAGGTCAGCAGCCTGAGTTTCTTTTGTCAGTTTAGATAAAGGGACAGAGCGCTGTATGCTGCTATTTTAGGGACAGCTCAGCCAGATTAGTCTTTCTTCATCATCATCATCATCATCATCATTAGCTGTTACTATCAGGTCCACAAAAGAGCTGTTCCAGCTAATCGTTCCAGCCTACTCTTTTTTGCCAATTTGTATAGGGACAGGCAGGAAGCAGTGTGTCAGGCAGTGAGGATAATTTTAAAGACTTGCTGTTACTATTAGTTCCACAAAGGTTCTTTTCAGGACTGGTATCAGTGGTACGGTAATAGGCTTGTACACGTATAATATTCTTTCTTCCAAATATAGAAAGAATATTATACTTGACTGCTGCCCTTCTGCTGCAGTCTGCTAATCATTCACAACTCACTTGTTCCACAAAGCTCTTTATCAGGACTGGTAACTTGGTCTGTCTAGGGTGCTACGGTACATAGGCTTGGGTGCGGTACAGTCTGCTGTTCTGTAAGGACCGCTATCGGTCCACAATACATAGGGTTGCCGTGCACTACTGCTGACCGCTGCCCTATACTGCAGCAGTCCTTCATTGGTATAGGGACTGACGTACAGTCTGCTAATCACTAACACACAACCTGCTTGGTCCACAAAAGTTCTTATAAGGACTGGTAACTTGGTATAGGGTGCTACGGTACATAGGCCTGAGTGCGTTACAGTCTGCTGTTCTGTAAGGACCGCTATCGGTCCACAATACATAGGGTTGCCGTGCACTACTGCTGACCGCTGCCCTATACTGCAGCAGTCCTTCAGCGGTATAGGGACTGACGCACAGTCTGCTAAACACTAACACACAACCTGCTTGGTCCACAAAAGTTTTTATAAGGACTGGTAACTTGGTATAGGGTGCTACGGTACATAGGCCTGAGTGCAGTACAGTCTGCTGTTCTGTAAGGACCGCTATCGGTCCACAATACATAGGGTTGCCGTGCACTACTGCTGACCGCTGCCCTATACTGCAGCAGTCCTTCATTGGTATAGGGACTGACGTACAGTCTGCTAATCACTAACACACAACCTGCTTGGTCCACAAAAGTTCTTATAAGGACTGGTAACTTGGTATAGGGTGCTACGGTACATAGGCCTGAGTGCGTTACAGTCTGCTGTTCTGTAAGGACCGCTATCGGTCCACAATACATAGGGTTGACGTGCACCACTGCTGACCGCTGCCCTATACTGCAGCAGTCCTTCAGCGGTATAGGGACTGACGTACAGTCTGCTAAACACTAATACACAACCTGCTTGGTCCACAAAAGTTCTTATAAGGACTGGTAACTTGGTATAGGGTGCTACGGTACATAGGCTTGAGTGCGGTACAGTCTGCTGTTCTGTAAGGACCGCTATCGGTCCACAATAGATAGGGTTGACGTGCACCACTGCTGACCGCTGCCCTATACTGCAGCAGTCCTTCAGCGGTATAGGGACTGACGCACAGTCTGCTAAACACTAACACACAACCTGCTTGGTCCACAAAAGTTTTTATAAGGACTGGTAACTTGGTATAGGGTGCTACGGTACATAGGCCTGAGTGCGTTACAGTCTGCTGTTCTGTAAGGACCGCTATCGGTCCACAATACATAGGGTTGCCGTGCACTACTGCTGACCGCTGCCCTATACTGCAGCAGTCCTTCATTGGTATAGGGACTGACGTACAGTCTGCTAATCACTAACACACAACCTGCTTGGTCCACAAAAGTTCTTATAAGGACTGGTAACTTGGTATAGGGTGCTACGGTACATAGGCCTGAGTGCGTTACAGTCTGCTGTTCTGTAAGGACCGCTATCGGTCCACAATACATAGGGTTGCCGTGCACTACTGCTGACCGCTGCCCTATACTGCAGCAGTCCTTCAGCGGTATAGGGACTGACGCACAGTCTGCTAAACACTAACACACAACCTGCTTGGTCCACAAAAGTTCTTATAAGGACTGGTAACTTGGTATAGGGTGCTACGGTACATAGGCCTGAGTGCAGTACAGTCTGCTGTTCTGTAAGGACCGCTATCGGTCCACAATACATAGGGTTGCCGTGCACTACTGCTGACCGCTGCCCTATACTGCAGCAGTCCTTCATTGGTATAGGGACTGACGTACAGTCTGCTAATCACTAACACACAACCTGCTTGTTCCACAAAAGTTCTTATAAGGACTGGTAACTTGGTATAGGGTGCTACGGTACATAGGCTTGAGTGCGGTACAGTCTGCTGTTCTGTAAGGACCGCTATCGGTCCACAATAGATAGGGTTGACGTGCACCACTGCTGACCGCTGCCCTATACTGCAGCAGTCCTTCAGCGGTATAGGGACTGACGTACAGTCTGCTAAACACTAATACACAACCTGCTTGGTCCACAAAAGTTCTTATAAGGACTGGTAACTTGGTATAGGGTGCTACGGTACATAGGCTTGAGTGCGGTACAGTCTGCTGTTCTGTAAGGACCGCTATCGGTCCACAATAGATAGGGTTGACGTGCACCACTGCTGACCGCTGCCCTATACTGCAGCAGTCCTTCAGCGGTATAGGGACTGACGTACAGTCTGCTAAACACTAATACACAACCTGCTTGGTCCACAAAAGTTCTTATAAGGACTGGTAACTTGGTATAGGGTGCTACGGTACATAGGCTTGAGTGCGGTACAGTCTGCTGTTCTGTAAGGACCGCTATAGGTCCACAATAGATAGGGTTGACGTGCACCACTGCTGACCGCTCACCTATACTGCAGCAGTCCTTCAGCGGTATAGGGACTAAGAGTTTTGTCACAGGGTCATTTAAAAAATGACATGCAGAGGAAGAGGCAGGCCCTTCCGCAGGGGTGGTAGGGGTAGGGCAGGAGCAACAGGCTTGAGCCAAAGTGGGAAGTTGCAGAAGGTGCGTTCAATTACTTTAAAGGATGCACCAGACTTGGTTGAGTGGCTCGCTCAGCCTTACTCTTCTGCACCCTCCTCATCCTCTCGATCTGCACCCTCTTCTTCACTCTCTGCTATGTGCACCCCCAAAGACACTACCACCAACAACACGACCACCACCACCACCACCACATACCTTCCGCTTGAGTCACTGGAATTATTTTCCGATCCATATCAAGAGGACATTTCTGATGCGCAGCCACTCTTGGTATTGGATCAGGAAGAGGAGGTAGCAACAAGCGCTACTCAGCAGTCTGACGCCAGTACCCAGATCAGCCCAAGGAGGAGGTTGGTCCCCGGTGTTGCTGCCTACTCTACTTATAGCGGTGGGGAAGGTGACGTTGATGATGACGTGTCTAGTGATGTCACGTGGGTGCCCACAAGAGAGGAAGAGGAGGGGAGTTCAGAGGGAGATATGGACCAGCAGATAGGGAGGAGAAGCAGCAATGACTTACATTGCACAGCAGGGACAAAGCAGACTGCAAATGTATCAGGAGCGAGTCATCGACCATGTACGGTCACATCTGGCGCTCCCAGGACACCGGCACATGGCTCCGCAGTGTGGGCTTTTTTTAACGTGTCCGCTGCTGACAATAGCGTTGCCATCTGCAATCTTTGCAGTCAACGCGTTAGTCGCGGTAAGCCCAATACTCACCTAGGGACGACCGCCTTAAGAAGGCACATGAGCAGCCATCACCGAGCCCAGTGGGAGCAACGGAACACACAAAGCCACACTGCAGGCTCTCACCGTCCAGCCTCGTCTTCTACTTCTCCTTCTCCTCTCTCCTCACAATTGTCCTCCACTCCACCTTCCATCACGCCAAGCTCACATTTTTCTGCAAAAAGGCAGGCTTCCGTGGGCCTAATGTTTGAGCGTAAAAAAATGATGACGCCGGATAACCCTCTTGCCCAACGGTTGGCGGCTGGCTTGTCAGAACTCATAGCCCGCCAACTACTGCCATATAAACTGGTGGACTCGGAGGCCTTTCGCAAATTTGTGGCCATTGGAACACCACAATGGAAGGTCCCAGGAAGGAAGTATTTCTCAGAGAAGGGCATCCCAGAGCTATATGGCCATGTTCAGCGGCAAGTGAATGTATCTCTGGCACACAGTGTCGGTGCCAAGATACATCTGACCACAGACACGTGGTCTAGCAAACACGGGCAGGGAAGGTATATCAGTTTTACTGCCCACTGGGTGAACCTTCTGACGGCCGTCAAGCATGTAACCCGTGGCACCCGTGTAGATTTGGTTTTACCGCCACGGATTGCATGCAGGCCTGACTCTTCTTCTCCTCCTCCTACTCCATCCTCCTCCCTCTCCTCCTCAGCTGCCTCCTCCTTTTCCGCTGCTAGCGTCTCTTCCACTGCACCGCCCAAGCTCCCCAGAACCTATTCCACATGCCAGGTGAGACGTTGCCATGCCGTGCTGCGTCTGTTGTGCCTGGAAGCAAAGAGCCACACTGGCCCGGCACTCCTTTCAGCTTTGCGTTCACAGGCAGATGAGTGGCTAACACCGCTCAATTTGACAGTTGGTAAAGTGGTGTGTGACAACGGTGCCAATCTGCTTAGCGCATTGAAACAGGGCAAAATCACGCACGTGCCGTGCATGGCACACGTCTTAAACTTGGTCGTGCAGCGATTCCTTGTCAAATACCCTGGGGTCCAGGACATCTTGCGGCAGGCAAGGAAAATCTCGGCCCATTTCAGAAGATCTTACACGGCCATGGCTCGCCTTGCTGACATTCAGCGGCGACACCATCTGCCGGTCAGACGTCTTATTTGCGATTGCCCGACGCGATGGAACTCAACCTTCTATATGCTTGATAGGCTGCTCCAGCAGAAACGTGCAGTTAACGTCTACCTGTATGAACTCTGCGAAAGAAACGGTTCTGGGGAGCTGGGTTTTTTTTCACCGCGCCAGTGGCTGCTCATGCGCGACACATGCAGACTTCTGCGGCCATTTGAGGAGATCACCAAACTGGTCAGTCGCAGCCATGGCGCCATCAGTGACATGGTACCTTATGCCTTCTTTCTGGAGCGTGCATTGCGTCGTGTCATTGATCAGGCTGTGGAGGAGCAGGAGCGGGAAGATGAGGAAGTCGCAATGCTGGATGAATTCCCAGGGGGGGCTACTCTATCTGAGACAAGTCAACAACAGGAGTCTGATGAGGAGTCAGAGGAGGATGGTGCCGGGGCGGATGAGCAGGAGCAAGAAGAGCATGCTTTAAACCTTTCTGGGATCCCTGTTGTGCGAGGATGGGGAGAGGAGAATGAAGAGGACGACATTATCCTGGATGATGAGCAGGAGCCAGGCCACCACACCGCTTCCACTTTAGTGCAAATGGGGGCCTTCATGCTCCAGTGTTTTAATAGGGACCCCCGTATAAAAAGCATGAGGGTCAAGGACCAGTACTGGGTGGCAACGTACTTAGACCCCCGGTACAAACACAAAATGGCGGAAATGTTACCGCCGTCGCAGAGGGCTGTCAGAATGCAGCACTTCCAGGCCTTGCTTCGAGAAATGCTGCATTCTGCTTTTGCGTGCGCTGGCAGAGGAGCAATTCCCACTCCCAGAGAAGGATTTGCGGGTACCAATCCAACAGCGCCTGCAAGAAGAGGCCGGTTTGAAGATGTGTTGGTGACTTCGGATATGAGGTCATTCTTTCAGCCGACCCATCGACAGGTGTCATCCGGATCCAGCATCAGGGAACGCCTAGACCGTCAGGTGTCCGACTACATTGGGTTAACGGCCGATGTGGACGCTCTGAGGAGTGATGAACCCCTAGACTACTGGGTGGGCAGGCTTGACCTCTGGCCAGAGCTTGCCCAATTTGCAATCGAACTGTTGGCTTGCCCCTCATCCAGTGTCCTGTCCGAAAGGACGTTCAGCGCAGCAGGGGGGATTGTGACCGATAAGCGTACTCGCCTAGCTCACCACAGTGTTAACTACCTCACATTTCTAAAAATGAATGAGGCATGGATCTCGGAGGAATTCAACACATGTGATCAGTAGACCATGTATATGTCTATAAACAATTTTTGGAATCAAGCACACAGACCTTCTTAATTCATTTGGCTCACTTCCCTGACCCAAAAAAGCACACCGTACTATATGCCCCTACCCTCCTCTTTGAAGAGGTTGAGCGGTGTCATATTTCTACTGGGGCTGCTTATTATGAGGGGTTCCCACCATCCCTGTGCTGTGCTGACTTCCTCCTGGGTGTTCTTATTATGAGGGGCTCCCACCATCCCTGTGCTGTGCTGACTTCCTCCTGGGGGTTCTTATTATGAGGGGATCACACCATCCCTGTGCTGTGCTGACTTCCTCCTGGGGCTGCTTACGGTGCTGCTGTCAGCGCTGTATGTCACGGAGCTGCTGTCAGCGCTGTATGTCACGGAGCTGCTGTCAGCGCTGTATGTCACGGAGCTGCTGTCAGCGCTGTATGTCACGGAGCTGCTGTCAGCGCTGTATGTCACGGAGCTGCTGTCAGCGCTGTATGTCACGGAGCTGCTGTCAGCGCTGTATGTCACGGAGCTGCTGTCAGCGCTGTATGTCACGGAGCTGCTGTCAGCGCTGTATGTCACGGAGCTGCTGTCAGCGCTGTATGTCACGGAGCTGCTGTCAGCGCTGTATGTCACGGTGCTGCTGTCAGCGCTGTATGTCACGGAGCTGCTGTCAGCGCTGTATGTCACGGAGCTGCTGTCAGTGCTGTATGTCACGGAGCTGCTGTCAGCGCTGTATGTCACGGAGCTGCTGTCAGCGCTGTATGTCACGGAGCTGCTGTCAGCGCTGTATGTCACGGTGCTGCTGTCAGCGCTGTATGTCACGGAGCTGCTGTCAGCGCTGTATGTCACGGAGCTGCTGTCAGCGCTGTATGTCACGGAGCTGCTGTCAGCGCTGTATGTCACGGAGCTGCTGTCAGCGCTGTATGTCACGGAGCTGCTGTCAGCGCTGTATGTCACGGAGCTGCTGTCAGCGCTGTATGTCACGGAGCTGCTGTCAGCGCTGTATGTCACGGAGCTGCTGTCAGCGCTGTATGTCACGGAGCTGCTGTCAGCGCTGTATGTCACGGAGCTGCTGTCAGCGCTGTATGTCACGGAGCTGCTGTCAGCGCTGTATGTCACGGAGCTGCTGTCAGCGCTGTATGTCACGGTGCTGCTGTCAGCGCTGTATGTCACGGAGCTGCTGTCAGCGCTGTATGTCACGGAGCTGCTGTCAGTGCTGTATGTCACGGAGCTGCTGTCAGCGCTGTATGTCACGGAGCTGCTGTCAGCGCTGTATGTCACGGAGCTGCTGTCAGCGCTGTATGTCACGGTGCTGCTGTCAGCGCTGTATGTCACGGAGCTGCTGTCAGCGCTGTATGTCACGGAGCTGCTGTCAGCGCTGTATGTCACGGAGCTGCTGTCAGCGCTGTATGTCACGGAGCTGCTGTCAGCGCTGTATGTCACGGAGCTGCTGTCAGCGCTGTATGTCACGGTGCTGATGTCAGTGCTCTGTATTACGGTGCTGCTGTCAGTGCTCTGTATCTCCTGCACCCTCTTGTTTGCCTACCCTGGTCCCTGACCTTCCCTCTCCTCCATTGCCTTCATTAGCTCCATAGTCCTGAATTGTCAGAACAATTTCCCAAATAAAAAAAAAATGCTTGTAGTTATCGATCCCAAATTCACCTCATACATGTATTATGCTATTGTCCAGGTGGTGGGACTACGTGCTACCCCCTAATAATTACCCCGTGGCCGCAAATTCGACCTAAAGGTTTGCGAAATTCGCCTCCCATTGAAGTCAATGGAGCCCGCGGCGAACGGTCGTTTTCGCGAACGTTTGTGTCCGTTCGCGTTTCGCGTTCGCGAAACGTCCCGTCGGAAGTTCGTCCATCACTAGCCATGATGGTTTGGATTTTTTTTCACCTTTAATAATAAACACCTTCATTTACAAATTGCATTTTGTGTTTACTTGTGTTGTCCTTGACTATTGTTTAAATTGGTTTGATGTTCCGAAACACTTAAGTGTGACAAACATGCAAAGGAACAGGAAATGAGGAAGGGGGCAAACACTTTTTCACACCACTGTACTCTGTATTTGTTGGAACTATGCTGTTCGTGGTATTGGGATATTCAATTGTATAAAACACTGTTTGTCTTGATTACTTTTTCTGGCATGTGTAGTATTGGGAGAGACTTCTTTGCTGAGATAGGCATGTTTGGCTATGTGCGTGGGTACGTGTCTTTTTGTGACTTGATCTCTTTTGAGGGTATTTCCTGGCCCTGCCCGTTTTGAGGTGGTGACGCTGTGATGTGTGTGCACCCAGTCTGGTGCTTGGGTTGTGTGGCGCTAGTGTGCCCATTGACGTGGTTCCGGGTATCCCTGCCTGTGTGGGCGGGGCTATCGGCTCGGCCTCTGTGCGCTGCGCCCTCCCCTTTGGGTGGAGATGTGTGCTGCTCGTGCGCCTTGGTTGTTTTTCCCGGCGTCGGTATTCCCATTGTGACGTCACTAGCGGCGCCAGTGATGTGTCGAATACTGTCCCCCGTCAGATAGTGTCCGTCCTGTACTGCGCTTGCGCAGTACAGAGTACAAGGAGACGCCGAAGGCCTCCAAAGATAAACAGCGCCTGCACACTGAGTCCAGGTTAAAGCCCCACCATCCACGTGGGCATAGAGTTAGAATAAAAAATAGGCGAGCGAAGTGAGGCCGTGCCCGAAGCGTGGCGAGCAAAGCGAGCCCGCAAGGGGCCCTGTTACTGTGTGCAACCGTATGTCCACTTGGATGGTGGGGCTTGCACCTGGACTCAAAGCGCAGGCGCCGTTCATCTTCTGAGACTTTCGGAGCCTCTTTCTACTCCGTACTGCACAAGCGATGCGCCTGCGCAGTACGGGGCGGACACTATCCGATGACCGGACAGTTTTTGACAGAACAACGGTGTCGGTGTTCCCATCGTGACATCACTAGTGGCGCCGCCGTTCTCGCTTGGGGATCCTGCTTGTGTAGACGCCGTCTAATGACAGCATCACTAGAGGACCAGCCCTCTTTCTGGGCTTTCTGAATTTATTGGTGCCAATCAAAGCTACAAATAGATCTCTTTCCCCTCAACAATGTGCAGAGCATTTCGTTCTCTCCTAGGGGATTATTTTAATACCGCCATAACATCAGTAGGTATATTTCTCTATACCCGCATTCCACCAGTTTTTCTTTTTGTTATTGCAAAGGGGTTTTTCAACATACACAATACCTTTACTTCCTTCCTGTAGACCAGGGGTGCCCAACCAGTGGCCCGGGGGCCACATGTGGCCTGCAACCTCCTTTTGTGGGATGGTTGATTGGCAAGCCCAGATCATGGGTTGCAGACCCGCCATCCCAGACCATCTGTGTTGTTAATGAAGCCGGCAAAGCAAGCAGCTGTGGAGCAGAGCTACATAAGCTGATGCTTCCTGTATAGCGCCATCTCCTGCCACAGGCGGAGTGATACCAAATGCACTCTGCCTGGGACCGCAACAGCAGACAATACTGGAATGGAAAACTGTTATTAAAGGTCAGTTTTTTCTAAAATTTCAGTGTATAGATGGGCATATCTGTGCAGTGGTTACTGGGCTGCTTTCAAACTGATCCGCAGGTTACCTGCATTGAGCCATAGACTTCTGTTATTACCTGCGGGTTTGGTGAGCTTTCAGAAAGTGCACCACTCCTGCAGGATATAATAGAAATCTATGGCAAAGTGTAGCTAACTCGCAGGAAAGACACAGGTGCACTGCCCATTTTACACAATCGGACCGACCCAATTGGACCCTCCATTCACCTCGATGAGACGGCAGATGTAAACAGATTTGTGTCCATTTACACCCGCCTACCTCCAATCTGATTCGCTAAAAAAAACAAGAAAAAAAAACAGAAGGGGATCAATCTTCCGTCTGGGCGGATCGGAGGACCCATAGAGTAGAGTGGGCTGTGTCCATGTCCGCTCTGCGTGGACCTGTCATCTGCCTGCTCTGCTCGTTGTGGCCCCTGTGACTGGTTACCAAGTTGCTTAACTGGTTCTTGACCAGCGCACGCCGATGTACGTCGGCAGAATGGCACGGGCAGGCATATTGGCGTACAGGTACAGGCTCACTTGCTGGTCGGGACCCCCGTGAGTCCAGTCACGGGTCCCGCGGACTCGATCGCCGCGGCCATACCCGCGATCGTCTCACGGGGCGGCTGAACGAGGAAATGCCGTTGTAAACAGCATCTCCCCATTCTGCCTAGCAACTAGTGACGCTTATCTCTGCTCCATGTGATTGGAGCAGAGATCAATATTCACTAAATTAAAGTCCAGCCCCCAACAGTTAGTAACACACCCCTAAGAACACTTAACCCCTACACTGCCACCCACTGGTTAACCCCTTCACTGCCAGTGTCATTTACACAGGAATCAATATATTGCATTTATATAGCAGTGATTACTGTATAAATGACAATGGTCCCAAAAATGTGTCAAAAATGTCCGATGTGTCCACCATAATGTCGCAGTCACAATAAAAATTGCTGATCGCCGCCATTACTAGTAAAAAAAAAAAAAAAAAATTAATAAAAATGCCATAAAACAATCCCCTATTTTGTAAATGCTATAACTTTTGCGCAAACCAACCATCAATAATCGCTTATTACGATTTCTTTTACCAAAAATATGTAGAAGAATACATATCGGTCTAAACTGAGGGAAAAAAAAATTTTTTTATATATTTTTGGGGGATATTTATTATTAAAAAAAAGGAAAAAATAATGCGTTTTTTTCAAAATTGTCGCTCTATTTTTGTTTATAGCGCAAAAAATAAAAACCGCAGGGGTGATCAAATACCACCAAAAGAAAGCTCAATTTGTGGGGAAAAAAATACGTCAATTTTGTTTGGGAGCCACGTCGCATGACCGTGCAATTGTCAGTTAAAGCGACGCAGTGCCGAATCGCAAAAAGTGGTCTGGTCTTTGACCAGCAAAATGGTCCGGGGCTGAAGTGGATAAGTGGCCCTCGCTCTTCAAAATATTGGGCACCCCTGCTGTAGACTCTTTGGATGATAATAATATGGCTTTGAGGGTTATCAAGCACCTTACTTGGGTGTAGCTGAGACTCTATATTGGTTATTCCAGATTTAAGGATTATTTCCACTCATACTTTATTCTTTATAATGGAGGAGCCAATGTTTACAAAACAACCCAAAGAAAAAAAAAGAACACAAAGAACACACTGAGAGTTCTCAAGTTATATTCTCTGCAGATCGAATATGTGAATGCGGAAAACACTGTATTATGGCAACTAGATGGAACTGAGGAGCATACTTATTTCCTATGATAGACAGTGCCATCTAGTGACCAAAATGCAATATTTGCTTCCATTCACAGATTCTCGATCTGCACAGAATATAGCCTGAGAATAATCAATTTTGCCAATTCGCACAGAACAAAATTCACATACAGTTTCGAAAGAGGAACAACCATGCACATTTTTTTTTTTTAAGAATTACATCCCCAAAAGTTAAATATTCTATGGTATACTAAGGATTTGTTTAAGGTTTACATAAGGTTTTACTAGTACCACATCCTCTCATATAAGACACTAAAAAATAATAAATCCCTAAACAAAAAAAAATAATAAAATGACTTTCAAGATACCACAACATTCACTTTTTTTAGTTGTACAAAATATAAAAAATTTAAAATGCAAAAACCTAACACGTAGGTGCTAATTGTGAAGAACTGCAGTTAAACATACTGTCAGTTGTTAATAACTATAACCCCAGATGGCCATACAGGGTGATTCATGCCGATATGCCCGACGCGTTTCGTAGGGACAAAGCCTGCTTCTTCAGGAAGAGCTGGCATAAATCTCTGTCATAGATGCTCAAACTGCATACAACTTGAACCAAGAATGTGGAACTGTGCTCACTGTACGTGGAAGGAATCCAAAAACATAAAAGAAAAAAAGTGCAGCACTTAACCAATATATATTACTGTGACCATTGAAAAAGTGCTAAGAAAGAATACCCCAAAAAATTTTTTGGAAACGAATAATATAAAAATTATTAAAGATGAATCAAAAAATATAAATTCAAGTGTCCATATATAAACGCATATAAAAAATATGTAAAGTATAAATTCAAGTGTCCATATGTGAACTGATACAAAAAATATATAAAATGTCCAGTGTATAAATAATAATAATTGAAACTTGATTTGTTCGATCAAATTATATTTGACCACGTGGACCCGTCACCTCTAAACACCACTATTAGATGGAGGCTTACCCAATCCCCAGTGACCCCCCCTATCATTTTCTTATGGTTTTACCATCGTTTTAGCGCCCGAAAAGCCCCGCTAGCGGCCGAAAAAAGGGTTAAAACCTGCCCGCAAAGCGCCGTTGCAGCATTGATTTTACTTTTTTTACTTATTTATCTGAGTTTACAGTAGTTCTATGTTTTCTCCCAGCATGTTTACATTCACTTGCTGTTAACAGACTCACTACCTCTGCCTGAAGTCAGATCCAAGTATCAACTACCCTCTCAGTAAAATTAAACTTCCCAAGGTTAGTTTTGAACTTTCCTCCTGCTGGTTTGAGATCATGTCCTGTGTTCTCAATCTAGCTTCATATGGAAAATCCTGCCCTCCTGAACCTTATTCGCCCACTTTGGGTATTTCAAGGTTTCTGTCATTTCATGTTTCCCCTTTCCATTCTTCCCTCCGGATTGTACATACAGTGCCTTGAAAAAGTATTCACACTCCTTGAAACTTTCCAAATTTTGTCATGTTACAACCAAAAACGTAAATGTATTTTATTGGGATTTTATGTGGTAGACCAACACAAAGTGGCACATAATTGTGAAGTGGAAGGAAAAATTATCTTTTTAAAATTATTTTTTACAAATATGTGAAAAGTGTGGTGTACGTTTTTTTTTTTTTTACAAGTCTTTTTGGGGATGTCTCTACCAGCTTTGCACATATAGAGAGGGACATTTTTGCCCATTCTTTGCAAAATAGCTTAAGCTCTGTCAGATTGGATGGAGAGCGTCTGCGAATAGCAATTTACCAGTCTTGCCACAGAATCTCAACTGGATTTAGGTCTGGACTTTGACTGGACCATTCTAACACATGAATATGCTTTGATCTAAACCAGGGATAATATTATTTATATTATTATTATATTATCATTAGCGGACCTCCAGCTGTTGCAAAACTACAAGTCCCATCATGCCTCTGCCCCTGGGTGTCATGCTTGTGGCTGTCAGAGTCTTGCAATGCCTCATGGGACTTGTAGTTCTGCAACAGCTGGAGGTCCATTAATTGCATATCCTTGATCTAAACCATTCCATTGTAGCTCTGGCTGTATGTTTAGGGCTGTTGTCCTGCTGGAAGGTGAACCTCCGCCCCAGTCTCAAGTCTTTTGCAGACTAACAGGTTTTCTTCTAAGATTGCCCTGTATTTGGCACCATCCAGCTTCCCTTCAGTTCTGACCAGCTTCCCTGTCCCTGCTGAAGAAAAGCATCCCCGCAGCATGATGCTGCCACCACCATGTTTCACGGTGGGGATGGTGTGTTCAGGGTGATGTACAGTGTTAGTTTTCTACCACATATAGCGTCTTGCTTTAGGTCAAAAAGTTAAAGTTTGGTCTCATCTGACCAGAGCACCTTCTTCCACACGGTTTCCCATAAACAGGACTTCTTATGACTTTCTTTCAATAATGTCTTTCTTCTTGCCACTCTTCCAACGCAGATTTGTGGAGAGCACGACTAATAGTTGTCCTGTGGAAAGATTCTCCCATCTGAGCTGTGGATCTCTGCACCTCCTCCAGAGTTACCATGGGCCTCTTGGCTGCTTCTCTGATGAATGCTCTCCTTGCCCGGCCGGTCAGTTTAGGTGGACGGCCATGTCTTGGTAGGTTTGCAGTCCTACCGTACTTTTTCCATTTTCGGATGATGGATTGAACAGAGCTCTGTGAGATATTCAAAGCTTGGGATATTTTTTTTATAACCTAACCCTGCTTTAAACTTCTCCACAACTTTATCTCTGACCTGTCTGGTGTGTTCCTTGGCCTTCATGATGCTCTTTGCTCACTAAGGTTCTCTAACAAACTTCTGAGGGCTTCACAGAACAGCTGTATTTATATTAAGATTAAATTACACACAAGTGGGCTTTATTTACTAATTAGGTGACTTCTGAAGGCAATTGGTTCCACTAGACTTTAGTTAGGGGTATCAGAGTAAAGGGGACTGAATACAAATGCACGCCACACTTTTCAGATATTTATTTGTAAAAAAAAATGAAAAACATTTATCATTTTCCTTCCACTTCACAATTATGTGCCACTTTGTGTTGGTCTATCACATACAATCCCAATAAAATACATTTACATGCTTGGTTGTAACATGATAAAATGTGGAAAATTCTGCAGTCTTTTCTGATATGCTTCATCCTTTACACCTTTCACCATTAGTATTGCCCGTCTCTGGACTCGTTCTATCTTATCAATATCTTGTTGTAAGTGAGGTTTCCAGAACTGGACACAGTATTCTAAATGAGGTCTAACTAAAGAGGAATCAGGACCTCCTACCTCCTGCCGATGGTCCCTCTAGTGATAACGAAAGATCTGTTTTGGGAGATCTTGACCTCCTTCCAATTGTTGGGGATTCCTCCAATTATAACTAAAGCTCTGTATAGAGGAATGAGTATCTCTTTTTTTTGCCAGTGCTCCTTCTAGTAATAACTTAAGATCTATAAAGAGAAATCACAACCTCCTTCCTCCTACTGGTGATCCCTCTAGTGATAACTAAAGATCGATATAGAGGAATCAGGACCTCCTCCCTCCTGCTGGTGATCCCTCTAGTGATAAAGATCTGTGTTGGGAAATCTTGACCTCCTTCCTCTTGTTGGGGATCCCCCCAGTGATTAACTAAAGATCTATATAGCGGAACCATGATCTCCTTCCTTTTGCTGGTGGTCCCTCTAACCATAGAGGAATCAGGACCTCCTTCCTCCTGCTGGTGATCCCTTAATAGATATAAAGATCTATATAGAGGAATCAGGATCTCCTTCCTCCTGCTGGTGATTCCTCTAGTGAAACCTAAAGATCTATGTAGAGGAATCAGGACCTCCTGCCTCCTGCTGGTGATCGCTCTAGTGATATAAAGATCTATATAGAGGAATCAGGACCCCCTTCCTCCTGCTGGTGATCCCTTAATAGATATAAAGATCTATATAGAGGAATCAGGACTTCCTCCCTCCTGCTGGTGATCACTCTAGTGATAAATATCTGTGTTGGGAAATCTTGACCTCCTTCCTCTTGTTGGGGATCCTCCCAGTGATTAACTAAAGATCTATATAGCGGAACCATGATCTCCTTCCTTTTGCTGGTGGTACCTCTAACCATAGAGAAATCAGGACCTCCTTCCTCCTGCTGGTGATCCCTCTAGTGAAACCTAAAGATCTATATCGAGGAATCAGGACGTCCTGCTGGTGATCCCTCTAGTGATATAAAGATCTATATAGAGGAATCAGGACCCCCTTCCTCCTGCTGGTGATCCCTTAATAGATATAAAGATCTATAAAGAGGAATCAGGACCTCCTTCCTCCGGCTGGTGATCACTCTAGTGAAACCTAAAGATCTATATAGAGGAATCAGGACCTCCTTCCTCCCGCTGGTGACCCCTCTAGTGATATAAAGATTGATATAGAGGAATCAGGATCTCCTTCCTCCTTCCTGTGGTCCCTCTAGTGATAACTAAAGATCTATATAAAGCAGGGGTGTCAAACTGGTTGCCCTCCAGCTTTTTCTGAAACCACAAGTCCCATAAGGCATTGCAAGGCTGACTGTTACAAGCATGACTCCCGCAGACAGAGGGATGATGGGACTTGTAGTTCTGCAACAGCTGGAGGGCCTCCAGTTTGAGACCCCTGATATAGAGGAGCCAGGATCTCCTTCCTCCTGGTGGTGGTCCCTCTACTGATAACTAAAGATCTATATAGAAGAATCAGGATCTCTTTCCTCCTGGTGGTGGTCCCTCTAGTGATAACTAAAGATCTATATAGAGGAATCAGGACCTCCTGCTGGTGTTCACTCTAGTGATATAAAGATCTATATAGGGGAATCAGGACCTCCTTCCTCCTGCTGGTGTTCCCTCTAGTGTAGCCTTTCTTAATCTTTTTACCCCAGGGGAACCCTTAAAATAGTTTTCAGGTCTTGGGGAACCCCTGATAAAACCCATTCATTGGGGGTCAGTGGGAACAATGCCCCTTACTTTGGTGGTCAGTGAGAAGATTGCCATTTTTTTACAGTGATGGTAAGAATAGCCCCCTTATAGAGAGTTATAAAGATCATTGATGTCATACCACTGGCTCCTCCAAGTGGCATTGGCTCAGAAGCATGTAGGGACCATCAAACAGGAGATAAATCAGCCACAGCTCAAGGAACCCCTAGCCATCTCTGGAGGAACCCTGGTTGAGAATGGCTGCTCTAGTGATATAAAGATCTATATGTAAGAATCAGGACCTCCTTCTTACTGCTGGTGATCCCTCTAGTTATATAAAGATCTATATAGAGAAATCCTAGACCTCCCTTCTACTGCTGGGGGTCCCTCTTGTGATAATTTAAGATCTATATAAAGGATCAGGACCTCCTTTCCCCCCATTGAGGATCCCTCTAATGATAAACATCTGTATAGGACAGTGATGGCGAACATTGGCACCCCAGATGTTTTGGAACTTCATTTCCCATCATGCTCATACACTCTGCAGTGTAGTGGAATGTAGTTCCAAAACATCTGGAGTGGCAAGGTTCACCATCGCTGGTACGGGATAATCAGGCTCCTGCTGGTGTTCCATGATTCACATGCATCTTCAACTGAAGAAGGACCAAAGAAAAGATGGGGGTCTCCAAGTCGAACAGCCGCTTTGTAGGCAGCAGTGGACAATTGTTTTGAGTTCCTGGTTTAGACATTCCATGGTGCAAGAACTTGTTTTTTGTCATCAAGAATTAATTAAGAATTAAGATTAATCTGCTGTAACAGGAAGTGGAAAGCCCTAAGCAAGAAAGATTACACACAAAATACACAGTAGATCATTCTAAGGAAATGAGGCAGATGTGGTCAATTACATCAAGGAGCAGTAAATAATTATTTATTCAGATGCGTCATATTCATGTAATTCGTATTGTTCTTCATGAATTTATAACGTTTAAAAAATGTCAGAGGTAGTCTGGATAGCCTCCTGAGTGGCACCCTCCAGAGGGTTTTGGGTGCCAGTGGAGGACATCAGCTATTGCATCATAGTCCACTGAAGGTTCAAAGCCTTCTGGTCTTACACAGCCGTGGTGTTACTGTGCCACCAGAACTCATCCAGGTCCCGTAGGGTCACCCGTGGCTGACGGGCGACGACTTCATCCCATTCTGGGGAGAATGCAGGAAGCCGGAGTGGATTCACTGCTGGTCCCTCCTCCAATAGCAGAGTGGATTGGCTGTGAGAGATTGGAGGCGAGGCCCATAAATCCATGGCCGTGGGTGCCGTCGGCGTGATCCTGCTCCGCCGTGACCTCTTCTGGGACATTTGGGAGACTTTGTAGGACAGTACAACGCAGGTCACCATGAATATGGCAGTGACCAATGCCAGGAAGAACATGATGATTAGACACTGGCTGCAAGGCTGTCGAAGCAACGGCGGGTCCACATCGGTGGGGGCACTCCCAGGGATGGTGGCAAAGTCGGCCATGATTATGGAGACCGGAAACCTGGGACAGGAGACAAATAACAAGGAATGTCAATGAACACTTTCAACTAAACCAGTCAATAGAAAAATACTGTATATGGGCTGTCATTGATGCAAGTTGCCTGGCTGTCATACATACATGCAAAAACAATGTATACAGTACATTTCCTTTAGGGCTTATTTACACTTGCTTAAAAATATGGTATTTGACATGCTTTTTTAAAGCACTCTGAATTAAATTAAACTAAATAAAATGGTAAGCTTACAGTCCTGTTCACACATTGTGTTTGCCTTGCTTCAAAAATTATACCCCATGTCGCTTTCTTCTTGGTGCTTCAAAGCATTTCCAAAGCTTCTATACAAGTCTATGATTGACAACGCTCGCTAACAGCACTTGAAGCTTTTGAGAGGCTTTTATTCAGAGTTAGTTGGCTTTGTTTTGGAGGTATTACGGTTATGAGATATCCCAGGATGCACTGGGACACCAACAAGCGAACTGCAAAGGCGTCACCAGCAGTCACTCCCGGTTCATGTGCTTATATTCTGGAAGAGGCTGGTGCAGACGTCACATCTGGTGTGCAGAGCGGGGTCTGGACTGGAGCGGAGCAACTAGCAGACAGCACATGTGGTGTGCAACATGCGAACGCTATAGTGGAAGGTGAACAGGACTGGAGAGCAAGGACTGGGCTGCGTAGGATCAGCAGAGCGGGGGGACCAGAGCAGGAGAAACTAGCAGATGTGACACGTGGTGCATACCTCAAAACTTCTCGAAATGGGAATGAGGGACACCTATTAGCAAAAGTATGCAGGCATAGGACACACCCCCTGCCACGCCCCCTTAAAGGAGAATTGTACAAAAAAAATGATTGGTTAAACCCACAAGTGCTTTTTACCACTACTATTCCTTTCTATTGGCTGTTAGTATATACAAATGCAGCCATTTAGAGATTGGATGAAAGGTTTAACACTTTTTGATAGAAAAATAGTGCATTTTATATACAGGGGCGTGGTTGGATGTTTGAGCAAACCGGAAGTGACGCAAGGAGCGTGTTTTACATGTGTTTTGCACTTCCAAGCCTGTTTTTATCTATTCATATGTAAGAATCCATTTGGCATTTTAATAAATGTTGATTGTTCCTACATATTACACTATGGGAGGCCCTCTTTTATGCTTTCTTTAATGGTTGATACCGAATGGTAACCGTGTCACCGCGTGGTCCGGAGGAAATTTGGTCTATACCAGAGGGAAACTAGAGCCCGACAGATCACCATCCACACTCCGAATTCCCCATACCCCACCAATTGGAAATACGTGCGCTGTGTACCTGGTCCCATCACAGGATATCCTTGAGGCTTACTATACTCCATATGGAGGTAAGAGCTCTGTTAGGTGGCTGCATAGTCACAAAGATATATTTAAGAAGCATTTCTGTTTATTATTTAGAAGATTTGTCACACTTGTGGACATTACTTATTGTCACCGCCAATATCACGTGGTAGTCCGGATTTCGGACAACTTGGACTTGATTATTATATTTCACATTTTTGGATTGTGTTTCCTTTTGTTTTTTTGTTATACGTTTTGGGTCACTTCATTTAATTACTTATTGGATAGATGTTCTTTAGCATTTGGTATACATCTCTGAAACTCACGCAGATCACTTTATCCATAATTTTATATACAACTATATAGATCAGACCAAAATGAGGGACAAATGAGGTGGAATGAGGGACAGAGGGACATTGCTCCAAATCAGGGACAGTCCCTCCAAACCAGGGACATTTGGGACCTATGCATGGTGTGCAGCAGAGCTGTAAATTACTACTGAGTGAGGGATCATCAGAGCTGGGGGTAATATTGAGCAGGTGATCTGCTGAACGAGGGTACTAATATGCTGTGGATCTGCAGAACGAGGGTACTGATAAGCTTGGTGTCTGCAGAACGAGGGAAATGATATTCTGCAGATCTGCATAATGAGGGTACTAATATGCTGCAGAACTGCAGAACCAGGGTACCGATAAGCTGCAGATCTGCAGAACGAGGGTACTGGTAAGCTTGGTGTGTGCAGAACAAGGGTACTAATATGCTGCAGATCTGCAGAGTGAGGGTCTGCAGAATGAGATCTGCAGAGCTTGGTGTTGGCAGAATGAGGGTACTGATAAGCTGTGGATCTGCAGAATGAGGGTACTAATATGCTGCGGATCCGAAGAACGAGGGTACTAATATGCTGTGGATCTGCCGAACGAGGGTACTAATATGCTGAGGATCTGCAGAACAAGGGTACTGATAAGCTTGGTGTCTGCAGAATGGGAGTACTGATACGCTGCAGATATGCAGAACAAGGGTACTAATATGCTGCAGATCTGCAGAGTGAGGGTCTGCAGAACAAGATCTGCAGAGCTTGGTGTTGGCAGAATGAGGGTACTGATAAGCTGAGGATCTGCAGAATGAGGGTACTAATATGCTGCGGATCCGAAGAACGAGGGTACTAATATGCTGAGGATCTGCAGAATGAGGGTACTGGTAAGCTGTGGATCTGCAGAACGAGAGTACTAATATGCTACAGATCTGCAGAACGAGGGTATTGATAGGCTTGGTGTCTGCAGAACGAGGGTACTAATATGCTGTGGATCTGCAGAACGAGGGAACTGATATGCTGCAGATCTGCAGAATGAGGGTAATAATATACTGTGGATCTGCAAAACGAGGGTAGTAATATACTGCGGCTCTGCAGAACGAGGGAACTGATATGCTGCAGATCTGCAGAATGAGGGTAATAATATACTGTGGATCTGCAGAACGAGGGAACTGATATGCTGCAGATCTGCAGAACGAGGGTAATAATATACTGCGGATCTGCAGAACGAGGGTAATAATATACTGCGGATCTGCAGAACGAGGGTAATAATATACTGCGGCTCTGCAGAACGAGGGTATTGATAGGCTTGGTGTCTGCAGAACGAGGGTACTAATATGCTGTGGATCTGCAGAACGAGGGTAGTAATATACTGCGGCTATGCAGAACGAGGGAACTGATATGCTGCAGATCTGCAGAATGAGGGTAATAATATACTGTGGATCTGCAGAACGAGGGTAGTAATATACTGCGGCTATGCAGAACGAGGGAACTGATATGCTGCAGATCTGCAGAATGAGGGTAATAATATACTGTGGATCTGCAGAACGAGGGAACTGATATGCTGCAGATCTGCAGAACGAGGGTAATAATATACTGCGGATCTGCAGAACGAGGGTAATAATATACTGCGGCTCTGCAGAACGAGGGTATTGATAGGCTTGGTGTCTGCAGAACGAGGGTACTAATATGCTGTGGATCTGCAGAACGAGGGAACTGATATGCTGCAGATCTGCAGAATGAGGGTAATAATATACTGTGGATCTGCAGAACGAGGGTAGTAATATACTGCGGCTCTGCAGAACGAGGGAACTGATATGCTGCAGATCTGCAGAATGAGGGTAATAATATACTGTGGATCTGCAGAACGAGGGAACTGATATGCTGCAGATCTGCAGAACGAGGGTAATAATATACTGCGGATCTGCAGAACGAGGGTAATAATATACTGCGGATCTGCAGAACGAGGGTAATAATATACTGCGGCTCTGCAGAACGAGGGAACTGATATGCTGCAGATCTACAGAACGAGGGTAATAATATACTGTGGATCTGCAGAACGAGGGTAGTAATATACTGCGGCTCTGCAGAACGAGGGAACTGATATGCTGCAGATCTGCAGAACGAGGGTAATAATATACTGTGGATCTGCAGAACGAGGGAACTGATATGCTGCAGATCTGCAGGACGAGGGTAATAATATACTGCGGATCTGCAGAACGAGGGTAATAATATACTGCGGATCTGCAGAACGAGGGTAATAATATACTGCGGCTCTGCAGAACGAGGGAACTGATATGCTGCAGATCTGCAGAACGAGGGTAATAATATACTGTGGATCTGCAGAACGAGGGTAGTAATATACTGCGGCTCTGCAGAACGAGGGAACTGATATGCTGCAGATCTGCAGAACGAGGGTAATAATATACTGTGGATCTGCAGAACGAGGGAACTGATATGCTGCAGATCTGCAGAACGAGGGTAATAATATACTGCGGATCTGCAGAACGAGGGTAATAATATACTGCGGCTCTGCAGAACGAGGGAACTGATATGCTGCAGATCTGCAGAACGAGGGTAATAATATACTGCGGATCTGCAGAACGAGGGTAATAATATACTGCGGATCTGCAGAACGAGGGTAATAATATACTGCGGATCTGCAGAACGAGGGTAATAATATACTGCGGCTCTGCAGAACGAGGGTAATAATATACTGCGGATCTGCAGAATGAGGGTAATAATATACTGCGGATCTGCAGAACGAGGGTAATAATATACTGCGGATCTGCAGAACGAGGGTAATAATATACTGCGGCTCTGCAGAACGAGGGTAATAATATACTGCGGCTCTGCAGAACGAGGGTAATAATATACTGCGGCTCTGCAGAACGAGGGTATTGATAGGCTTGGTGTCTGCAGAACGAGGGTACTAATATGCTGTGGATCTGCAGAACGAGGGTAGTAATATACTGCGGCTATGCAGAACGAGGGAACTGATATGCTGCAGATCTGCAGAATGAGGGTAATAATATACTGTGGATCTGCAGAACGAGGGTAGTAATATACTGCGGCTATGCAGAACGAGGGAACTGATATGCTGCAGATCTGCAGAATGAGGGTAATAATATACTGTGGATCTGCAGAACGAGGGAACTGATATGCTGCAGATCTGCAGAACGAGGGTAATAATATACTGCGGCTCTGCAGAACGAGGGTATTGATAGGCTTGGTGTCTGCAGAACGAGGGTACTAATATGCTGTGGATCTGCAGAACGAGGGAACTGATATGCTGCAGATCTGCAGAATGAGGGTAATAATATACTGTGGATCTGCAGAACGAGGGTAGTAATATACTGCGGCTCTGCAGAACGAGGGAACTGATATGCTGCAGATCTGCAGAATGAGGGTAATAATATACTGTGGATCTGCAGAACGAGGGAACTGATATGCTGCAGATCTGCAGAACGAGGGTAATAATATACTGCGGATCTGCAGAACGAGGGTAATAATATACTGCGGATCTGCAGAACGAGGGTAATAATATACTGCGGCTCTGCAGAACGAGGGAACTGATATGCTGCAGATCTACAGAACGAGGGTAATAATATACTGTGGATCTGCAGAACGAGGGTAGTAATATACTGCGGCTCTGCAGAACGAGGGAACTGATATGCTGCAGATCTGCAGAACGAGGGTAATAATATACTGTGGATCTGCAGAACGAGGGAACTGATATGCTGCAGATCTGCAGGACGAGGGTAATAATATACTGCGGATCTGCAGAACGAGGGTAATAATATACTGCGGATCTGCAGAACGAGGGTAATAATATACTGCGGCTCTGCAGAACGAGGGAACTGATATGCTGCAGATCTGCAGAACGAGGGTAATAATATACTGTGGATCTGCAGAACGAGGGTAGTAATATACTGCGGCTCTGCAGAACGAGGGAACTGATATGCTGCAGATCTGCAGAACGAGGGTAATAATATACTGTGGATCTGCAGAACGAGGGAACTGATATGCTGCAGATCTGCAGAACGAGGGTAATAATATACTGCGGATCTGCAGAACGAGGGTAATAATATACTGCGGCTCTGCAGAACGAGGGAACTGATATGCTGCAGATCTGCAGAACGAGGGTAATAATATACTGTGGATCTGCAGAACGAGGGAACTGATATGCTGCAGATCTGCAGAACGAGGGTAATAATATACTGCGGATCTGCAGAACGAGGGTAATAATATACTGCGGCTCTGCAGAACGAGGGAACTGATATGCTGCAGATCTGCAGAACGAGGGTAATAATATACTGCGGATCTGCAGAACGAGGGTAATAATATACTGCGGATCTGCAGAACGAGGGTAATAATATACTGCGGATCTGCAGAACGAGGGTAATAATATACTGCGGCTCTGCAGAACGAGGGTAATAATATACTGCGGATCTGCAGAATGAGGGTAATAATATACTGCGGATCTGCAGAACGAGGGTAATAATATACTGCGGATCTGCAGAACGAGGGTAATAATATACTGCGGCTCTGCAGAACGAGGGTAATAATATACTGCGGATCTGCAGAACGAGGGTAATAATATACTGCGGCTCTGCAGAACGAGGGTAATAATATACTGCGGATCTGCAGAATGAGGGTAATAATATACTGCGGATCTGCAGAACGAGGGAATTGATAAGCTGTGGATCTTTTTTTAACCAAAAATATGTAGCTGAATACATATTAGCCTAAGTTGATGAAGAAATTCGATTTTTTTCCATTTTTTTTTATAGGATGTATTTTATAACAGAGAATAAAAATATTGTTTTTTATTATTATTTTTTTCAAAGTTGTCAGTAATTTGTTGTTTATAGCGCAAAAAAAAAAAAAAAAAAACACACAGGTGATCAAATATCACCAAAAGAAAGCTTTTTGTGGGGAAAAGGGGACATCAATTTTATTTGTGTACAGCGACGCATGACCGCACAATTGTCAGTTAAAGTAACGCAGTGCCGTATCGCAAAAAAATGACCTGGTCATGAAGGGGGGTAAATCTTCCAGAGGGCAAGTGGTTAAAGCAAATAGAAAATCAACACACACGGGGTGTTTGTCAAGCTTCATTAAAGCTTTAAAAAAGCATCACCGAAAGCATCACACACACATCAGAAAAGCATGTTGCAGTGGTAAGCGCTTTATTGTGTATTAAAGTGGTTGTAAACCCTAATGCCCCGTACGCACGGTCGGAAATTCCGATGGAAAAAGTCCGATCCTATTATGTTGTCGGAGAATCCGATTGTCTGTGTGGGCTCTATCGGACTTTTTCCATCGGAATTTCCGACGGAAAAAGTTTGAGAGCTGGATCTAAAATTTTCCGACAACAAAATCCGATCGGACTTTTTCCGATCGCGTGTAGAGAATTCCGACGCACAAAGTGCCACGCATGCTCAGAAAAAATTTGGAGGCGAAAGCTATTGGCTACTGGCCTCTACGTAGTCCCGTCATACGTTTTGTACGTCACCTCGTTCCGACAACTTTGTGCGACCGTGTGTATGCAACACAAGTTTCGGCCAAAATCTGTCGGAAAAAATCAGACGGATTTTGTGGTCGGAATTTCTGATCGTGTGTATGGGGCATTACACACCACTTTTCCCTATAGGTAAGCCTATAATAAGGCTGACCTGTAGGTATTGGAAATATCTCCTAAAACGGTTTTGGAGATATTTGCCATATACGCTTGCACCGATGTCATCAGCGCATGTGCACTGAAGAAAGGGCACAATCGTGATGTTTCTAAGGGGCTCGTGCCATGACCGGCGGCTCCTACGCGCATGCGCGGGAGTGACGTCACGCGACTCTGGCCAGTCAGAGTCCACGGCCTCGGAAGGAAAAGGGGTGAAGATGGATGCGGCCACCAGCAGGGACATCGCGAGCTTCATTTGCAGGTAAGTGCAACGTAATGGGCTAGTATGTGATGCATACTAGCCCCTTATGCTCTTACTTTGCAGGGGAATAAAGAGGAAGTAAAACCCATCAGGCTTTACTTCCTCTTTAGGCCTCTTGCACACTGCAGCTTGAAAATGCTCAGTACAGCTTATTTTTATTTATTTTTTACTAAAATACAGCCCATTAATTGTAATGTGCCTATGCGCACAGGCGTGTAAACAAGCGCCGTGTATTCTTCCATAAAAAACAAAAAAATTGAAAATTCGGCATTTTTGGTTAGTAATTTACGCCTCATTCGCGCAAATTGACATGGACAATCCGGGAACAAGCTCTTTATATTAAAGAGAGTGTTTTCACTACAGAAACGCCCAAAAACGCTAATGCGGCAAAACGCATATCACGCGATATTACCGCAAAGTTCGAGGAAATGGAAAATTTCAGTAAAAAAACTTGAATTTTATAAATTTCAGTAAAAAACGTGAATTCACTGACGTGAATTTTAGGGCAAACAAACACAATAAATTACCCAGATTTTTGGTCAAATATAAAAGACAAGATTGTACCGAGTAAATAGATACCCAACATGGTAAACCTTGAATTTCTGTGCGCTCGTGAAATGGCGACAAACTTCAGTCCCTTATATTTTCTATAGGCGACGCTTCAAAAGCCCCCTATAGGTCATCAGCTTAGTGTTACTGAGGATGTCTGGTGCTAGAATTATTGCTCTCACTCCGGCGTATGCAGTGATATGTAACGTGTATCACAATCAACGTTTTCACGTGTAGGCGCCCCGATGCAGGCGTTTACATTTGTGCGTGTGTGTATATATGGGGGCTCAACATTTTTTTGGGGGGAGGAGATTTTATGCGCTTGGGTGTAACTTTATTTTTTTGCAAGAAAAAACTTTTTTTTTTCACCATATAGGGGACAAAAAGTCCCCTATGTGACGATTTTTAGGCCTCGTGTACACAAGACGTTTTTACAACCTCTCCTGAACGATTTAACTTGACAGATAGTAACCCACGTTTAAAACTTCCTTTCTTCGCGATTACATGCCGCGTTTAGCTGCGTTTTGCCGCGTTTGCGTTTAGATGCATTTTTTTTTTCTAGTTTTTTTTTACAAAATAGCCAAAAAGGAAAAATGCCTGTAAACAAAAGCCGGGTTTAGTCGTGTTTAGAAGCACTTGGTGCTTGAAGTGCCTCTAAAATCAGCTTTTGAACCCATTTTTTGGCGTTCCAAAAAAAAAAAACTCTAAACTCCACAGCCTAGAAAGGACTATAAAACGCCCCCCGTGTACATGTACTGATAAGATAACAGAGGAGAGTTCAGGGGCAGTTGAACAAAATGCCCAACTGCTCCTAAATGTCCGTTTAGCAGCAGCAGTGTACATGAGGCCTTAGGTGACAGGTTCTCTTTATTGAGACATTCAGGGTCTAAAAGACCCCCGATGTCTCCTCTGGGCCCCACTGAATGTTTTGCAATGCAGATCGCGTTGAAAAGCATCCTTTCTCGGCAAAGCGAGCCGGGGACACCGAGAGCTTGACCCCGAAGTGACGTCAGAGAGAAGAACGGGAGGATAGCAGACTTGTGTGCGCTCTTCTCCTTCCCCTCCAGGAGTTTCCTGGAGGGGAAGGACACCCGCCATGGAGTTTCTGAGCCATGGTCAAGCAGAGCCTGGCAAGCATAATGGAGCGCCGTGGGGGTGGGGGCAGGAGTGCCGTATGTGAGTGATCCGCCCGACCTGGTGCCGAAAGGGTTAAAGGCGACTACAGGAATAGCTCCCAACTGTCCCGGATTTCGAGGGACTGTCCCGATTTGGAGCAATGTCCCTCTTTCCTCCTCATTTGTCCCTCATTTTGCTCTGATCTATGTAGTTGTACATAAAATGCACTTTTTATCTATCAAAAAGTGTTTCTCAGTGCTAAGACATTGCTACCAGTGCTTGTTCATCTCCTTCCACTCTATCCTGTGACACCCGCCATGCCTGTTCTGGGCCCACAGGTAGGAAAACAGAGCCCGGGATACATGGCATGGGGATTAGGGTTGCCACCTGTCCAGGATTCACCCGGACAGTTCGGGTTTGGAATCATGTGTCCGGGTTTCAGACTGCCTGAAACCCGGACACATTATTTAGACTGGACTATGGCTTCCCAGCAGGGTTGCTGGCTGCAGTTGTCTAAGCTGAGAGTGTCTATTACACTCTCTTTCATGCTGCCCAAAGCCAGAACTAACAATCCCCCCACATATAGATGGGAGAGGAGAGAGGGCTTGATCTGCACCTCTTCCTCCCGGCTCTACCCCTCTGGGTCTGCCCACACTCCTCAGAAAAGGAAAGTGTGGGTTGGAAATTTGAAGTTCAGCAGCCTCAGATACACCTGGATGAGAGGTGCTGACTGCCAAGGGGTGAGTGAGCTCACCATCCATCCCCGTCTGTGACTGAAGTCTCCTGCCTCTGAGTGGGTACACTAAGGTAAATCGGGGTTCTCAGAGCACCCCTTATATCAGAGCTCCCTTTTACACCTGAGGCCACGGTATTCCCCCTTCAATCTGAGTCTTCTCCATACATCAGAGTTCTCAGTGTCCCCCCTTAAATCAGGGTTCGCAGAGGATCCCTTATGTCAGATTCCCCAGAGTTATCCCTTACATCAGAGTCTGCAGAGTCCCCCCTTACAGTGAAAGGAAACGCTACAAGTTCAGATATAAAAGGGGGAACTCTGTGGACTCTGATGTAACTTCATATGATTAGAAATGTTATTTAATAGCAAAATATATGTATATTTTATTCTACAATTGGCTTGAAGAAAAGGTGGCAACCCTAATGGGGATCCCATGAGGGGGTTGTAGTCCAAATCGCTTCCATCAGATAGCCGACATTTAGTTTAACTTGTACTGTGTATTTAAAGCGGAGGTCCACCCTAAAGTGGACCTTCCGCTCATTGGAATCCTCCCCCCCTCCGGCGCCACAATTGGCACCTTTCAGGGGGGAGGGGGGTGCAGATACCTGTACAGTACAGGTATCTGCACCCACTTCCGGGATAGCTCTCTGCGGAAAGGGGCGTAGATTACGCCCCTTTCCGAAAGTCCCCCGCTGCCTGCTGGGAAACACACAGATCCCAGAGGCAGCGGGGACCGTCCTTATTGCGCAGCGCGATTCGCGCATGCGCAGTAGGGAACCGGGAAATGAACCTGAAAGGCTCCACTTCCTGATTCCCATACCCAAGATGGCGGCGGCAGCACCCGAGAGACGATCGAGAGATCGGCTTCGGGTGCCGACATCGCGGGCGCGCTGGACAGGTAAGTGTCACTATTTTAAAAGTCAGCAGCTGCAGTATTTGTAGCTGCTGGCTTTTAAAAAAAAAAAAAAAAACGCGGAGTCCCGCTTTAACCACTTCCGGACCGCCTGCCGTCAATATATGACGGTTCTTTGACGTTAAATACTGTTATTATGGCAGCAGATAACTGCCACAACCCCGGTATTTTCTTCAACTGTGGGCGGTCCGCTTTAAGATAAAAGTGGTCTCCACGGCGGAGAGCTCACTTTTACCGTAGCTGCCGTAGCGGCGGAGACAATCCGATCCTTTCCCCTGCTTGCCACTAAGTCGAGTAAGGAACGATGGCCCCCACCCGACTCTGTGCTGTTGGATGACGGCAGCGACATCAAGCATCACTTTTGCCCAATGGCATTAAAGGAACAATTTCTTTTAATGGAAAAAAAAAGACTAGTGTAAAATGAAAAGTGTAAATGTGAGGACTTTTTGACCCCAGATCTCACATTATAAGGGATGTTTACATTCCTTGTAATAGGAATAAAAGTGATCCAAATATATTTTTTTTAAAAGGGCAGTGTAAAAATAAAAAATAAGACGTAAAATAAATAAGATTTTTTTTTTTAATGCCCTTGTCCCTCTGAGCTCATATGCAGAAGTGAACACATAGGTAAGTCGTGCCCACATATGAAAACGGTGTTCAAACCACACATGCGATTGTTAGAGCGAGAGCAATAATTCTAGCAAAAGACCAACTCTGTAACTCTAAACTGGTAGAAATTTTTAAACGTTGCCTATGGAGATTTTTAAGTACCAAAATTTGTTGCCATTTCAGCGGGCGCAATTTAAAGTGTGACATGTTGGGTATCAATTTACTTAGCGTAACATCATATTTCACAATATAGAAAAAAATTGGGCTAACTTTGCGTTATTATTTCTTATTTCTTAATAAAGTTCTTATTTTTTAATTTAAAAAAAAAAGTGTATTAAAAAAAAAAAGTGCGTTTGTAAGACTGCTGTGCGAATACAGTGTAACATAAAAGTATTGCACTGACTGCCATTTTATTCTCTAGGGTGTCTGAAAAATATATATATAATGTTTAGGGGTTCTAAATGTTTTTCTAGCAAATAAAACTGATTTAAACTTGTAAACGACAGGTATCAAAAATAGGCCTGGTCCTTAAAGGGGTTGTAAAGGTAAACATTTTTCACCTTAAGGCCTCTTTCACACTACCGATCCGTTCAGGTCCGCTTGTCAGTTTTTCAAACTGACCTGGGGCGGACTGACCATTTGGCTACTCGGGCACTGCCCGGGGGTCCCATAAGGGTTGCCAGCCTCAGTAAAACCAGGGACAGTATGTAAAAATTTGTGTTTTCTTTTACATCTGTCTCTGAAATGTCTCTTACCAACATCCTTTTGGTCTAAAAATCCAGAAATTATAGCTGCCCCACCTCTCCAGTACCTTCTCAGCCAATAGAAACATGCCTGTGTATACTGTGTGTACATGTATGTGTAACCTGTGTGATTGTATACTGTGTGTATACTGTGTGGCCCCATAATCTCTTATTGCCTGGGGGGCCCATTATTTCCTATTGCCCAGGGGCCCCATAACCTCCTATTGCCCGGGGGCCCCATGAGTTGTCAGTCCGCCCCTGCCTGAACGGATGCTCCATAGAGGTCTATGGAGCGTCGGATGTCAGCGCTGACATGTCTGCTGACATTCCGACCCGCTCCGATCCGAAAAAGTGTGACGGAGGAAAAAAACTACTTTTCAATCCATCATCGGATCATGGCTCGCGCTGCTGTCAATCACATTCAATGATGCGGCACGCCGGGGGGCGGGGCCAAGTGATACAGTGTCCGGCTATGGCCGCCAGCTGTATCACGGGAGCGCGATCGCAAGCACTCCTCACCATACAAGGGAGCTCGCATGAACATGAGGGGGGGGGAGGCAAGACAGCCGCTGAGGGACCACAGAAGGCCAGGTTTGGGGCCACTCTGTGCAAAACAAGCTGCACATTGGAGGTAAGTATAACATGTTTGTTATTTAAAAAATAAAATAAATACCTTTACAACCCCTTTAAGTGGTTAAATACCCCCCCACTACTACCAATAGTTAAAAAAACGTAGGCTTACCTTTTTTTTTTGCTTACTGCCCCTCTTACCCTAACCACAAGTGTAAACCAGGTCTGAATTGAAAAACTAAACTACCCTAAAAACATCCACTCCAGAAATACAAAAATGTTTTAAAATAAAAAAATAAAAATAAAAAATATATATATATCATTTTTTTTTATAACAAATTGGGTTTAACGGAAATCACTTGATCATCCCTAATAGGAGCATATATACAGAGTGTGTATACACACACACACACACACACACACACACACACAGTTACACTGTAGCGAGCTGTGTCCTGGACCTCAGTATGGACATCTTCTCTGTGATTACATCCCAATGCAGCAATGTCTTATCTGGGCTGAGTATTCATCGTACTGGTAAGTATGGGGCATTTTTATTAAGCAGTCAATGTGACTTTCACCGAACAGTCACTGGTGAAGAATCAGTCGCTGTTACTGAATACACATGAACGAGGAAGATTTGTGTTAAATGTCAGCTTTCTATATCCATCCTATGTACACAGAGCCTCCCCTATGAGCTTCTCGCTGGGGCTGCACCATACACACACTGCAGTGCAGCAGACACATCTCAGAGTCATTGTCCATGCCACTCTACAGCTGCAGAACACAATCAAATCGCAGAATAATTGTTATCATACCTTATTGAAAGGTCCCCTCGTCTCCGCTCCAGTGAAGGTTTAGGGTAGAGGGCGGTGGAAGAGGAAATTGCATCAAAACCACAAAACGTCTGTGTAAAGAAAACTTCCGTCACCATCTCTGAAACCACGTGAGAGGAAGCGTGACGCGCGGCATCCGTACTGTCTGGTCGTCATGCACCTGTCACTAAAACTTCGAGACACCTCGCAGTCAGGGCACCTGAGTTATTGCTGGAAGAGGAGAACATTTCCCTTCTCCCAGTGATCATGCTGTACATTGTAACTTTGTAGCAAGACACAAGATGAGAGGCTGCAGCAGGGGTTGGCCTGTGGTAGAAATTTGTGCACACAGCCAAAAGCTGCAGAGGCACCAGGAATGACATACTTGTGAGCCAGATTGCATCAAAAGATTTGCCATGTGGGAATAACTTTACACCCCTGCATTTTTTTTCTTTGCACAATGCACCCCTATTTTTTTTTTTTATTGTACTATAACCTGGATGAAGCCTATTTTTTACAGGCGAAACGTGTTTTTTTTGTTTGTTTGTTTTTTACAGGCGAAACATGTAGGTTTTTCTCTTTGTTTGTGGGGATACATGGCTTTTGTGGGGTAATAACACCTGGGACTAATGAGAGACAAACAGCGGTTGATGTGGTGGGCAGCAGCAATCCATATTAAGTGACTGTATTGAGCCTATAGATTTGACAGCAATCTTACCTAGAGTCAGAATATTAGACTACCAGCACAGGCAGTGTTGTGAATGCATTGATTGAAAGCAAGCTGCAGAATTGTCAGTATAGGGCAGTGATGGAGAACCTTTGCACCCCATATGTTTTGGAACTACATTTCCCATGATGCTCAGCTACACTGCAGAGTGCAAGAGCATCATGGGAAATGTAGTTCCAAAACATCTGGCGTGTCAAGGTTCTCCATCTCTGATATAGGGGATCTGTCAAAAACAGTGTGGCACTGGGGGGGGGGGGGGAGGAGATGAGCGGAAGTTCCACTTTTGGGTGGAACTCCGCTTTAAGTGTATTAATATACATTCTTACACACCCTATTTTATATATAAGTTAATAGAAGCTTATGTTTTAGACCTCTTGTATGTATTTTTGAGCATTTTCACGCATATGTGTCCATGCAATTGTCAAGCAGATTTGCAGAACTTATTCTCGCGTTTATGTTCTGCACAATATGCAAATGGGTATTTGCACACAAATTAAATTACTGAGCAAAAATGCAATTTAACTTTTTTTTTTTTTTTTTTTACTGAAGAATGCACAGCGCTTATTTACACTAATTGTAAACCCTTACAAACCACTTTGACCTACAGGTAAGCCTAGATTAAGGCTCACCTGTAGGTCCAAGAAATATCTCCTAAACCTATACGGTTTAGGAGATATTTGCCCGAAGACGGGCACCGCTATCTACGGCGCATGTGCCGTAGACAGCGGCGCACAGGCGCACTGAGTGGGGCATCGTCGATGACGGCAATGCCACGAGTCTCGGCTCGCTGCTCCGGCGAATGACAGCGCCGGGGCAGCGAGACCCACCAAGAAGATGGACGCTCGGAACTACAGGGGACAGCGGTGATTTCGCTGGCTCCTGTGTCAGGTAAGTGACACATAATGGACTACTATGCGATGCATAGTAGTCCATTATGCTTTACCTTTACAGGGAATGAAAGAGGAAGTAAACCCATCAGGGTTTACTTCCTCTTTAAATATTATTTATTTATTATTACATATTATTTATTTATAATGACTTTTAGGGGGTTATTTACTAAAGGCAAATCCACTTTGCACTTGGAAGTGAAGTCGCTGAAGATCTGTGGGGGTCATGCAAGGAAAAAAAAACAGCATTTTAGCTTGCACATGATTGGATGATAAAATCAGCAGAGCTTCCCCTCATTTCATATCTACCCCTTAGATTTAGAGCGACTGCACTTCCAAGTGCACTTTCAGTGCAAAGTGGATTTGCCTTTCGTAAATAACCCCCTTAGTTATTTTTGTAATTTATACTTATTTATTCATATATTATAATTTTTTTTTTTTTTTTTAACATTTTTGCATTTGAGCAGAAAGTTGCGCAAAAACACACAAATCGCTCATCTCCATTTATTTCTACGGGAATAAAAATCCACAAATCTGCTCAATTTGAGCTAAAAAAAAAATAAAAAAATAAAAAAAAACTCCAGAACTTTTTTTGAGCTTCAGGCAATTCGTAGTGAAGATGTGAACCATCTCCATAGAGAATAATTGATTTATTTTTTTTCTCCTACAGCATTTCGGAGCTTCAAGCACCCCCCCGAGTGACAACACAGGAGCCTGATTAAAGCAGAGCTCCACCCAAAGGGGGTGCTTGTTGACACCCTCCCCCACTCCACTGCCATATTGGGACACTGTGTGTGTGTGTGTGTGTGTGTGTGTGTGTGTGTGTGTGTGTGTGTGTGTGTGTGGAACGGATACCTGTCAAAACCAAGTACCTGCCCCCCTTTCTGGCACGATCTATAAAATTTACAGCCCCCACCCCCCACTGCCTTCTGGGAGACACACAGGTCCCAGAAGACAGTGGGACCATTTAGAAAGTGCAGTGCGACTTGCGCATGCGCAGTAGGAAACAGGCTGTGAAGATACCAGCGCCTGCACCTGGAGCTGATGGATGAATTGCCTAGGGGTACAAACATCGTGGGCTCCCTCGACAGGTAAGTGTCCTTATATTAAAAGTCAGCAGCTACAGTATGTGTAACTGCTGAATTTTTTATTTTTTTAAAATTTTATTTATTATTTTTATTTTATTGCACCGACCGCCATTTTATTCTCTAGGGTGTTATTAAAAAAAAAAAAAAATTATATATATATATATATATATATATATATATATATATATATATAAATAAATAAAATGCTTGGAGGTTCCAAGTAATTTTCTAGCAAACAAAAAAAATAATTTTAACTTGTACACAGAGTCTGAAAAATAGGTCCGGTCCTTAAGTGGTTAATTAGATCAGCAGGTGTTAAGACATTGAAAACATCTGCAGTTGCATTGACATGTTAAAGATTATGTGATTTTTGTGATTGTGTTTAGTTCCTCACTGAAGCCTTGTTTATCGTGTGGTGGGATCGGTTCCCCCCGTGTGGTTTCCTGCAGCAAGGAAAAATATTGTACATACACATATAATACATCAACCCATAGAAAGGCCAAAGAAACAGATTATCCACTTCCAGACCGGGCATTTTCTGGCACTTTTTTATTCACATGTAACAATCAGTTTTTTTTTTTGTGTGTTTTTGCTAGTGTAGCGCTGGTATTTTCAATGCCGACGCTATTATTTTTGTAAATTTAAAGTGGTGTTTAAAATTCTTAAAAATAATAATAAAAAAAAAAATAATTGGAAAAAATATATTTTTTTTACTTACCTCTAAATACCTGTTGCTAGGGGGTCCCTCGTAGTCTGCCTTCTTCCTTGCCCGGGCTGGTGACATCACTTCCCCTTGCGCTGCACAGTCATCTGGGACCTGTCACATGTCCCAGGTGACTGTGCGGCGTATCACAGCGCCCTGCACCGCTCGCACATGCGCAGTGGGTGCCCGGCTGTGAAGCCACAGCCGGGTGCCCACAGTACGAATGACGTCGCCGCGAGCGGAGTGGGGGAACGAGGAGGGGGCTTCGTTACCCCCACATCGCTGGACCCTGGGACAGGTAAGTGTCCGATTATTAAAAGTCAGAAGCTGCAGTATTTGTAGCTGCTGACTTTTAATTTTTTTTTATTTAATTTTTATTTTTTTTAGGGGCACCCCACTTTGTCTGAAGCTGCAGTTTGGCTCAGACTAATTATTTCAAAGTTCTGGTTTCTGTACCAGTTCAGTTGGGTTGTGCTAGTTTCCACTTGGTAAAGAGAAGGGAAAGGGGGCAGAAAGGGGCAGCGGGACTTTACAGTGGTGTGAAAAAGTGTTTGCCCCCTTCCTCATTTCCTGTTCCTTTGCATGTTTGTCACACTTAAGTGTTTCGGAACATCAAACCAATTTAAACAATAGTCAAGGACAACACAAGTAAACACAAAATGCAATTTGTAAATGAAGGTGTTTATTATTAAAGGTGAAAAAAAATCCAAACCATCATGGCCCTGTGTGAAAAAGTGATTGCCCCCCTTGTTAAAACATACTATAACTGTGGTTGTCCACACCTGAGTTCAATTTCTCTAGCCACACCCAGGCCTGATTATTGCCACACCTGTTCACAATCAAGGCATCACTTAAATAGGAGCTGCTTGACACAGTGAGGTCCACCAGAAGATCCTTAAAAGCTACACATCATGCCGAGACCCAAAGAAATTCAGGAACAATTGAGAAAGAAAGTAATTGAGATCTATCAGTCTGGAAAGGGTTATAAAGCCATTTCCAAAGCTTTGGGAATCCAGCGAACCACAGTGAGAGCCATTATCCACAAATGGCGAAGACATGGAACAGTGGTGAACCTTCCCAGGAGTGGCCGGCCGCCAAAAAATTACCCCAAGAGCGCAGCGACGACTCATCCAAGAGGTCACAAAAGACCCCACAACAACGTCCAAGGAACTGCAGGCCTCACTTGCCTCAGTTAAGGTCAGCGTTCATGCCTCCACCATCAGGAAAAGACTGGGCAAAAATGGCCTGCATGGCAGAGTTCCAAGGAGAAAACCACTGCTGAGCAAAAAGAACATCAAAGCTCGTCTCAATTTCTCCACAACACATCTTGATGATCCCCAAGACTTTTGGGACAACATTCTGTGGACCGATGAGACAAAAGTGGAACTCTTTGGAAGGTGTGTGTCCAAGTATATCTGGTGTAGAAGGAACACTGCATTTCATAAAAAGAACATTATACCAACAGTAAAATATGGTGGTGGTAGTGTGATGGTCTGGGGCTGTTTTTCTGCTTCAGGACCTGGAAGACTTGCCGTGATAAAAGGAACTATGAATTCTGCTGTCTACCAAGAGATCCTGAAGGAGAATGTCCGACCATCTGTTCGTGTACTCAAGCTGAAACGAACTTGGGTTCTGCAGCAGGACAATGATCCTAAACACACCAGCAAGTCCACCACCGAATGGCTGAAGAAAAACAAAATGAAGACTTTGGAGTGGCCTAGCCAAAGTCCTGACCTGAATCCTATTGAGATGTTGTGGTATGACCTTAAAAAGGCCGTTCATGCTCGAAAACCCTCTAATGTAACTGAATTAGGACAATTCTGCAAAGATGAGTGGGCCAAAATTCCTCCAGGACGCTGTGAAAGCCTCATTGCACGTTATCGCAAATGCTTGGTTGCAGTTGTTGCTGCTAAGGGTGGCCCAACCAGTTATTAGGTTTAGGGGGCAATCACTTTTTCACACAGGGCCATGATGGTTTGGATTTTTTTTCACCTTTAATAATAAACACCTTCATTTACAAATTGCATTTTGTGTTTACTTGTGTTGTCCTTGACTATTGTTTAAATTGGTTTGATGTTCCGAAACACTTAAGTGTGACAAACATGCAAAGGAACAGGAAATGAGGAAGAGGGGGCAAACACTTTTTCACACCACTGTATATGAAACAAGATACTTGGGGTACATTAATTCAATCAATATATATTAAATTACTAATTTATTTTTTTCGAGTTTCCACTTGGCCGTGAGTGTCGCTGTCACCACCGGTAAGTGTTGGAAATGCAACAGGCTGAATGCATTGGGTACCCCTTTTACTCAGAAATAGCCCAGTGGGAGTGGTTCATCCGCTGTGCATTCTGGGTAAGGGTACTTAAGGTACAGGCTCCATATTTTTGGGGTTCGTTATCCTGACCTCATGGCCCTCCTGGCCTGAGGTGTGCGCTGCCTCTCTATGTCTCAGGGCCGGCTGGCCTGAGGCCTTGCAACTGAAAGGGTAGGCCCAAAAGTCTTGGGGCCGACCGATCCAGGGGTGGTCCTGTGCTGTCTGGCCTGCGGGGAGAAGCCAAGCGACTGGAGGATCCAGGAGAGGACTTTTCAGGAGAGGACTGAGCGACAAGGCTGGTATCTCTGGAAGAGCCTGGAGACTGAGTTGGAGGACGCATCCCGGGTCACCTACCACACAGTACCGTCGGATTGGATGAAAGAAACTGGTACTGTGTGTTTGATGTGGTCATTTTTTTTTTTGGAAAATTAAATATTTAAAGTAATTGTTTTTTTTTTTTTTTTAAAGGAAAAAAATATAAACAAACACACCGACCAGAGCAATATAATGTTACCATAGTAACATTATACTGCTATGGGGGAAGGGATGGTATTACCGAAGTATACCGTATATGCCGGTGTATAAGACGACCCCCTAATCTTACAGTTGTTTAAGCATTTTTTTCTTGTACTTACCGTATAAAAACGACCCCCTTCCAAGGCTTCCGACGTTTGATATTTCGTCCTTCTTGCTGGATCAGGAGCTGGCGCCATATCCTTCTTCCTGCTTTTGCTGGAGCCAATCACGGTGAGCGATGTATTCTATTAATGAATACAAAGCCTGCTTGGATTGGCAGAGGCTGTATCATCATCAGCGCGCGCCTCTGACTCTCAAACCCAAGGTTGTTACTCCAATCCGAGCAGGCTCTGTATTCATTTGAATACATCGCTCACCGGGATTGGCTCAGCGGTATATACTGTATGTAGCAGAGGCTAAATACAGTATTACCGAACCCTCAGCAGGTATCCGAGGGGCTGATCCGGCGTATAAGACGACCCCCGATTTTTGGCCAGTTTTTTTTTTTTTAAGTGTAAAAGGTCGTCTTATATGGTAAAACCATTGAATAAATCCCTTACAGGGAGGCAATGCCCTCTACTGTAATACCATCAGTGTTCACTAGATGGCAACCTCTGTGAACCCTTTATGTGTAATCAACAAACGCATTATAAGAATGATCACTCCTCCATACCGTACAGCTCAGCTTTAAAAAAAAAAAAAAAAAAAAAAAAAAAAAGGGACACAACATAGGGATGTGAGCATGTATTGCAGAGTCGTACTGTATGTTCTTTGCCTTAACATACACTTTGACAAAAATCAAAAAATAACTTTTAAAGTTAACATGTTAAAACTTATTATTGGGGGGTTCACGCAACTAAAAACGCTTTTTTTTTTATTTTTTAATCCCGATTTCTGCTTTTAAAGGCCCCTCTAATGCACTGCGCAGGAAGTAATGTGACTGAAGCCCAACCCCCTTGAAAAAAACAACACAACACGTCCAGTTTAAAAGGCAGGACAGAGTTTATTGAAGCTGCTGGATCCAACCAACATGCTTGAAATAAATCCTGTAGATGCTAAATTCAAGTTTTCAGGGAACTCGGGTTTTTCACATTTAGGAAAAAAAACAAAAAAGAAGAAAAAAAAAAAAAACAAACAAAAAAACAAAAAACAAAAAAAACACAATATTTTAACAAGTCTTTAAACAATCATAATAAAATAAACACTTAATGGAAGAGGTAGATTATTGAATGGGTTTCAAACCATAGGTACAGTGATACATGTCATTCGCCCTAGCACACGTGATACACATCTGTACACAAGTTTATAAGTTAAGAATTGGTGAGAATAGGGAGAGAGAGAGAGAGAGAGAAAACAGTCAAGACGGAGCATCCCTTCTAGCTACCAGCTCTCGACCGGAGGCTGTAACAGGTTCCTCCAGCAGTGCAGGGGGGTTCAACATTGTATTACAGTGGGAGAAGTCCTCCCACCCAATTGCAGTATTACCCAGTGACCACAAGACGGCAGCAACACGGCTACACCTACAATTACTAACCCAGCTTGTGGGTCATTTATAGCATTACACCGAGGTTAAAAAAAAAAAAAATCCTCTGTTGCAGTATCACTTAGTGACCACAAGACAGCTACACACGTCTGCATTATATTGCAGGGAAAAGGAAAAAAAAACCTGCAGTGCAACGGCACTCAACTGCAAAATGGCAGCTGTACATACAATTATAATGAGGAGAAATTGCTTCTTTGCAATGCCAACCACAGGATGGCAGCAGCACACAGGCAAAAGCCTGTAGGAGATGGAACTCGGACTACTAGGGTAAAAAAAAATACTAGTTCCAGGGCATGTTTACCTCCATTCAAGCTGAAGAGGAGGGTTCGAGCCCTGGATGGCAGCTTCATCTGGGGCTTATAAACGGTTTTGTTTTTAAACAGTATTTAAACGGAGGAAATGCCATTGGGTGTCTATTAGATGGCAATCACAGCACTATTAGGAAGGCAATGCCCACTACTGCAATGTCACTTAGTGTCCACAAGATGGCAAACAGCAGCATAATAAGGAGACCATGCATTCTACTGCAATACCATCCAGTGTCCACTAGATGACAACCAACAGCAATATAGGGGCATAATGCCCTCTACTGCAATGCCCTTCAGTATCCTTTAGATGGCATATTAGGAAGGTGATGCCCTCCACTGCAATGTCATTAAGGACCTATAGATGGCATATTAGGAAGGTGATGCCCTATATACTTCAGTATCCTTTAGATGGCATATTAGAAGAAAGGTGATGCCCTCTACTGCAATGCCATTCAGGACCTATATAGATGGCATATTAGGAAGGTGATGCCCTCCACTGCAATGTCATTCAGGACCTATAGATGGCATATTAGGAAGGTGATGCCTTATATACTTCAGTATCCTTTAGATGGCATATTAGAAAGGTGATGCCCTCTACTGCAATGCCATTCAGGACCTATAGATGGCATATTAGGAAGGTGATGCCCTCCACTGCAATGTCATTCAGGACCTATAGATGGCATATTAGCAAGGTGATGCCCTCTACTGCAATGCCATTCAGGACCCATAGATGGCATATTAGGAAGGTGATGCCCTCTACTGCAATGCCATTCAGGACCCATAGATGGCATATTAGGAAGGTGATGTTCTCTACTGCAATGCCATTCAGGAGCTATAGATGGCATATTAGGAAGGCGATGCCCTCTACTGCAATGCCATTCAGGAGCTATAGATGGCATATTAGGAAGGCGATGCCCTCTACTGCAATGCCATTCAGGAGCTATAGATGGCATATTAGGAAGGTGATGCCCTATATACTTCAGTATCCTTTAGATGGCATATTAGAATGATGATGCCCCCTACTGCAATGCCATACAGCAGCATTTAGATGACATATTAGGAAGGCAAGGCCCTTTACTGCAAGGCCATTCAGTGTCCACTAGATGGCAACCAACGTTATTAAAAAGGGAAGCAATATCCTCTAATGCAAAATCATTCAATGTCCACTAGATGGCAACCAACAGCATTATATGGAGGCAATACCCTCTGCAATGCCATTCAGTATTCTTTAGATGGCATATTAGGAAGGCGATGCCCTCTACTGTAAGGTTGTTTAGTGTCCACTAGCTGGCAATCAATAGCATTATAGGGAGGGGGGTGCCCTCTACTACAATACCATTCCACGTGCACTAAAATGGCAATCACCATAAAGTGGGAGCATTGACTTCTAATGCAAATTCATTCTAGATGGAAAACAGCAGCATTATAGGAAGGTGATGCCCTCTGCTTCAACACCATTCATTATCTACTGGAGCCAATAAACAGCATTTTAGGGAAGGGGATGCCCTCACTGCAATATTGGTCGGTGTTCACTAGATGACAATCATTTTGAACCTTTCTGATGTGCAATCAATTGCATTGTACTGGATTTAAAATCCTCCATTGTCCCATCACCCCACTGTCCACAGAAATAGCAGCGATACAAGGAATTGTGAACTCAAAAATATATAAATCACCCAATGACCACAAGACGGCAGTCTGCCACAGAGAGAAAAAAAAAACACGCCGACTCCGCAGCCTGGACAGCAGTCGAATATGGGCTATATTGAGAGGTGGTGAAATTATTAAATCTGCACAATTTTGGTAGCTTTAATCTGAAAAGATCATTGGATCCAACTGCCAGCCAAGTCATGCTAGCCTGAGGTCCCAGCCAATGAAAAAATGGTCACTCCTCTAACTGCCATTATAACAGAGTCCATTGGGACACTGTCCATCCAAAGGAAATAGTGAATGGAGGGGAGGTATAGGATGGGGGTCCAATCACAGGCTTGCCCTGCTAGGTCACACAGGGGGCAGGCTGCCACTTATTCTCCAACACCAATCTCTTCCCGAAGTGCACTGCTCCAGAGTGGACCTGTAGCTTCGGTAACCAAGCCTAATAAATTTGCCCGGATCCTAGTTACTGGCTGAACAACCACGAACATATATTTTATACAGCGGAAAAAAAAAACACAAATAAAAAAAGGGGGGTTAAAAACACAACATATAGGAAGTGATGCATTCAACGGATCTGTGGGTCGGAGCACACACCCCCCTCTGGAAAGTAGTGACATTTTGGCTGTGTATATCAAACACTACGATAAAACGCTACAAAAGTAGCACACCCGCTATCGGTCAGGGGTGGAGCTAAGGTAGGCGAGGCTCCTGTGAGGCAGTGATAAGGGGAGGGGTTAGCTGGACAAGGCAGAGGAATCTCTGTATAGAAAAATATTTACAGCGTCCTTTATCCGTAATGACGTCCCTCGGCCAATCACTACCACCTCCCCACCATTGGGGGAGGGGCACAGGATTCTGGGAATAAAAATGTACAGTCCTTAACCAGAGCATTACAAAGCGGTACAGAGAGAGAAATAGGAGGAACGTAAATAAGGAGAGGCAAGGAATGAGCAAGAATACGGGGGGGTAGGGACTATCTCATGTACAGCAGTGGAAGGACAGTCGGGTAACTTCATGCCGTGAACGGATAACAGCCGGAGCTGGTTTCTCAGACTTCGTCCAATATCCAGAGCTCTAGGAGGATTCTGTTCATCTTTCCTCTTTCTTGGAAACTTTTGAGGAATGCCATGCCGTGGACCTGAGAAAGACAAAAGAAAAAAAAAGTGACGGACAAAGGGTACAGTAATGGGGTCTGACTCTGAGCCCCAGTGATGTCACAGTAAATTAAAACAAGTCCGAATGAGCCTGAGCAACATCACAGTAATGTCTGGCTGAACCTGAGTGATATCACAAAAGTACAAATGAACGCAGGTTTAACTAGCAGAGGGATTGTAACCACATTATCAGAAAAAAAAGAAAAACATGAAACATCAGGAAGACCTTAATACATGTACACAGTATAGGAGTAAGAACATCACCTAATGCAAACTTCAAATTAAAGTGGAAAGTGATATTAAAATGCTTAATTTTTTTTTTAATTACAAAAGAAATCTGGCCAAAGCTCTGTTGGCCATACTTCCCCTGTGGGTCAAACAAGAGCACTTAGTTCTGCAGTCCTAAGACTGACATTCAGCTGCAGTCCACTGTTGGCTGACGTACTGGTCACATCACAAGACTGGTCCAGGTTCTGCAGAGATCCCAACAATAATGTTGGAATCCACCTAGATGCCCAACTGGCTCAGCCTCTCAGCGCACCGCTCAGACCCCTCCCCAGCCCGTTGCTCCAGTGAGCACTGGAGGGGCTAAGCAGAGAGCCATTAGGGGTGCAGAGAGGAGGGTTCAATTCTATTTACAGGTAGAGCTTGATTCACCCTTTTAGTGTAATGGGTGATGTTTTCTGTATTGCCTGGATGCCCCCCTCCCAATTTCGAATTGTTGTAAAAAGGGTAAAAAAAACAAAACAAAAACCCAACAAGAGGTCTGATTCTAGCTTTAGTATTTCAAAAGAAAGGTAGAACAGGTTTGGCGTAGAGGAGCATGGCTTACCTGATAAAGGTTTTAAACGCGGCAGAGTGGGGGTTTATACACAGCGGGGGCCGTTTTCCCTGTTGTTGGTCTGTGATGAAGCGATGAACCAGCTCTGTATGGACAGAACACAAAGCTACCATGAGTCTATGCCCGACAACCTTGACCTCAACCCCTCCCCCCCCCCCCAAACCGTACAGTAGAAGTCAGCAATGTCTTTCACCTTTGACCTGCCAGACGGAAGTCAGGCTCTTCTCATACGAGTCATCGAATCGGTCGGTGGCTGTGGGCTCAAAATCAGCTGTGTAGACACGGCCAGACGACACGGAGTAGCAGCAGTGACACATACATGTGTGGTAACGGAGACGACCTTCTTCCAGGTAAGGGTGGGCCAAGGCATCCTTAGCCGAGATCCTCTTTGCCTACAAGAAGAAGACAACATCATTGGATAAGACCATGGGGTCAGGATACGTGACCATATATAGTAAAAGAACCTTATCTAGGTATTCATAGTGTACTACATAAAAGTCTTATGCCACGTGATCGGACTTTCCGCCAACAAAACCGTGAATTTTTGTTCGAAGGTTGTTGGCTGAAACTTGTCTTGCATACACACAGTCACACAAATGTTGGCCAACAATGCAGTGACGTACAAGATATACGGCAAGCCGAAAAAAAGGGAAGTTCAACAGTCATGCGATATCTCCATTATGAACGCTAGTTTTACAAGACCGAGCACTTCCGTTTTGTACTTGATTCCCAGCATGCGTGAACTTTTGTGTGACGGACATGTGTACACATGATCGGAAAGTCCGACAAAGTTTTGTTAGCGGAAAATTTGAGAACCTGCTAGCCAACATTTATTGGCGGAAAGTCCGACAGCAAACGTTTCATGGAGCGTACACACAGATGGACTTTCAGCCAACAAGCTCACGTCCAACATATCCCTTATGTTATGTACACGGCATTACAGGTCTTTAATCATTTCAGCTTTCCAAAGCTGTACACACCTTACGGACCAGGGAGCATGCCGACATTTCTGCTATGGGTCTGCTGATTGGGCAAAAACAGACTTTACTTAAAATGAAAAACAAAAACACCATGTGCCAAATAATATCCTTTAACCAGTTGAGTTTTGCACCCATACACCCCTTATGGACCAGAGACCTATTTATATTTCTGCTATGGGCCCGACAGTTGATATCAAAATATACATAAAAAACCCCTAAAGCTAAAATAAAACAGCATACCAAATGAAAACCTCATATTCTTTACCCATTTCCACTTTCGCACCTGTACATATTTGCATTTCTGCTATGAGCCAAACAATTCAAAGATAAAGGTCATTGCTAAAGATAAAAGTAAAACCTTACATTTCCTTTTTCCCCCCCACCTCAAAAAATGGTCTCTTTTCTATCTCACAAAAGTGAGTACACCCCTCCCATTTTTGTAAAAAAATGTTTTACATCTTTTCACTTGACAACACTGAAGAAATGACACTTGTCTACAATGTAAAGTAGTGAGTGTACAGCTTGTATAGCAGTGTACATTTTCTGTCCCCTCAAAATAACTCAACACACAGCCATTAATGTCTAAACCGCTGGCAACAAAAGTGAGTACACCCCTAAAGTGAAAATGTCCAAATTGGGCCCAAAGTGTCAATATTTTGTGTGGCCGCCATTATTTTCCAGCACTGCCTTAATCCTCTTGGGCATGGAGTTCACCAGAGCTTCACAGGTCGTCACTGGAGTCCTCTTCCCCTCCTCCATGATGACATCACAGAGCTGGTGGATGTTGGAGACCTTGCGCTACTCCACCTAACGTTTGAGGATGTCCCACAGATGCTCAATAGGGTTTAGGTCTGGAGACATACTTGGCCAGTCCATCACCTTCACCCTCAGCTTCTTTAGCAAGGCAGTGGTCATCTTGGAGGTGTTTGGGGTCATTATTATGTTGGAATACTGCCCTGTGGCCCAGTCTCTGAAGGGAGGGGATCATGTTCTGCTTCAGTATGTCACAGTACATGTTGGCATTCATGGTTCCCTCAATGATCTGTAGCTCCCCAGTGCCGGCAGCACTCATGCAGCCCCAGACCATGACACCCCCACCACCGTGCTTGACTGTGGGCAAGACACACTTGTCTTTGTTCTCCTCACCTGGTTGCCGCCACACACGCTTGTCACCATCTGAACCAAATAAGTTTATCTTGGTCTCATCAGACCACAGAACATGGTTCCAGTAATCCATGTCCTTAGTCTGCTTGTCTTCAGCAAACTGTTTATGGTCTTTCTTGTGCATCATCTTTAGAAGAGGCTTCCTTCTGGGACGACAGCCATGCAGACCAATTTGATGCAGTGTGCGGCGTATGGTCTGAGCACTGACAGGCTGACCCCCCCCCCCCCACCCCTTCAACCTCTGCAGCAATGCTGGCAGCACTCATAGGTCTATTTCCCAAAGACAACCTCTGGATACGACGCTGAGGGTTGACCATAGTGGGGCCTGTTCTGAGTGGGACCTGTCCTGTTAAACCGCCGTATGGTCTTCGCCACCGTGCTGTAGATCAGTTTCAGGGTCTTGGCAATCTTCTTATAGCATAGGCCATCTTTATATAGAGCAACAATTCTTTTTTCAGATCCTCAGAGAGCTCTTTGCCATGAAGTGCCATGTTGAACTTCCAGTGACCAGTATGAGAGAGAGTGAGGAATAACACCAAATTTAACACACCTGCTCCCCATTCACACCTGAGATCTTGTAACACTGACGAGTCACATGACACCGGGGAGGGAAAATTGCTAATTGGGTCCAATTTGGACATTTTAACTTAGGGGTGTACTCACTTTTGTTGCCAGTGGTTTAGACATTAATGGCTGTGTGTTGAGTTATTTTGAGGGGACAGCAAATTTACACTGTTATACAAGCTGTACACTCACTACTTTACATTGTAGACAAGTGTCATTTCTTCAGTGTTGTCAAGTAAAAAGATACTAAAATATTTACAAAAATGTGTGGGGTGTACCAGATTCCGATAAGCCCCCCTTTAACAAGGAGGCCCCCAGATCCCACCCTCCATGTGAAAGTGTATGGGGTACATTCACCAACAGTATAAAAAGCAAATAAACAGTTTTTGACAAATCCTTTACTAAATAAAAAAAATCCCTGAAGTAGATCCATTGTCAATCACGACACCCGCAACACCAACTGACCCCCCAAAAAAAACCCTCCGGCTCTGACTAGGGCTCCCGGCGTGTGCCAGTTCTTAAAAAGTGATAAGGGACGGAGTCATCTGGTGGTTCCGCCCCCTTGTGACATCAGCTAGGAGCATTCTGGGGTGGTGACCTCACATGGGGCAGGGCCACCAGGTGACTCCGCCTCAGATATTTAGGAACTGTAAGACAGCCAAGCAGGCAGACGGCATGAGCCTTCGTCGGGGCCAGAGATTTTTATTTTTTTGGGGTCTGGCGGGCGTCGCGATTGATATTGGATCTACATGGGGTGGGGCATTTAAAAAACAAAACAAAAAACACACAACAGAAAAAGAAGAAGAAATGTCGTCAAGACCGGTGTTTTTTATGAACTTTTTACACTTTTTTTTGGTGAACGAGTACTCATTCACACATTTAGTCAGATTCTAATAAGTCCCCCGCCCCACAGTCCCCACAACACAACCACCGCACAGGGCTGTAAGGAAGAGTGACTTTTAAGTGACGAATTAATTATATCACTGTCAGCTTTTAGTTGCTAGAGTTGGATTATCTTAGTATATGTTGTTTTTTCCTTAGTTATGTTAATTATATTTCTGTATACAATTTCCTCTGCATACGATAATGTGATCAGGCTCACCTGACCTGGTGTACTATAAATTCTGTGTGAGTTTTCAATAAAAGGGTTGTAGTTCTCATACAAGCCATTGTCGGCTAGTCTTGTATGGTCAGCTATAATATCTGGTTCCTGTGTCCCTGGGGCGGCGCCAGGTGGGTGCTTGGGTGTGCTGAAGGTCCCCCAAAAAGTCTTCAAGCGCCCTCATAGCACCCCCAAAATTTCCACAGTGGTATTGCAGTACAGCCACACTTTTTTTTTTTTTTTTTTTTTTTTAAATACCTGGTACCTACATTGGTCCCCACCCTCAAGGAGCCCACAATCCAAGGTCCCCAACTCTCAATTCATATGCCAGGGCCAATTTTTTTGGACAGAAGCCAATTAACCTACCAGAATGTCTTTGGAGTGTGGGAGGAAACCAGAGTACCCGGAGAAAACCCACACAGGCACAGGGAGAACATGCAAACTCCAGACAGGTAGTGTCTTGATTGGGATTCGAACCAGCGACCCTTCTTACTACTAGGTGAGAGTGACCCACTACACCACTGTGCCGCCAATATTGAATCAGAGGATGATATTGCTTTCCTAGTCAAACCATGATGTTGACTCAGGCTTGTTCCCCAGAACAATGGCTGAGAGACAGTGTTAATATTACACTACCTGAGACGCACAAACTGAAATCTCTGAATACTCCTTTCACACTGCCAGTGTTTTTTCAGGGACTACAGCGCTAAAAATAGCAGCTCTGTTCACGCCAGTGTGAAAGCCTGAGGCCTTTCACACTGGAGTGGTGCGCTGGCAGGACGTCAGAAAAAAAAACCCCTGCCAGCAGCATCTTTGGAGCGGTGAACTCACCACTCCTCCACCGCTGCCCCCCATTGAAATCGAGCAGTGTTTTGCCTGCGGATTTAACCCTTTGTCGACCGTGCGCAGGGTTAAAACCTCTGACGCCCAGGGTGGCTCGGTGTGAAAGCCCTCTAAATTGTCTAACAGGAAGGAAAAGATTTGAAATATGTGCAGTCAGTATTAGGTTTTAAAATACGTCCATTATAAAGGCTGTATATTGTATATATCCGTTATACATAAGGTTGTGATTTAGGGCAAATTATAAGCAAAATTGCTTAAGATGCCAAACAATATTATGAAAAGACATGAATTGTGATTATAACTGTATAAAAATGTACACATAGCATGTATCTTTAGATGAATAAATATTCAGTGGATATACCAGAATTATACATTTATCCATATAGATAATCATTTTATGTGATATTGATGATAGAAGATAGCAGATGATAGATATGTGTCCGATCGGAGCGTTTTGTGTGTGGTCTGCGTCGGACTGTTTCCGTCGGACCAAATTTTCCAACTTGCTGGAAATATTTTCCGACAAAATGCTTCTATTGGACATACTCCGATCATTTGTAGAGAATTCCGATCGGACAAAGTGCCACGCATGCTCAGATCAAATTCCTACATCAAAGTTATTGGCTACTAGCCTGAATGTAGTCCCATCGTAACGAAATTACGTCATCACGTTCTGAACGATCGGATTTTCCGATAACTTCATCCAACCGTGTGTATGCAACAGTTTCGGACAAAATCCGACGGATGTTGTCGGAATCTCTGACCGTGTGTACAAGGGCTAAGAGTATCTATCGTGAAAGCCACGGCAGCCATTCTAAAAACTCTGGTAACCAGCAATTCAGACCAGTAGCCGTTTTGGAACGGGTAATTATGTTGTGTTGATTTTATCTTATATTCATCTGTGTTCTCTTAAAGATTGAATATTTTACAATTGATAATTTTTCTCCCGAACCAATAACCACCTTGTAGATTTTTCTTTAAAGATTAAATTTTCTATATATACTTTCCATTTTATGACATAACAAACGTATCATTTTATTTCACGCTGTTAACCACTTACTTACCTGTAGTATAGTAAAGGTTGAATTTGTGAAATACAGACGTTCTGTCTAATTGTCATTTTACAAGGTTATTGATACTACAGGGAAGTTTATCACATCAAAAAAAGGTACTACACTCCAATTTACAGGCGTTTCAATTGATACTCAAGGTTTTATGCAACGCATTTGGTTTTTTAAATTTTATGTAATGCTTGCTTATGTCAACCTATATATAAAACAATTTTTGTATGATTACATTTCCTATTTTTAGACTGTGGTCATAATGGATTGAATTTGTATATTAAAAATATTGTTAAAAAAAAATTAAAAAGATAAAAACTGTGCAGGAAAACTTTCCTTAATAAGCACAAGAGTGTATACACAAACTTTTTATTTATTTTTTATATTATATATATATATATATATATATATATATATATATATATATATATATATATATATATATATAGTTTATTTACCAAAGCTGGGAAGTGAAAATCAGGCTCACTTCTGCATAGAAACCAATGACCTTCTAACCCCAGCTTGTTCAATTAAAGCTTTGGTAATAAAACCTGGAAGCTGATTGGTTTCTATGCAGAAGTGACCCTGAGTTTGCACTTTCCAGCTTTAGCAAATAAACCCCATTTTGTACTTAAAAGTGGGGTATATATACCCCCCCCCCCCCCAACCACACACACTTGTGTTTAAACTTAGAATTTTGGACGACAACTGTGCTTTACTGAACGGACTATAGCAAGTAGAGCTAATGGCTTACGGTTTTAATAGATCACTGCTCTAAAACTTTAAGTATTTTTTAGTAATACTTCTAAAATAATCATTAGCCTCAGCGTTTTAAATGTTTAGGTTTTAAATGTTTCAATACTTCAATGTTCTAATGTTTAAAAAAAAAAAAAAAAAAAAATGTATACGTCTCTTGTCTGTAATTACAATGTATAATCCCAACACTTTGTACACATGTGCCTTCTACTAGAACCCCAATTATACACACACACACACACACACACACACACACGGCATTTAGCTCATCTAGAGTGATGTGAATACCACTGGAATAAAGGAGAATACATCACCCACTATGTGATCACGCTCCTTCCACCCCCTCATTTCCACTCAGCCTCTTTCGGACCACCCCTGGCCAGTTTAGGCAGCGGGTCACGCATGATCATCCTATACTACAATTCGAAATTACTACTATTTTACATTAAGTGCTAGTTCACGCCAGACGCAGTTCCGTGCGCTTTTTTTTTCTGCACTAAAAATGCATGCACAGTGTTTTCCATGTATTCCAATGGGTCTAGTTCACACCATGCAGTCAGTTGCTGGTCAGTTTCTGGTGCGGAAACTGACCGGAACTGACTGTATTGGTGTAGAAAAAACGGAACTGCATCTGGTGTGAACTGACCCTTATACCGCCTGCACAAGCGCAGGAAAAACACTTTTTCTCTTTATATTTTTTTTTTTACAGGGATGTCGGTACCCCAAGCTGATCCGTCCATTGGCTCCAGGAGCAAGCTGTGGGTATCATCACTAAGGGAAACAGAAAGTGAAGCCTTACAGCTTCACAGCCCGTTTCCTACTGTGCATGTGGCATGTGCAAGTTGTGCTTTCTGAATGGACCTGTGCGTCTCCCAGAAGGCAGCAGGGGGCTGAAAATATAGATCGTCCGCTCGATGATTGCAGTGGTTTTACCTGGAAGTGGATACCTTTTGACAGGTATCTGCCCCCCCCAGAAAAGGTGCAAAATGTGGCAGCAGAGGAAGCAAACAAGTGGAGCTCCACTTTAACCATAATCTATAAAAAATAAATAAGCCTTTTAGAAGTATCTAAGGCTTATTTTTTCCAGTGGTGAAGATCTAAAAGGGCCGACACTTTGGAAGACGTGGACCTGCAGAGGACGACTCACCGGATCAAACAGCAGCATTCGGCACAGGAGGTGAACGGCTTCATGAGTGGCTTCACCAGACAGCATATACAGGACAGAGAGAGATGGCTGCCGAGAGACAGAAGACAACAGTGAGCTAAAGAGGACCCGTCACCAAGAAAAGCACATCGACGTGCACTACTTCACCAACTAAAAGGAACATTTCTAAACATTTCATAAGATCTGTCACTTTACTGCAATAAGACCCCCAACCCCCCCACCCCGGCAAAACAGAATGCAAGTGTTCTCAAATCAACCAGGTTCCAGCTGCTGCTATTTTGTGCCACTGTGTGTATTACATGTAGTATGTAATATATATTATGACCAATCACAGATCAACTACATTAAAGTGTAAGCTCCTTGAGGACTGATGTGTGTGTTTATATATATATATATATTTTTTTTTTATTACACACATATATATACACATTCACATCAGTCCTCAAGGAGCTTACACTTTAAAGTAGTTGATCTGTGATTGGTCATAGTGATCACATGGTACAGACAGTGCCAGTCACAGCCCATCTGTGATTAGTTGTGGCCAATAATAGCTAATCACAATAGTAAACACTGAATGAATAGACTTCATTCAGAAACAAAAAAAAATTGCTTAGAACATTGAAATTCACTGTTATAATCAATATAAAAAAAAAAATCTGATCACCACCCTAGAGTAGTATAGTGTTGCCATGGTAACACTGTATTGCTCTGTATATCTATATAAAATAAGTAAAAGAACAAAGTATTCATACCCCTTGAAATTTTCCACATTTTATCATGTTACAACCAAAAATGGAAATATATATTTTATTGGGATTTTATGTGATGGTGTGAAAGTGGCACATAATTGTGAAGTGGAAGGAAAAAAAAAAAAAAAGCTTTTTTTAATTATTTTTTACAAATATGTGAAGAGTGTGGCGTACATTTGTATGGAGCCCCCCTGAGTCAAAACCACCTCTCTGCAATTACAGCTGCAAGTCTTCTTGGGGATGTCTCTACCAGCTTTGCACATCTAGAGAGGGACATTTTTGCCCATTCTTCTTTGCAAAAGATCTCAAGCTCTGTCAGATTGGATGGAGAGTGTCTGAACACCAATTTTCAAGTCTTGCCACAGATTCTCAATTGGATTTAGGTCTGCACTGTGACTGGGCTATTCTAACACATGAATATGCTTTGATGTAAACCATTCCATTGCAGCTCTGGCTGTATGTTTAGGGTCGTTGTCCTGCTGGAAGTATTCCAGCGCACACATAGCGGTTTCATTTTAGGCCAAAAAGTTCAATTTTGGTCTCATCTGACCAGATCACCTTCTTCCACACGTTTGCCATGTCCCCGACATGGCTTCTCGCAAACTGCAAATGGGACTTCTTCATAAAGAGCAGATTAGCGGAGTCCACAACTAATAGTTGTCCTGTGGACAGATTCTCCACCCTAAGGTTCTCTAACAAACCTCTGAGGGCTTCGCAGAACAGCTTTATTTATACTGAGATTAAATTACACGCAGGTGTACTCTTTATTAATTAGGCGACTTCTGTAGGCAATTGGTTCCACTCGATTTTATAGTTAGGGGTATCAGAGTAAAAGGGGGCTGAATACAAATGTACGCCACAGATATTTGTAAAAAAGAATACAATTTTAAAACCATTTATCATTTTCCTTCCAATTCACAATTATGTGCCACTTGTGTTGGTCCATCACATAAAATCCCAATAAAATACATTTACATTTTTAGTTGTAACATGATAAAATGTGGAAAATTTCAAGGGGTATGAATACTTTTTGAAGGCACTGTAAGTACTGGATTGGCTGCTATGGCCAACACTCCCATCAGACGCAGCACTCATCCATTCACTAGGGTTCCTTTGTGATAAATTACCGGTTTGTGGGGGCCGCGTAGGATGTGGGCTCTGGCTCCCTCGCAGGCGGACCGCATGGCAGTAAGAGGCGGCGTTCCCAGGAGGTCTGTGATCAGGTCCAGCTGGTTAGAGATAGGAGAAGGTGGTCAGGTGACACAAAAAAAAAATACAAAAAAAAAAAAAAAAAAAAAACACACAACACGGGCCACGGCCACCCAAACAACTGACATCACTATGTAACGCATTACACTTCCTGCCTTCACCATCCAGGATACATGGAACCAAACTCCTTTTCATTTACTATAAACACAAAAAGGGGGAGATTTACTACGACTGGAGCAATCAGAATCTGGTGCAGCTGTGCATGGTAGCCAATCAGCTTCTAGCTTTTTCAATTCAGTGCCGGTTCACACAGGGGCAACCCAACTTACAGCGCGACTTTGCAAAGCGATTTGGAGGAGATTTCAAGTCGTTTCCAGGACAGGCGACTTTGCTGATCAGCTCTTGTGACATAATTGTTGTCTCTGTTCTCCTGCTGGGTAAATTCTTTTCTCTTTTTCCTGTAAAGTCGCTTCAATATAGATGGGGATCCGACATGGAGACGACTTCCATTGAAATCTATGGGTACAAGTCACCCAGGAACCTTTTCTGAAGTCGGAGCGCCTTCAGTATGTACAGTAAGACGGCTCTCATTCACTAGAATGGGATTTCTTATTTCCAGCGACTTGAGGACTTACAAGTCCGATCCCAAGTCGCTGTATTGTGAACCGGCACTTAGCCTTTGAAAATAAAACCTGAAAGCCAATTGGTTTCCATGCACAGCTGCACCAGATTTTGCACTCTCTAGTTTTAGTAAATTAACCCCAACAGTGTCTACAGAAAGACTTCCAGTGAGAATGATGGACAGGGAGCAATTGGTCAGCCACCCTTAAATCACAAGACAAGCAGCCCCCAGACATGCTGCACAGCGACTTTTCTTTACTGTTCCTCTCTTCCAGGCAAGTTCAGACTGAAGACACCATCTAAATGGCGTTTTCATGTTCTCCCTGTGCTGACATGGGTTTCCTCCAAGTGATCCAATTACCTCCCACATGCAGGGCAGTGTTTAATGCGGGGCAAAAGGGGCGGCTGCCCAGGGCCCTGTCATTGTTGTGGGGGCTGTGGCACTGCCCGTCTCTTGAGCCCCACTCTGCCCACCGGAGTTCGGCCACCTCCGGTGCTGGTCGCGTGCTGGCTGCTCGTTACTGTCCCTTGGAAATACAGAAGCGCTGCTTCTTTGGGGGCTTTGAGGGAGGAGAGTTTTGCCTTGTTCTTGGGGGAGAGTGGAGTGTGGAGCTCTGCACTGGAATCTGGAGGGGAGGAGAGCCGTGCATCCCTGCACCCAACTCACCCTTTACACTGCGCACCCAGCTCACCCCCTACACCCAGTGCACCCCACCTCACCCCCTACACCTAGTGCATCCCACCTCACCCCCTACACCTAGTGCATTCCACCTCACCCCCTACACCTAGTGCACCCCCCTCACCTCCTACACCTAGTGCACCTCCTACACCTAGTGCACCCCCCTCACCTCCTACACCTAGTGCATCCCACCTCACCCCCTACACCTAGTGCATCCCACCTCACCTCCTACACCTAGTGCACCCCACCTCACCCCCTACACCTAGTGCATCCCACCTCACCTCCTACACCTAGTGCACCCCACCTCACCCCCTACACCTTACCTCACCCCCTACACGTAGTGCACCCAACCTCACCCCCTAACACGTAGTGCACCCAACCTCACCCTGTGCACCCACCTCACCCCCTACACTGTGCCCCCCCTCACCCCCTACACCTAGTGCACCCCTTAAACCTGCACCAGTTTTAATGTTGGCAAATTTCAATTTAGTTTTAGTCTTAGGACTAAAATGGCATTTTAGTTTTAGTCCCAGTTTAGTCTTCTGCAGTTGTTTTAGTTGTATTTCGTTGACTAAATCTCCAGTACATTTTAGTCGACTAAAACCTCCTCTAAAATCTAATAGGTGTAATTAAAAATTGTAATGCATTAGTTAACATTTCTCTACAATTTCCAAACTCATTATATACGGCTGGAGTTAAAAATCTAATGTTATTTATTATGACATTAAGGTATGAACATGCACTACAGACCAGTGTTAATTTTGAAGTCAAATTTCTATTTAGTTTTAGTCCCATTTTAGTCTTTTGATTAAAATGGCATTTTAGTAATCTCAGTTGTTTTAGTCGTATTTTAGTCGACTACAATAATATTAATTTAGTCGACGAAATTAACACCACCCTGCACTCTGTACATAGCTTACCCCTGAAGCCTGTACTCTGTATGTAGCACACCCATGACCTCTGCACATAATGTTCCCCTCAACCCAGAATTCTGCACATAGTGCACCGACCAACCCTAGACTCTGTAAATAGCCCATCCCTGTACTCTGTACCTAGCATACCCCTGAATGCTGCATTCTATACATAGTGTACGCTTCAACCCTGTATGTAGCACACCTTTCAACTATGCACTCTTTATGTAGTGCACCCCTCAACCCTGCACATAGTGCACCCCTCAATGCTAGTGCAGTTTGGCCACACCCACAATTTGATGTAGAGGTTATGATGTACAGTAACCTCTAGCAAGCAATCAGTGACCAATAATGATTTGCAGTAACGTCTAGAAACCAATACATGAGCAGTAATGTTTTGTAACCTCTAGCAACCAACCAGCAAGCGGAAATAATGTGCTGTAACCTCTAGCAGCCAGTCACAATCTCTACCTGATCTGCTGCAGTAAACTCATTTTGAGTCCAGCTGGAGGGGGACCCCAATAAAATGTTTGCCCAGGGTCCAATCAATATTAAAGACGTCCCTGCCCACATGCCGGTAGGTTAACTGACTCCTGTCTAAACTGGCCCTAGTATGGGCATGTATGCGAGATTTAGATTGTAAGCTCCTTGGGGGCAGGGACTGATGTGGACGTACAGAATGCAAAAATTGTCAGCACTATACAAAAAAATAAGAATACTGTACATTCTCTATGTAACTGGGATTTTATCTCAGCAGTTGTTGATCACAGCCACTAAAGGGAGACAAAATTAGTACATATAACACAATATTGAGAACGCAAATGACATGTCAAAACCTGACATTAGATAAACGTAATCTCCCACAATATGGGCCCACAGATACGCTATAGTCCCTCTTTAAAAGGAGAAACTTCAGGGTTTGTTTGTTTTTTTCCCTTTAAAGTCAGCTACAAAGACTGTAGCGGCCGGCTTTCAAAAATCAGGTACTTACTAGTGCCTGGGGTCCGGCGCCGTCTTCCTGCAGCCGGTTCGCCTTACCAATTCAGGTCCCTGAGGTTGCCATCTTGGATACGAGAACTCCCCGCTGCACATGCGCGAGATCGTGTGGCACTTTGTGAATGGTCCTGCAGCCTCCTGAGATCTGTGACATGTCCCAGGAAGCTGCAGGAAGGGAGGTGGCAGGGAAAGGGATGCCATCCCTAAAGAATGCAGAAATTGGATAAACACAAAATCATTTGATCTCTCGCTCTCTCAACCTGTAACTCTGTGACCGGCTGGGAGAAGAGAGCAAACTAGCGAGACTTCCCAAGCTTTAACCAGGACCAAAGTCAGAGTCTCTTCAGCATAATCTGTTTAAAAGCCCAATATTCAGAATTGTTTCCTCCTGTTTGATCTGTGAGCATCAATGTACACTTCCTCATCCTGTCAATGTTCAAGGAGGAATCATTTATTTTAATGGTCCACTTTCTTTGTAGTGTGTTATAAGTTTTATCGCGAGTCAGTGTCTCCATCTGTGATCATGCTTGCAATGGGGGTTATTTACTAAAGGAAAAGTCACTTTGCACTGCAAGTACACTTGGAAGTAAAGTCGCTGTAGATCCGAGGGGGACATGCAAGGAAAATAAAAAACAGCATTTTAGCTTGCACATGATTGGATGATAAAATCAGCAGAGCTTCCCCTCATTTCAGATCTACCCCTCAGATTTACAGCGACTGCAATTCCAAGTGCACTTGCAGTGCAAACTGGATTTGCCTTTCGTAAATAACCCCCAATGTATTTTACTATCCAAATGGCATTTTAAAGAAGAACCATAGGCAACATTTTTTTATTTCATTTTGGATATGGCAAAGGAGGGTTATAACCCGTCAGATTTTTTTTTTTCAGCCATCTCTGTCCTACTCCGCAGACTTCCCATCACTTCCTGTCCCATAGCCAAACCGGAAGCGAGAGGAAATCCCTGCAAATTAAGGGAATTCTTTGGGTCACCAGAACTAGTGTCCCTATTGGAAGATTTCCCCTCTATTACTTTTCTGGGGACAACCCAAAAATTTGGGATTTTCTTTCACTTTCAATGATTATGGTAAACAGGACATTACAGAGAGGGGTGAATCTCCCAGGACATTACAGAGAGGGTTGAATCTCCCAGGACATTACAGAGAGGGTTGAATCTCCCAGGACATTACAGAGAGGGGTGAATCTCCCAGGACATTACAGAGAGGGGTGAATCTCCCAGGACATTACAGAGAGGGGTGAATCTCCCAGGACATTACAGAGAGGGGTGAATCTCCCAGGACATTACAGAGAGGGGTGAATCTCCCAGGACATTACAGAGAGGGGTGAATCTCCCAGGACATATAGAGAGGGGTGAATCACAGACAGAAATAAAAACTGACAAGCGTTCTAATCCCTCTCCCTTCTATCCATAACTAAAAAAGTTTTGCCTTTAGTTATACTTTAAAAGAGTTTCAATTGTGTTGCTCATTCAGGTTAAAGCGACGTGCTCTCCTGACAGCCCAGACCCAATTCTACTCTTCATTGTGCAATCCTACACTCCGACAGATGCCTGAACCCTGTGTGAGCTCATCTGATGGTGTCAGAGCTCAGAAAAGGTTGATGGCCTGGTGATTGGCCAGTCGGGCTCCTTTATACATGTACTGCAAGTATGGTGCCTTTAGCAAGGGTTTCAATGGAGGACGGAGAAAAGGAAAAAAAAAAAAAAAAAAAAAAAAAAAGTTAGAGAGTCTTGTAAGATCCGGTGTGGAATAAATGAAGGCCGGACTCGGATCGCGGCACCACTCATACCTGTTGGATGGGGCTTTGGGCCTGGAACAGGATCCTCCTCCCCAGCAGCTCAGCGAAGATACAGCCCACGGACCAGATGTCAATGGCGTTTTGGTAATGCCGGCTTCCCATAAGGATCTCTGGGGCCCGGTAGTACTGGGTCACCACTTCCTGGGTCATGTGCTGAGACTCGTCCAGTTCCTCTACCCGAGCCAAACCGAAGTCACAGATCTGCGCAGAGACACGGAGGAAAAGGCAGGCAGGTTAGAGAAAAGCGGGATGTGCGGATGGAGCCAAATCAGTTACTGAGATCTGGGGCAAAGTTAGTTCAAAGAAAATACAGATTCCTCAAGTTTAGGCACCTGACCACTACTTTAAAGTGGTTGAAAATCCTTACAACACACTTTCACCTATAGGTAAGCCTAGATTAAGGTTTACCTGTAGGTTCTGTAAATAAACCATGTAGGCTTTCACACCAAGTTGCCCATAGTGTCAGCGGTAAAACGCAGCTATTTTTATCAGCGTTTTACCGTTGGATTTGCAGCGCATTTCGACCACTAGCGGGGGCGCTTTTACCCCCCCACTAGCGGCCGAGAAAGGGTTAAAACAGCCTGCAATAGCGGCGTTTTGCCGGCGGTAATGCAGTGCTGCCCCATTGATTTCAATGGGGAGCAGCGGTGAGTTCACCGCTCCAAAGAAGCTGCTGGCAGGACTTTTCCTGACGTCCTGCCAGCGCACCGCTGCAGCAGCAGTTTGAGGGCGGATTGCAGGCGCTATTTCTAACACTATAGCGCCTGCAAAACGCCCTTGGTGTGAAAGGGGTCTTAAGTGTAAAACACATAGCTCTGTCCCGTCAGTGGGGATGTGGTGGTTTGTTTCCCTGCAAAGCAGTGAATAAAATGCAGCACTTTCCATAGTAAAAACAGCTCACAGTGTACACAAACACCGGTTAGGCACACATTTAACCCTTTGATCACCCTCCCCCCCACCATGTTAACCCCTTCCCTGCCAGTGTCATTAGTATAGCGGCAGTGCATATTTGCAGCACTGGTCCCCACAAAGTGGTAGACTCCCCGCCATGCTATTTCAGTCCCACTATACGTTGCTGATCGCCACCATTACTAGTATATTATATACACACACACATTTTTTTTTTTTTAATACTAGTAATGGTGGCGATCAGCAACATATAGCGGGACTGAAATAGCATGGCGGGGAGTCTAACACACACAATTTATTTTATATATATATATATAAAAAACGTCCAATGTGTCTGCCATGTCGTAGTCACGATAAAGATCGCTGCCATTACTAGTAAAAAAAAAAAAAATAAATAAATTATATATATTATAGTGTGTGTGTGTGTGTGTGTATATATCTCCATCTCACACACATTTTTTGGAAACCAATCAATATACGCTTATTGGGAATTATTTCTTTTACCAAAAATATGTAGCAGAATACATATCTGCCTAAATTTATGAAGCAATTAGATTTTAATTTTTTTTTTTATTGGATATGTTTTATAGCAGAAGGTAAAAAAATATTGTTTGTTTTTCAAACTTGTTGGTCTTTTTTTTTTTTAGTTTATAGTGAAAAAAAAAAAAAAACCCACACAGAGGTATAAAGCTCTATTTGTGGGAAACAAATTGCATAAACTTAGTTTGTGTACAGCGCTGCATGACCGCACAATTGTCAGTTAAAGCGCAGTGCCACAAAAACAAGAAAATAGTCTGGTCATGAAGGGTAAAGTGGTAAATGTTCTGGAGGTTGAGTGAATAGAGTACAATGCACTGAGCACCTCTTCTATGACAGTTCAGTCTATACCATTGGTTCTCAACCTCAGTCCTCAAGTATCCCCAACCAGCCATGTTTGCAGGTTTTCCTTTATCTTGCACAGGTACTTTAAAATCAGAGTCCATGGCTTGGTATTTTGAACAGCTATTTTATCCAAGAGAAATTCACAAAACATGTCCTGTTGGGGGTAGTTGAGGGCTGAGGTTGAGAACCGCCGCTCTACACCACAGCCTGGGGGGGGGGGGGGGGGGGGAGAAATCACACCTTGAGCACACAGTTGCTGTTGACCAGCAAGTTTCCTGGCTTGATGTCTCTGTGCAGGATCCCAGCGGAGTGTAAATACTTCAGCCCTGTGGGGACACAAATAAAAAAAACAAAGGGTTAAATGTCAGTTCAGGTGCTCCGTAGCAATTACTCCTCTCCTGGTTATTCAGAAAAATAGTTATGCTTGGCCCTAAAATGGTCCCGCCTCCATTTTTCTCCCACCCCCCCCCCCCCCCCCCCCATCGTTCAGACACATAATTACAGCTAAAAGCCTCAAATGTGATCAGTAAAACGCACTGTAAAATAAAGCTGGTGTAGGCACCTTAATCCGTATATATTTTCGCTTCCTATTATTGTACAACAGGTCTCAGGCTGGATAGGGCTGGCAGTGTAGGGCCCACTGGCATTGCACAATCCTGCCAACACTAGATGCTGGCTAGAAAAAAATAAAATAAAAAGGGGGGGGGGGGTTTAACATGGCGCTCATCCGGCCTGGTCTATGTAAAGTGTATGTGACGGCCTCAGATAGCGCTGCTTCACGTACAATGTCCCCGGCACGTTTCCTCCCGCCCAAGGGGGGATTCGTATGGGCAGAGTGAAACGTGTCAGTGCCATGGTCAGTGGAACAGCGCTAGTGGAGGCCATCACATACACTTTACCTTTTCTACTGGCACCTCTGCATCAGTGGTGGCCTGTCCATACGGGGAGCTGCCCCCCTATCCATGCGCCCAGCCCCCTAATCTACATGCGGGATACCGGACGCAATGATTCCAATCTGGTGTTTTTTTTGTGTTTTTTATTTAAAGCACATGATTAGAGCCAGAGGCTCTAACAGGCTTCAAAAAAAGTGTTGGCTCTTGACGCAGAACGCTGCGCCCCAAGCCCACCCAGTTGTTTGACAATAGCGAATGAACACTGATTCTTCTCAGTGGCCAATCAGGAAGCGGCTGTGGGTGCACCGTTTGCCACCCCCCCACCCAAAATATACCACCAGCCGCCATTGCACTGGGAGTGTGACAATTCTTTATTACCCAATCAGCAGACTAGGGGCGTGATGGGGGGAGGGGTTGTGACCTATCTGTACTGCAGTAGGGTAAAGGGAGGTCACAGAGCTGGCTCTGCAGTCTGCAAGTAGTGCCTGAGTCACAAGACCAGCTGAACGGTATTATCCTTTGCAAGGGATGCAGTTCATATATGAATGCCTATAAAGCCCAAATAATTTCATTTTTTTTTTAAACCAAAATGAGGCTTTTATTGCAGTCTGAGGCTCCACTGAAAAGATTCACCCTCACTTCCTGTCCCTGTGACACCCAATCTATGGACAGGAAATGAAGGAAAGCAGGACACACAGCGGTGTCAGTATATCACCATAATCCTATTATAAATCAGGAATAAACACACTTGTGACCTCCAGCACCGCTCACCTCGCAGAATCTGGTACAGGAAGACCTTGATATGGTCGGCGCTCAGCGGCTGTGGGGACACGATCACCTTGTGCAGGTCAGTCTGCATCAGCTCTGTGATCACATATCTGATGAGGCCAGAAAGTCAAAGATCATAGCGACTGGATGAGGGAGAGAGCAAAAAAACAACGCCACTTGGGACAGCGAAACGCAACAGCACTGCCCCTAAAACCGAACACGGCTTCCATCCAAGGCTTCTCACACAGGTATTTTGTCTTATCAAACAATCACTTTAAAAGTGGAAACCCAGCTCACACCCAACTAGCCTTAAAACTGTCCCCTCCCCCCTCCGAACACCTATGCTGACTAACCTGTGTAAGAAAGATGTATATATACTTACCTATTCAGCCCATGCCAGCTGCTTGGGAGAGGAGAGAGCACTAAAGGACGACTTGTAGTGTCTGGAGGGTGACATCACCCATAGACTTCAATGGCCCATATAAACACACACACACACACACACACACACACACACACACACACACACGTCCTCAAGGAGCTTACATTGTAAAGTAGTTGATCTGTGATTGCTCATAGTGATCACATGGTACAGACAGTGCCAGTCACGGCCCATCTGTGATTAGTTGTGGCCAATAAAAGCTAATCACAATAGTAAACACTGAATGAATAGACTTCATTCAGAAACAGAAAAAAAATGTTGCTTAGAACAGTGAAATTCACTGTTATAATCAATATGTAAAAAAAAAAAAAAAAAAAAAAAAAAAAGTGATTTGTTGTGGGGGGTTTTTTTTTTTCTAAAACATTGGGGGAAAAAAAAAAAAAAAAAAAAAAAAAAAACACCACAACTCAACATGCCTCCTACTAAATACGTTGGACAGTCTACTTTCCAAAAGGAAGTCATTTTTTGGGGGGGGGGGGTGGGGGAAGACCCGGCGTATCACGGTAAACAGCCGCTGGTTAAATGACGGAGCAATCACCGGAGTCATATCACGACACCCGTTCCCCCCTCCCCTCTCTGTACCGATCGGTACAGTGTGAGGGGAGAGATTGCAGCAGCGCTGTGGGCTGGATCTGCAGTACCCACAGCGCTGCTCTGTGACAATACTCTGCAACACCGTGCAATACTCTGCCAATGATTTTTTTTTTAACCCGTATGTTCAGTCCTTTTTGATTATTTATAGCGCAAAAAATAAAAAAAACCTGGCCGTGATTAAATACCACCAAAAGAAAGCTCAATTTGTGTGAAAAAAAGGACAAACATTTCATATGGGTACAGTGTTGCATGACTGAGTAATTGTCATTCAAAGTGTGAGCACCGAAAGCTGAAAACTGGTCTGGTTAGGAAGGGGGTTTAAGTGCCCGGTGGTTAAAGCGTTGGTTTTCAACTAAAATTTGGATAGACCAATTCTCATTACCGCCTTCTAAAATGGTCAGTCCCACCCTGCCTAGGTGACCCGGCCTTCCACAAACTGGAGGCCAAGCAACACACGTCATTTACATAACCCTCCCCACAACGCCTTGTCCTTGTAAAGGATACATCTCTTCGAAGCAGTCAATCTGAGGGGGCTGCAGGATATCCAGGGCGGACAGAACCTGGAAAACAAGACGGGTCATAGTGAGTCATAGTGGTCTCCATTTATACATTCAATAACACTATGAGCACAGTCTGGCTTATTCAATGTGAAAGTATGAAACACAAATAGGGTATACATTACAGGTGACCAGTAACAACCAAAGCACTATAACAAACCACAACATAACCCCTGTAAGAGGGAGGGCCACATCCTATATAATAAAAAAATTGTGCTGTGTCATTTGGCCCCTTCTATCACCTTCAATATCTGGCTGATCCTGCCTGGCTATACCCTGTAAACCGACTATGGCTGTATCATGGCTGCTGAGCCCTGACACATGGTCAGTTTAGGTGCCTCCATACTCTGCAGCCCTGCTCTGTCTCCTCTATGCTCTCTCCCTCCTACCAGCTCAGTGTCCGTGACGCTCTGCTCCCCACCCCCCTCCCGCTGCTCAAATTATGGTTAAAAATGACATAATCCTCTCTATGTATTAACAGAATGTGCATTGTGTCTATGCCTTATAAAAATGCTGCTGCAATATATCAGTTTCAGAGCGCTGATCTGCAGTCACGTGATCCGCCGCCTTTCCTCTCTCGCATTACAGCTACAGTGGGCAGTGCTGCCTCTCTCCTCCTCCCGGCTGACATCAGCTTGAGATCCTCAGCCCCGCCCACTGCAGCTGTCAGGCCGAGAGAGGAGAGAGACGGCGGATCACGCAACTGCCAATTAGAGCTTTGAAACAGGTATATTGCAGCATTATTTTTTTATAAGGCATAAACACAGGGCACATTACATTAACACATGGAGAGGATTATGCAATTTTAACCCAGTGGGTTAAACCCTTTAAACCAGAGGTCTCAAACTAGTGGCCCTCTAGTTGTTGCGAAACTACAAGTCCCATGAGGCATTGCAAGGCTGACAGTTACAAGCATAACTCCCACAGGCAGAGGCATGATGGGACTTGTAGTTTCGCAACAACTGGAGGTCCACCAGTTTGAGACCCGGGATTTAAACATTCTTCTCACCTGCTCTGAACTTCCTCTTCCACACATACAAAAAAAAAAAAAAAAATATATATATATATATATATATATATATATATATATATATATATATATATATATATATATATATATATATATAAATGTTTAATTTAGAACCACTTCATGGGATAGAGAACTACCCAATTTCCTAGTTAGAGGAAGGTAGCTTCCTCTTCCTTGACCAATCAAAATAGGGCAGCAGATCTATAACCGAAGCACCACAGATGAATAGACCAAATACAATTTCCATCCAGTATAGGGTCAGGCAGAAGATCAAAAGAAGTGGACAACGCGTTTCAAGGAGTCCAAAAATGCCTTCAGCAGGGCTCGAAATGATCATGCAAATGCTCAGTGTTGGGGGCACAATGTTGGTGGTATATTTACCAGTATAATACTAGGCACAGGTCCCATCACCAGCTGGTTTGGCCTCTTTTGATATTCTAACTACATACTGGAATAAAATTGTATCTGGATTATTAACCTGTATTGTGGCACTTGAAGTGATATTCCACTCTCAGTTTTTAAGCAGCCGATTTAATCACTTTGAGTATGCGGATTCTTTATCTTTTAAGCCTTGCCTAGGTGCCAGTTTAAGTCGGTGCTGTGATTGCTGCGCCAGGATCCCTGGTTCAGGGTGGCTTCCTTGCGGTGTCCTATGTGCATGCAGGGACTAGAGTTGTGCTACATAGTTAGTCAGGTTGAAAAAAAAGACAAGTTTATCTAGTTCAACCAATAAAAAAAATAAAATGGCTGTGCCCTGACGCTCCCCATCCAACTTGATGGAGCTTGAGAGGCCCTCCAAAGAAAATGGGAGAAACTGCCCAAAAATAGGTGAGCTGAGCTTGTAGCCTCATACTCATCATACTCAACAAGACTTGAGGCTGCAATTGCTGCCAAAGGGGCTTCACCAAAGTATTGAGCAAAGGCCATGACTACTTACGTGCATGGGATTTTTTATTTTTTTTCTAATTTGCAAAGATTTCAAAAAACTTTTCACGTTGTCATTATGGGGTATTGTTTTTTTAATTTTGAGGACAATCATGAATTTAATCCATTTTGGAATAAGGCTGTAGCAACACTTTTCTCACATTTTGTTATAATATACTTTCCGGGTGCACTGTACATCAAGAGAAACACACAGCCCCTAGCCTAGGATAGTAAGGCACTCCCCTCCTCCTCATCCAAGCTAATAGACTGGCTGGAGAATGCACTATCCACACTTTCCTGTCAAGACCAAAAGTTCAGGGAAGCAGAACAGAAAGAGCAGGAGCCAGCCAACCAATATTAATGGACTGTAAAGCCTGTGAGCTAAAAAAAATTATGGACCAAGCGGCCAACACTATATGTATCCCAAATCTTATTTTTAATCAGTGTGGCACTAAAAATGTGTAAAATATAAAAAAAAATGCCAAATTTAATAATAATAATAAGGGGGTGGGAACAGCTTGTTGAGCGCCTGAGCCAGGTGCCGGTCCAAGCATGGGGCAGATTGGACAAGGCTCCCAATGATGTCACAACTGTGCAACCAATCACAGTGCCACATGATCAGGAACCTGTCCTACCGGCCCTACACATCATGACCCAATTAAAAGGGCCGGCTCCCGGAATAATCCGACACAAGCGACTATTTATTTTCTTGATATGGTATTTTTTTCCCCCCCCTGTGTATAAGATGCTCAGAAGTGCCAACCTGAGCCCATCACAGACTGCCAATGCTATGGTCATCTACAGACCCAAGCTGGCACCAAAACCCCATGGAGGCACAGTGGGCATGGCTTGCTCCTTACATTGTCGTGCTTGAAGAAGCAGAGCATTTTCAGCTCTCTGAAGACCCGCTTGCAAGACACCAGGTTCTGGAAGACGTTTGGCATCTTCTTGAGGGCGACACGTTTGCCATCGCGAGGGTCCGTCACTGACCTGCCAAGTACAAAGAAAACAACAATTACAGATCTGCAAGAGCTATTGTCACCAGGCTTCCCACCACATACAAGGGGCACTTATCTTCTTGCCACCCTTTGCCCCCCCCCCCCTCCCCCATACTGACACCTACCAAGAAAAACAGCCAGCAGCTCCATGTGGTAGACCTTGTACAGGACACACCTGCCACCCGTGTTTAAATCAACACTGGGTTATCCCCAGGAGCTGGGCACAGACGGCAAAATTGGAATGAGATGTGGAGTCCTGGACTCATTGACACCCCGTCCATTGACCTGCGATGAGGGCAGACGCAGGACACACAGAAGACAACCGTTTTCTACATGTCCTGTTCACACCACAATGATGCACTGAGGTGTGCTGCATAAAAATACAGCCGTGTACACAGCGCAATGCACGACACCGGAGCGCGCAGAGTTGTGTGACATGTCATTTTGTGGAATTTCAATAAAGCAAAAAAAAACACAATAGTAAACTGTGCAATGTATTTGTGACATTGCATCAAAGTGTGCCGCCCTTCACAACACATTACATAAAGTATAATGAGCACGGGCCCCTAGAGAACTATGGGAATTATTGCAACTACAGCAGAAGCAGTGAGGATATCCCAATAACACAATCTGTAATATAGCGGAGGATGATGTGCCCATAAAATGAGGTTCCCACCATGCCTGTGCTGAGTTCCCGGGTCTGTACACCTGATGTGTCCATTAAAATGGGTTCTCATAATCCCTGTGCTGGAATTACTTACTGTTGAAGTATGTGAACAATAGAAATATGACTTTGTGGGTGGTTTGGTCTCAGACGATGTGGGGGTGGGGAGGGTTAAATGTCTGATATTTGGGAGCGGAGGGGCACTCCAGCACTCAGACCACAGAAATCCCAAATCACACAAACCCCAGAATGAAGGATATCTGCCTGCCATGGGAACTGATAACACTGACTGGGAAATGGGACCTCACAAGGACACTGCCAGGGACAGCGCCGGCCACACACCAACCTTCAATCCCCACAGACGTCATGAGATTAGGCAATGACGGGTGGGAAACGTCAGTCATCAACTCTATGTGCCCACCACGGACTATCCTACCAGCCATGCCGACCCCGGGTGTCACGCAGCAACCGCTTCTGATAAATAGTCTTACTAAAAATACAAATGGCGAGCTGAAACCGATCTCTGCCAGTTGCTTTCATAAGTTTATATGCCAACCCCGAGCATATCCCTTCTACCAACCCCTGGGCACTCGGCGAGCGTCCCTCCTACCAACCCCGGGGCACTTGGCGCGCGTCCCTCCTACCAACCCCGGGGCACTCGGCGCGCGTCCCTCCTACCAACCCCGGGGCACTCGGCGCGCGTCCCTCCTACCAACCCCGGGGCACTCGGCGCACAGTATGCGTAGCTGCTGGCTTTTAACTTTTTGCAGTGGTGGGCGGAGCTCCGCTTTAAAGTCACAACCTTTTTCTAACATTTGTTTCTTACAAAGTTAAAATCAGTATTTTTTGCTAGAAAATAACTTGGAACACAAATACACAACAAAAAAAAAAAAAAAAAAAAAGAAGAACCCAAGTTAGCCCAATTTTTTTGTATAATGGAAAGATGATGATTCTCACTTTAGCCAGAATCATGCAGCTCTTCCCCGAGGTACCCCCCACATACCTCACCCCCGAGGTACCCCCCACATACCTCACCCCCGAGGTACCCCCCACATACCTCACCCCCGATGTACCCCCCACATACCTCACCCCCGATGTACCCCCCACATACCTCACCCCCGAGGTACCCCCACACATTATTCACCATGTCCCCGGGGGTACCTCCAAATGACCAAGATGATTACAGCAATCCACAGAAATAAATTGTTTACTCAAAGTGTCCACTCCCACCGGGGTCACCTGATGGTTCCCCACACTGCATGTCACCTAAACACCCCCCCCAGTCACCTGATGACACCCTGCAACCCCCACACCAGTCTTATGCCCCCTACTATACCCCCCCTGGTCAACTGATGTCCCCACTATACCCCCCCAGGTCACCGGATGTCCCTTACTATAACCCCCCAGGTCACCTGTCTCCACTATACCCCCCCCCCATTTCACCTGATGTCCCCACTATACCCCCCCATTTCACCTGATGTCCCCACTATACCCCCCCCATTTCACTTGATGTCCCCACTATACCCCCCGGTGACCCCTATTATAACCTCCCCCCCAGGTCACCTGTCCCCACTATACCCCCCAGTTCACCTGATGTCCCCACTATAGCCCCCCCCAGTTCACCTGATGTCCCCACTATAGCCCCCCCCCCCCAGTTCACCTGATGTCCCCACTAAACCCCCTAGTTCACCGGATGTCCCCACTATACCCCACCCCCCCAATTCACCTAATGTCCCCACTATACCCCACCCCCCCCAGTTCACCTAATGTCCCCACTATACCCCACCCCCCCAGTTCACCCGATGTCCCCACTATAGCCCCCCCAGGTCACCCGATGTCCCCACTATACCCCTCCCCCAGTTCACCCGATGTCCCCACTATACCCCTCCCCCAGTTCACCCGATGTCCCCACTATACCCCTCCCCCAAAGTTCACCGGATGTCCCCACTATACCCCCCAGGTCACCGGATGTCCCCACTAAAGCCCCTCCAGGTCACCTGTCCCCACTATACACCCCCCAGTTCACCTGATGTCCCCACTATACCCTCCCCCAAAGTTCACCGGATGTCCCCACTATACCCCCCAGGTCACCGGATGTCCCCACTAAAGCCCCTCCAGGTCACCTGTCCCCACTATACACCCCCCAGTTCACCTGATGTCCCCACTATACCCTCCCCCAAAGTTTACCGGATGTCCCCACTATACCCCCCAGGTCACCTGATGTCCCCACTATAACCCCCCAGGTCACCTCATGCCCCCTCTATAACCCCCCAGGTCACCTGATGTTCCCACTATAATCCCCCCAGGTCACCTTATGTCCCCTCTATAACCCCCCCCCACGGGTCACCTTATGTCCCCTCTATAACCCCCCCCCCCACAGGTCACCTTATGTCCCCTCTATAACCCCCCCCCACAGGTCACCTTATGTCCCCTCTATAACCCCCCCCCCACAGGTCACCTGATGTCCCCTCTATAACCCCCCCCACAGGTCACCTGATGTCCCCTCTATAACCCCCCCCCACAGGTCACCTGATGTCCCCTCTATAACCCCCCCCACAGGTCACCTGATGTCCCCTCTATACCCCCCACAGGTCACCTGATGTCCCCTCTATACCCCCCCACAGGTCACCTGATGTCCCCACTATACCCCCCCACAGGTCATCTGATGGCCCTACTATACCCCCCAAGTCAACTGATGTCTCCACTATACCCTCCCCCCCCACAGGTCACCTGATATCCCCACTATACCCCCCCGCCCGGGTCACCTGATGTGCCCACTATACCCCCCCACAGGTCACCTGATGTCCCCACTATACCCCCCCACAGGTCCCCTGATGTCCCCACCATAACCCCCCAAAGGTCACCTGATGTCGCCTCTCTTTCCCCCACATCACCTGATGACCCCACCACAGGTCACCTGATGTCCCCTCTATACCCCCCACATCACCTGATGTCCCCACTATACCCCCCACAGGTCACCTGATGTCCCCACTATACCTCCCCCCACAGGTCACCTGATGTTCCCACTATACCTCCCCCCACATCACCTGATGTCCCCACTATACCTCCCCCCACATCACCTGATGTCCCCACTATACCTCCCCCCACATCAACTGATGTCCCCACTATACCCCCCCACAGGTCACCTGATGTCCCCACTATACCCCCCACATCACCTGATGTCCCCACTATACCCCCCACATCACCTGATGTCCCCACTATACCCCCCACATCACCTGATGTCCCCACTATACCCCCCAACAGGTCACCTGATGTCCCCTCTATAACCCCCCCCCACAGGTCACCTGATGTCCCCTCTATAACCCCCCCACAGGTCACCTGATGTCCCCTCTATACCCCCCACAGGTCACCTGATGTCCCCACTATACCTCCCCCCACAGGTCACCTGATGTTCCCACTATACCTCCCCCCACATCACCTGATGTCCCCACTATACCTCCCCCCACATCAACTGATGTCCCCACTATACCCCCCCACAGGTCACCTGATGTCCCCACTATACCCCCCACAGGTCACCTGATGTCCCCACTATACCCCCCACATCACCTGATGTCCCCACTATACCCCCCACATCACCTGATGTCCCCACTATACTCCCCAACAGGTCACCTGATGTCCCCTCTATAACCCCCCCCACAGGTCACCTGATGTCCCCTCTATAACCCCCACAGGTCACCTGATGTCCCCACTATACCCCCCCACAGGTCACCTGATGTTCCCACTATACCCCACCCCTTTCACTTGATGTCCCCACTATCCCCCTCAGGTCACCTGATGTCCCCAATATACCCCCCAAGTCACCTGATGTCCCCACTATTCCCCCCACATGATGTCCCCACTATTCCCCCCCCAGATGATGTCCCCACTATACCCCCCCAGGTCACCTGGTGTCCCCCTATGCCCCCCACACCAGACGTCCCTCCAGTACCCGCCCCCCCCCCCCTGATCTGATGTTCCCCTCCTCCCCCATTACAGATCACATGATCACACACAGCCCCCCGGATACCATCTGAGGGGTATCGTTACAGAATACTCACCAGACCACCCCGAAGGCTCCGTATCCGATAGGTCTGTCGGGCTCTGGCTCAGGGTGTGGGGGAAGGGGGGAGGCTGGCACAGATGCCCCGCTGGTGCCCCCGGGGTGGCAATAGAACTTCTGTGCCAGCGGCGGCTGGATGAGGCCCCCGAACACCCCGCTACACACCGGGCGCCCGGGCCCCGGGAACGCCATGGGCCCCGCTCCCTGCTCCTGCTGACCGGGAGACCCCGTGCCGCATCAGCTGGAACAATGCAGCCTCCCGGCATGCAGCGCGTCTGCCATGACCCCGCCTCCTTCTTCTCCTCTCACTGTACTGCCAAGGCTCCGCCCACCTTCTATCACAGTTCCGCCTTTACACGCCCCTCTCCTTGCTACGGTGTACAGTCCAGCCCCGCCTTTTACTCAGTGTCCCTCCCCCTTTCTCCGATGTATACACTACAGCCGGGGATGGGAGAGAGAATTATCCTCCTCCACCAATCAGAGAGTATACTGCACAACCTCGACCAATAGTAGAGTATGCCATGTACACTCTCCACCAAACAGAGCCTTCTTCTCTATACACAGTACAGCCCCAACCTATCACAATCCTTCCATGTACACAGTACATCACTGCAGAGTGACTCTGTGTAATATGTATAGATCATTATGTAATGTATATCACTGTATATTATCTATATATCCCTGTATTATGTCTCTCTCTCTCTCTCTATATATATATATATATATATGACTGTCTGTGTCACTCTGATCTATGTCACTGTGTGATGTATATATCACTATATAATATATGTGTGTATAATGGATGTATCACTGTACTTCACCCCCTCCCCCCAGTATAATATACATTCCCTCCCCCTATACTATATATACACCCCCTCCCCCTATAATATACATACCCCTCCCTCTATAATATACATCCCCTCCCCCTATAATATACATCCCCCTCCCCCTATAATATACATCCCCTCCCCTATACTATATATACACCCCTCCCCCTATAATATACATACCCCTCCCTCTATAATATACATCCCCCTCCCCCTATAATATACATCCCCTCCCCCTATAATATACATCCCCTCCCCTATACTATATATACACCCCCCTCTCCCTGTATAATATACATCCCCCTCCCCCTATAATATACATCCCCCTCCCCCTATACTATATATACACCCCCCTCTCCCTGTATAATATACATCCCCCTCCCCCTATAATATACATATCCCTCCCCCTATGATATACATCCCCTCCCCCTATCCCCCCCTATAATATACATCCCCTCCTCCTATAATATACACCCCCCAGTATAATATACATCCCCCTCCCTGTATAATATACACCCCCTCCCCCTATAAAATACACCCCTCTCTTTATAATATACACTCCCCTCCCCCTATAATATACATCCCCCTCCCCCTATAATATAATGTATAACATGCATGTATAATGTATGTATCACTGTACTTCAGATCCCCTCCTTGTTTAATATACATCCCCTCGCAGAATAATATACACCCCCCATTATAATATACATCCCCCGTATAATATACACCCCCATTATAATATACACCCCCGTATAATATAACCCCCCCAGTATAATATACATCCGCTCCCCCTATAATGTACATCCCCCTCCCCCTATAATATACATCCTCCCCTATAATATACACCCCCTCTGTATAATATACATCCCCTCCCCCTATAATATACACCCTCTCTTTATAATATACACTCCCCTCCCCCTATAATATACACCCCCCTCCCTGTATAACATGCATGTATAATGTAGGTAGCACTGTACTTCAGATCCCCTCCCTGTTTAATATACATCCCCCGCAGAATAATATACACCCCCCATTATAATATACACCCCCCGTATAATATACACCCCCCATTATAATATACACCCCGTATAATATAACCCCCCCCCCCCCCCGTATAATATACATCCGCTCCCCCTATAATGTACATCCCCCTCCCCCTATAATATACATCCTCCCCTATAATATACACCCCCTCTGTATAATATACATCCCCTCCCCCTATAATATACATCCCCCTCCCTGTATAATATATATATGTATAATGTATGTATCACTGTACTTCACATTCCCTCCCTGTATAATATTCACCCCCTCCCTATATAATATACATCCCCCCCCCTGTTTATTATACATCCCCTCCCAGAATAATATACACCCCCGCATGATATACATCCCTCTCCCTGTATAATATATATGTATAATGTATGTATCACTGTTCTTCACATTCCCTCCCTGTATAATATTCACCCCCCTCCTTGTATAATATACACCCCTCCCTGTTTATTATACATCCCCTCCCAGTATAATATACATCCCCTCCCAGTATAATATACATCCCCTCCCCATATAATATACATCCCCTCCCAGTATAATATACACCCCCCTATAATATACACCCCCCTCCCCGTATAATATACATCCCCTCCCAGTATAATATACACCCCCCCTATAATATACACCCCTTCCCAGTATAATATACATCCCCTCCCAGTATAATATACACCCCCTATAATATACACCCCCTCCCAGTATAATATACATCCCCTCCCCCTATAATATATATCCTCTCCCCCCTATAATATACATCCCCCCCATATAATATACATCCATTCCCCCTATAATATACACCCCCCTCCCTGTATAATATACACCCCCTCCCTGCATAATATACATACCCCTCCCCCTATAACATGCATCCTTCTGTATAATATACATCCCCTCCCCCTATAATATACATCCCCTCCCTGTATAATATATATGTATGTATAATATATGTATCACTGTACTTCACATTCCCTCCCTGTATAATATTCACCCCCTCCCTGTTTATTATACATCCCCTCCCAGAATAATATACAGCCCCGCATAATATACATCCCCCTCCCTGTATAATATATATGTATAATGTATGTATCACTGTTCTTCACATTTCCTCCCTGTATAATATTCACCCCCCTCCCTGTATAATATACACTCCTCCCTGTTTATTATACATCCCCTCCCAGTATAATATACACCCCCTCCCCGTATAATATACATCCCCCCCCAGTATAGTATACATCCCCTCCCAGTATAATATACACCCCCCTATAATATACTCCCCCTCCCCGTATAATATACATCCCCTCCCAGTATAGTATACATCCCCTCCCAGTATAATATACATGAATTACAAAAAAGAACCGCGCTGTCCTAAGTGTAAACTTAGGTCGTGTATAATCCCAATAACGAATAAATCGAAAATTTAATTACCTCAATTCGTGAAATTGTATCGGTAACTAATATCTCAAAACTTAGATCTAGTGATAAAAAAATATATGTGTAGGATACCGTCTGTAACTAGAACCTAATAGGTGTAAATGAATACCCCATAAGTATTAGCTCACAGATAATAATAAACAAAATAATACATATAAAGGAACAATTTAAGTGTTGTTGACAAATTACTAATAGTCATATAAATTGTCCCATTAGTTGAATCAGTCCATGAAAAGAACACCACCACGTGTCGGAAATATGATTCTAACTTATTCGGAATTTCCAGTAGTTCGACAACTGTGAGCGTGCACCACCACCATAGATAAAGATGGCTCCTTACCAGATGTTCTAAGATTATATGCTCTAAACGTCAGACCAGGCTGTAAATATTCCTCAGACATCCATAGGTTCCACCATAGGTCAAATGGTTAAACAGTCAGGTTCCAATATTTGACAATAACCGGTCGGCCATAAAGAGGAGGAAAAAGCTCCAAATAGTGTAAAAACGTTTTATTAAAATATTAAAAACAAGAAATGCACTTACAGAGAGTCAAGCACAATGGGGCATGTCACAGTAGGTAGCGCCGGCCGGACGCGAATCCTCCACTCCAGTACCCTTTCTCCAGTTCGTTCGTTAAGAGGCAATGAATAGCGTGTCACACCGCCCATTATAATATACACCCCAGTATAATATACACCCCCCTCCCCATATAATATACATCCCCCTCCCAGTATAATATACATCCCCTCCCAGTATAATATACACCCCCCTATAATATACACCCCCTCCCAGTATAATATACATCCCCTCCCAGTATAATATACACCCCCCTATAAGATACACCCCCTCCCAGTATAATATACATCCCCTCCCAGTATAATATACACCCCCTCTATAATATACAACCCCTCCCTGTTTATTATACATCCCCTCCCAGTATAATATACACTCCCCTATAATATACATCCCCCTCCATGTATAATATACATCCCCTCCCCCTATAATATATATCCTCTCCCCCTATAATATACACCCCCCATATAATATACATCCCTTCCCCCTATAATATACACCCCTCCCTGTATAATATACACCCCCTCCCTGCATAATATACATACCCCTCCCCCTATAATATGCCTCCCCCTGTATAATATACATCCCCTCCCCCCATAATATACATCCCCCTCCCTGTATAATATATATGTATAATGTATGTATCACTGTTCTTCACATTCCCTCCCTGTATAATATTCACCCCCCTCCCTGTATAAAATACACCCCTCCCTGTTTACTATACATCCCCTCCCAGTATAATATACATCCCCCTCCCAGTATAATATACACCCCCTCCCCGTATAATATACCTCCCCCTCCCAGTATAGTATACATCCCCTCCCAGTATAACATACATCCCCCTCCCAGTATAATATACATCCCCTCCCAGTGTAATATACACCCCCCCCTATAATATACACCCCCTCCCAGTATAATATACATCCCCTCCCAGTATAATATACACCCCCTATAATATACACCCCCTCCCAGTATAATATACACCCCCCTATAATATACACCCCCCTCCCAGTATAATATACACCCCCTCTATAATATACACCCCCTCCATGTATAATATACATCCCCCCCCTATAATATATATCCTCTCCCCCTATAATATACATCCCCCTATATAATATGCATCCCTTTCCCCTATAATACACACCCCCTCCCAGTATAATATACACCCCCCTATAATATACACCCCCTCCCTGTTTATTATACATCCCCTCCCAGTATAATATACACCCCCCTATAATATACATCCCCCTCCATGTATAATATACATCCCCTCTCCCTATAATATATATCCTCTCCCCCTATAATATACATCCCCCCATATAATATACATACCCCTCCCCCTATAATATACACCCCCCGTATAATATACATCCCCTTCCCCCTCGTATAATATACTTGTATATTGTGTTGCTATGGAAGGTGTCTGTGTTGCCCTTAGCAACCATTCAAGGCCTAGCTATTATTTTACCATTAAGAACTCTGTCCTCTGATTGGTCGCTCCGTCCTCTATCCTCTGTCATTATCATTTGCTCTCTCTCTGACTCTCCAAGCCTGGCGGGATTTCTGGTTGCCATGGAAACCTCAAAGGATGTTCACAAAACAGACACTAATAATGTTCCCAAGCAACACGGTGACTCCATGACCGAAGGATCCACAACACAACCCCGAGTCAGACATTTCTCTACTTACCCACCCGGGTATCAATCAGGGAGGATTGATCACAACTGGAGCCACTGTACATGGCAACCAATCAGCTTCTGTCTTTCATTTTCAAAGCTGAACTGAACAAGCTGAAGACTGAATCTGATTGGTTGCTACAGCTGATCCAGTTTTATTAAATTCCCCTCATAGTATTTCAGTTTATAGATGGAGTCTGAGAAGCGGAGTTCCCTCCTCTCTCTATTACTATAGATGTAGGCCATTTATGTACCTCATGATGCCTGACAGGAATACTCCCAGGACGTGGCTAAGTGAGGCCTAGTGATTTCCGCTCACCTCCACCATCACAGCAGTGAGCTCTTTCTCTGATTCAAACCCATTACATGCATTTCTCTCCCCTGATGTACAGACATCCCAAGTCTCCCACATATGGCGTCGGGCTCCCAGACACCCGTGAGCGCCGGGCCATCTCCCAGGCTGGGCCTGTCACTCCGCCACAGACAGAAGACAGAGAAGCCCGAGCGGCCGAATGAAGTATGGCTACGACGTCCGATTGGGCTACTCTGTTTATTGTCTGTGGCCAGGGGAGGGGGCGGGACAGAGCCGGGAGTGCTCTGCTGGTGGACACTGAGGCTGCACTGGTGGGCATGGATGAGGTGGCACTGAAGGACACTGATGGGCTGCACTGGTGGACACTGATGAGATGGCACTAAAGGACACTGATGGGCTGCACTGATGAGGTGGCACTGATGTACATTGATAGGCTGCACTGATGGGCACTGATGAGGTGCCACTGAAGGACATTGATTGACACTGATAGGCTGCACTAGTGGGCACTGATGAGGTGGCACTGATGAACACTATAGACTGCACTAGTGGGGACTGATGAGGTGCCACTTATGGACACTGATAGGCTGGACTGGTGGGCACTGATGATGTTGCACTGATGGGCTGCACTGGTGGGCACTGATAGACACTGATAGGCTGCACTGGTCAGCACTGATGGACTTTGATAGGCTGCACTGATGAACACTGATAGGTTGCACTGGTGGGCACTGATGACGTGGCACGTATGGACACTGATAGGCTGCACTGATGGACACTGATGAGGTGGCACTGATAGACACTGATAGACTGCACTGATGGACACTAATGAGGTGGCACTGATAGGCTGCACTGATAGACTGCACTGGTGGGCACTGAAGAGGTGACACTGATGGACACTGATAGGCTGCACTGGTGGACACTGATGAGGTGGCACGTATGGACACTGGTAGGCTGCACTGTTGTGCACTGATGAGGTCGCACTGATAGTCACTGATAGGCTGCACTGATGGACACTGAAGAGGTGGCACTGATAGACACTGATAGGCTGCACTGATGGACACTGATAGGCTGCACTAGTGGGCACTGATGGTCACTGATGAGGTGACACTGATAGGCTGCACTGATGGACACTGATAGGCTGCACTAGTGGGCACTGATGGTCACTGATGAGGTGGCACTGATAGACACTGATAGGCTGCACTAGTGGGCACTGATGGATACTGATGAGGTGGCACTGATGGATACTGATGAGGTGGCACTGATAGACACTGATAGGCTGCACTGGTAGGCACTAATAAGGTGGCACGGATGGACACTGATAGGTAGCATCTCATTGAGGGGGAGGGGTCGGCGTGAAGCGTCACCTCCCTGAAATGAGTTTTTGCAGGTTGGGATGTCTGGATGTAGTAGCTCTGAGCTCACTCCTGTGATGAGGAGTAAAGAAAAGAAGGGGGGAAAAATGCCCCGGAATGCATCAAAATGCACTAAAAGTGCACATCCAGAATGCACCTGGACTGTGTTTGTAGGGTGTGAACCGGCCCTGAGAAGGGGCATTACTAAGGGCCTATTCAGGTCTGGTTTCCACCACAAAAACGCACTCCAGATCTGTTCCGGAAGTGTTTCTCATCCGCATTTTTAACACGTTTTTGACAGCTTCCGGTGCCCTTTTTTAATGCGTTTCCGGATGCATTCCAAATGTTTTTTTTTCATTATTTTTTCCTGTTTTTTTTTGTGCTGTACTGGGGCATGATGCATTTTTGATGCATTTTACTGCATTCCAGTACAGTCCAGCGCAGGAAAAATGCAGCACCTTCTACTTTTTTATCTGCAACTGGAACGCCCTGGAACTGACCGCACTGATTTTTAACGCATTTTTTTACTTGTGTTTGATGCATTTCCGGATGCATTCCAGCTGCGTTTTTTCCTCCCTTTTCCCTGATTTTTTTTTCACTGTACTGGGCTCCGATGCGTTTTTGATGCATTCCAGTGCATTCCGTGCATTTTTATCTGCATCAAAAATGCGTGGAAAGTAGGTTATATGGTTTCCATGGCATAGGTCACACCAGTGCTTGCAGTTCCAGGGGAAAAGAAAGTAGAAAATGCTGCATTTTTCCTGCTCTTGACTATATATGCTTGTTGCTATAGATTACCTCCTTGTGTCTTGGCATCTTCACAGATTGCTATAGATTACCTCCTTGTGTCTTGTCATTCTCGCTGGTTGCTATGGGGTACCTTCTGTTTTGGCATCTATGCTGGTTGCTATGGGGTACCTTCTGTGAATGTCACTGCAGTGCAGTAATATGTACAGTAAAGCACTGTCACTGTGAATGGGGTCTCCCAGCCTCCCCCGGGGTCTTGTCCATGTAGATGAGAGGAGTTCCAGGCCTAGCCTGAATTCCAATACCGGAACTCCACCTCCTGGCTAAGTGTCCTCTCCATGTAGATGAGAGGAGTTCCAGGCCTAGCCTGTAGTCCAATAACGGAACTACACCTCCTGGCTAAGTGTCCTCTCCATGTAGATGAGAGGAGTTCCAGGCCCGGCCTGAATTCCGATACCAGAACTCCATGGCGGCTATGTGTCCTCTCCATGTAGTTGAGAGGAGTTCCAGGCCCAGCCTGTAGTCCAATAAGGGAACTCCACCCGGCTATGTGTCCTCTCCATGTAGATGAGAGGAGTTCCAGGCTCAGCCTGAATTCCAATACCGGAACTCCACCCCGGCTATGTGTCTTCTGGCCAACAGGCTGAAATCTGTCATCGGACAGATCATCCACCCGGATCAGACTTGTGGCATTCCTGGTCGCAGGATTGCGGACAGCCTTGCACTTGTCCGGGACACGCTCCAGTACATTCATGGCCGCCGTGTGCACGCGGCCCTGGTCAGTCTTGACCAGGAGAAGGCCTTTGACCGTGTCTCCCATAAGTTTATGTGCAGCACTCTGCGCAGGTTGGGTCTTGGGGAGATGTTTTGTTCGTATGTAAATGTTATGTATAATGATATTTGTAGTGTGGTGTTGGTGAACGGTTGGAAAACTGACCCCTTTCCAGTGTTGTCTGGGGTCAGACAAGGCTGCCCTCTCTCACCTCTGCTTTTTGTCTGTTGTATAGAGCTCTTCGCCCGAAGCATCAGACGAAACCCAGAGATCAGAGGGATCACGCACCAGGACCGGACAGACGGGAGGTCAAGTGCTCGCTCTACATGGATGATGTGACGGTGTTCTGTGCCGACCGGCGCTCCGTCGACACACTCGCCCAGATGTGTGAGGACTTCGGCCAAGCTTCAGGGGCAAAGGTCAACTGCGGGAAGTCGGAAGTCATGCTCTTCGGAAAGTGGTTCCTGCCTTCTTCTGCACCCATGCCCTTCAGCGTCAAAGCAGACTTCATCAAAATCCTTGGGGTCTGGTTTGGAGCAGAGGGCGCAGCCCTGAAGTCCTGGGAAGAAAGACTGACAAAGATGCCACAGAAGTTTGGACTTTGGAGCCTCCGAGAACTCACCATCGAAGGTAAAACACTGGTACTCCGCAGCGAGATTCTCCCTGTGTTGCAGTACCTCGCCCAGGCCTGGCCCCCCCCGGGTTAACACCTGCAAGGCCATCACCAGGGCAGTGTTTCACTTCATCTGGAGCTCCAAAATGGACAGAGTAAAGCGGGCGGTTATGTTCAAGGAACCCCTCAAGGGCGGTAAGGGCGTGCCCGACATCGCCACTCTACTGAGGGTTTTCTTTGCCTGTAACTGCATCCGCAGAACTTTGGTGGACAGAACTGTAGACTCTGGTGGTAACTCCATGTCCCGTGTTTTCCTCCTGCCTCTTTGGAGGTCCCTTGTTTGGGACAAATGGGACAGCTCCATCCCCTACAACTGGGACACTCCTTGGTACTACTTGGACACTTTCAAGTTTATTAAGGAGCTGGGGCTACATGGAGTGAAGCCCGACTTGTGGAAGCCAAAAACTATCCACAAGTTGATCAGAGCATCAGACATTGTTGAGACTTTTCCAGGCCTCCCTTCAGCCACTTGTAAAGTAGTTTGGAGGAATGTTTCTTCAAAGAGACTCACCAACAGGCACAAAGATCTGGCATGGATGGCAATCCAAGGGGGGTTGCCACTCAGGACATTCATGCATGCCAGAAACCTGTGCAGATACAGACACTGCCCCTTTTGCATCATCCAGGAGGAAACTGCTCTGCATGTTTTCTGGGAGTGTCCCTTTGCACAGGACCTGTTGAGGGCTCTGGAACCTGATCTCCAAAGACTTTGTTCCACAGACTGCTATTACACACTTTGGTGTGTTAAACGGACTCTTTTGTGGGACTCATTCACAGGAGGACATTGATAGTGCCTGGCGGGTGCTGTGTTGCTTTAAGGACGCTGTTTGGTGTGCCAGAAAGCGCCTCATCCACCAGAGGGAGAGGATGTCCATCGAGGACTGTCACAGACTGATTCACAGTCTGCTCAGAGACTATCACCTGATGGACAACAAGGAGGAAGAGGAGGTCTGAAGATTTCCCCTCCCACCACTATGTACCCTTTTTGGCAGTTCAATAAAGCTTCGGGCCTGTGAACTCTTTCCCCTCTCTACCCCACCTTCTCCACCCCCCCCCCCCCATCACACCTGTAGCTCATTGAAATGCCATTTTGACTTTGACTAAGACTGTATGACTTGACATGTATTTGGTAATGTTTTTGGTAATGCTTTCAGGGTAATGCGGCATCATGCATGATGTGATGTTTCGGGGTATTATTACTCTGCACAACACATCAGGCATCATACCGCAGGATGAATGTAATTTATTTGTATGCTCGGAACTGTATTGTTATGTAGTGTATTTATGCGCTGCGTCGCAGTACAGTGTGGAATGTACCCTGTTCAAAGTATTTTGTTTTTTGTATATTTTCTTGCAAAATAAAGTATACATTTTCAATCAAAAATGTGTCTTCTCCATGTAGATGAGAGGAGTTCCAGGCTCAGCCTGTAGTCCAATACCGGAACTCCACCCCGGTTATGTGTCCTCTCCATGTACAGTAGATGAGAGGAGTTCCAGGCTCAGCCTGTAGTCCAATACCAGAACTCTACCTCGGCTATGTGTCCTCTCCATGTACAGTAGATGAGAGGAGTTCCAGGCTCAGCCTGAATTCCAATACCGGAACTCCACCCCGGTTATGTGTCCTCTCCATGTACAGTAGATGAGAGGAGTTCCAGGCCCAGCCTGTAGTCCAATACCAGAACTCTACCTCGGCTATGTGTCCTCTCCATGTACAGTAGATGAGAGGAGTTCCAGGCTCAGCCTGTAGTCCAATACTGGAACTCTACCCCGACTATGTGTCCTCTCCATGTACAGTAGATGAGAGGAGTTCCAGGCCCAGCCTGTAGTCCAATACCAGAACTCTACCCCGGCTATGTGTCCTCTCCATGTAGATGGGAGGAGTTCCAGGCTCAGCCTGTAGTCCAATACCGGAACTCCACCCAGCTGTGTGTCTGATCCATGTAGGTAAAAAACATTCCGTTCCCAGCCTGTGTTCTAATACTAGAACTCCACCCTGTTTATGTGTCCTACCAATGTAGATGAGGGGAGTTCTGGGCCCAGACTGTATTCCAATACTGATACTCCACCCAGCTGTGTGTCTGATCCATGTAGATGAGAGGAGTTCCAGGCCCAGCCTGTATTCCAATACCGGAACTCCATCTGGCTGTGTGTCCTCTCCATGTAGAGCAGAGGAGTTCCAGGCTCGGCATGAATTCCAATACCGGAACTCCACCCAGCTGTGTGTCCTATTCATGTAGATGAGAGGAGTTCCAGCCTCCCCCGGGGTCTTGTCCATGTAGATGAGAGGAGTTCCAGGCCCGGCCTGAATTCTAATACCAGAGCTCGACCCCAGCGATGTGTCCTATATATGTAGATGAAAGGAGTTCCAGCCTCCCCCGGGGTCTTGTCCATGTAGATGAGAGGAGTTCCAAGCCCAGCCTGAATTCTAATACCGGTACTCCACCCCGGCTATGTGTCTTCTCCATGTAGATGAGAGGAGTTCCAGGTCCAGCCTGAATTCCAATACCGGAACTCCACCCCCTGGCTAAGTGTCCTCTCCATGTAGATGAGAGGAGTTTCAGGCCTAGCCTGTAGTCCAATAACGGAACTCCACCTCGGCTATGTGTCCTCTCCATGTAGATGAGAGGAGTCCCAGGCTCAGCCTGAATTCCAATACCGGACTCCACCGCGGCTATGTGTCCTCTCCATGTAGATGAGAGGAGTTCCAGGCCTAGCCTGTAGTCCAATAACGGAACTCCACCGCGGCTATGTGTCCTCTCCATGTAGATGAGAGGAGTTCCAGGCCCGGCCTGAATTCCAATACCAGAACTCCACGGCGACTATGTGTCCTATTCATGTAGTTGAGAGGAGTTGCAGGCCCAGCCTGAATTCCAATAACAGAACTCCACCCGGCTATGTGTCCTCTCCATGTACAGTAGATGAGAGGAGTTCCAGGCTCAGCCTGTAGTCCAATACTGGAACTCTACCCCGGCTATGTGTCCTCTCCATGTAGATGAGAGGAGTTCCAGGCCCGGCCTGAATTCCAATAACAGAACTCCACCCGGCTATGTGTCCTCTCCATGTACAGTAGATGAGAGGAGTTCCAGGCTCAGCCTCTAGTCCAATACTGGAACTCTACCCCGGCTATGTGTCCTCTCCATGTAGATGAGAGGAGTTCCAGGCCTGACCTGAATTCCAATACCAGAACTCCACCCCAGCTGTGTTCTAATACTAGAACTCCACCCTGTTTATGTGTCCTACCAATGTAGATGAGGGGAGTTCTGGGCCCAGACTGTATTCCAATACTAGTACTCCAGCCAGCTGTGTGTCTGATCCATGTAGATGAGAGGAGTTCCAGGCCCGGCATGAATTCCAATACCGGAACTCCACCCAGCTGTGTGTCCTATTCATGTAGTCAAAAGGAGTTCTGGGCCCAGTCTTTATTCGAATACTGGAGCCCCACCTGGCTGTGTGTCCTATTCATGTAGATGAGAGGAGTTCCATGCCCGGCCCGAATTCTAATACCAGAACTCCACCCCAGCTATGTATCCTATTTATGTACATGAGAGGAGTTCCACGCTCGGACTCTATTCCAGTACCGGAACTCCATCCAGCTGTGTGTCTGATCCATGTAGATGAGAGGAGTTCCAGGCCTGGCCTGTATTCCAATACCGGAACTCCACCCGTCTATGTGTCTTGTCAATGTAGAGGAGAGGCGTTCCAAGCTCAGCCTGTATTCCAATCCTGGAACTCCACCTGACTGTGTGTCTGATCCATGTAGATGAGAGGAGTTCCAGGCCTGGCCTGTATTCCAATCCTGGAACTCCACCTGACTGTGTGTCTGATCCATGTAGAGAAGAGGAGTTCCGGGCCCGGCCTTTATTCCAATCCTGGAACTCTACCCGGCTATGTGTCTGATCCATGTAGATGAGAGGAGTTCCAGGCACGGCCCTCTCCAGACGGTGTAAATGATCTTTCCGCCTCAGCCCAGCACAGATATTTTCTCTCCTCCTGGCACACCATCGTATAGGGTCCCCTTCCTGCATCTGCATGCAAGGGTGGCTCCATAGGATGATGCTAGAGAAAGGAGCCACCCTGAATCAGGAAACGTGGGGCAACGATCGTGACACCGTCTTAAACTGAAACACAGGCAAGTGTAGCGCAACCCCTGAGGAGCTGCAAGTAGAAAAGTATCCCCCACCCTGCACAGTCAGGCACACCGCATTTTCACAGCACACTTTGAGGCAAGGAAGAGTCCAGTGCTTTGATTTTAGTATTTTTATTATGGGGGTTTAAATTGGATAGGGAGAAGGTCATGTGGGATTCCCACCAGGCACAACTTCTTCTGTACTGCTATTTACACTCCTCGGCTTCCTCCAGCACAACTCTTGTATGAGGCACTACAACTCCCAGGACCAGCCGGCACTGTTGGATAGGTAGCGGATGCTTTCTTCAAGCCAAACCCCAACACTTTCGTGGGGCATGGCAACATTTTTTTTAAGGGGGTACTCTGTGGACTCTGTTGTAAAGGAGAACTCTGATGGAAGAAGGTTCACCAGACCTGACACTTACATTCGATTTTCCAGCATTCCCCCCTTAAATTAGGGTTTGCAAAGAGTCCACAGGGCACCCCTTATATCTGAGTCCACAGGGCACCACTTACATCTGAGTCCACAGAGCACCACTTACATCTGAGTCCACAGGGCACTTCTTTTCATCTGAGTCCATAGAGCACCCCTTACATCTGAGTCCCCAGGGCACCCCTTACATCTGAGTCCACAGGGCACCCCTTACATCTGAGTCCACAGGGCACCCCTTACATCTGAGTCCACAGGGCACCACTTACATCTGAGTCCACAGAGCACCCCTTACATCTGAGTCCACAGAGCACCCCTTACATCTGAGTCCACAGAGCACCCCTTACATCTGAGTCCACAGGGCACCCCTTACATCTGAGTCCACAGGGCACCCCTTACATCTGAGTCCACAGGGCACCCCTTACATCTGAGTACACACTCCCTCGGATGCAGGAGAGAGAAGGGAGGGTGGGGGGAAACTTCAGTCACAGACATTGGATGGTGATCTCACTCACCCGGCAGATACATACGAGGCATCTGCCAGTTCCTGAACTTCCCGCACACATCCCTTTTCTGAGGCACAGAACGCAGAGGATTGGAGTGTGGGTGGGCAGGCAGAGGGGCAGGGATGGGAGGAGCAGATCAAACCCTTTCTCCTCTCCTGTCCGTGTATGGGGATGGGCCCCGTGCACACCCCTATGCACTCGGTGGTTGTGGTACTCGGTTACTTGGGGAGCCACAGTCCATTATGAATATTGTGTCCGGGTTTCAGGCAGTCTGAAACCTGCACACCTGATTCAAAACCCAAGCTGTCCGGGTGAATCCTGGGCAGGTGGCCACCCTAGACCGCTGGCCCCTTGTTTGTGTAGCAAAGTCCTAGTGCCCTGCTGTCCTTCTGTGGCTAGTGACCCCAGCACCACCCTTTCTGGCACTGCCAGCCCACCTGGCTGCAGCTGCCTCCCTCTCCAGCCCTCCTGGCTAAACTTCCACAGTCCTCTTAGAATGACTCTACATCCAACTCAGTCTGCTCTCTCCCAGTCCTCTCAGTCCTCTGACTGTAACACTCACCAGCCCACCTGGCTGTCTTCCTCCCTGGAGAGTGTTCTCCTCCTGCTGTCCTCTCCTTGCTCCCATGTCTCTGGTCAGGACACCTCTGTGTGTCGCGAAGAGGGTTCCTTCTGCACCAGAGTTCCCAGACCTGAGGTCGCCTCCCCCCCCCCAGATTAGGGGGTTACCCTCAAGGCTCTCCGGCAGCCTCCACTTCCAACCTTTCCTACATTAATAAAAAAAATGATTATAGTAAGTACAACAAAGATTAGAGGTCAGTATGTAATGCACAGTGTAGGGGTCAGGAGTAAGTACCGCAAAGCTTAGAGGTCAATATGTAATGCACCAGGGAGAGGTCAAGAGAAAGTACTGCAAAGCTTAGAGGTCAGTATGTAATGGACAGTGTAGGGGTCAGGAGTAAGTGTTGCAAAGCTTAGAGGTCAGTATGTAATGCACAGTGTAGGGGTCAGGAGTAACTACTGCCAAGCTTAGAGGACAAGAGTAAGTACTGCAAAGCTTAGAGGTCAGTATGTAATGCACAGTGTAGGGATCAGGAGTAAGTACTGCAGATTTTAGAAGTCAGTATGTAACGCACAGTGCAGGGGTCAAGAGTAAGTACCGCAAAGCTTAGAGGTCAGTATGTAATGCACAGTGTAGGGATCAGGAGTAAGTACTGCAAAGCTTATAGGTCAGTATGTAATCCACAGTACTGGGGTCAGGAATAAGTAACGCACAGTGCAGGGGTCAGGCGCAAGTACTGCAGATATTAGAAGCCAGTATTTAATGCACAGCGCAAGGGTCAGGAGTAAGTAATGCACAGTGCAGGGGTCAGGAGTAAGTAATACACAGTACAGGGGTCAGGAGTAAGTCAAGCATAGTGCAGGGTCAGGATTAAGTAATGCACAGTTCAGGAATACGTCAAGCACAGTGCAGGGGTCAGGAGTAAGTAATGCACAGTGCAGGGTCAGGATTAAGTAACGCACAGTTCAGGAATAAGTCAAGCACAGTGCAGGGGTCAGTAGGAAGTAACGCACAGAGCAGGAGTCAGGCATAAATAACGCACAGCGCAGGAGTCAGGAGGAAGTAATGCACAGTGCAGGGGTCAGGAGGAAGTAATGCACAGTGCAGGGTCAGGATTAAGTAACATACAGTTCAGGAATAAGTCAAGCACAGTGCAGGGGTCAGGAGGAAGTATGCACAGTGCAGGAATCAGGAATAAGTCAAGCACAGTGCAGGGGTCAGGAGGAAGTAACGCACAGTGCAGGAATCAGGAATAAGTCAAGCACAGTGCAGGGGTCAGGAGGAAGTAATGCACAGTGCAGGGGTCAGGAGGAAGTAACGCACAATGCAGGAATCAGGAATAGGTGAAGCACAGTGCAGGGGTCAGGAGGAAGTATGCACAGTGCAGGGGTCAGTGGTATGTGTGACATGCCTGATGAAAAATTCCTGTGTGGCCCTAAAATATTGCACGTACTCTTTGTGACTTGACCTTAGTACATACGCAGTAACACAGATAAAGTTGGTGCTGAGATCCCGGGACAGGACCTAGAACACAACCCTGGTGGGACAGATAGCCGAGACACTGGACTGCCCTGGGGGGGGCAGTTGGCATCTATATAAGGGGCATGTCAGGCTTGCTGATCCTGACCTTGGAGTCAAGTCACTAGCAGCGGGATCCCTATTGCAGGGCAGTGCTTGCATCGCTCCCTTATCATCTGGGGGAGAGAAATGTCGCTCCCCCCAGGGAAGTTGCAGGTGAGAGAGCGCCACAGGGAGGCGGGTGAGAACCGCACCGCCCTGCTGTGTTCTGCAATAGAGATCCTGCGGCTGGTGAGTGGAGTCCAGTGAGTTGCTGATAGTGTTAGGACAAGTCCAGTCTGACCTCCCTCCCTCCTTGGTTCCAAATCCAGCCTCTCACAGAAGGAGCCTGAAGAGTACAGGATCACGTGATGTGCGATCCCACCCAGAGGCACAGTGAAAAGCCTGCTGAATCTGCCAGTCATGGTTCATGTATAAGATCAGACTTCCAGCATGGAAAGTGTTAAATAAATAGTAAATGAGCGACGCCTTTTGTTATATGGAGCGATCTCCGGCATGCGGTCATAGTACAACCAACGCACACCCCTTGGTGGCGCCTCAGTGTCAGCGGCCCCGGTATGGCCAAACTCGAAGCCTTCGATAAAGAGAGATAAGAGGGTGTCTGTGCCCGGGGGTGGGGGGACAGCTGGGCTGCACAGGGCGCTGCCAGAACTGCGTGGGGTTGGCGGCAGATGAGGCGCTATTTGTTCTGTGACTCCCTGGCGGTCCACACGCCATGTGTTCCCAGCATCCCGACTGCCATCCCAAGGGGAATCAATAAGTGATTTAGATAATGAGAGCCGATCTAAGTAAACAGGCTTATCTATAATGTCCGCTCATTACACCGCCAGAGCCATCGCCCGCCGCCGCGCCCGCTCATCACCTCCCCATCGCTTTCCCATCAAATATATCCAGATAACAAACTGTTCTAGAAGAGGACTGTCCTTCAATGGATTATAGGGACAAGCAGAGGGGCTTTGGAGAAATAGATTTTCACCGCAAATTTATCGACTGGTGAAAAGTGTCAGTTTTACTAACTGAACAGTCACGCTTCGTACACACGCTCAGAAATTCCCCGAGAAAAAGTCTGATCGGATGATGTTGTCAGAAAATCTGATCGTGTGTGTGGGCTCTATCGGACTTTTTCCGTCGGAATTTCCCAACGGAAAAAGTTTGAGAGCAGGAGCTAAAATTTTCCAACAGCAAAATCCGATCTGACTTTTTCCGATCGTGTGTAGAGAATTCCGAAGGACAAAGTGGCACGCATGCTCAGGAAAAATTTGGAGACGAAAGCTATTGGCTACTGGCCTCTACGTAGTCCCGTCGTACGTGTATATAGTCACCTCGTTCTGAACGATCGGATTTTGCGACAACTTTGTGCGACCGCGTGTAGGCAAGATAAGTTTCGGCCAAAATCTGACAGATTTTGTGGTCGGAACGTCCGATCGTGTGTACAGGGCATAACACGGGGTTTACATCTATGCAGTTGATGCGTTTTTCAGGTGCGTTTTTTCAACCCACTTTTTTTGCATGCAGTTCTCATGTATTTTGCGTTTTTTTTATACACTATATATATCTTGTTGCTAAGGAGCGCACCGGGAAGCCGGCCGCCACATCCTTAACTACTTCAATACCGGGGCACTTACACACCCCCTTCCTGCCCAGGCCAATTTTCAGCTTTCAGTGATGTCGCTGTTTAAATGACAATTGCGCGGTCATGCTACACTGTACCCAAACAGGATTTTTACCATTTTGTTCCCAGAAATAGAGCTTTTTTTGGTGGTATTTGATCGCCTTTGCGTTTTTTATTTATTGATAAACAAATAAAAAAAGACAGAAAATATGGAAAAAAAATTATTATTTTTTTGTTTCTGTTATAAAAATTTTTAAATAAGTAAGTTTTCTCCTTCACTGATGCACTGATAAGGCGGCACTGGCAGGCACTGATAAGATGGCACCAATGAGGTGACACCAATGAGGTGGCACTGATGGGCACTGACAATGGGCACTGATAGGCGGCGCTCATGGGCATTGGTAGGTGGCACTGATGAGTGGCACTGATATGCAGCACTGATGGGCATTGATAGGCGGCACTTATGGGTGGCACTGGTGGGCACTGATAGGTGACACTAATGGGCACTGATAGGCGGCACTGATGGGCATTGCTGGGCACTAATCTATGCCACTGATAGCACTGATATGTGGCACTGATAGATGGCATTGATAGGCATCACTGATGGCCCTGGCAGGCATTGGAGATGGGCACTGATTGGCAGCTACCTGGGCACTGATTTTTTTTCATTTTTTCCTGATGGTCTAGGGTGGCAAACCTGGTGGTCCAGTGTGGTGGAAATCCCTGGTGGTCCTTGTGGCATCCGAGAGGGGGCTGCACTGATAGACAATCAGCGCAAACCCCCCCATGTCAGGAGAGCATCCGATTGGCTCTCCTCTACTCTCGCCTGTCAGACGCAAGTGAGGAAAAGCCGATCAACGCCTCTTCCTGTATACAACGTGATCAGCAGTGATTGGACACAGCTGATCACGTGGTAAAGAGCCTCCGTCAGAGATCGGTGTAGCGGTGTGTCAGACTGACACACTACACCACCGATCGCCATGATGCGCGCCCCCACGGGCGTGCGGGAGAAGTCGTTCTGGAGGGCCGTCATTTGAGGGTGGGCGGGTGGCAAGTGGTTAACAACCGATGAGTTATCAGCTGTCAGCGGAGTTCCTTGCTGACAGCTGAATGTAAAAAAAAAAAAGAATTGCCAGCCAAAAGAAATTGCAAAAAACAAAGAATCCCCTAAATTCATACCAGGCCAGATTTGAAGGGGAACCCCACGCCAAAATAAAAAAGAATAGCATGGGGTCCTCCCTTTACCAAACCCTTATGCAGCCCAGCAGGTCAGGAAAGGGAAGGGTCAAAAGAGAGACCCCCCCACCTCCTCCTGAACCATATCCGGCTGCTTGCGCTCAACATGGGGAGTTCTAGATTACAATAAGCCCCCTGTCCACAGACCCCCACAACCACAAGCTCAGGGCTGTGAGGAGCAAGGGAACAAGGTTCCTCAAAGCGCCACCCCCCTTTATGTTGAGGGAATGCAGCCTGGTATGGTTCTCTCCATTTCCTGACCCGCCGGGCTGCATGCTCGGATAAGGGTCTTGAATTGATTTTGGGGGGGACCTCACGCCATTTAAAAAAAAAGAATTGGTGTGGGGTTCCCCTCCAAATCCATATTAGACCTGGTGGGCCTGTAAAGGATTTAGGGGGGATCCCTCACCGTTTTTTTTTTGCCTGGAATATTTCTTTTTACATTCAGCTGTCAGCGGGGGGGATCCGCTGACAGCTCAGGACTCATCGATCGTTATGATGCAGTAGCAGGCTTCCTGGCCCCCTTCCTGGCAGAGTGTTAAAGAGAAGAAAAAAAAAAAACACTTGCGTTTTTGGTGCGGCTCAAGTCTTCACAGTAAGAGCTGTGAGAATGTGGAATGGACTCCCTGCAGAGGTGGTTATGGCCAGATCAGTAGATCGCTTTAAGAAAGGCCTGGATTATTTCCTAAGTGTACATAATATAACTGGGTACTGACATTTATAGGGAAAGTTGATCCGGGGAAAATCCGATTGCCTCTCGGGGGATCAGGAAGGAATTTTTTCCCCTGCTGTAGAAAATTGGATCATGCTCTGCTGGGGTTTTTCTTCTTCCTCTGGATCAACTGTGGGTATAGAATTGGGGTATATGGGATTGTATGATATTATTATTATTTTGTGGTTGAACTGGATGGACTTGTGTCTTTTTTCAACCTGACTAACTATGTAACTATGTACACGCAAAACACATTCTGCTGCAGGAAAAAAAGTCCCTGACCCTTTCTAAAAAAAAAATGCAGTGCCGCAAAAAACACACAAGTGTGAACTATGCTTTTGTGCAGGGGTCAGGAGTAAGTACTGCAAAGCTTTGAGGTCAGTATGTAATGCACAGTATAGGGGTCAGGAGTGAGTACAGCAAAGCTTAGAGGTCAGTATGTAATGCACAGTGTAGGGATCAGGAGTGAGTACAGCAAAGCATAGAGGTCAGTATGTAATGCACAGTGTAGGGGTCAGGAGTGAGTACAGCAAAGCTTAGAGGTCAGTATGTATTGCACAGTGTAGGGGTCAGGAGTGAGTACAGCAAAGCTTAGAGGTCAGTATGTAATGCACAGTATAGGGGTCAGGAGTAAGTACTGCAAAGCTTTGAGGTCAGTATGTAATGCACAGTGCAGGGGTAAGTACTGCAAAGCTTTGAGGTCAGTATGTAATGCACAGTGTAGGGGTCAGGAGTGAGTACAGCAAAGCTTAGAGGCCAGTATGTAATGCACAGTATAGGGGTCAGGAGTGAGTACAGAAAAGCTTAGAGGTCAGTATGTATTGCACAGTGTAGGGGTCAGGAGTGAGTACAGCAAAGCTTAGAGGTCAGTATGTAACGCACAGTGTAGGGGTCAGGAGTGAGTACAGCAAAGCTTAGAGGCCAGTATGTAATGCACAGTATAGGGGTCAGGAGTGAGTACAGAAAAGCTTAGAGGTCAGTATGTAATGCACAGTGTAGGGGTCAGGAGTGAGTACAGCAAAGCTTAGAGGTCAGTATGTATTGCACAGTGTAGGGGTCAGGAGTAAGTACTACAAAGCTTTGAGGTCAGTATGTAATGCACAGTATAGGGGTCAGGTGTAAGTACAGCAAAGCTTAGAGGTCAGTATGTAATGCACAGTGTAGGGGTCAGGAGTGAGTACAGCAAAGCTTAGAGGTCAATATGTAATGCACATCGAGGTTCATTAAAAATGAATGTTGTCGCTCCAAAAACCATGCTACAAATGTGGGCCAATTTTTTACAGATGAAAGGAGATATTTAACCCCTTCATCTCTCACTCCTGTACATCATTTATGGAGCAGAGCAATGTTCACATTTCTTCTATTAGAATGTTTGTCATTACTTCAAGTTGAATTTTTTTCATTATGGATGGGGTAAGGAGGGGGCGGTTATAACTCCCCCTACAGGATGTGTTTATAGAATGGAAAGAAGAGGCTTCATGGTGCAATACTCCAATTTAAAAGGTATTTATTCTTAAAAAATCGCAGACACTGACATCCAAACAAAACGGTATTCAGGGTATTTAAAACCAGCCGCGGCTCGTGCCAGCCCACTGGTGTGCAGTGACGTCAAGATCTGCAGCTCCGTCCGACGCATTTCCCCAAACAAGGCTGCGACTGGGAAAGGAGGCTCCTTTCCCAGTCGAAGCCTTTCAGTCAAAGCTTCTTTCCCAGTGTGCCTGTCCGATCTCTATAACTTGAGATCCATCACATCTGGTAAGCTACGCTGTTTATGCTTTGTTTGATGAACAGAAAAAACTATTATCTTTCTGAGAAGTTCGTCCGGATTGTTCACATGGTTTTTTGCACTTCGTGGACTGAAACACATTCACTTTTTTTTATTATCTGTAAATTGCATTTTTGCACTTTTTTTTAAGATCATTAGTTCATTTGAGGGCATGCTGGCATTCCTATGTGCTTCTTTGTTTGAGGATTGCGCATCTTTATTGGATACACACGTTTTTATATATATATATATATATATATATATATATATATATATATATATATATAGATATATATATAGATAGATAGATAAATAGATAGATAGATATACACAGTTTCATTTGTTTATTGGGTTTAGCACAGATAATATCCTGCTATGCACTCTTGTATGCCCCCAGCAGGGGGCAGTGTGTACCCATCATTCCCCGGATTATACATAGTTCAGCTCTTCTACAAACTCCCACTCCTCTATACATTTTTTATCTGAACTTTCTAAATTTGGGTATGAGGATTAAAAATGAATGACATCATCATCACCATCATTATCCGGACACATTCCTCCATTAGTCTTCATGCACATTTGTATTTCGGTTTTACAGGGACCGATATATTGAGATAATTATTTTATTATAGGACTTTTTTTTTTCCCCTGGCGCTGGGTTCTTATCTATAAACAGATCCAGTGTAATACTTAAAGCTGAACAGATATAATAGACATGAATAATGCAGCTCTATAATCATGAATACTTTGTTATTATTTATTATGTATGTATTTATTATTTATTATGACGTATTATTTTAAATACAAGCATTGTAAGTAGTCAAAAGCAAAAATCATACCCAAGCTCAACTGCGAGACCTTAGTATACACTGATGACCGGTGCTGAAGCTGGGATGTCCAGTCCCCCATATAATGAATCCAAAGCAGAAAAAGAGCTGGGCACATGACATGAATACAGTGTAAAAAGGCTAACGTGTTTCGGCTATTGCAGACTTCCTCAGAAGACTGAGGACCTCTTGTGGTGAAAAATATCCTGGGCGGCGCCATTCAGTTCAGAAGACTGAGGACCTCTTGTGGTGAAAATCATGCTATAATCATGAATACTTTGTTATTACTTATTATGTATGTATTTATTATTCATTATGATGTATTATTTTATATACAACCATTGTAAGTAGACAAGAGCAAAAATCATACCCAAGCTCAACTGCTAGATGTTAGTATACACTGATGACCGGTGCTCAAGCTGGGATGTCCAGTCCCCCATATAATGAATCCAAAGCAGAAAAAGAGCTGGCCACCCGGTATACACTTCTTGTTACTCGTTATTGGCTGCATGACGTGAATACAGTGTAAAAATGCTAACGCGTTTTGGCTATTGCAGACTTCCTCAGAAGACTGAGGACCTCTTGTGGTGAAAAATATGCTGGGCGCCATTTAGTTCAGAAGACTGAGGACCTCTTGTGGAAAGAAATATGCTGGGCACCATTCAGCTCAGAAGGCTGAGGACCTCTTATGGAAAAAAATATGCTGGGTGTCCATTCAGTTCAGAAGACTGAGGACCTCTTGTGGTGAAAAATATGCTGGGCGCCATTCAGTTCAGAAAAGACTGAGGACCTCTTGTGGAAAAAATATGCTGGGCGCCATTCAGTTCAGAAGAGTCTTGTGGTGGAAAATATGTTGGGCGCCATTCAACTCAGAAGACTGAGGACCTCTTGTGGTGAAAATATGCTGGGTGCCATTAAGTTCAGAAGACCGAGGACCTCTTGTGGTGAAAAAGAAGTACTGCCAGGGGCTGCTATGCTATAGATTGAAGGTTAGTATTGCAACCAAAGGTATTTTTTTTACCATCTGCAGAGGGTCTATGCTAATTTAAAAAAATTTATCCAGAGTTGGGCACATTTGGTCTAGGCCAGAAACCAGCAACTGAAGAAATGTAAAAAAAAAAAAAAAAAGCATAAAACAAGTAAATGCGATATATTTTCCTATCTATGTACTAATTCTAGCAGCATACGGATTGCAAATAATCAATGTTGATTGAGATAGTGAAGATCCACATTAAGCTCAGGCTCATTCTGAACTTTCTAAATGTGGGTATAACCATTAAAAATTAATGACATCATCATCACCATCATTATCCGGACACATTCCTCCATTAGTCTTTATGCACATTTGCATTCTGGTTTTACAGGGACCGATATATTGGGATAATTATTTTATTATAGGACTTTTCTTTCTTTTTTTTTTCCCTGGCGCTGGGTTCTTACCTATGAACAGATCCAGTGTAATACTTAAAGATGAACAGATATAATAGACATGAATAATGCAGCTCTATAATCATGAATACTTTGTTATTATTTATTATGTATGTATTTATTATTCATTATGATGTATTATTTTAAATACAAGCATTGTAAGTAGACAAGAGCAAAAATCATACCCAAGCTCAACTGCTAGACGTTAGTATACACTGATGACCGGTGCTCAAGCTGGGATGTCCAGTCCCCCATATAATGAATCCAAAGCAGAAAAAGAGCTGGCCACCCGGTATACACTTCTTGTTACTTGTTATTGGCTGCATGACATGAATACAGTGTAAAAATGCTAACGCGTTTCGGCTATTGCAGACTTCCTCAGAAGACTGAGGACCCTTTGTGGTGGAAAATATGTTGGGCAGCATTCAGAAGACTGAGGACCTCTTGTGGTGAAAAATATGTTAGGGGCCATTCAACTCAGAAGACTGAGGACCTCTTGTGGTGAAAAAAATATGCTAGGCACCATTCAACTCAGAAGACCGAGGACCTCTTTTGGTGAGAAATATGCTGGGCGCCATTCAGTTCAGAAGACTGAGGACCTCTTGTGGTGGAAAATATGCTGGGCGCCATTCAGAAAACTGAGGACCTCTTGTGGTGAAAAAAATATGCTGGGCACCATTCAACTCAGAAGACCGAGGACCTCTTTTAGTGAGAAATATGCTGGGCGCCATTCAGTTCAGAAGACTGAGCACCTCTTGTGATGGAAAATATGCTGGGCGCCATTCAGAAAACTGAGGACCTCTTGTGGTTAAAAATATGTTGGGCGCCATTCAACTCGGAAGACTGAGGACCTCTTGTGGAAAAAAATATGCTGGGTGCCATTCAACTCGGAAGACCGAGGACCTCTCGTGGTGAAAAATATGCTGGGCGCCATTCAGTTCAGAAAACTGAGGACCTCATGTGGGGAAAAAGAAGTACTGCCAGGGGCTGCTATGCTATAGATTGAAGGTGAGTATTGCAACCAGGGTCTATGCTAATTTAAAAAATGTGCCCAGAGTTGGGCACGTTTGGTCTAGGCCAGAAACCAGCAACTGAAGAAATGTAAAAAAAAATAATAAAAAAAGTATAAAACAAGTAAATGCTATATATTTTCCCCTCTATGTACTAATGCTAGCAGCATACGGATTGCAAATAATCAATGTTGAATGAGAGAGCGAAGATCCGCATTGAGCTCAGGCTCATTCTGATCACCATCGTTACCCATCATGCTCCATCTTAAGAGGTTGAGATGTGATTTTACCTCCCCATTTAGTCTAAGGTTAGAGGTGCAGTGGGGGGGGGGGTGTCCAACAATGCTCGGCTGGGCTGAGTTTTTAGCCCCCATCAACCACCCCTCTTAAGATTCAGTGGCAGCAGACTGGGGGAGTGTTTACATGCCATGGTTGCAATGCTTTGCTTTGTGCCCCGCGGGGAGAACCACCCAAAATGTCATGATTGGAGGGGCAGCAAACCCCCCCGCTGTACATGACCCATTCAGTGTGAATGGGGAAGAGCTGCAAATGCCCTGCAACTGCATGCAATGCATCACTTGTTTGGCTAAGATGGGGTTAAAAACAGGGGTGGGTTTGTGGCCTCCTCACTGCCTCTGAAAACTGATCCAAACATGGGTCACTCTTCTGAGAAGGGGGGAGATTTATTAAACTGGTGCACACAGAATCTGGTGTAGCTGTGCACAGCAACCAATCAGCTTCCAGGTTTTATTGTCAAAGCTTATTGAACAAGCTGAAGTTAGAAGCTGATTGGTTTCCATGGACAGCTGCTCCAGTGTTAGCAAATCTCTCCCCCTTGATGGTGTATTGGCAGTGCAGTGACGTTGGCTTTTCAGGGTTAAAACAGAACAGAGAAGAGGTGACATGTGGCCTCTCAGCCACCTGTAAACCCCTTGTTCTCTGAAAAATGACCCACCACAGATTACTCTTCAGAAGGGGCAGCAGGGACTGCTGCCAGTGTATATGAGTCCTAGGTGTGGTTTTACTAGGTACGTATTGCAGTCACCTAGTTCCTATTTTTATTGGGATAGGTGGTGAAAGCCAAATACACTCCGTTTTATTATTTACTGCAGATTATAAAATAATAAACTTTGATTAAATAAAATAAAAAAGTAAAAAAATAACAAATAAAAAATTGTCACCTACAAAATGACCTGTCGAAAATAATAATAATTATTATTTTCAGAATAAACCAAAAAAGAATACAATGTACTGTAATGTATTTATCTTGTCATTGAGAAACTAGAGGCATGCCGATTCTTGGCAGCAGAGCTGACACTCGGTGAGTTCTCAGCTATATTTAGACGGAACAAACACTGATAAGGAGGGAGGTGATTGTAGCCGAGGCGTGAATCGCCCCTGACCCCGGGTGATCCTCATTATCCGCCCCACCTTCTTGCCTTCCAGCTGGCCCACAGCGCCTCCCGATGTTTGTTCTGAAGGAGGGACCTGCCTCATAAACCCACCTACCTCCATATTTATAGGGGTCGGGATGACAGGCTCAGCCCAGACACCCAAACCTGAGGTAAGTGATTACCAGGCTGAGATGACCATACAGGAGGGGGGAGGACAGCGGATCAATCGAAAAATTATGGAATGGAAAAATTAAAATGAACGCTAACGGCACGCAATTGTTTGCGCTCCACCATAATTCCTGCAGTGCCAGAGATTTTCACCTTTTGGAGCAATTTCTGTAAAGGGTTTAAAGGGGACCTGTTGGGTGAGAAGTAATAGAAGCTCAGTTGCTTTGAAAGGTGAATGCTCTGGGGGCTTCAATTTGTCTGTACTTGTCATAATGGCTGTGCCTAGGGTGGCAGTGTAAGATGTGGGTTGCAGTTGAACTGCATGACATGCAGTTGAATTCAACAAATAGCTCTGATATATATATATATATATTATAGCTATTTGTTCTATGCAACTGCATGTACATTCATTCTGTACAAATGGGAGACCAAGTGAAATGTCGCTATATTCCCTCCAGGAGAAAATACAGAATAGTATGAATCTGAAAAAATACTGCATTATGGCCACTAGATGGCTCTGGTGATCAAATGAATTAAATACTCATTTACTATGATCATCAGCTCCATCTAGTGGCCATATTGTGGTATGTTTCCCAAAAACTCTCCTTAAAGCGGACCTTCAGTCATTTTTCTTCATCTTTCCATCTATTAAATCATCTGCCCTTCTTGTTGTTTTAACTTTGGATAGTAAAACATTTTTTTTCTGCCAGTAAATCCCTTATACAGCCCACTTCATGTTTCTTGTCTGGTCATTAGCCTAGGCCTATGACATCATGCACAGCTCTCTCTCTCTCTCTCTCTCACTCTTGTGAGAGTTTGTCAGGAAGGGAGGGGGATGAGTCATAAAAGGACCAAAGAGAGCTACAGAGCTGGAAGTGTGCCTCTGTGTAAATCCAGGAAGTGAACAGGCAGCAGCTTCAGCTGCCCACAGTTAGAATGGCTGCAGCCAGACTCAGTGAAAGGGAGATTTCTGCAGCATATTTGGCAAGTACAGAATCACAGCATATATAAAATAATATGCAAAGTGGTTGGAGGGAAGCTTCAGAATGGCAAAGATGTTTTTATTACAAATTATGTGAGCAGACCGCAGTTCCTCTTTAAATACTTATTTACTATGATCATCAGCTCCATCTAGTGGCCATAATGTGATAATGTTCCCTAAAACTCTTGTTATCAAATTAATAACATTTGACCTGGATATATATACATATATATATATATATATATATATATATATACATATATATATATATATATATATATATATATATATATATATATATATACATATATATATATATATATATACATATATATATATATATATATATATATATATATATATATATATATATATATATATATATATATATATATATATACATATATATATATATATATACATATACATATACATATATATATATATATATATATATATACAGCTCAAGCCTATGAAGTTTAAACTTTTTGTTCTCTTTTTAGTGGATTTTGGACATTTGTGATTGCATTCAGTTAGTAAACTGATCAGGGAAAGGAGTTGCTGAGAGGAGTCAGGAGACTCACTGAAGTGTAGGAAATATAAATCAATTTTTTACTGATTTGGGGGTCTGTATAATTTAGCAAATATTTTTGTATATGGGACAGACCCCATGATGTCCCCAATAGCACATTATTATTATTTTTATAATTATTATCATTATTATAGCGGATTTATATAGCGCCAACAATTTGCGTAGCGATTTACAACTTGAGGGCATTATAAAATTTGATTTGACTCATCTCATGATGCAGGGGGCGGAGCTTGTAGAAAAGGGCATTAATATTGAGATCTGCCTAGAGAGGTGTGATGTCTAAATGCAGCGCAGAGTATAATGTATTGTATGGAGCATGAGATAATCTGCATGAGCAGTAATATTCTGCAGTGATCTGATAAATGAACATTGTACAAGATGATTTAAAGGGACAGTCCACTGATAATTATAGATGGGTGTAATGCTCAGCAGGGATGAACATATCATTGAAGGAAATTGGTTTCCCCCTCCCCCAAAACAACTTGCTCCTCTCATTAGCTCCTTAGCATAGACCCAGAATAGGCGGAGGAAGGTTCTCTAGGAGCTATTTAAAGCTCATTACACCCCTAAAGCCACCTTCATTTCCCCTTCCCCATGCAATGCGTTTCATTAAAGTGATGAATATTTGTCGAAATCTCACGATTTTTAGAACAATTTGAGAGAAATGGAAACAATATTGGGTACATCGATATTCTGTTTCGAAGAGCAGTCCATAGCAGCTTTTGAGGTGCAATGCTCTGCAGATCTGGGGACGGTTTTGTGCAGTATTTGGTGTGCGGTGCTCTGAAGTACCGGGGGGCGGTGCTGTGCAGTGTTTGAGGTGCAATGCTCTGCAGGACTGGGGGCGGTGCTCTGCAGTGTTTGAGGTGCAATGCTCTGCACTACTGGGGGCAGTGGTGTGCAGTATTAGGAATAGTGTTGTGCAGTATTGAAGCTACAATGCTCTGCACTACTGAGGGCAATTCTACACAGTATTTGAGGTGCGATGCTCTGCAGTACTGGGGACAGTGTTGTGCAGTATTTGAGGTGTAATGCTCTTCAGTATTGATGACAGTCCTCTTCAGTGTTGTGGAGTCATACTCTGCAGTATTTAGAGCCAGTATTGTGCAAAGTTTTAGGTTCAATGCTCTACAGTACTGGAGACAGAAATATTCAGTATTTGAGGTGTAATGCTCTGCAGTTCTGGGGACAGCACTGTGCAATGTTTAACATGCAATGTTCTGCAGTACTGGGGACAATTGTGTTTATCATTTTAGGTGTAATGCTCTGTTGTATTGGGAAAAGTACTGTGCAGAGTTTGAGGTGCAATGCTCAGCCGTATTGGGAAGAATAGTGTTCATTATTGGAGATGCAATGCTCTGCAGTACTGGGGGCAGAACTGTTCATTACTGAAGGTGAAATAGTCTGCAGTAATGTGGGCAGTACTGTGCAAAGTCTGAGGTTCAATGCTCTGCAGCATTGGGGGCAGTACTGTTCATTATTGGAGGTGTGATGCTCTGTAGTACTGGGGACAGTACTGTTCAGTATTTTGGGGGCAATACTTTCAGTATTAGGGATAGTGTTGTGCGGTATTTGAGGTGCAATGCTCTGCTGCATATATATTATATAATAATGTCAATTTTGTTTTATAGCAGAATGTTGCTGTGGATCCTTGTCAGTGTGTGCGCCATCAGTGCAGGTAAGAGATCCTCTTCTCTCATCTGATAGATTCACATCTCATGTCACCATATGTCTTATATCTGGAGAGTGGTGATGTCACTCCTGTATAATATATTATATATAGAAAATAGTGATGTCACTCTTCTATAGTATATCTTATATCTGGAGAGTGGTGATGTCACTCCTGTGTAATATATTATATACAAGAATAGTGATGTCACAGCTGTTTTGCCTCCTTTGTTCCTCAGCTCAGCAGCGCAGCTCCTCGTACTCTGGTGAATATGGCGGCGGGGGCGGAAAGCGATTTTCACAGTCTGGAAACCAACTGGATGGACCAATCACAGCCCTGAGAGTTCGTAACAACTATCTCTACATCACCGGGTGAGACACACGGCGCAGGTTTTCCTTTTGTCTCAGTGTCTGTCCCAATTCTCTATTATCAATCATCGCTCAGCTGCTCCGGGTTTAGAGAACAGAGTTCTGACAAATCAGGGAGGAGTCTAATACATCAGGATCTCCATTAGAGCCCCCCCCCCTTACATCAGGGTCCCTATTGGAGTCTACCCTTACATCAGGGTGCCCATTAGAGTGTCCCTTACATCAGGGTCCCTGTCAGAGTCCACCTTTACGCCAGGGTCTTCATTAGGGTTCCCCTTACATCAGGGGTTGTATTAGAGCCCACCCTTAAATCAGGGTACCCATTAGAATTCCCTGTTACATTGGGGTCCCCATTAGAGCCCCATGTTACATTGGAGTCCTCCCTTAAGTCAGGGTTCCCTGTTACATCAGGGCGCTTCTTACACCAGAGACCCCCTTTAGACCTGAGTCCCTGTCAGAGTCCCCATCATAATGCCCCTTACATCAGGGTCCCCATTAGAGTCACCCTTTACAAAGTCTGGGTGTGGGTTGGGGAGGTTGAAGTGGAGACCATGGGCGACCTCTGCTGACCTGAATCCTCAATCAGTACACACTGAGTATAACTCACTGACCCTAACAGTGGGCCGGATAAGACCTTGCAGGGGGCCAGATGTGGTGTAGTTTGGAGATCCCTGATTCAGGACTATGACATGACTAGTGAGAAATAATTGTGCTCCTCATCACCATCTAGTGGCCATAATGTGGTATTTTCCCCATTCACACAGTCAAATTGCGGAGAAAATAGACTGAAGAACATTTGATCTTGCCCCATTCACCCAGGGTGAATGTACAGTACATGTCATTTTGATAGAGGAACTGCTCTGTATTTTTTTTTGCATTTGTGTTTTATTTTGTGTATTTCATTGTTACATGTGTAAAGTCATTTACAATAATGAGACTAGAAAAACATGTCCAGGGTAGCAGAAAAGAGCGTTTGTAATCCTCATGGTCCAGCTGATTGCACCCTAAAATAACACAAAAAAAATTCACCCAAATTTCACCATCCCTATTAAAGCGGGAGTCCGCCGGGACTCTGCATTTTTTTTTTTTTTAAAAGCCAGCAGCTACAAATACTGCAGCTGCTGACTTTTAAAATAGTGACACTTACCTGTCCAGCGCGCCCGCGATGTCGGCACCCGAAGCCGATCTGTAAATCGTCTCTCGGGTGCTGCCGCCGCCATCTTGGGTATGGGAATCAGGAAATGGAGCCTTTCGGCTTCATTTCCCAGTTCCCTACTGCGCATGCGCGAGCCGCGCTGCGCAATAAGGACGGTCCCCGCTGCCTCTGGGATCTATGTGTTTTCCCAGCAGGCAGCGGGGGCACTTGCGGAAAGGGGCGGGCACTTGCAGAAAGGGGCGGGCACTTGCGGAAAGGGGCGTAATATACGCCCCTTTCCGCAGAGAGCTATCCCGGAAGTGGGTGCAGATACCTGTACTGTACAGGTATCTGCACCCCCCTCCCCCCTGAAAGGTGCCAATTGTGGCGCCGGAGGGGGGGAGGGTTCCGATGAGCGGAAGGTCCACTTTAGGGTGGACCTCTGCTTTAACACCTTCTTGCCCAGCTTATAGCAGACTGACGACCGGGCAGAGGCTTTGCCATCCTGACTGGACATCAAATGACTTCCTTCACATCACACCGGTTATCAGCATTTTGTTTCCTGATCGCTGTCCGTCTGTGAGGAAAGGAAAGCCGATAATTTGCTTTCCAGTTACAGGCAACATTCACACTGACAATCAGGGCACTGATTATTAGTTCAGCCCCATCGGTGTCCATCAGTGCAGCATATCAGTGCCCAATAGTTTAGCATATCCATGCCCATCAGTGCAGCTTATCAGTGTTGCCTCATCAGTGCCCGTCAGTGGCACTTCATCAGTACCCACCAGTGATGCCTTATCAGTACCCATCAGTGCATCCTCATCAGTGCTCATCAGTGATGCCTCATCGGTGCCCACCAGTGCCACCTCATCAGTGTCTATCAGTGCAGCCTCTTCAGTAACAATAAGTGCCACCTCATTAGTGCCCATCAGTGCAGCCTCATCAGTGCCCACCAGTGATGCCTCATCAGTATCCATCAGTGCATCCTCATCAGTGATGCCTCATCAGTGACCATCAGTGCCTATTAGTGCTGCCTCAACAGTGTAGCAACATCAGTGCCCACCAGTGCCACCTCATCAGTGTCTATCAGTGCAGCCTCTTCAGTAGCAATCATTGCCACTTCATTAGTGCCCATCAGTTCAGCCCCATCAGTGCAGCCTCATCAGTGCCCACCAGTGATGCCTCATCAGTAAAATAATAACATTGTGACATATTAAATTCTAGTATTAAAAAACTAGACCATGTGTACTATCAAAAATTGTGTAAAAAATCATCAATCTTAAAACACATAAAAAGTACAAAAGGAGGGAAGCACAAAGGAATGAATTTAGTCCATTGAAGTGACTCTTAACAAACACCCTTCAGATGTATAGCAGGTGCGCCCAAAAAGAAAGTTCTATCCACCACCTATTTCAATGAGGTTTACCAGCTGCCAAGATCTCTTTTTAGGGAGATCATACAAGCATGAAGAAAAACGATCGTTCCTGGTCTCTCCAATGGGTTCTGCTGGCGTCTCCACCTCTTATGTCTCTTTCCTACAGCGTCTCACATTCCACCGTATTTATTAGGTAAAAAAAGAAAGAAAGGCTCCCATAGCGTAATTCTGCGTAAAAGTTTTAATCCGAACGAAATAAAAGTAAAACAAACTCACAGATTCCAGTTGAGTACAAGCGTAAGTACAATCACGAGCCGGCCGGCTCTCTCCTATTAACACTGCCCGTCCTTCCTGGTCAACAGGGAATGGCGGTAACGTCAGCACGCCGCTCACCCTACGTCGTTTCGTCAAAAATGACTTCTTCCCAGGAAGAAGTCATTTTTGACGAAACGACGTAGGGTGAGCGGCGTGCTGACGTTACCGCCATTCCCCGTTGACCAGGAAGGACGGGCAGTGTTGGTTTTTTGGTTTTTTGCCAGGTAACCTAAGGCTTGTGTGGGGCTTATGGCAGTTTTATTCATATTATTTATTTATGTTACAATTTTAGATTTTCATTCTGTATTTCTCTTCTGAAGAATGACGTGGGTTTGTTCCCTCCACAGGATCCAGGTGCGATATGGGACGACGTGGTCAGAGTACCGTGGGGGCTCATCGGGTGATATGGAGGAAATTTTCCTTCACCCCGGAGAGCACATTAGGCAGGTAAACGGGAAATATAAAACCTACATGCGCCAGCTGGTATTTTACACCAACAAGGGGCGCGAGTTCAGTTTCGGCAAAGAAACCGGAACCTCCTTCAACGCCTCCCCTCTGTTCCCTGACACCTACCTGAGATACATCAGCGGAAGCTCCGGCTCCGTCATCGATGCCATCGGCTTCCACTGGGACTACCCCTTCAGCAACTGCGTCCACTGCAAGAAGTAATTTCCAGACCGCTGTGCCGACCTGAGCTGCAGAGTATCCCCCCCCGTCTGTCATCTGTCTAACTTACCCTCATCTGTATCAGCTCCCAATATTCCGTGTATCCTCTCCTCATAATAAAATCTGCAGCTACAATGCCTGTCTGATTCTTTTATATAAAAACAAAATTCTGAAAGAACTATAGTCAACTACACTATATTACCAAAAGTATTGTGACACCTGCCTTTACACACACATAAACTTTAATGGCATCCCAGTCTTACTCCATAGGGTTCGATATTGAGTTGGCCCACCCTTTGCAGCTATAACAGCTTCAGCTCTTCTGGGAAGGCCGTCCACAAGGTTTAGGAGTGTGTCTATGGGAATCTTTGATCATTCTTCCAGAAGAGTATTTGGGAGGTCAGGCACCGACGTTGGACGAGTAGGCCTGGCTCACAGTCTCCAATCTAATTCATCCCAAAGGTGTTCTATCGGGTGGAGGTCAGGACTCTGTGCAGGCCAGTCAATTTCCTCCACCCCAAAACTCGCTCGTCCATGTCTTTAGGGACCTTGCTTTGTGCACTGGTCCAAATCATTTGGTAGAGGGGCAGATGAAAGGTTGTCAGGAGGGGTCCTGTGATCTCCGTGAGAGCTAATAAATGCCTGAAAATATTACACTGACTTTACTTACCATTCATACACTTAACATATAGTATCTCACAAAAGTGAGTACACCCCTCACATTTCTGTAAATATTTTATTCAATGTAAAGTGAACAATGTAAAGTGAAGTGGAATCAAATGGTATTTCTATATACCTGACAAGACCAGCTAGGTATAATCACAGCAATTACCGCACTCACAGGACCCTCTCAGTACTGAGGAGATAGCTTCTTGGTGAACACAAAAGAGATGGACTGAAATGTCTAAATGTTCAAAGCGATCTGATATAATTCTGGGCGGGTATACAACTTATATACGTTATTATTAGCCAATCATGATAGGGAACAAGGGGGTGGTCAATAAAGGGGTGTACATTTCATATCATTACATATTATTAATACTTAAATGCCCAGCCCCTTAAACATGGCTGACATAGCAACTATAGTAACCATGCCATCCGTTTCCATGATTCATAGTCATGCCTTTGGGGTTTCCCTTTACACAGTAGACATGCGCACACTGAAATATTTTGTTTCAGAATTTTCGTTTTAGTCCAAAAAATAAAATGTATTTAGTTACTCCCGAAATTCATTTTTATTTATTTTGTTTTGTTAAAAAACGCATTCATCTGAAAATCCGAAATAATTAAGGTCGAATCTGTCATTGAAGGCTTATGGTGTCTGTCGAATGTTCTAAGAAGATTAGACGGAGCTGCTAAACTGTACGACGGCTGCAATCATACATTTCCGGTCTAATGTTCCGCCTACAAGCTATAGTAGAATTCTAATGTTGTATGACACTAGTAATAATTATATTTATTAATTATTATTCCTAGTCAACCATCATTAGAATTATTCTATAGCCTATGGGCGGAGCATTTGACCATAAATGTCCACTCACGGCGACAACTTCGTCAAATCTTCATTTCAAATCTTTTCTCTCTATGTCAAATAATCTTGGACTAATAGAGTTAGGTTAGGCACATTCAACCTTTTTTTGCTATTGTCTCTATAATGTCGATTCTTTTCTCTCTATGTAGAATAATCCTGGACTAATAGAACTAAGGTTAGGCACATTCAACCACGGTTCGATATAGAACTGTTGTCACAACTAAAACAAAAATAAAGCATTATGTCGGATCTTTCGGTTTTCGGACTCTGCACGTTCGTTATTGTTTGTTAAAACGATAGCGAAAATACCCGAAATTCGGACGAAAATGCATTTGGACGAAAACGAATGCACATGTCAATTACACAGGAAGATATTCCAGACCGCTCTTCAACCACAGAGGCTTTATATAGAAAGGTACAGAGCAAAGGTGTTGCTGTAAGGTATATTTTCTTATATGTGTGCTTTATAGAAAAATCTGCTACCAATGCTGAAAAACAGAACTAGTGATCTTAACTTGAGTCTGAATATGCAAGTTAAAGCGGACCTCCACCCTGAAGTGGAAGTTCCGCTCATCTGATCCCTCCCCCCCTCCGGTGGCACAATTGGCACCTTTCAGGGGGGAGGGGGGTGCAGATACCTGGATAATCCAGGTATCTGCACCCACTTCCGGGACAAGCTAGCCGCAGCTAGCCGTAGATGCGCCCCCCCCCCCCATTGTGTTATAGGAAACACACAGTTCCCAGGACACAGCTGGGACCAGTGGAGACGCGCAGCGCGACTCGAGCATGCGCAGTAGGGAACCGGGCAGTGAAGCCGCAATGCTTCACTTCCCGATTCTCTGACAGAGGATGGCGGCGGGGGCAGCCGAGAGACGAGCGATTGCTATTCATCTGCCGCCGACATCGCTGGACCCTGGGACAGGTAAATGTCAATTTATTAAAAGTCAGCAGCTGCAGTATTTGTAGCTGCTGGCTTTTAATATTTTTTTTTTAAAAGTACAGCTCCTCTTTAAGATATATGAATTTCTATGGCTCTATGGCTGCACAAAACGGAGTCACTTCTGTTCAGTCATACTACTACAATCCCCTCTTTCAGACACAAAGGTGATTGACTTATCTGCATTGTGTAAATAATAAGTGTAGCACTAAAAATAAAAGTAAAAAAAAAAATAGCAAAACCTTAAAAATGGAACTATCAATATCACATGACCTGTCTCTTATAGTATAGAGCACAAAATATAAGTAAACAACCTCATGCAATAATGAGTTAAAAAAAAAAAAATGAAAACAAAAATCTCCCTGCTGTAATGAACTATGTGAGTAACACAGTGCAGTGTGCCAATATGATCAAATAAACATATCAACAACAATCCCAATATGCCCCCCGACCCTCACCCGGAGAACCACACTAAACATGCAAAAATAGAAAACAACATGTAATTTCAGCTGCATAGCAATTGTCCATGGAATGCAAAAGGGAGGAAGGGGCGTGACAGTCCATAAAAATAAGTGGGAGGGGCATGACAGCCTTTAGGCCAAATAAAAATAGTCCCAAAGAAATACACAAAAATAAGTCTCTTGGATGGCTTCTGGATGTCTATTAAAGAGAAAGTAAACCCTGATGGGTTTACTTCCTCTTTGTCTCCCTGCAAAGGTAAAGCATAATGGACTACTATGCATCGCATCGCATCGCATAGTAGCCCATTATGTGCCCATTATGTGTCACCGCTGTCCCCTGTAGCAGGGAGCAACCATCTTCTTCCGGGTATCGATGCTCCGGCCACTCACAGTGCCGGAGCAGCAATGACGTCACTCCCGCGCATAATCACGGGAGCTGCCACTAACGGCATATCGGCGTTAGCAGCGGCATGCCCAGTGCACATGTGCCTGTCTTTTTGTAAATACACAGTTTAGGAGATATTTTTGGACCTACAGGTAAGCCTTAATCTAGACTTACCTGTAGGTCAAAGTGGTTTTTAAGGGTGCAAAAAAAGGAAGGAAAAGGAAATGTTCACAGTATAACTCTCATTCGCCTCAACTTTTCCCAAAACTTTTGGTTCAATTCTGTGATCACTTGTATGTACAGACATGAATTCTGTACCCCAAAACACTGCCTCTTTGTAAGGACAGAACTTGATATCCACAGACAAAATGGAACTGATGCGTTGGGCGAGACCTGGGTCTTCGGGCTGCCAAATCTGAATCTCTCTCATGTGGTGCTCACTGGAATTTCGTAAAACCTCGGCTTTGAGTCATTTTGGCTCGCCCTCAAGTTGTCATTCCCAGGAACACTCTTCAGCAGGAGTCCGCCTTTAGTCATCTAAGCACCTCCTATGGTATTTGAACAATGAAGATGAACAACGAAGATTTCCATGTAAAAAATATAATCATCTATTCATTCGGATAGGGTATAGGGCAGGGTATGAATGGGGTGTAGGGTATGACTGGGGTGGGCATTTCTTCATGTGCATGGGGCTGTGGGTGAATGCTGGCTGGCTGGGGCAGATACTCCTCCTCCGACATGAGAAATCACAGAATCTACCTGATCAATTCAGGCCTGAACCATTGGAGGTATTAAAAATAATATTCTTCATTGACTCAAACATAAGTAAAGCATGCAGGAGCGAAAATGTTTCTCAGCAAGGGTTTTCATTATATACATTCAATGTTTTTAACTAAACATTTTGTCAAATCCAATATTAGAGCAGAACTTCAACAAAACGTAAACCCCTTTAGTTTCTTCTATTCCAGGGACCCAAGTGGACCCGAGGGACTTAGGACAGAACATTTTACCCAAACCCATATTCTGTCTCCCAACTTTGCAAATATGTCTGATCATCAGCAACAAACAAAACATTGATGGATAAACAACATTACATCATCAACACTTCATGACTGACACTCTGGGAATTCAAAAGGTAAATATCCAGAATCGTCATTCTGATTGCTTATTTCAGGGATCCTCAAACTACGGCCCTCCAGCTGTTGCAAAACTACACATCCCATGAGGCATTGTAAAACTCTGACATTCACAGACATGACTAGGCATGATGGGAATTGTAGTTCCTGAACAACTGGAGGGCCGTAGTTTGAAGACCCATGGCTTATTTCAAACAAATCCTTCCCATCACTTTTTAGTACCCCATGGACGCAATATATTCAGAAACATTTTTCCCAAATCTCACCCCTCTGTTACCAGCGTGGGCCTAAACACAATATGAGACAACTTGTTGTGTACATTTTAAATACACACTTAAAATACTTTACTAATCAAAATTATACCCTATGCGTTCATTAAACACAATACAACCACTTTCTCATTCCACATTCACTTGGCCAATCCATTCACTCTCAATTTTTTCATATTTTCCCTTTGAACACCTTTTAAAACCTTAATATTTTTCTCTAGTGCATAGAATTACACAACCTTAAAGTCACTTCCTTTTTCTTTACCAACTACAATTCCTCTGGCATAGTGCCTGGAATCTATAACTTAATTCTTAGCCTAGATATTCTTCCCAATTACAATATTCTTAAACTTGTATTTGGTTAAAATCAACATTTTAAAATCCCCAATGATTGTTAATACAGTTTAAACACAATTAAAACAATTTGCACAAATATAGCACATTTGTTCTTTTTAGAAAATAAACACCTTTTAACTTCAATAATGTAAGGATAGGCAACTACTACTACAACAGTCCTTAAAGTCAGACTCCTGAACTAACTGAAACCCTATACATAGATTGAAATGCTACTTTTAAAAATTTGTATCTGATCAGATTCTTAAAAAAAAACATCTGGTACCAGTTCATACATGTAATTTATCAGTGACGTGTCACATTCCCCTTTTATTGTTCCCAATCTACTATGCAGTGGGCATGGGCTTAATATGTGCCCAACACATTTCATGAATAGACTGACGATAGTTGCAACATTTTAACAACAAACATGTATAACATTTTAAATCTATATAGATAACTCTTCTCAATTACATTCTTCCTTGACATTCATTCTCCACTCCAGTAAGTCTCTCTGATTCACTGAATATGGAATGCAAATATATCCGTATGCTCTCCACAAAAACGATAGTGAAGGCATGGTCGGTGGTTTGATCTCCTCTTCCACTTGAAGCAAAATAGCAGATCTCTGCAAGCGGCTATGTACCTCCGTGCATTGTGCTAAACAATACTTTGGACCGGAGGAATCACTCAAATAGTAACTTGTCCTTGTCCAAATCCGCAATTCAATCCTCTTAAAGCACCCCACACAGATGAGTACCCTACTCTGTCCCTCCCACCTGCCCACTTTAGCAATGCTCTCTGTCTTGGCAGGATCATAGGACATATATCAACTACCCAACAATCCATCTGCATTCAGAAGAAAAAACAACCTATACTTTAAATTGACAAGACAAAAATTAACACACACATAAAATTAAGCATTTCTCTCTATTAACAACTTTCCTCTACCTAGGTGCCCATCTTATGAAGCTACGAACAGCGACGACTCCCAAGGATTGTCACTGATCACTGTCCACAAACAGTCCATGAAACAGAGAAGTGTTTAAACATGTTCTCCCGCCGATGATCTCCGCTCACTGAGAATCCTCACTGATCGACACAGAAACGGTCAGTCCATAAAGCTGCGATCTCAGCGCTTCACTGGCAACCCGCGTCAGTATTCACACCCCCAAACTCACCAGCTCAGAGGTGGAGAATCGAGGAGCAAAAAGGGAATCTGGGGGGATCCGAGGGGGAAGGAGGAAGATTTTTAACTTCCCTCTACCTCATTCAGACCCCCCAAAACAGTAACCATGTCCCCTTGTCAACCAAAATGTTATTACTGCCCAATAAACTGACATCTCAGTGTTATGTGAATCTCTGGTACCGTAATCCCGCAAAGTCTTAGGAGATCCCAGCATCAGGGGCTGCTTGTTGCACGAGGTGGGGTGCTTTCAACAAGGGTTCTAGCCTTTCCACCAGCTCTCACTTTTTTTACCCTTGGTTGAACCTTTTCCTGTACAAGCAGGTGTGGGTGCCGTCCCCGAAGCCTCGGTCTCACAGTCCTCCTCCCCTACATCAGGTATGTCTGGTGCAGTAGAGGCACCATGTCCCAATGCCACCTGGGAATCAGCCTCCACCACCCTCCGTACCCGTGCCTGTTGCTGAACGGTGATCTATGAGTTTTTTTTTTTTTTTTTTAGAGACTAAGGTTTTATCAAAGCTTAGGCAAGAAAAATCTTAGGACAGCTGAGCCTTATCTAAACTCAGTCCTAAATTCAAAAATCAAGCGGTGCCTCCATCTGAAGAGAATCAAATGGTATTTCTATATACCTGACAAGACCAGCTAGGTATAATCACATGACTAGGGTAGCCAGATAACTTACTTCCCCAACAATACATGTAAACCTTAACTGTTAATCTTAAAATAAATACCCGGACACCTGCTTGGATGAAAATGGCCTCAACGGCCTTTATTTAAATAACAATAAAAAATTAAACTTTATTTTAAATATTTTAATAATACAAAAACTTGTAACAACTTCCAGTTACCCAAAAGACCCTAAGTGCTTTTTTGGCTGGTCCCTGACGACCCCTTATTATTTTGAGCCTGTGATCCCCACTTCGTCAGCATCTGTCCCCAGCCGCCAAACTTGCCTCGAGGACTCACTAACTGACCACAGACCCCCAAATATGTTAGCCATTAATCTGGACTGACACCAGCCCAAACACAATGACTCCATCTCTGGCATGGGTCCCAACCTTTTTCAATTGACCCATGCATTTCTACATATATATATTCATATATATATATAGAAGTCGCCAAGGACCCAACGCCACCCCCGGAACGACAACCCTTCCAAACCCAACCACTATCCATTATTAGGGAGGGCGGGCGGGAACGTCTCTCCTCGCTTGCTGACCCCCAACTGCTGACTTGCCCCACCCTGGCACATGGACGAAAGACCCACACTCCTCCCCCCTTGTGACCTTCCACCAATAGGGTAAGTACGCCTGCATCTTAAACCACCCCCACGCTGCTTTTACTTTAGCCCAGTAATTCCCTTGCACCCTGTCATGTATGTCCTGCGCTTCCTTTTCTATACAGCTCCGTACATGTCTTGACTAGGGTAGCCAGATAACTTACTTCCCCAACAATACATGTAAACCTTAACTGTTAATCTTAAAATAAATACCCGGACACCTGCTTGGATGAAAATGGCCTCAACGGCCTTTATTTAAATAACAATAAAAAATTAAACTTTATTTTAAATATTTTAATAATACAAAAACTTGTAACAACTTCAGTTACCCAAAAGACCCTAAGTGCTTTTTTGGCTGGTCCCTGACGACCCCTTATTATTTTGAGCCTGTGATCCCCACTTCGTCAGCATCTGTCCCCAGCCGCCAAACTTGCCTCGAGGACTCACTAACTGACCACAGACCCCCAAATATGTTAGCCATTAATCTGGACTGACACCAGCCCAAACACAATGACTCCATCTCTGGCATGGGTCCCAACCTTTTTCAATTGACCCATGCATTTCTACATATATATATTCATATATATATATAGAAGTCGCCAAGGACCCAACGCCACCGCGGAACAAGTGTGAAACCTTACACTTGTGACCGCCGCCACGCCAGCAAAGCCCGGTGCACACCATCTTCCAGCCCTAAGGCCCACAGATCAATGCCCACAGGGTTCAAATGAACCCCGTCGCCCCTCAAATACCTCCAGGTGTCCACTTCTAACTCCCAATGACGGATGACCACCCCACCATTCCGGGCCACAAACCTCCCCACCTCCTTGTTGACCTTAATCCTGGTTTTGTTCAGTTTTTCCCAGGATCGAGCCCCTCTCCACGACATGCGGGCCACTATATCCGACCACACCACCGTCATGTCCGGGAAAGCGGTACGGAGCCTCAAGAAATCCCACTGTATGTCCTTGATCACTTGTCGCATCGGTCGGATCCCCAGATCATTGCCCCCAACATGGAGCACCAAAATATCCGGGGACCGATCCAAGGCAGCAAAACGATGTACCTCGGGGACCACCTTATGCCACATCATACCCGGGATCCCAATCCACCTGACCGTGCCTTCCTCCCTGGCCACCCTGAGTTGTCTACCTTCAGGCCTGACATCCGCCCTCCTGGCTCCCCAAAAAACAAAAGAATGTCCCATTATCCAAACGAGACATCTTGGGGGATCTGAAAAAGAAAGGAAAAAACCATGCAAACCCATCAACAGTAGTAACATACAAAATCAACAAAACAATTCAGCACAACAGTTGTGGCCTAACATATAACCGGTATCTAGCCGATTCCCACCGACCAATCCTCTTAATGACTTCCGACGGAAGTCCCCATCTAGCTGCCTCAGTAGCCGCCCCTATCCGAAACGAGTGGGAAGCATACTCACCCGAAGGAAGACCAGCTGCCTCCAGACACCTCCGAAAAACCGCAGAAAATTGGAACCTGGACAGGCAGGAGCCATCCCGATGCACCAGCAACGCCCCGGCGGGCGGAGGGCCAAAAACCGCTGCAGAGCCAGTACCGGACAAAGCTGCTCCTCCACCCCTGTAAACAACTCCACCCAGGCCCCCCTGCCTTCCTGATCCATCTTTGACTTCCTAATCCAGATCCTCACCTTGTCTCCCGAGCATTGGACATCACTCCACCGCAGTCCACCAGCCACCCTCCTGGACGGCGAGACCAGCTCCCCAATCCGAAAAGCCCCAAAGAACGCCAACACAAACGCCGCCGTAAACAGTACTACCTCGTAACCCGTGGAACACACCTCCCCCAACACTGACAGAACTGACCCCAGCACCGCAAAAGAAACAGGGCGCCTGGAGTCGCGTGTTTGGGAACCCCTTCTGTACCCCCGCAGAGCCCTGCGAACCAAAAATGCCTTTGTGACATCCACCCTACCTTCCATCTGAAACCAGAAGGCCAACGCAGCCATCTTCCGTCCGATGGCTGCCCCGGACACTCCCTTCGCATGATTAGCACATATAAAAATCAACATCAGCATCTCCAGCCTATCCGGGCCCCCCATACCTCCTACCTCATTCACCAAGTCCAACCATTCTTGCCAAACTTTCTGATAAGCCTTCCACGTTCCTGCGCTGAGAGACCGTCTGATCAATCCTGCGGCGACTCCAATGCAACCGTCCACAGCTCCTGCGGGCACCGTTCCCCTTCCTGACGTGCCTCCGGTGCCAATTTGCGAAACGTGTCCCACTGGAAACGAGACAAAGCATCCGCTAAGCCATTGTCGACCCCAGGGATATGCACAGCATATATAAACGCATTTATGCGCAAACAGCAAAGCACCAAGTGGCGCAACAACCGTATCACCGGGGGGGAAGAGGCCGAGATGTTGTTAATGGCCATCACCACCCCCATGTTGTCGCAATTGAATTGCACCTTCCTGTTCTCAAAGACCTCCCCCCACAACTCCACAGCTAAAACAATGGGGAACAACTCCAGCAAGACTAAATTTTTGAGAAAACCCGCTTCCCTCCAACTCTCCGGCCACAGGCCCGCGCTCCATCTACCCTGGCAATAAGCGCCATAGCCACCCGACCCAGCCGCGTCCATGAACAGGACCAGATCAGCATTGCCGACCGGCCCAACCTGCCAAATGGCCCGCCCATTGAATTCCGCCAGAAAGGAATCCCAAATCTTCATGTCTTCCCGTAACTCCCTCGTCAACCTCACAAAATGATTCGGCATGCGTACCCCCGCGGTCGCCGCCGCCAATCGTCTACAGAAAATACGCCCCATAGGGATAATCCTGCAAGCAAAATTCAATTTGCCAAGCAAGGACTGCACTTCCTTCAAGCGAAGCTTACGCTTGCCGCTGGCCACACACACCTCCTGCCGCAATGCCACCAATTTGTCCTCCGGCAATCTACACTCCATGGCCATTGAATCAATCGTGATGCCCAGGAAAACCAAGGCCGATGTGGGGCCTTCGGTCTTATCCGCCGCCAGGGGGATCCCAAATCTGTGCGCTAAATGTTGAACCGTCCCGAGCAAAATGCCACAACAACGAGAATCCGGGGGGCCTATGCATAAAAAATCATCCAAATAGTGGATAATAGAACTCACCCCCGCAACCTCCCTCACTGCCCATTCAAAAAACGAGCTAAACTGCTCAAAATACGCACAAGAAATGGAACACCCCATTGGGAGACACCTATCCACGAAGTACTCCCCCAGCCAGCAACAACCCAACAAACACATGCTCTCGGGGTGTACAGGCAACAAACGAAAGGCCGATTCCACATCGGTAGGACAGATGATGAATCATCCTGTACTGACCCGGTTCCTTTTTTGGAACAACTCCCAACGGGGAAACAACTAAACCTGGCAGCGGAGGATCCACGAACGGGCCCGCCATCCGCCCCAACGCCACCTCCTTGGCCAATTTGGCCGACACCACCTCCTGATGGAGACGGGCCGACCTCAAGTTATCCGAGAGCGGTGGCACTTCCCGCACCATACTCGGAATCCTAAACCCCTCCCTAAAGCCAACCTCCAAAAACAGCGCCGCCGTCCTGTCCGGATACCTACTTAGAAAAGGAAGCATCCTTACCAGACTCACCGGCGTCATCCCTTTTTCCAGCGTTGTCCCCTGGCCGACCCTTGCCCTGCTTAAAGCAACGCAGGAAGGGGTGGCTCCCGCTGCAGCCTGCGCACTCGTGCTTGTATCTGCACGCTGAGCCGAAACGGCAAGTTCCTTCATTGAACTGCCAGCAGACCCCTTTCTTTTTAGGGGCCGGCGATCCCGCGGAGGAAGCGCCGCCGGCCCCCCCTGGAAAAAACTGCCCCGACCCCCTCGAAGATGTCATCAACTTCATCCAAAGACTAATGTCTTTTTGATCCCATCTGATGGAGGGGCGAACAGCCTTCCGCTGACGAAACTGCTCGTCATACCGAAGCCATGCCAAACCCCCATAAACCCTATGAGCCTCACTGATCGCCTCCAAATAGCAGAACAGTGCGGAGCAATTTTCCGGGGCCTTCTCCCCGATCACACTTGCAAAAATCGCAAATGCCTGCAGCCAGTTTGCAAATGTGCGCGGGATTAACCTATACCTCCTCTTCTCCTCCTCATCCTTTTTACTCTCATCCGGTTTCACCCGATCTAAATTAAATTTCTCCAAGGGGAGCAGGGAAAATATTTCCACAAACTCGTCCTTCCAAATCTTTTTCCGCACCTCCTTCTTCAAGTGGGCCCCCAATGGGCCCTCAAAACACACATATACCTCACAGTGCGCTGCATCCGCCAAACGCACCTTGTCCAAGTCCTTGTCCCCCGTCTCTGATCCAGGCTTAGTACCCCCGGCGTCCTTGTCCGTCTGCGTCTCCGTCGTCACCGACGTCTTCTGAACCGTCCCCCCCCCACCAGCCTGCCCCCTCACCACCGCCGGCGGAACAACCCACGGCGTCACCGGAGCCGGGGGTCTCACCTCCCCCCCGTCCAATCGCCGCAGCAGCTCCCTGAGGGACTCCAACAACCCCTGCGACCCCTCCCCCACCCCCTGCCCGGCCTGAGCACTACCCTCCCCCACCCCCCTCCCCCCTACAACTGCCACGCTCCCCCCCCCAGAGGCCCCCCCGCCCCCACTCCCCCCCCCGACAACCCTCCCCCACCCCACAAGACAAAGAAGAGTGTGAACACTCACCAGGCTGTCCCAGGCGATGAGAACCTCCAGCCGCCCCACCGGATACTCCTGCAGCCTCCTGGGGATCTTCAGGCAGCTCTCCCTCCTCACTGCTGCTGCCAGCCCGGTCCACCGACATCGGATACTGCTGATGTCCGTCAGGTCCTCCTCCTCCCCTGGGCACTGCAGCGCTGGGCAGAGGAGAAAAGCTGGGATTCCTCACAGTGTTCCTGTCAGCATTCAAAATTGGCGCCGAGCCGGTGACGTCATCAAGCCGCGCCGCAATCTCGTCCAACGCGCAGGCATTCCTCTGGCCAGCCCTCCCAGGACCCAAACTGAGCCCGGAGGCGGGGCCTCCCGACCGACGTGCGGCAATGGCGCGATCCTGCTCACTGCCAGCAGCCAAGATGGCGACTCCACGAGGTAAGCCCCCAGCTGCCTCAACTCCCGCACTGGTGCCCGCTCTTCTGTGTCTCCCACGGCGGACTGCCCCCCCGACCGGAACCTCGCCGGAGGCAGCAGCCGAACGGATCCGAGCCATTGAGGTGGAAGGAGGGGGTGGGGGCCCGCCGGCCCCCCGAACTTCCCCCCCCCCTGGGACTTTGCCGTGGACGGGGATTCCTTCCAGGCCCCCCGCTGGCTGGTCGGAGTGTCCGCTCGGCGGGGGTGGCTGAAGGGTCCCGGCTGGGGCTCCCATAACGGCGTCGAGTCCGGGGGGTATTGTCTGGGCTCAGGCGCTCCGGGGGTCTAGACCTCCGAGCACGCAGCTGGACAGGCCCAGCCGTGGAAGGACCCTGTCCTACCCCCTGCAGCGTGGCAGCAATCTGGCCCTGAAGCCACTCCGTGCCATGCACCTCCGCTGCTTCCCTAAGCTGCGCCCAAAGCTCTTGCAACCCACTCATCCTAACTAACCTCTCTCTATCTGCTTGCAGGACACAACGTCTCTCCTCGCTTGCTGACCCCCAACTGCTGACTTGCCCCACCCTGGCACATGGACGAAAGACCCACACTCCTCCCCCCTTGTGACCTTCCACCAATAGGGTAAGTACGCCTGCATCTTAAACCACCCCCACGCTGCTTTTACTTTAGCCCAGTAATTCCCTTGCACCCTGTCATGTATGTCCTGTGCTTCCTTTTCTATACAGCTCCGTACATGTCTGCAATTACCGCACTCACAGGACCCTCTCAGTACTGAGGAGATAGCTTCTTGGTGAACACAAAAGAGATGATGCAGAGTCTAAATGTTCAAATCTATCTGATTTAATTCTGGGCGGGTATACAACTTATATACATTATCATTAACCAATCATTGCATGGAACATGGGCGTGATTTAATACAGAGGTGTACATTTCATATCATTACATATCATTACATGTCATTAATACTCAAATCCTCAACCCCTTAAAGAGGAAGTAAACCCTTTGGTGTTCCCCTTTACACAGGAAAATATCCCAGACCGGTCTCTACACCACGTAAGCTTTATATAGAAAGGTACAGAGCAAAGATGCTGCTGTAAACTATATTTTCCTATATGTGCGCGTGGCAAACACTGTTACAGTCTGTCACAGTCTGAGAATACAAAACTTGAACTAGCAGATTAACCCAAATTAATCTTATATGAACTTATATAAAGATGGAGTCACTTCTGTTCAGTCATATTACTACACAGTGAATTCAGAACTGTCTAGTACCGCCAACCGAATCCCTCATATTCTGTGTGGTGTGCTCTCTCTCATACTTACCTTCCAGCTCCACTCGGGCCAATGCGAAGAACAGGAGCTGCAGCCTGCCGACATCACTTCCGGTTTCCATCTGTTAAAATGGCTGCAGCCAGACTCAGTGGAGGGAGATTTCTGCAACATATTTGGCAAGTACAGAATCACAGTATATATAAAATAATATGCAAAGTGGTTGGAGGGAAGCTTCAGAATGGCAAATATTTTTACAAATTATGTGAGCAGACTGCAGTTCCTCTTTAAAAACTTATTTACTATGATCCATCAGCTCCATCTAGTGGCCATAATGTGATATGTTCCCCTAAAACTTTATTGTTAACAAATGAATAACATTTGACGTGGAGAGTAAATAACCTCATAATAACATTCAATTTTGCCCCCATTTTACATATTTGAAAAAAATATAAATTATATCTACAGCTCAAGCCTTTAAATATACAGTTGAAACTTTTTGTTTCTCTTTTTGGTGGATTTTGGACATTTGTAATTGCATTCAGTCAGTAAACCGTTCGGGGAAAGGGGGTGCTGAGAGGAGTCAGGAGACTCACTGAAGTTTATGAAACATAAATCTATTTTTTCTTTCTGATTTGGGGGTCTGTATAGTTTAACAAATATTTCTGTATATGGGACAGACCCCATGAGGTCCCCAATAGCACATTATTATTATTTTTATTATTATACCGGATTTATATAGCGCCAACAATTTGTACAGTGATTTACAACTCATGACGCAGGGGGCGGAGCTTGTACGAAAGGGCGTTAATAGTGAGACCTGCCTAGAGCGGTGTGATGTCTAAATGCCGCGCAGAGTATAATGTATTGTATGGAGCATGAGATAATCTGCATGAGCAGTAATATTCTGCAGTGATCAGATAAATGAACATTGTACAAGATGATTTAAAGGGACAGTCCACTAATAATTATGGATGGGTGCAATGCTCAGCAGGGATGAACATATCATTGAGGGAAATTGCCCCCCCCCCCAAAAAAAAAACAACTTGCTCCTCTCATTAGCTCCTTAGAATAGACCCAGAATAGAAAGGACACCGTTTTGTTGCGCTGGAATCATAAAAATAGGAAAAATTTTGGTAAAAGCAGCTGACACAATATGCGAGGATTGCACAGTAATTGAGGTAATAAATGGCGTAGCGCTAATTAAAACTGTATAATGAGCTTTCAGTGTTTTAGATGAATAAAACAACAACTTCACTTTAAAAGTCCATAATTACAGCGATGAGATCCGGTTGCAAAGAAGCACTTTTGCCTCCAAGTGCTAAACTTCAAGAAGTCATGCCAGAAAGCTCCGGGCATTTCCTCAATCTTTTTCTTCTTCTTTGTACCGGGGGCGCGGTGCTGTGCAGTGTTTGAGGTGTGGGGCTCTGCAGGACTGGGGGCGGTGCTACGTAGTATTAGTATTAGGGACAGTGTTGTGCAGTATTGAAGCTACAATGCTCTGCACTACTGAGGGCAATTCTACGCAGTATTCGAGGTACGATGCTCTGTAGTACTGGGGACAGTGTTGTGCAGTATTTGGGGGGGCAATACTTTCAGTATTAAGGATAGTGTTGTGCGGTATTTGAGGTGCAATGCTCTGCTGCATATATATTATATAATAATGTCGATTATGTTTTATAGCAGAATGTTGCTGTGGATCCTTGTCAGTGTGTGCGCCATCACTGCAGGTAAGAGATCCTCTTCTCTCATCTGATAGATTCACATCTCATGTCACCATATGTCTTATATCTGGAGAGTGGTGATGTCACTCTTCTATAGTATATCTTATATCTGGAGAGTGGTGATGTCACTCTTGTATAATACATTATATATAGAAAATAGTGATGTCACTCTTCTATAGTATATCTTATATCTGGAGAGTGGTGATGTCACTCCTGTGTAATATATTATATACAGAGAATAGTGATGTCACAGCTGTTTTGCCTCCTTAATTCCTCAGCTCAGCAGCGCCGCCCCTCGCACTCCAGTGAATATGGCGGTACGGGCGGAAAGCGTTTTTCACAGTCTGGAAACCAAGTGGATGGACAAATCACAGCCCTGAAAGTTCGTATCGACCGTCGTTACATCACCGGGTGAGACACACGGCGCAGGGTTTCCTTTTGTTATCAGCTTCATACTAATACATGTGTATATTGGGGGGATTCTCTGTGTCTGTCCCTATTCTCTATTATCACTGAGCTCAGCTGCTCCGGGTTTAGAGAACAGAGTTTGGCAAACTTCAAAGAAGTTCAGATACCGAACCCAATGGGAGCCAAATCTGTCCAATCAAAATGCTCGGGGCAGTGCCGGGACAAGGTCATTCGGTGCCCAGGACAAAGACCCCCCCCCCCCCCCCCGGGTGTAAAGAAAGAGTCAGCGTCAGTGGGAATCAGCTATGTTTCCTGTGTGTGCTGCTTTTTACTGCAGATCAATTTATTATTTTTCCTTTGCAGGGAAAAAAAAAAAATTGATAATTTCCTCTGTAAAGAGCCCTGTAATAATTATCAGCCCAGGGCTCAGAGCAGCAGGTAATTTACCACCGTCACCTGCTGCCAGATGCCACGTGTCATTTGCCACTGTCACCTGCTGCCAGATGCCACGTGTCATTTGCCACTGTCACCTGCTGCCAGATTCAGCTTGTTACATAGTTACATAGTAGGCGAGGTTGAAAAAATACACAAGTCCAACCTATGTGTGTGATTATATGTCAGTATTACATTGTATATCCCTGTATGTTGCGGTCATTCAGGTGTTTATCTAATAGATTCTTGAAACTATTGATGCCCCCCGCTGAGACCACCGCCTGTGGAAGGGAATTCCACATACTTGCTGCACTTAAAGTAAAGAACCCTCTACATAGTTTAAGGTTAAACCTCTTTTCTTCTAATTTTAATGAGTGGCCACGAGTCTTGTTAAAATCCCGCGGAAAAGTTGTATCCCTATTGTGGGGTCACCAGTACGGTATTTGTATATTGGAATCATATCCCCTCTCAAGCGTCTCTTCTCCAGTGAGAATAAGTTCAGTGCTCACAATCTTTCCTTATAACAAATATCCTCCAGACCCTTTATTAGCTTTGTAATATTGAGACCTGCCTAGAGAGGTGTGATGTCTAAATGCAGCGCAGAGTATAATGTATTGTATGGAGCATGAGATAATCTGCATGAGGAGTAATATTCTGCAGTGATCTGATAAATGAACATTGTACAAGATGATTTAAAGGGACAGTCCACTGATAATTATAGATGTGTGTAATGCTCAGCAGGGATGAACATATCATTGAGGGAAATTGGTTTTGCCCCCCCCCCATACCCCTCCCCCTTTTTTACCCTCCCTATTCTTGTGATAAAGGGTATATCCTTGAATGTTTGCCAGCCAATCATGAGAGCTGTTGAACCACATGAAAGCTGAAATTCCCACAAAATCCAAATCCTCCTTGTATAACAGTATCTCTAGTTCACCCATCTTGTCCGCCAGGCTCCTGACATTGGTGAACATGCCACGTAGTTTAGACCGGTCACATATTATCCTCTTATTGCGTGCTCTGAGATTGCAACTAGGACTTGCTACCACACTTACAATGGGTTTATACGCTTTGGTCAACCTACCACTAATGCCCCCAATACTACCCTCTGGAATATAAAAAAAGATTTTTAGGTTCAAAAGATCATAGCAAACACCCTTAGATGCAAAGATTAAGGAATTTTGATGGTGCAATACATATTGTGTATTAACATAATTTTTAAACACAAAAAAATTTAAATATAAAATATTTATTTGAATCAAAATTAAAATTCATTTCCATGCATTGGATGAAATATACAAATAGTAGCAAATCTTTTGGTGGTCATAGAACATATACTGAACAACCGTATTTGTCTTAGACACACAATTATCCCGACATGTTTCGCAAATAATTTTGCTTCCTCAGGGGGTGTGTGAATATTCCAGCATGTAAGGTTGTAAGAAAAAATACATAAATTACAAATGAATAAGGACAAAGAGTAACAAATAACAGGGTAATACATAGTAAATAAGCACAGGTCTGGGAGCACCAAAATTGAATGGCGAACCATCATACAACCCCCGAACAACAGAACCCACCTTCAAACACTGAAAGGATGGTTAGACAGTGATATTGTCATTTTGGCTGGTCTTTTTGCCCTCTGTGGCCCATCGTGGTAACAGGCAACCCGGTGAGGTGGATCAAATCACAAGTATACAGTGCACAATACACAAGTACTAACGATCCACACACACTACTCACACAACACTCAGGTACTCACACTACACAGATACTATGACCCCTGTTATAACCTCCTGTTTTAAACTCACCACTTAGTCCCATTTAACTTCTGCTGGGACAGAGTTCCAGCAGACTCGAAGATGAGCGGGCTCACAATGAGTCCTGCACAAGGTTATATAGGCCTCAAGCACCTGTGACCAATTAACCACTTCCCTTAATTAGTAGGCTGAAGGAAGCAAAGAAAACAAAAAGCTGTTTAAAATGTATCAGAAAAGAGTGTTAAAGAGATACAAGGAAAAGCCCCAAAAAGAACCTAAAAAAATGCAACCCAGCAATCACCAGCAGTCAAAAAGCAAAACTTGTTCACTACACTCAAGGTCCACAATGTTTAGCTTCCAACCAGATGTCACTTGCCATCGTCACCTGCTGCCAGATGTCACGTGTCATTTGCCAACGTCACCTGCTGCCAGATGCCACGCGTCATTTACCATCGTCACCTGCTGCCAGATGTCTCCTCCCCTCCCCCAATCGGATCCAGACAGTTTGTTTATGAACCTGCTGCAGATGAATAAATTAACTGGATCGGAATTTGGCAGGAAAGGAGGCTGGGGGGGGAGGGGGGGTTAATTACCATTGCTATTTTTAATTTCTGTAATATGCAGCGGGGGGGGGGGGGGGGGGGGATTAATGTACTGCCACTGGTCAACCACTAATGCATCAGTTACCAGTGGCAGTAAATTAACCCCCCCCCCCCCCGGCTGCATATTACCAAAATTAAAAATAGGTAGCATTGGTACTTATCCCCCCTCAGCCTCCCCCCCTCATCTGATCCAGACAGTTAATTTATTAATCTGCAGATGGCATTTGGTAATCATTATCTGTTTAGCGCTTAATTTGGTGCAATCATATACACACTTTGCTGACCTGGTTCCTCCTCGGCGGCACCTCCACCTCCAGGTCGCAGCTTCAGCAGCAGCTCTCTATGCTCCTCCCATCCCGCCTCTGGCCGCGAGTGACGTCACACCGCCGCGATGGGACTACGAAGCGTCTCCATAGGAGGGAGTGAAGTGCTGACAGGGAAGGACTGGTGCGGTCTGTCTCTGTCTAGGCTTGTGGCGGGTGCAGGAGCGTACTTGGCACATTGTTACAGAGGCAGGTACAGACGACTACAGTACAGGCACAGCTATTAGCGGCACCAGCTAGTGCTTTGTGTGATACACACTGCTGACACTTCACCTGTGCCACCCCCCCTCCTGCAAATTGTATCCGCCCAGGGCATCCGCCCATTCTACCCCTTCCACCTCTGCCTTGTGCCCAATCTGGCTCGGGGCAGTGCCCTGGGAACATGTACCAGTGCAGAACAACATGTAAAACTTCCACTGGGCCGGGAGCAGCGACAGGTACAAAGGAAAATGGTTTTTACTGATGGCAAATGACATTTCCCATATGGCTTCTATTTAAAATAAAGAAATGGCCCACAGACCCCTGAAAAGGTCCCCCAAAAAATTGAGGGACCTTTGGAGGATGTCTAATCCCCATTAGATTGCCTTTTACATCAGGATCCCCATTGGACTCCCCCTTATATCAGAATCCTTATTTGAGTCCCCCTTACATCATGGTTCCCTTAAGAGTCCGCCCTTAGATCAGGATCCCCATTAGACTCCCCCCTTTACATCAAGATCCCCATTAGACTCCACCCTTACATTAGGATCTCCATTAGAGTCCCCCCTTACACCAGCGTCCCTATTGGAGTCTACCCTTACATCAGGGTCCCCATTAGAGTCCCCCCTTACATCAGGGTCCCTGTCAGAGTCCACCTTAATTCCAGGGTCTTTATTAGAGTCCCCCTTACATCAGGGATTGTATTAGAGCCCACCATTAAGTCAGGGTACCCATTAGAATTCCCTGTTGCATTGGGGTCCCCATTAGAGTCCTCCCTTAAGTCAGGGTTCCCTGTTACATCAAGGCCCTTCTTACACCAGACATCCCCTTTAGACCTAAGTCCCTATCAGAGTCCCCATCATAATGCTCCTTACATCAGGGTCCCCATTAGAGTCACCCTTTACAAAGTCTGGGTGTGGGTTGGGGGGGTTGAAGTGGAGACCATGGGTGACCTCTGCTGACCTGAATCCTCAATCAGTACACACTGAGTATAACTCCCTGACCCTAACAGTGGGCCGGATAAGACCTTGCAGAGGGCCAGATGTTGTGTAGTTTGGAGATCCCTGATTTAGGACTATGACATGACTATTGAGAAATAATTGTGCTCCTCATCACCATCTTGTGGCCATAATGTGGTATTTTCCCCATTTACACAGTAAAATTTCAGAGAAAATAGACTGAAGAACATTTGATCTTGCCCCATTCACACAGGGTGAATGTACAGTACATGCAATTTTGATAGAGGAACTGCTCTGTATTTTTTTGCATTTGTGTTTTATTTTGTGTATTTCATTGTTACATGTGTAAAGTCATTTAAAATAATAAGACTAGAAAAGCATGTCCAGGGTAGCTGAAAAGAGCGTTCGTAATCCTCATGGTCCAGCTGATTGCACCCTAAAATAACACAAAAAAAAAATCACCCAAATTTCACCATCCCTATTAACAACTTTCTGCCCAGCTTATAGCAGACTGATGGCTGGGCAGAGGCTTTGCCATCCTGAATGGACGTTATTAGTTCAGCACCATCGGTGTCCATCAGTGCAGCATATCAGTGCCTAACAGTTTAGCATATCCATGCCCATCAGTGCAGCCTAATCAGTGCAGCTTATCAGTGCTGCCTCAGTGCCCACCAGTGACACCTCATCAGTGCCCACCAGTGACGCCTCATCATTACCCATCAGTGCCACTTCATCAGTGCAGCCTCTTCAGTGCCCATTAGTGCAACCTCATCAGTGCCCACCAGTGCCACCTCATCAGTGCCCATAAGTGCATCCTCATCAGTGCCTATTAGTGCCACCTCATCAGTGCCCATCAGGGCAGTATCATTAGTGCCCACCAGTGCCATCTCATCAGTGCAGCCTCTTCAGTAACAATCAATGTCACCTCATCAGTGCCCATAAGTGCATCCTCATCAGTGCCTATTAGTGCCGCCTCATCAGTGCCCATCAGGGCAGTATCATTAGTGCCCATCAGTGCCGCCCCATCAGTGCAGCCTCATCAGTGCAGTGCTAATCACTGCCCACCAGTGCTGCCTCATCAGTGCCGTTTCATCAGTGCCTATTAGTTCTGCCTCTTCAGTGCCCATCAGTGCAGCCTCATCAGTGCCCACCAGTACACCCTCATTAGTGCCCATCAGTGTAGCCTCTTCAGTGATAATTAGTGCAGCCTCATCAGTGCTAATCATTGACCACCAGTGCCGCCTCATTAGTGCTCATGAGTGACTCCTCATCAGTGCCTATTAGTGCAGCCACATCAGTGCCCATCAGTGCAGCCTCATCAGTGCCCATCCATGCAGCCTCTTCAGTGACAATCAATGTAGGATCATTCGTGCTAATTAGTGTCCATCAGTGCTTCCTCATCAGCACCTATTAGTGCCACCTCATCAGTACAGTCTCATCAGTGCCACCTCATCAGTGCCCATCAGTGCTCATAAGTTCTGCCTTATTAGTGCCTTTTAGTTTGGCTTAAGTTTGGGCGTTTTTTTTAAAAGCCCCTAAACTTCACTCTATGTTAGCCTATGTGTCCATGCACACATGGACGTTTTTTAGCTTTAATGAGCAGTGGAGTTTATGGGCTTTTTTCTGAACGCCAGAAATTCGCGTTCAAAGTGCCGTTTTTCACCGCTAAAAAAAGTTAAACGCCAACGCTCATAAACACTTATAAACGCTCATAAACACGCGTTAATTAGTGTTCGGCATTCTATTTTTTCAATGCATTGTAGGAATTTGGAATGCACTGTGGGATTTTTGGTACTTTTATTGAATATTTTCCACTGTTTCAACCCACCAGGAATGCCAGATTCAGATCCCCTCTAAACTGTTAGGTATGGATGAACCAGCATGTCTACACCATAGGAAGGAAGAAAAGCTTTCTGAAACATTGTAGGATAGTTTCTACCCAGATGAGTAAATTGTATATGGGCAGTGCTGCATTCTTTTATTGAAAACGCCCATAAACGCTAATAAACGCTCATAAACGCTAGTACAAAACGCTGTTAAAAGCACGTTTTTCAACCAGAATTTTCCGCCAGCAATCTGGCATCCAGAAAAAGCTTTTTTTGAGCTTCAGTGTGCACGGAGCCTTAATTTGTAAAATTGTATTACAGAAATTATGAAAAAGGGTTTTTGTTTTTTCAAAATTTTCGGTCTTTTTGTTTAGCAAAAAACAAAAATTCCCAGTGGTGATTGAATACCACCAAAGGAAAGTTCTATTGGTCTCAAAAAAATGAAAAAAATAATTTATGCCATTCAAAGTGTGACAGCTGAAAATGATCCTGGGCAGGAAGGGGGTGAAATCGCCCGGTATTGAAGGGGTTAAACCAATGTATAAATCTTGTGATTTTTGGGGGAAATAGCTGCGGCACTGGCAGCAATGGGAATCGGATACCATGGCATTTTTTTTTGTTTTTTGCCAGGTAACCTAAGGCTGGCGTGGGGCTTATGGCAGTTTTATTCATATTATTTATCTTATGTTACAATTTTAGATCTTCTTTCTGTATTTCTCTTCTGAAGAATGACGTGGGTTTGTTCCCTCCACAGGATCCAGGTGCGATATGGGACGAAGTGGTCAGAGTACATTGGGGGCAAATGGGGTGATATGGAGGAAATTTTACTTCACCCCGGAGAGCACATTAGTCGGGTAAACGGGAGAAATACCTCCCACATCAGCCAGCTGGAATTTATCACCAACAAGGGGCGCGAGTTCAGTTTCGGTAAAGAAACTGGAACCGCCTTCAGCAGCTCCTCACCGACCCCCGACACCTACCTGAGATACATCAGCGGACGCTCCAGCTCCACCATCAACGCCATCGCCTTCCACTGGGACAACCCCAACAGCAACTGCGACCACTGCGAGGAGTAATTTCCAGACCGCTGTGCCGACCTGAGCTGCAGAGTATCGCCCCCTGTCTGTCATCTGTCTAACTTACCCCCATCTGTATCAGCTCCCAATATTCCGTGTATCCTCTCCTCATAATAAAATCTGCAGCTACAATGCCTGTCTGATTCTTTTATATTAAAACTAAATTATAAGCTTTCTGAAAGGAGAACTATAGTCAACTATATTATATTACCAAAAGTATTGGGACGCCTGCCTTTACACACACAAGAACTTTAAAAGCATCCCAGTCTTAGCCCTTGTACACACAGTCGGAGATTCCGATGGAATGTGTCCGATCGGAGCGTTTTGTCGGATATTCCGACTGTGTGTGGTCTGCATCGGACTGTTTCCGTCGGAATATCCGTCGGACCAAATTTTCCAACTTGCCGGAAATATTTTTAGGACAAAATGCTCCGATGGGACATACTCCGATCATGTGTAGAGAATTCCGATCGGACAAAGTGCCACGCATGCTCAGATCAAATTCCTACATCAAAGCTATTGGCTACTAGCCTGAATGTAGTCCCGTCGTAACGAAATTACGTCATCACGTTCTGAAAGATCGGATTTTCCGACGACTTCGTCCGACCGTGTGTATGCAACAGTTTCAGACAAAATCCGTCAGACAAAATCCGACGGATTTGGTTGTCGGAATCTCTGACCGTGTGTACAAGGGCTTAGCCTAATTCATCCCAAAGGTATTCTATCAGGTTGAGGTCAGGATTCACTCATCTTCTGTGTCTCTATTGACCTTGCTTTGTGCTTTGTGATTATGGTGTGGGGTTGTGTTTCAGGGGTTGGGTTTGGCCCCTTAGTTCCAATAAGGGAAACTCTTAAGGCATCGGTATACCAAGACATTTTGGACAATTTCATGCTCCCAACATTGTGGTTACTGTTTAGGGATGGCCCCTTCCTGTTCCAGTGTGCACCAGTGCACAGGTCCATAGAGACATGGATGCGTGAGTTCGGGGCGGAGGAACTTATCTGGCCTGCACAGACTCCTGACCTCAACCCAAAAGAACAGCTTTGGGATGAATTAGAGCGCAGTTTCCGAGCCAGGCCTTCTTGTCCAAGATCAGTGCCTGACCTTAACCACTTCAGCCCCAGACCATTTTGCTGGTCAAAGACCAGACCACTTTTTGCGATTCGGCACTGCGTTGCTTTAACTGACAATTGCGCAGTCGTGCGACGTGGCACCCAAACAAAATTGATGTCCTTTTTCCCCCCACAAATAGAGCTTTCTTTTGGTGGTATTTGATCACCTCTGTGGTTTTTATTTTTTGCGCTATAAACAAAAATAGAGCGACAATTTTGAAAAAAAAAAACATTATTTTTTACTTTTTGTTATAATAAATATCCCCCAAAAAGATATAAAAAAACATTTTTTTCCTTCAGTTTAGGCCGATACGTATTCTTCTACATATTTTTGGTAAAAAATCGCAATAAGCGATTGATTGGTTTGCGCAAAAGTTACAGCGTTTACAAAATAGGGGATAGTTTTTTGGCATTTTTATTAATAATTTTTTTTTTTTACTAGTAATGGCGACGATCAGCGATTTTTTTATTGTGACTGCGACATTATGGCAGACACATCGGACATTTTTGACACATTTTTGGGACCATTGTCATTTATACAGCAATCACTGCTATATAAATGCAGTTATTCCTGTGTAAATGACACTGGCAGTGAAGGGGTTAACCAGTGGGTGGCAATGTAGGGGTTAAGTGTTCCTAGGGGTGTGTTACTAACTGTTGGGGGCTGGGCTTTCATTTAGTGAACACTGATCTCTGCTCCAATCACATGGAGCAGAGATCAGCGTCACTTGCTGCTAGGCAGAACGGGGAGATGCTGCCATCTCTCCGTTTAGCCGCCCCGTGAGAGGATTGCAGGTATTCCCGCGGCGATCGAGTCTGCGGGATCCACGACTGGACTCACGGGGGTCCCGACCAGCACGCGAGTGCGCTGCCAGCGGCGTGCTCGCGATGGCAAGACGGCATTAAAGATTGGATGTACCTGTACGCCAATATGCCTGCCCGTGCCATTCTGCCAATGTACATCGGCGTGCGCTGGTTGGGAACTGGTTAAAAATGGACTTCTGGAAGAATGGTCAAACATTCCCATAGACACACTCCTAAACCTTCCCAGAAGAGTTGAAGCTGTTAGAGCTGCAAAGGGTGGGCCAACTCAATATTGAACCCTCCGGACTAAGACTGGGATGCCGTTAACCGCTTAAGGTCCGCCTCCTGAACATTTATGTCGGCAGAATGGCACAGCTGGGCACCTGTACATGGCCCTTTAAGTGCCCAGCCGTGGGTCGTACACATGTTGCCGGCGGCGCACTCGCGACCCGGTCCTGAGCTCCGTGGCCGCGGGACCAGCGGACACGATCGCCGCTGGTGTCCCGCGATCGGGTCACAGAGCTGAAGAACGAGGAGAGGTCTGTGTAAACAAACTCTCTCCCCGTGCTTCCTAGTGTGGCTGTCACCGATCGTCTGTTCCCTGTTATAGGGAAAGATGATCACTGAAGTCACATGCCAGGCCACGCCGCCCAACAGTAAAAAAAAAAAAACACAGGTCACACATAACCCCTCTCCGCCCCCTAGGGGTTAACTCCTTCACTGCCAGTGTCATTTACACAGGAATCAGTGCATTTAAATAGCACCGATTGCTGTATAAATGACAATGGTCCCAAAAATGTGTCAAAAATGTCCGATGTGCCAGGTATGAGGGGGAGGAGTCTCGTGCGGCAGGGCGCTCACACCTACTATGTGCGGGTGTGGATCGACTCTCCTCCCATGGCGGTGATCTGGACGTCCCCCCTAGCAAGTAGCCGGCGCGGGTGCGCATGAGGCTGCCCTCCCTTCTCCCTTCCCCTCCGCTTCTGTCTGGACTGTGACACGCAGTGTACCCCATACCTCCGATCTCCATCTGGTCCCGGAGGGGGATTCGTGCGGTGGCCGTGACTGTTGGTGTCTGTGGCGCCCCGGCAGAGCGAGCGGGTCTCTTGGAGGTGGACGAGCCCTCCCGGGCTGACGTGACCCGAACGAGCTCGGAGTTCTCCGGAGCAGAGTGGAGATGCGGTGGCTCTAGGCGCCCTCTACTGGTGCCTGAGGAAACGTCACTCTGAAGATTGCAGTGCAGACGGCACAGATGGTGTAAAGTGTTGTGGAGAGAGATCCCAGAGCACCTGGAGAAGCACCTTTAGCCAGCGTTGTAATAGACCCGGTGGAGGACGTTAGAGAAAGATCCTGTGTGAACCCGGACAAACTGGTATGTGGATTTTCTCTAAAAAGCCCTATTTTTCTGTGAAGAGATTGGATAACCTGGGATAGTATTGACAATACCTGTCAGAAGAGCTATTAAAATATAGAGCCACAAATGGAAGAATGGAGGAGGTGAAAACTGGCTGAGGCTAGTTACACAAATAAGGTCCCGTAACGGATTGGATAAGAAAGATATAATACTGCTATATGAGTGTAACAGAGCTGAAGAGACGCTGGGGTGTAATAAAGAAGCATAAGCCGTAGCACACTACGCCAACAGTGGCGGAAATATATTGAACCATTTGGTAACAGTAAAATTTACGGTTTCCTGGGCTGCTGAATTACTGTCCTCCCCCCCCCCCCCCCCCCTAGTATTTACTAGGCATGGACCTTCATCGTCCCTGAACACAGATTATCACCTGCAAAGTAAAAAACTTTTCAGCGTTATAGAGGGGGGATAACGTCAGGACAAAGGGAGAGAAACTTATATCTATATTCATAGACACTAATAAACCGAGTAAATACCTTCATCTTGGAGCTAAAGTCATCAGGCAGACCAAAGAAACAAGCGGTCAAAATGAAGGGTGAAACATCAAAATTAGGAGCTACTCCTAAATCTCCTCGGCGGAGCCTGGTGGTAAGCCAGGGTCAATGAATAAATATGTTACACAATCTGGAGGAAGCGAGAAACAAGAATTAGAAAAACAACAACAAACAACAAGAAGCTTTCAAGCAGATAAAGATAAAAAGGATAAAGACAGAAAAGATAGGGAGAAGAGAAAGCAGCAAGTACAAAATAACTCCCTAGGGGATCAAGAAGGTCCACCAGAGGTAGAGATAGACCAACCAGTAGAAGTAGAATATGAAACGGAAGGTACACAGACTTATCCAACTCAACATGAGAACCCCTCACCTATGCCCACAAAAAAAGAAATAACTTCTATGTTCGCAGCCTTGGAAATTTCAATGAAAATGGAAATGGGAAAACTACATAAGAACATTGCCCATGTTTTGGAACGAGTGGAAAATATGGAGAAAAAGATAGAAAGTGACGCAAACACAATAAAGAATTTAGAAGTAGAAATAGCATCCCTAAAAAAAGTACAACATGAACAAGCATACAAAGTCGAGGAACAGGAAAATAGGGACAGAAGAAAAAATATAAGAATACGTGGTGTCCCGGATACTTTTCAGCGAGAAGATTTAACAGTAGTAGTAAATAAGATATGTAACCCATTGTTGAATAAAGAAACAACCAACTCAATAAACATTGAAAAAGTTTATAGAATAAGGAAACCAAAGGATCTGCCGCGGGACATGCCACAAGACATATTAGTACGCTTCCAAAAGAAAGAAGATAAATATCAAATCTGGAAGAGTATTAGAGTAAATACCCCAATAGAATATGAAGGAAAGACTATACAGATTTATCAGGACTCGTCCCCAGATACTCTGAGGAGAAGAAGAGAACTAAAACCATTATTAGGGGTGTTAATGGAGAACGGGGTGCAATATAACTGGGGTTTCCCAACGGGCTTGATAGGTAGAAAAAACTGTCGGATAGCAAGATTGAGACAGCTCGAAGACATAACATAATTCTGTAAAAAATTAGATATTCCGACACCAAGGATGTAGACAGAGGGGGGGGGGGGAAGCGGTTGGGGGGATGTGGCCCCCTGCGCTCTCCTGTCGGAGGGGAGGGTACGGGGATAGAGGGAGATTGTTGAGGGGGAAGAAGGGACGCCTGGTCAGGCCCCTCGGGGCTGTTTCCCCTTCTCCCCGCCTTCCGCCCCCCCATTTTGGGGGGGGTGAAGGGGCGGGTGTAGAGGGGGGGAGGGGGAGATCCCATTTGCAGGTCGGGTAAACGTCTCGCAAGGATAAGGCGAGATGGATGGCAACGCTGCCGAACAGAATTCCACCCTAGGACCTATGGGAAAATGGAACAAGGAGGTTCCTAATAAAGAAACCCCAGACCATGGAGTCAAAAATACATCAAAGGGGGGGGGGAGGGGAGAGGGGAGGGAATTAAGGGAGGGAAATGCTGTTGGCCTGAACCCACTATACGAAAAGAAAGAGTATATTGGTTGGAAGAATGGTAGAACTTAAGATATCCACTTATAATGTGAGAGGAATGATTTCTCCCAAAAAAAGGTATAACATTTTGAAGGAGTTGGAGGGATATGCTGTGGATATCATTTTTTTTACAGGAGACCCATCTACCCCTGGATACTAATATTCGTTTAAACACAAGAAGGTTCCCAACTTGGTACTATGCTGATTCCCCGTTACGGGGATCTAAAGGAGTATCCATTGGAATGGCAAACAATGTTAGATGGTCCTTGGATGGCATGAAAGTAGACCCAGAGAGGAGGTTTCTGCTAATAAAAGGGAATATATTAAAAAAGAAATATACATTAGTTAACATTTACTGTCCAAATAAGGCCCCAAAAAAATATTTGAATGGGATCTTGAACCTCATAGAGAGCAACAAAGAAGGGCAGGTAATAATAGCCGGTGACCTAAATTTTACAATGAACCCCGAATTAGACAGTACGTCAAATGTTCTTCCCCAAGAAATTAAACACAAAATATTGAAAAGAAAACTGCACACACAACAGCTGGTAGATGTCTGGAGAGTATGTAATATGGGAGTAAATGACTATACGTACTACTCGACGGTACATGACATGTACGCTAGATTGGACCACATACTAGTAGACCACGAAATATTGGAAAATGTAACTAAGGCACAGATCGGAAACATCACCCTATCGAATCATGCCCCGGTGATGGTCAAAATCATACAGAGGGAAATGGAGTATAGAAAAGGATCGTGGAGACTTAATGAGGCCCTGATTGAGGATGAGGAAATTGAGAACAGCATAAAAATAGAGATAGAAGAATATTTTAAAACTAATGATACAATAGAAGTCTCTAAAGCAACCTTATGGGAAGCTCACAAAGCTTTAATTCGAGGTAAATTAATAGCTATAGGGGCCGGGGAAAAAAAAGAAAGTGAATTGAGATCTAATAACTTAAAAAAAGAACTACAGGAGCTAGAACAAAAACATAAGAGTCATCTAGATAAAAATATACATAAGGAAATTATCCATAAGCGTACCCAATTAAACGAGATGATAGAACAGGAGAGAAGGAAAGTATATAAAAATGTGGCGAAAGATAGATATCTATGGGGGAACAAGACGGGGAAACACCTGGCCAGGGCAGCAAGGGAAAAAAAAGCCTTAAATTATATAGAAAAGATTAAAGACGAAAATGGGGAATTGAAATTTAAAACATCAGAAATAGCTCAGGCTTTTAAAACATACTATAGTGCCCTATATGTAATCAGGGGCAGGGAAACAGTAGAACAGAAGGAAGACAGGAGAGTTAAAATACTAGACTACCTCAGGGGAACAGACCTACCTAGAATAACTGAGGAAATGGCCAAAAACCTAGATGAGCCTATTAGCCTAGAAGAAATATATAAAGCTATAAAGGATACACCAAATGGGAAAAGTCCAGGCCCAGATGGCTTTACAATCAGATATTATAAGAAATTCCGGCACCAATTGACACCAGAGTTATGTAAATATTGGAACAACCTGGGAGAGGAAGAGAGAATGAGAAAAGAATCGCTATTGGCGAATATAACTCTCTTACCGAAACCTGGTAAAGATGGATCTAATTGTTCTAACTACCGGCCTATAGCACTGTTAAACGTGGATACAAAGCTGTATGCAAAGGTACTAGCAACAAGAGTAAAAAAAATTGATGCCGGAATTAATTAACGGGGATCAGGTAGAATTTGTCCCTGGGAGGGAGGGCCGAGATAATAGCCTGAGAACTCTGCTACTTATAGGAAAAGATAAGGAAAATAAGCCCCCAATGGTACTAGTATCGATCGATGCCGAGAAGGCATTCGATAGAGTAGACTGGTGCTTTATGACTGAAACTCTTTGGAAAATAGGTTTGGGCCCAAAGATGCTAAAATGGATAAATAATTTATACACATATCCATCAGCTAAAATAGGAGTAAATGGGAGCATGTCGTCGGCATTTGACATGCTAAATGGGACAAGACAGGGATGCCCGCTCTCACCCCTTTTGTACGTAATAGCTCTGAAGCCACTATTGGCAAAAATCCGAGCCAACAAAAATATAGGGGGGGGGGGTTAAGATGGGAGGAGAAAATCATAAAGTGGCGGCATATGCGGATGACATACTCCTATATATAACAAACCCACGTCTGTCTTTGCCCAGTTTGATAAAAGAAATAAAGGAATATGGTACTCTTTCAAATTTCAAAATAAATCCCATAAAAACTGTTATACTCAATATAGGTCTAGATAGTAAGGAAGAAAAGATTCTACAGCAGGAATTTCCCTTTACATGGGAAAAAAAAGAAATAACTTACTTAGTGGTAAAAATAACGAAAACGGTCCAGGAATTATATCAGGCTAATTATATCCCATTAATTAATAAAATTAAAACAGTATTAAAAAAAATAAAAAAGGGATTAATCTCATGGACGGGTAGAATTAACATGCTGAAAATGGTGGTTTTACCAAAAATCACCTACAAATTTCAAATGCTTCCGATTAAAGTCCAAAATAATTTTTTTAAAATAATAAAAACCCTTTTTTTAAGTTATATATGGCAAAATATGAAAGCTAGGATAAGTTATAACACATTAACTAGAAAAAAAAAATAAAAAATGGAGGGATGGCACTTCCAGACACATATAGATATTATGAAGCAATTAGTTTGGCGAGATTGGTGGAGTGGGCAAATATTGGTACAATGAAGAAATGGGTAAAAATGGAAGAATCACTCATAGGCACACAGTTACACAAAAATATTTGGATCCCGCCAAAATTTAGAATAGGTAGTAGCAAGGCACACGAAATCACTTTAACGACACTTAAATTAAGGGATGCACTCTATCGCAGAAACAAATGGGTATATAATTCCCCCTTAATTCCACTAGAGGGCACAGCTTTTTTTGTTCCAGGAAAGGACTCACAATTAGGCAAACAAATGAAAAATGCACAATTAAAAGATATTGTACGGGGAGGGACGCTATTGTCAAAACAAGAAATAATAGAGAAGCAGGGCTGGCAAAATCTAAAACAATGGGAATATTTACAGATTCAGCATTTTGTTAACTCAATACCAAAACCCATAAGAGATGCTAACACCCTAACACCTATGGAAAAACTATGTAACTCCAAGATAAGAGTAAAACACGGAATGTCTTTTTTATGAATGATGACCACCGCCATGTCTCAGCCCCGTCCCCCCCTGTCTGTTCCCTTCTCTTCTCTCGTCTGCACTCCGCCATCCCTTTCCTTCTTTGTCTTCCCCCTCCCATCCCCCCCCTTCTCCCCCCCACTTGTCTTCCTCCCCCTCTTGGTACTTTCCACTAGGTCCTCCTCGTGGACTCGTGCCCACCCACCTTTGGGGGGGGGGTGGTGATGGGGAGGGTGGGCCCCAGAATCTCATTCTCCAAGCGGAGAGTTTTCTCTCCTTTATGCGGTATAGCCGCCCTGTATGTGGTCCATGAGACATAGGAGATTGTTATTGACAGTTATGCTGTATTCTGCAATGTTCTTACCTTACATATTTGATTGATCTGCATTTTGTTCTGTCTTGTTTTTTTTTTTTGTTGATAACTGTGCCACTGTCTGTATCACGGGGTTCCCACCCCAGGTTTGGGATAATAATAATAAAACTTATATTTGAAAAAAAAAAAACACGGAATGTCAAGAGTATATGAAATCCTTTCGGAAATTGAAATAAAAGAAACTATTCCAGCTATAGTAAAATGGGAACACGACATGGGGATAAAAGTAGATGAGGCACAAATGATGGAGACAGTGTATAGATATATAACGGACATAACGTCAGTTGAAGTAAACTACAAATGCATGATGAGATGGCACATGACACCAAATAGAATACATAAAATAGTCCCCTATAGATCCCCACAATGTTGGAGAGACTGCAAATTACTAGGAACAACTTTCCATGTATGGTGGGAATGCCCAGTTATAAGAAGTTATTGGTATAAAATATTAGAATATATAGAAAAAATAACAGGGTAAAAAATACCATACTGTCCCAGGGAATGTTTGTTTTATGGGGTAGAGGAAGAAAGTGGTAATCAAAACAGAAAACAAAAAACGGCCCAGATACGGAAAAAAAATATAAAACTGATTCCCTTTTTACTTAACGCAGCTAAAGCTATGATACCAAAAAACTGGCTATCAGCCAAAAAACCCCTAATTAGAGAGTGGATAGAAAGAATAGAATTTATTAATAATATGGAATATTTAATAAAAATGGATAACAATCAAATGAATAGATACTGGGCAACATGGGAAAAGTGGAGATAATTTAAAAAGGCAGAAAACTATACCCAAGCATTGGCAGAATAAGTAAAGGTGGGAAAAATAAGGGGGAAATCATGGGTGCGTGTTATACGCTGATCCCCCCGCCGATCTGCGCTGTCTGTGGAGCGCCGCCGACATTTACCGAGCTGAGCCGAGTGTACTGTGTACTCGGCTCCACTCTCAGTCACGCCCAGTCACGCCTCCTAGCCTTTACGTCCCTCCATTGGCCCGTGTTGTGTCCGTCACAGGAGCCAGGACAAGGGGCGGGACGGGGGCGTTACTGCGAGCAGAGCCGAGTAGCCGAGTACCCTCGGCTCAGCTTGGTCTATGTCGGCGGCGGGAGCCGAAGATCTCGGCGGCGGTGGTGGGAGGAGCCGAAGATCTTGGCGGCGGCGGCCGGAGGAGCCGAAGATCTCGGCGGCGGTAAATTTAAAACTAACCATGCTGCAATTTTGGGAAAAGCTGCAGGGGGACAGTGGAAGGCTGCAGGGGGACAGTGGAAGGCTACATTGATGGGCATTTAAATGTAAGGTTTTTTCCGTAAACTTGCCTCCTAAAAGTTTTTTTCCTTAAACTTCCCTCCTAAACTTGGGGTGCGTGTTATACGCCGATAAATACGATTGCTGCAATTATATATGTGAACTGATACACAAAAATAAAATGTTTTAAATGAATAATTGTGCTAATATTAACCTACTAATATTGCACATTGTACCACCAACTAAAGTGAATAATTATGAACCATACAAAATATAAGATGTATATAAAATATATGAACATATATAAAATTCCTTCTGTGTAATGGTAACAATAAAGCAAACTTTTGCCACAAGTAAAGGAATATCACATTCCACTGTGTTCCACAAACCAAAGTCTCTGCCAATAAATTCACATATGTGGGACTAGATAATCAAGCCTTAAAGTGGAGGGCCACCCTGAAAACCAAAAAATGGTAAAAATGACAAAAAAATCTAAAAAAAATAAAATGAGAACATTTTTTTTTTTTACTTACCAGAAATGCCTGTTGCTAGGCACTTTATCCTAATCTTCCTCTTCCTCCTCCGCGGAGATCTTCTGTCTTCTGTCTTCGTCGCGGCGTCTTCTGGGTAATGGGTCGCGCTGTGTTCTGGGAACTGTGTGTTCCTGAACACAGCGCGTCCCATTCAGAAAGCGCTGCGGGACTCGCGCATGCGCAGTAGTTCCGGGACTCGCGCATGCGCAGTAGGAAACGGGCAGTGAAGCCATAAGGCTCCGCTGCCTGTTTCCCTTACAGGGAATGGCGGCGCCGGGACCCGAGAGCCAAGGGACGGCTCGGCCTCGGGCGGCCGACATCGCGGGCTCCCTGGACAGGTAAGTGATTTTATTAAGTCAGCAGCTGCAGTGTTTGCAGCTGCTGACTTTTTTTTTTTTTTTTTTAACTGGCCCTCCTCTTTAATGAGTCTTCTGAGTAACAGATGCTTCATTTAGGGATTTCACTGCTGATTCCCATGGATGAATTTCCAACTTTCAGCAGGCTTCCATAACATGAAAAACAAGGAACAAACAAGACCATTCCTTGTGAGTGAGATTCACCCTAACTAAATAGGGATCACTTTGTTATAATATCTGCACAGTGGTCTTGTTTGTTCCTTGTTATTCCTGTCTTGTGTAGTGTGTTGCCACGTTCAGGGAGAGAGAAATATAAACAGGTACAGTGTCTTATTTTCTTGTGAACCTAGCGCAGTTAGTGTTGGTGTATTGTGCCTCCTGCACAGTATACACCTGAAGCTACCCCCAATTGCTGGTGTTGTTCTGTTTCTATACCACAGGCACCTGCAGCAGTTAAAGTCGGTGTATTGTGTTACCTGCACAGTATACACATGAAGCTACCCCCAATTGCTCATGTTCTTCAGATCTTATACCACAGGCAGGTAGCTGCAGTAATTACAGTCGGTGTACTGTGTAGAATTTCGTAAACCTCGGCTTTGCATCATTTTGGCTCATCCTCAAGTTGTCATTCCCAGGAACACTTTTCAGCAGGAGTCCGCCTTTAGTCATCTAAGCACCTCCTATGGTATTTGAACAACAAAGATGAACAACGAAGATTTCCATGTAAAAAATATAATCATCTCTTCATCCGGATAGGGTATAGGGCAAGGTATGAATGGGGTGTAGGGTATGACTGGGGTGGGCATTTCTTCATGTGCATGGGGCTGTGGGTGAATGCTGGCTGGCTGGGGCAGATACTCCTCCTCCGACATGAGTAATCACAGAATCTACCTGATCAATTCAGGCCTTAACCATTGGAGGTATTAAAAATAATATTCTTCATTGACTCAAACATAAGTAAAGCATGCAGGAGCGAAAATGTTTCTCAGCAAGGGTTTTCATTATATAGATTCAATGTTTTTAACTAAACATTTTTCCAAATCCAAAATTACAGAAGAACTTCAACAAAACTTAAACCCCTTTAGTTTCTTCTATTCCAGGGACCCAAGTGGACCCGAGGGACTTAGGACAGAACATTTTACCCAAACACATATTCTGACTCAGAGGTCTCCCAACTTTACAAATATGTCTGATCATCAGCAACAAACAAAACATTGATGGATAAACAACATTAAAATATAAACACTTCATGACTGACACTCTGGGAATTCAAAAGGTAAATATCCAGAATAGTCATTCTGATTGCTTATTTCAAACAAATCCTTCCCATCACTTTTTAGTACCCCATGGACTCAATATATGCAGAAACATTTTTCCCAAATTTCACCCCTCTGTTACCAGCGTGGGCCTAAACACAATATGAGACAACTTGTTGTGTACATTTTAAACACACACTTAAAATACTTTATTAATCAAAATTATACCCTATGCGTTCATTAAACACAATACAACCACTTTCTCATTCCACATTCACTTGGCCAATCCATTCACTTCCCATTTTTTTATATTTTCCCTTTGAACGCCTTTAAACACCTTTTAAAGTGGTTGTAAACCCTTACAAACCACTTTGACCTACAGGTAAGCCTAGATTAAGGCTTACCTGTAGGTCCAAGCAATATCTCCTAAACCTATATGGTTTAGGAGATATTTGCCCGAAAACGGGCACCGCTGTCTACGGCGCATGCGATGCATAGTAGTCCATTATGCTTTGCCTTTGCAGGGAATGAAAGAGGAAGTAAACTCATCAGGGTTTACTTCCTCTTTAAAACCTTCATATTTTTCTCTAGTGCATAGAATTACACAACCTTAAAGTCACTTCCTTTTTCTTTACCAACCACAATTCCTCTGGCACAGTGCCTGGAATCTATAACTTCCTCATTCTTAGCCTAGATATACTTCCCAATTATAATATTCTTAAACTTGTATTTGGTTAAAATCAACATTTTAAAACCCCCAATCATTCTTAATACAGCTTAAACACAATTAAAACAATTTGCACAAATATAGCACATTTGCTCTTATTAGAAAAGAAACACCTTTTAACTTCAATAATGTAAGGATAGGCAACTACAACAGTCCTTAAAGTCAGACTCTAACTGAAACCCTATACATAGATTGAAATGCTAATTTTAAAAATTAGTATCTGATCAGATTCTTAAAAAAAAAAGATTTGGTATCAGTTCATACATGTAATTTATCAGTGACGTGTCACATTCCCCTTTTATTGTTTCCAATCTACTATGCAGTGGGCATGGGCTTAATCTGTGCCCAACACATTTCATGAATAGACTGACGATAGTTGCAACATTTTAACAACAAACATGTATAACATTTTAAATCTATATAGATAACTCTTCTCAATTACATTCTTCCTTGACATTCATTCTCCACTCCAGTAAGTCTCTCTGACTCACTGAATATGGAACGCAAATATATCCGTATGCTCTCCACAAAAACGATAGTGAAGGCATGGTCGGTGGTTTGATCCCCTCTTCCACCTGAAGCAAAATAGCAGATCTCTGCAAGCGGCTATGTACCTCAGTGCATTGTGCTAAACAATACTTTGGACCGGAGCAATCACTCAAATAGTAACTTGTCCAAATCCGCAATTCAATCCTCTTAAAGCACCCCACACAGATGAGTAGCCTACTCTGTCCCTCCCACCTACCCACTTTATCAATGTTCTCTGTCTTGGCAGGATCATAGGACATATATCAACTACCCAACAATCCATCTGCATTCAGAAGAAAAAATAACTTATACTTTAAATTGGAATTCTAAGACAAGACAAAAATTAACATACACATAAAATTAAGCATTTCTCTCTATTAACAACAACTTTCCGCTACCTAGGTGCCCGTCTTATGAAACTGCGAACAGCGACGACCCCCAAGGACTGTCACTGATCACAGTCCACAAACAGTCCATGAAACAGAGACAATAGCGGGAGAAATGTTTAAACATGTTCTCCCACCAATGATCTCCGCTCGCTGAGAATCCTCACTGATCGACACAGAAACGGTCAGTCCATAAAGCTGCGATCTCAGCGCTTCACTGGCAACCCGCATCAGAATTCACACCCCCAAACTCACCAGCTCAGAGGTGGAGAATCGAGGAGCAAAAAGGGAATCTGGGGGGATCCGAGGGGGAAGGAGGAAGATTTTTAACATCCCTCTACCTCATTCAGACTCCCCAAAACATTAACCATGTCCCCTTGCCAGTGTACCGAGCAGCGAAAATTTTATCACTGCCCAATAAACTGACATCTCAGTGTTATGTGAATCTCTGGTACCGTAATCCTGCAAAGTCTCATGAGATCCCAGCATCAGGGGCTGCTCATTGCACAAGGTGGGGTGCTTTCAACAAGGGTTCTAGCCTCCCCACTAGCTTTCACTTTTTTTACCCTCGGTTGAACCTTTTCACAGTCCTCCTCCCCTACATCAGATATGTCTGGTGCAGTAGAGGCACCACCCTCAGTACCCGTGCCTGTTACCAAACAGTGATCTGCACATTTTACCGACCCACCTGTATCGACTCATTATAACGTCAGAAAACAACAATAAACAAACAGGGTAGGTTTACACAAAAATCCTTATTTTAACAGCATACTGATAATCCAAATTTCAACCCTCTCCTGTGACACTTTAACTTCCTTATTTTAAACAAAACTCTTTCTGTGTTAATTAACTGCTTAAATCCTCCTGTGTCGGCTATTCCTTTAAGGTTGTTCCTCAAATATATGGTACTTCATGATCAATAAATACATGAAATGTCCCAACATTCAACGTCCCCTTTAAATCTCAAGTACCCCCGACTGTCACTTCCCGTTTTTAAAAGCACTATTTTTCTCTGCCTGACATTTCTTTAAATCTGCTCTGCAATCGGCTTGTACGACGGAAACCTCCATTACTAAATAACTCCTCTCTATCTCTCTTTACCTTAAAACTTAACTTACCCTCAACAATGTAGGATGTTTTTATTAAAAACACCTTTAAACTACTCACTTACTAATCTCATCACACTGTAGGGTGTTCTCTGAAACATTCCATTTTCTTATACAACATCCTCCTCCCATCTAAACTCATCCCTTTTGCAAACGTCAAAATACCACTCCGATACCATTCCAAGAGTCACCAAACATATTTAAACATGTATTCTAAACATGTTCTTCAAATAATTACACATCTTGCAGACAAATGAAGCACTTATAATTCTAAAGCTCTATAACCAAATACTAGCAAAGGGGAGAAGTCATATTATTCCGTATAACAGAACTCACCACTTGCACGATACCTGAATATAACAAGGGAAACTTACTTCACTCTAAATGAATTTGCCCCTCTTGGGACATCATATAACACAGTGAAAACAAGACTACAGGGGGCTGCCTTACCCCACACAGCCCCGTATCCCACACAACAGATATCCTATTACTTTTATGCAAATGCAATAGACAAGAAAAGCCAGATAGAGCAAAAGTTTGTGGGTCCCGGTACTAATTGCCTTATTAACCCTCATCTTATTCTCCTTCCCAAAAGGAGCGTAATATTACGTTTTCAACTTCTTACAGGCTTAGCTAAAGCCAGGCTTCCCAAAAGCCACTTCTTAACAGGCATGGTCTGTCTCCCTTGTCTTTTTTCTTTTTTTTTTTTTTTTTAGAGACTAAGGCCGCGTACACACGGGCGGATTGTCTGCCCAACTAGGTTCGTCAGACAATCCGACAGACAGTCCGTCCAACATTTGAATGAACGGACTTGACCACACACGATGAACAGACAGTCCGCTGAAAGCTTGCGCGATGACGTGTACAGCACGTACGACGGGACTAGAAAAACGACGTCCAATACACTGCAATGCAACCTTCGGCCGTGTAAATCCTTTCTGAGCATGCGCCATACTTAGTCCGTCCAACTTGCCTACACACGAGCGGACTGTCCGCTGAAACCAAGTTTGGACGGACAAAACCAAGTTTGGACGGACAAAATTACGGAAATTCCGAAAGACTTAGTCCGTCAGACTGTCCGCTGAAAAAGTCTGCTGAAGCCCACACACGAGCGGATTGTCCGCTGAAACACGGTTCAGCGGACTAAGTTGGGCAGACAATCTGCCCGTGTGTACGCGGCCTTAGGTTTTATCAGAGCTGAAGCAAGAAAAATCTTAGCACAGGTGAGCCTTATCTAAACTCAGTCCAAAATTCAAAAATCTGAAGCGGTGCCTCCATCTGAACAGAATCAAATGGTATTTCTATATACCTGACAAGACCAGCTAGGTATAATCACAGCAATTACCGCACACACAGGACCCTCTCAGTACTGAGGAGATAGCTTCTTTGTGAACACAAAAGAGATGATGCAGAGTCTAAATGTTCAAAGCTATCTGATTTAATTCTGGGCGGGTATACAACTTATATACGTTATTATTAACCAATCATTGCATGGCACATGGGAGTGATTTAATACAGAGATGTACATTTCATATCATTACATATCATTACATGTCATTAATACTCAAATGCCCAACCTGTTAAACATGGCTGACATAGCAACTATAGTAACCATGCCATCTGCTTCCATGACTCATAGTCATGCCTTTGGTGTTCCCCTTTATGCAGGAAAATATCCCAGACCGCTCCACACCACATAAGCTTTATATAGAAAGGTACAGAGCAAAGACGCTGCTGTAAACTATATTTTCTTAAATGTGTGCCTTGCAAAAACTGTTACAGTCTGTCACTGTCTGAGAATACAGAACTTAAACTAACTTGCAGATTAACCCAAATTAATCTTATATGAACTTATATAAAAATGGAGTCACTTCTGTTCAGTCATATTACTACACAGTGAATTCAGAACTGTCTAGTACCGCCAACCGAATCCCTCATATTCTGTGTGACGTGCTCTCTCTCATACTTACCTTCCAGCTCCGCTCGGGGCAATGCGAAGAACGGAGCTGCAGCCTGCCGACGCCACGTCCGGTTTCCATCTGTTCCACGAAACCCGGAAGTAACCTCTACATTTAAACAGCAATGCTCCCTGTAGTGATTCTACGGGCGGCAGCTGCTCGACGATTTCGATTGAGAGCAGGTAAAAATCCTGCAAATGAAGTGTCACGTCTGCAATCTTGTGATTGCAATAACATGGCCCTTCCCATAGTGCACTGTGTCCGGCCCCTGAACACAGTGCACTTAGTTAAATGACTTTTTTTTTCTTAAAGGGGCCGTTTTAAAAAAAAAAATATTTTTATTTTTGGTGACTACCAGAGAGGGGGGGTGACACCCTGGCAACCCCTATGGATCGGCCGCCACTGCTCTCAGGACTTCCATTTGTTTGTACACACATATATATAAGAGCTATTTGTTCTATGCAACTGCATGTACATTCATTCTGTGCAAATGGGAGGCCAAGTCAAATGTCGCTATATTCTCTCAAGGAGAAAATACAGAATAGTATGAATCTGAAAAAATACTGCATTATGGCCACTAGATGGCTCTGATGATCAAATTAATTAAATACTCATTTACTATGATCATCAGCTCTATCTAGTGGCCGTATTGTGGTATGTTTCCCAAAAACTCCTGTTAGAGCGGACCTTTAGGCCCCTTTCACACTGGGGCGGGAGCGGCGTCGTTTTAGCGGCGGTAATCGGCCGTTAGCGGGGCAGTTTTAACCCCAGCTAGCGGACGAAAAAGGGTTAAAACAGCCCGCAAAGCACCGCTGCAGTGGCGCTTTGCCGGCGGTATAGCCGTGCTGCCCCATTGATTTCAATGGGTAGGAGCTGTTTAGGAGAGGTGAATACACCACTCCAAAGATGCGGCTAGCAAGACGTTTTACCGGCTTTCACACTGGAGTGAAAGGGGCCTGAAAAACGCCTCAGTGTGAAAGGGGCCTTAGTCATTTTTGTTCATCTTTCCATTTACTAAATCTTCTGCCCTTCTTGTTTTAACTATGGACAGTAAAACATTTTTTTCTGCCAGTAAATCCCTTATACAGCCCACTTCATTTTTCTTGTCTGGTCATTAACCTAGGCCTATGACATCATGCACAGCTCTCTAGAGAGGGAAAGAGAAAGTTTTCAAAGAAGGGAGGGGGATGAGTCATAAGAGGACCAATGAGAGCTTCAGAGCTGGAGGTGTGCTTCTGTGTAAATCCAGAAAGTGAACAAGCAGCAGCTTCAGCTGCCCACAGTTAAAATGGTTGCAGCCAGACTCAATGGAGGGAGATTTCTGTAGCATATTTGGCAAGTACAGAATCCCAGTATATATAAAATAATATGCAAAGTAGTTGGAGGGAAGCTTCAGAATGGGAATTTTTTTTTTACAAATTATGTGAACAGACTGCAGTTCCCCTTTAAATACTTAAATACCTAAAGTGGAACTTTCGCTCATCTGAACCCTCCCCCCCCCCCTCTGGTGCCACAATTGGCACCTTTCAGGGGGGAGGGGGGTGCAGATAACTGTATAATACAGGTATCTGCACCCACTTCCAGGCATAGATAGCCGCAGAATCTGCGGGTATTTACGCCACTTCCTGTCCCCCCCCCCTGTCTGCTGGGAAACACAAGGGTCCCAGAGACAGTAGGGACCGTCCGTATTGCGCAGCACGACTTGCGCATGTGCAGTAGTGAACTGGGAAGTGAAGAGCGAGAGATCGGCTTCGGGTGCCGACATCGCGGGCGCCCTGGACAGCTAAGTGTCATAATTTAAACGTCAGCAGCTGCAGTATTTGAAGCTGCTGAAATAAAAAAAATAAAAAATAAAAAAAGCGGAATTCCAGCTTTAAATAGTTATGTACTATGATCGTCAGCTCCATCTAGTGGCCATAATGTGATATGTTCCCCTAAGACTTTATTGTTAACAAATGAATAACATTTGACCTGGAGAGTAAATAACCTCATAAATGTCATTCAATTTTGCCCCCATTTTACATATGTGAAATTTTTTTTTTTACATTTTATCTAGAGCTCAAGCCTTTAAATATACAGTTGAAACATATTGTTTCTCTTTTTGGCAGATTTTGGACATTTGTGATTGCATTCAGTCAGTAAACCGTTCAGGGAAAGGGGGTGCTGAGAGGAGTCAGGAGACTCACTGAAGTTTAGAAAACATAAATCAATTTTTTTTTCTGATTTGGGGGTCTGTATAGATTAACAAATATTTCTGTATATGGGACAGACCCCACGATGTCCCCAATAGCACATTATTATTATTTTTATTATTATACCGGATTTACATAGCGCAACTTATGACGCAGGGGGTGGAGCTTGTAGAAAAGGGCCGTTTAATAATGAGACCTGCCTAGAGCGGTGTGATGTCTAAATGCAGCGCAGAGTATAATGTATTGTATGGAGCATGAGATAATCTGCGTGAGCAGTAATATTCTGCAGTGATCTGATAAATGAACATTGTACAAGATGATTTAAAGGGACAGTCCACTGATAATTATGGATGGGTGTAATGCTCAGCAGGGATGAACATATCATTGAAGGAATTTGGTTTTGCCCCCCTCCCCCAAAACAACTTGCTCCTCTCATTAGCTCCTTAGCATAGAATAGAAAGGACACAGTTTTGTTGCGCTGGAATCATAAAAATAGGAAAAATTTATGTAAAAGCAGCTGACACAATATGCGAGGATTGCACAGTAATTGATGTAATAAATGGCGTAGCGCTAAAACTGTATAACGAGCTTTCAGTGTTTCAGATGAATAAAACAACAACTTCACTTTAAAAGTCCATAATTACAGCGATGAATCTTGTGAGATCCGGTTGCAAAGAAGCACTTTTGCCTCCAAGAGCTAAACTGGCATTTCCTCAATCTTTTTCTTCTTCTTCGTACCGGGAGGTGGTGGTGTGCCCTGTTGGAGGTGCGATGCTCTGCAAGACTGGGGGCGGTGCTGTGCAGTGTTTAAGGTGCGATGCTCTGCATGGACTGGGGGAGGTGCTGTGCAGTATTGGGGACAGTGTTGTGCAGTATTTAAGCTACAATGCTCTGCACTACAGAGGACAATTCTATGCAGTATTTGAGGTGCGATGCTCTGTAGTACTGGGGACAGTACTGTTCAGTACTTGGGGGGCAATACTTTCAGTATTAGGGATAGTGTTGTGCGGTATTTGAGGTGCAATGCTCTGCTGCATATATATTATATAATAATGTAAATTTTGTTTTATAGCAGAATGTTGCTGTGGATCCTTGTCAGTGTGTGCGCCATCACTACAGGTAAGAGATCCTCTTCTCTCATCTGATAGATTCACATCTCATGTCACCATATATCTTATATCTGGAGAGTGGTGATGTCACTCCTGTATAATATATTATATATAGAAAATAGTGATGTCACTCTTCTATAGTATATCTTATATCTGGAGAGTGGTGATGTCACTCCTGTGTAATATATTATATACAGAGAATAGTGATGTCACAGCTGTTTTGCCTCCTTAATTCCTCAGCTCAGAAGCGCAGCTCCTCGCACTCCGGTGAACGTGGCAGTCCGGGCGGAAAGCGTTTTTCACAGTCTGGAAACCAAGTGGATGGACAAATCACAGCCCTGAGAATTCGTAGCGACCGCCGTTACATCACCGGGTGAGACACACGGCGCAGGTTTTCATTTTCTCATCAGCTTCATACTAATACATGTGTATATTGGGGGGATTCTCGGTGTCTGTCCCTATTCTCTATTATCACAGAGCTCAGCTGCTCCGGGTTTAGAGAACAGAGTTTGGCAAACTTCAAAGAAGTTCAAATGCCGAACCCAATGGGAGCCAAATCTGTCCAATCAAAATGCTCAGGGCAGTGCCGGGACAAGGTCATTCGGTGCCCAGGACAAAGATGGCAAACTTGCCCCCCCCCCCCCCCGGGGTGTAAAGAAAGAGAGTCAATGTCAGTGGGAATCAACTATGTTTCCTGTGTGTGCTGCTTTTTACTGCAGATCCATTTGTTCTTTTTCCTTTGCAGGGAAAAGAAAAAAAGTGATCATTCCCTCTGTAAAGAGCCCTGTATTAATTATCAGCACAGGGCTCAGAGCAGCAGGTCATTTACCACCGTCACCTGCTGTCAGATGCCACGTGTCATTTACCACCATCACCTGCTGCCAGATGCCACGTGTCATTTACCACCGTCACCTGCTGCCAGATGCCACGTGTCATTTACCACTGCACCCTGCTGCCAGATGCCACATGTAATTTACCACCATCACCTGCTGCCAGATGCCACGTGTCGTTTGCCACCATCACCTGCTGCCAGATGCCACGTGTCATTTACCACCATCACCTGCTGCCAGATGCCACGTGTCATTTACCACCGTCACCTGCTGCCGGATGCCACGTGTCATTTGCCACTGTCACCTGCTGTCAGATTCAGCTTGTTACATAGTTACATAGTAGGTGAGGTTGAAAAAATACACAAGTCCAACCTATGTGTGTGATTATATGTCAGTATTACATTGTATATCCCTGTGTGTTGTGGTCATTCAGGTGCTTATCTAATAGTTTCTTGAAACTATCGATGCTCCCCCGCTGAGACCACCGCCTGTAAAAGGGAATTCCACATCCTTGCCGCTCTTACAGTAAAGAACCCTCTACATAGTTTAAGGTTAAACCTCTTTTCTTCTAATTTTAATGAGTGGCCACGCGTCTTGTTAAACTCCCTTCTGTGAAAAAGTTTTATCCCTATTGTGGGGTCACCAGTACGGTATTTGTATATTGGAATCGTATCCCCTCTCAGGCGTTTCTTCTCTAGAGAGAATAAGTTCAGTGCTCACAACCTTTCCTCATAACTAATATCCTCCAGATCCTTTATTAGTTTTGTAATATTGAGACCTGCCTAGAGAGGTGTGATGTCTAAATGCAGCGCAGAGTATAATGTATTGTATGGAGCATGAGATAATCTGCATGAGCAGTAATATTCTGCAGTGATCTTATAAATGAACATTGTACAAGATGATTTAAAGGGACAGTCCACTGATAATTATGGATGGGTGTAATGCTTGGCCGGATGAACATATCATTGAGGGAAATTGGTTTTGCCCCCCCCCCCATACCCCTCCCCCTTTTTTACCCTCTCTATTCTTGTGATAAAGGGTATATCCTTGATTGTTTGCCAGCCAATCATGAGAGCTGTTGAACCAGGTCTCTGAAATTCCCACAAAATCCAAATCCTCCTTGTACAACAGTATCTCTAGTTCACCCATCTTGTCCGCCAGGCTCCTGGCATTGGTGAACATGCCACGTAGTTTAGACCGGTCAAATATTATCCTCTTATTTGGTGTTCTGAGATTGCAACTAGGACTTGCTACTACACTTACCATGTGTTTATACGCTTTGGTCAACCTACCACTAATGCCCCCAATACTACCCTCTGGAATATGTTCCGCGCTGACTAGCTCTACCTCTGGACACCCCCCCCCCCCCCCCCATCACCTAGTTTAAAAAAAAACTCTAACTTTTTGGCCATCTTCATTCCCAGCTGACCTGCACCCTCCTCATTTAGGTGCAGTCCGTCCCTTCTATAGTACTGGTTATCGACTAAGAAGTCAGCCCAGTCCTCCGGGAACCCAAACCCCTCCTTACTACACCAGCTCTTCCCTAATCTCCCTCTGCCTTTCTGGTGTGGCTCGATGTACCGGTACTATTCCTGAGAATACTACCTTGGAGCTCCTTTTCCTCAATTTAGCTCCCAAGTCCCTAAAATCATTCCTTAGGACACTCCATCTGCCTCTGATTTTGCCAACATGCACCATGGCAGCCGGGTCTTCCCCAGCCCCACCCAGAAATCTGTCCACCAGATCCGTGAAGTGCCGAACCCAAGCGCCCTGTAGACAACATACTGTTCCGCATTTCAGGTCTTTGTTACAGATTGCCCTCTCTGTCCTTCTAAGAATTGAGTTCCCTACCACCAGAATCTGTCTTACCTTTTCCTTCACTTCCCCCCCTCCCCCACTCTCACTGAAGGAGTTCTTCCCCCGGCAGCTAGGAGAGTTCCTCAGCTCCAGCAGTGCTGGTCCCTGTCGGGTTTCACCAATGTCACTCAATGGAGCGTACTTATTGGGATGCTCCAGCCCTGGATCAGCCTCCCTTAGCCCACGTACACACGGTCGGAGATTTTGCCAACCAAATCCGTCAGATTTTGTCCGTCAGATTTTGTCCGTCAGATTTAGTCCGACTTATTGTGTCCAACGGATTGTGTCCGAAACTGTTGAATACACACGGTCGGGCCAAGTTGGCGAAAAATCCGATCTTTCAGAACGTGATGACGTAATTTCGTTACGATGGGACTACATTCAGGCTAGTAGCCAATAGCTTTGATGTAGGAATTTGATCTGAGCATGCGTGGCACTTGGTCCGATCAAAATTCTCTACACATGATCGGATTACGTCCGACCGGCCCAGTTGGTCAGGAAATATTTCCAACATGTTGGAAAATTGGGTCCGACGGAGATTCAGACGGAATCAGTCCGATGCATACCACACACAGTCGGATTATCTGACGACACGGCCCGATAAGACGCATTCCGACGGATTCTCCGACCGTGTGTACAGAGCATTAGACTTCCCCCTCTACCCTTCCTGACTGTCACCCATCTACTATTTCCTAGTGCCTGCACCCCTTGTCTCCATCCGCCTCTGTGCTGGCCTCTGCCGTGTACGTTCCTGGCTCTCCTTTAGTATGGAGGGACTTCTTAGTGCTGCCATTTGCTTCCCCAGATTCAGAACCTGGGCTTCCAGGGAAACAATGCGCTTACATTTGGCACAGCAGTATTCACCCTCGATCGGATGATCAAGAAACACATACATGCCACAAGATGTACAACAAGTCGCCTTTCCACACCCGCTGGGCATCGTACCTATGAATTTAATGAGGATTGGGGATTATACCCTGTCCAAATTACCTAACAACTAGCTTCCTGGCACTAATCAACAAGACCATACACAGGTACTCAACAAGACAATATACAGGTACTCGCAGACCTACGTGCACTCGTTACACACAAGTATACAATGCACAATACACAAGTACTAACGATCCACACACACTACTCAGACAACACTCAGGCACTCACACTACACAGATGCTATGACCCCTGTTATAACCTTCTGTTTTAAACTCAGGTTTTAACTCACCACTAGTGATGGACGAACTTCCGACGGGACGTTTTGCGACCTCGCGATCCGCGAACGTGCCCAAATGTTCGCATACCGCAAGGTTCACGGTGGACCCCATTCACTTTAATGGCAGGTGAACCTTAAAAACCTCCCGGTCATATTTTCAGCCACAAAATACTTACTAGCTGTGCACACATAGTCCCACCACATGGACACTGACATACCAGAAGTATTAAGTGAATCTGGGATTGACAACGACAAGCATTCTTTTTTTATCTGTGAAATTTTGTCAATTCAGGAGTGCATGAAGGCCATGGAGGAGAGGCAAGGTCAGGCCAGGCTATGAAGGGGGCGCAGGAGATGATCAGTGCCACAGTCAGGACAGTGCAGTCCTGTGCCAGTGTCCTAGTGTGCCAACCTGTGCTTGAGCCCCTGACCCCTCCCTCTGTTCGGCTCTTACCCCCACCTATGCAGGGCTCCACTGCGGTGGCCCGGAGGTGCCAGTCCAGTGCTGATCTTCAGCCATGGTGCTGGCACTGCCTGCTGATTGGCTTCTCCGCTGCTATCTCCCTCACTGTCTGACACCAGCACTGAGATAGAACACTGACACCAGCACCGCGATAGAGACTGAGCACTGACACCAGCACTGAGATAGAGAGCACTGACACCAGCACCCAGAAGAGAGCACTGACACCAGCACCATGATAGAGAGCACTGACACCAGCACAGTGATAGAGAGCAGTGACACCACACCAGCACCGTGATAGAGAGCACTGACACCAGCACAGTGATAGAGCGCACTGACACCAGCACAGAGATAGAGAGCACTGACACCAGCACAGAGATAGAGAGCACTGACACCAGCACAGAGATAGAGAGCACCGACACCACACCAGCACCGAGATAGAGAGTACTGACACCAGCACCGTGATAGAAAGCACTGACACCAGCACCGAGATAGAGAGCACTGACATCACACCAGCACCGTGATAGAAAGCACTGACACCAGCACCGAGATAGAGAACACTGACACCACACCAGCACCGTGATAGAGAGCACTGACACCAGCACCGAGATAGAAAGAACTGACACCAGCACCGTGATAGAGAGCACTGACACCAGCACCGAGATAGAGAGCACTGATACCACACCAGCACCGTGACAGAGAGCACTGACACCAGCACTGATACCAGCAACTCGCTGCTGGACCCAAAAATATTGCACCGCTCAACTTCTTCAAACAGGAGGGTACGGGCATATAGTATGGTGTGCTTTTTTTGTACAAGTGAGCCAAAGGTAGAAAAAAGGTCCGTGTGCTAGATTATATAAATCGTTAATAGAGTGGTCACATGTGTTGAATTCCTCCGAGATCTATGCCTCAATCATTTTTATAAATGTGAGGTAGTCAACACTGTCGTGAGCTAGGCGAGTACACTTATCGGTCACGATCCCCCCTGCTGCGCTGAACGTCCTTTCGGACAGGACACTGGACGAGGGGCAAGCCAACAGTTCCATTGCAAATTGGGCAAGCTCTGGCCAGAGGTCAAGCCTGCCCACCCAGTAGTCCAGGGGTTCATCACTCCTCAGAGCGTCCACATCGGCCGTTAACCCGATGTAGTCAGACACCTGTCGGTCTAGGCGTTCCCTGATGCTGGATCCGGATGACACCTGTCGATGGGTCGGCTGAAAGAACGATCTCATATCAGAAGTGACCAACACATCTTCAAACCACCCTCTTCTTGCAGGCGCTGTTGGATTGGTACCCGCAACTCTTTCTCTGGGAGTGGGAATTGCTCCTCTGCCAGCGCACGCAAAAGCGGAATGCAGCATTTCTCTAAGCAAGGCCTGGAAGTGCTCCAATCCGACAGCCCTCTGTGACGGCAGTAACATTTTTGCCATTTTGTGTTTGTACTGGGGGTCTAAGTACATTGCCACCCAGTACTGGTCCTTGACCTTTATGCTTTTTATACAGGGGTCCCTGTTAAAACACTGGAGCATGAAGGCCCCCATTTGCACTAAACTGGAAGCGGTGTGGTGGCCTGGCTCCTGCTCATCATCCAGGATAATGCCGTCCTCCTCGTTCTCCTCCCCCCATCCACGGACAACAACAGGGATCCCAGAAAGGTTTAAAGCATGCTCTTCTTGCTCCTCCTCATCCGCCCCGGCACCATCCTCCTCTGACTCCTCTTCAGACTCCTGTTGTTGACTTGTCTCAGATAAAGTAGCCCCCCCTGGGAATTCATCCAGCATTGCGACTTCCTCATCTTCCCGCTCCTGCTCCTCCACAGCTTGATCAATGACACGATGCAATGCACGCTCCATAAAGAAGGCATAAGGTACCATGTCACTGATGGCGCCATGGCTGCGACTGACCAGTTTGGTGATCTCATCAAATGGCCGCAGAAGTCTGCATGCGTTGCGCATGAGCAGCCACTGGCGCGGTGAAAAAAAAACCAGCTCCCCAGAACCTGTTCTGCCGCAGAGTTCGTACAGGTAGTCGTTAACTGCACGTTTCTGCTGGAGCAGCCTATCAAGCATATAGAAGGTTGAGTTCCATTGCGTTGGGCAATCACAAATAAGACCTCTGACCGGCAGATTGTGTCGCCGCTGAATGTTAGCAAGGCGAGCCATGGGCGTGTAAGATCTTCTGAAATGGGCCGAGATTTCCTTGCCTGCCGCAAAATGTCGTGGACCCCAGGGTATTTGACAACGAATCGCTGCACGACCAAGTTTAAGACGTGTGCCATGCATGTAACATGTGTAATTTTGCCCTGTTTCAATGCGCTAAGCAGATTGGCACCGTTGTCACACACCACTTTACCAACTGTTAAATTGAGCGGTGTTAGCCACTGATCTGCCTGTGAACGCAAAGCTGAAAGGAGTGCAGGGCCAGTGTGGCTCTTGGCTTCCAGGCACAACAGACGCAGCACAGCATGGCAACGTCTCACCTGGCATGTGAAATAGGTTCTGGGGATCTTGGGCGGCGCAGCGTAAAAGACGCTAGCAGCGGAAAAGGAGGAGTCAGCTGAGGAGGAGAGGGAGGATGGAGTAGGCGGAGGAGAAGAAGAGCCAGGCCTGCATGCAATCCGTGGCGGTAAAGCCAAATCTACACGGGTGCCACGGGTTAATCGCGAACGAACAAAGTTCGCCGCGAACCGACCGCGAATCACAAGGCCACCTCTACTCATCACTTAGTCCCGTTTACCATTGCTATTTTTAATTTCTGTAATATGCAGCGGGGGGGGGGGGGGGGGGGGGATTAATGTACTGCCACTGATCAGCTACGAATGCATCAGTGACCAGTGGCAGTACATTAACCTCTCCATACCGCATATTACCGAAATTAAAAATAGGTAGCATTGGTAATTATCCCCCCCCCCTCGTCTGATCCAGACAGTTCATTTATTAATCTGCAGATGGCATTTGGTAATCATTATCTGTTTAGCGCTTAATTTGGTGCAATCATATACACACTTTGCTGACCTGGTTCCTCCTCGGCGGCACCTCCACCTCCAGGTCGCAGCTTCAGCAGAAGCTCTCTATGCTCCTCCCATCCCGCATCTGGCCGCGAGTGACGTCACACCGCCGCGATGGGACTACGAAGCGTCTCCATAGAGGGAGTGAAGTGCTGACAGGGAAGGACTGGTGCGGTCTGTCTCTGTCTAGGCTTGTGCCGTGTGCAGGAACGTACTTGGCACCTGCCCCCTCCCTCCTGCAAATTGTATACGCCCAGGGCATCCACCCCTTCCACCTCTGCCTTGTGCCCACTCTGGCTCGGGGCAGTGCTCTGGGAATGTGGGGAATGTGTACCAGTGCAGAACAAAATGTAAAACTTCCACTGGGCCAGGAGCAGTGACAGGTACAAAGGAAAAATGTTTTTTACTGATGGCAAATGACATTTCCCATATGGCTTCTATTTAAAATAAAGAAATGGTCCACAGATGCCTTAAAAGGTCCCTCAAAAATTGAGAGACCTTTGGAGGATGTCTAATCCCCATTAGATTGCCTTTTACATCAGGGTCCCCATTAGACTCCCCCTTATATCAGAATCCTTGTTTGATTCCCCCTTACATCAGGGTTCCCTTAAGAGTCCACCTTTACATCAGGATCCCCATTAGACTCCCCCCTTTACATCAGGGTCCCCATTAGAGTCCCCCCTTACATCAGGGTCCCCATTAGAGTCCCCCCTTACATCAGGGTCCCCATTAGAGTCCCCCCTTACATCAGGGTCCCTGTCAGAGTCCACCTTTACGCCAGGGTCTTCATTAGAGTCCCCCTTACATCAGGGATTGTATTAGAGTCCACCCTTAAGTCAGGGTACCCATTAGAATTCCCTGTTACATTGGAGTCCTCCCTTAAGTCAGAGTTCCCTGTTACATCGGGGCCCTTCTTATACCAGAGACCCCCTTTAGACCTGAATCCATATCAGAGTCCCCATCATAATGCCCCAAAAAAATTGTGCTCCTCATCACCATCTTGTGGCCATAATGTGGTATTTTCCCCATTCACACATTCAAATTGCGGAGAAAATAGACGGAAGAACATTTGATCTTGCCACATTCACACAGGGTGAATGTACAGTACATGTCATTTTTTGATAGAGGAACTGCTCTGTAATTTTTTTGCATTTGTGTTTTATTTTGTGTATTTCATTGTTACATGTGTAAAGTCATTTAAAATAATAAGACTAGAAAAACATGTCCAGGGTAGCTGAAAAAAGCGTTTGTAATCCTCATGGTCCAGCTGATTGCACCCTAAAATAACACAAAAAAAAAATCACCCAAATTTCACCATCCCTATTAACACCTTCCTGCCCAGCTTATAGCAGACTGATGGCCGGGCAGAGGCTTTGCCATCCGGAATGGACGTTATTAGTTCAGCCCCATCAGTGCAGCATATCAGTGCCTAACAGGTTAGAATATCCATGCCCATCAGTGCAGCCTAATCAGTGCAGCTTATTAGTGACACCTCATCAGTGCCCACCAGTGACACCTCATCAGTGCCCATCAGTGCATCCTCATCAGTGCTCATCAGTGCCTATTAGTGCCGCCTCATCAGTGCCCTTCAGTACAGCCTCATCAGTGCCCATCAGTGCAGTATCATTAGTGCCCACCAGTGCCATCTCATCAGTGCCTATCAGTTCAGCCTCTTCAGTAACAATCAATGCCACCTCATTAGTGCCCATCAGTGCCGTCCCATTAATGCAGCCTCATCAGTGCAGTGCTAATCACTGCCCACCAGTGCTGCTTCATCAGTGCCATTTTATCATTGCCTATTAGTTCCGCCTCATCAGTGCCCAACAGTGCAGCCTCATAGTGCCCACCAGTACAGCCTCATTAGTGCCCATCAGTGCAGCCTCATCAGTGCTAATCAGTGACCACCAGTGCCGCCTCATTAGTGCTCATCAGTGACGCCTCATCAGTGCCTATTATTGCAGCCTCATCAGTGCCCATCAGCGCAGGCTCATCAGTGCCCATCCATGCAGCCTCTTCAGTGACAATCAATGCAGGCTCATTTGTGCTAATTAGTGTCCACTAGTGCTTCCTCATCAGCGCCTATTAGGGCCGCCTCATCAGTACATTCTCATCAGTTCCACTTCATCAGTGCCCATCAGTGCAGCCTCATCAGTGCTCATAAGTTCTGCCTCATAAGTGCCTTTTAGTTCCGCCTCATCAGTACAGTCTCATCAGTGGCAATCAGTGTAGCGTCATCAGTGCTCATCAGTGCTGCCTCATAAATACAGCCTCATCAGTGCCCATCAGTGCAGCCTCATCAGTGACTATTAGTGCCGCCTCATCAGTACAGCCTCATCAGTGCCTAAGTGCCCCCTCATCAGTGCCCATCAGTGCAGCCTAATCAGTAACAATCAGTGGTGCCTTATCTGTGCCCATCAGTGAAGAAAATTATTAATTTGTAAAATTGTATTACAGAAATTATGAAAAAGGGTTTTTGGTTTTTCAAAATTTTCGGTCTTTTTGTTTAGCAAAAAAGAAAAAAATTCCCGGTGGTGATTGAATACCACCAAAGGAAAGTTCTATCGGTCTCAAAAAAATGAAAAAATAATTTATGTAATTGAAAGTGTGACAGCGCTGAAAGCAGAAAATGATCCTGGGCAGGAAGGGGGTGAAATCGCCCGGTATTGAAGGGGTTAAACCAATGTCTAAATCTTGTGATTTTTGGGGGAAATAGCTGCGGCACTGGCAGCAATGGGAATCGGATGACATGGCATTTGTTTTTTGCCAGGTAACCTGAGGCTGGCGTGGGGCTTATGGCAGTTTTATTCATATTATTTATCTTATGTTACAATTTTAGATCTTCTTTCTGTATTTCTCTTCTGAAGAATGACGTGGGTTTGTTCCCTCCACAGGATCCAGGTGCGATATGGGGCAACGTGGTCCAAGTACCGTGGGGGCAAATCGGGTGGTCAGAAGGAAATTTTACTTAACCCCGGAGAGCACATTAGTCGGGTAAACGGGAAATATACCTCCCACATCAGCCAGCTGGTATTTATCACCAACAAGGGGCGCAAATTCAGTTTCGGCAAAGATATCGGAACCGCCTTCAACAGCTCCTCACTGATCACCGACACCTACCTGAGATACATCAGCGGACGCTCCAGCCCCGCCATCAACGCCATCGGCTTCCACTGGGACAACCCCAACAGCAACTGCGTCCACTGCAAGAAGTAATTTCCAGACCGCTGTGCCGACCTGAGCTGCAGAGTATGCCCCCCCCCCCCCCCCGCTTGTCATCTGTCTAACTTACCCCCATCTGTATCAGCTCCCAATATTCCGTGTATCCTCTCCTCATAATAAAATCTGCAGCTACAATGCCTGTCTGATTCTTAAATTTATATTAAAACTAAATTATAAGCTTTCTGAAAAGGAGAACTATAGTCAACTATACAATATTACCAAAAGTATTGGGACGCCTGCTTTTACACACACAAGAACTTTAAAAGCATCCCAGTCTTAGTCTGTAGGGTTCAATATTGAGTTGGCCCTCCCTTTGCAGCTGTAACAGCTTCAACTCCTCTGGGAAGGTTGTCCACAAGGTTTAGCAGTGTCTATGGGAATGTGTGATCATTCTTCCAGAAGGGCATTTGTGAGATCAGGCACTGATGTTGGATGAGAAGGCCTGGCTCAAGTCTCCGCTCTAATTCATCCCAAAGGTGTTCTATCAGGTTGAGGTCAGGATTCACTCATCTTCTATGTCTCTATGGACCTTGCTTTGTGCTTTGTTATGGTGTGGGGTTGTTTTTCAGGGGTTGGGCTTGGCCCCTTAGTTCCAGTGAAGGGAACTCTTAAGGCATCGGCATACCAAGACATTTTGGACAATTTCATGCTCCAAACATTGTGGGAACAGTTTGGGGATGGCCCCTCATGACTGCACACCAGTGCACAGAGCAAGGTCCCTAGAGACATGGATGAGTGAGTTTGGGGCGGAGGAACTTATCTGGCCTGCACAGACTCCTGACCGCAATTCAAAAGTACACCTTTGGGATGAATTAGAGCGCAGATTCCGAGCCAGGCCTTCTTGTCCAATATCAGTGACTGACCTTAAAAATGGACTTCTGGAAGAATGGTCAAACATTCCCATAGACACACTCCTAAACCTTCCCAGAAGAGTTGAAGCTGTTATAGCTGCAAAGGGTGGGCCAACGCAATATTGAACCCTACGGACTAAGACTGGGATGCCGTTACCGCTTAAGGTCCGCCTCCTGCACATTTACGTCAGCAGAATGGCACAGCTGGGCACCTGTACGTGGCCCTTTAAGTGCCCAGCCGTGGGTCGCGCACGTGTTGCCGGCGGCACACTCGCGACCCAGTCCTGAGCTCCGTGGCCTCGGGACCAGCGGACCCGATTGCCGCTGGTGTCCCGAGATCGGGTCACAGAGCTGAAGACTGAGGAGAGGTCTGTGTGAACAAACCTCCTCGTGCTTCCTAGTGTGGCTGTCACCAATCGTCTGTTGCCTGTTATAGGGAAAGATGATCAGTGACGTCACATGCCAAGCCACACCCCCAACAGTAAAAAAAAACACACATGTCACACATAACCCCTCTCCACCCCCTAGTGGTTAACTCCTTCACTGGCAGTGTCATTTACACAGGAATCAGTGCATTTAAATAGCACTGATTGCTGTATAAATGACAATGGTCCCAAAAATGAGTCAAACATTTCCCATGTGTCCGCCATAATGTAGCAGTCACAATAAAAATCGCTGATCATCGCCATTACTAGTAAAAAAATATATTAATAAAAATGCTATAAAAATATCCCCTATTTTGTAAACGCTAGAACTTTTGCGCAAACCAATCAATAATTGCTAATTGCGATTTTTTTTACCAAAAATATGTAGAAGAATACGTATCGGCCTAAACTGAGGCAAAAAAATTTTAATATATTTTTTGGGGATATTTATTATAGCAAAAAGTAAAAAATGTTGCATTTTTTCAAAATTGTCTATGCTCTATTTTTGTTTATAGCACAAAAAATAATAAACGCAGAGGTGATCAAATACCACCAAAAGAAAGCTCTATTTGTGGGAAAAAAAGAACGCCAATTTTGTTTGGGAGCCACGTCGCACGACCGTGCAATTGTCAGGTAAAGCGACGCAGTGCCGAATCGCAAAAAGGGGCCTGGTCCTTTGGCTGCAAATTGGTCCAGGGCTTAAGTGGTTAAGGTTCATGTGCGTGTAAAGGCAGATGTCCCAATACTTTTGACAATATAGTGTATATAAAGGGCCCATTTTAGTCTTTGTGGCGCGTTAATGTGTGTTTTCTTGCGTGCTGCCAAAACACCTCAACTTGCTAAAAAAAACACGACCCATTTTTTAAAACCCCACAAGGCACCACTTTGTGTTACGATGCGTTTCAACACAGGTGCGTTGCCTCTAGTACAGGAGTCTCCAAACTATCTACACAAAGGGTCAGTTTACTGTCCTTCAGACTTTAGGGGGACTGGACTATGGCCATTGGTAGTAGAAAATATCCTGGTGTCAGTGGTCATAAATAATGCCAAATCTTTTGTGGGAAGAACAGTGCACCATCATTGGTGTCAGTGGGAGGAATAGTGCCCCATCATTGGTGTCAGTGAGTGGAATAGTGCCCCATAATTTGTGCAAGTGGAAAAAATAATTCCCGATCATTTATGTCAGTAGAAGGAATAGCGCCCCATCATTGGTGTCAGTGGAATAGTGCTCTGTTGTTGGTGTCAGTGGCAAGAATTATGCCCCCATTGTTGGTGTCAGTAGGAGGAATAGTGCCCCAAGGGCCAGATAAAGCCAAGCAAAGGGCCCACAATTAGGAGACCACTGCTCTAGTGTGCTGGGTGCCATTCATAACATACTGTACACATGTGACTGCAATCCAGAAATGTAAATGAACCCATAACTCCTTGCTGCTGCCACCTGGTGGCCCTTTAAGTGGATGTTAACCAGTTGCCGACCGCCGCACGACGATGTACATCGACAGAATGGCACGGGCAGGCATATGGGCGTACCTGTACGTCCCTGCCTTCCCGCGGGTGGGGGGACCTATCGGGCCCCCCCCGGTGCCAGCGGCGGTCGGAATCCGTTCAGGAGCGATCCAGGATGAGGGGGCGGCCATTCATTCATGGCCACCCCCTCGCGATCGCTCCTGACGAATGGAAGTGCAGCATGACATCACTTTCTCTCCTGTAATGTAAATACAGGAGAGGAAGTGATGTAATCTCTCCTCCGTGTCTGTATTTTTCGTTCCGGCACCGAGGAGAGAGGATCGGTGAGTTGCACCAACACTACACTACACAGTAGAACATGCCAGGCACACTCACACCCCCCCTTTCCCCCCCCCGATCACCCCCCCAATCACCCCTGCACCCCCAGTCACAGTGACACCAATTGCATTTTTTTTTTATTGCATTGGTGTCATTTGTGACTGTAATAACTGTTAGGGCAGTTAGGGTTAGCCCCCTTTAGTTCTAGGGTACCCCCCTAACCCCCCCAATAAAGGTTTAACCCTGTGATCACCCCCTGTCGCCAGTGTCACTAAGGCTGGGTTCACATTGCAGCGGTTTATGAGAACGGATGTGATTCGCACCGCACTACAGTGCAAATCACATCCGATCTCTGTGCGATGCGAGTTCAGCCATACAGATAGTATGGCTGAATTCGCATCGCACCCGCCGCAAACTCGCACGGGACCCTTTTTTTGGTCCGCAGCAGAATCGGATCGCATGGGTGTTCACACCATACGATCCAATTCCTGTCCGAGTTTGCAGATCGCACTGCGATATGCGAACTGATCTGGGGGTGTCATTAACATTTCACTGACACTCCCAGCAGTCCGCATAGGGCACTGTGATGCGGGAACCCACCGCGGATTCGTGGCGTTCCCGCATCGCTCCAGTGTGAACCCAGCCTAATAAGCGAGCGTTTTTCTGATCGCTGTATTAGTGTCACAGGTGACGCTAGTTAGGCAGGTAGGTATTTAGGTTCGCCGCAGCTTTTTATAGCGCCAGGGACCCCCATATACTACCGCATAAAGCCCCCTGATTGCCCCCTAGTTAACCCTTTCACCAGTGATCACCATATAACTGTTACAGGTGACGCTGGTTGGTTGGTTATTTTTTTATAGTTTCAGGGCACCCGCCATTTATTACCTAATAAAGGTTTAACCCCCTGATCACCCGGCGGGTGATATAAGTTTGAGGGTCAGATAGGGTCTGCGTCGCCCCAGGCAGCGTCAGGTTAGTGCCAGTACCGCTAACACCCATGCGCAAAGCATACACCTCCCTTAGTAATATAGTATTTGATCAGATCTATATTAGCGTCGCCAGCAGTTTAGGTTTCCCAAAACGCATTGTTAGTGGGATCAGCCCAGATACCTGCTAGCACCTGCGTTTAGCCCCTCCGCCAAGCCCAGCCCAGCCCACCCAAGTGCAGTATTGATCGATCACTGTCACTTACAAAACACAACACACATAACTGCAGCGTTCGCAGAGTCAGGCCTGATCCCTGCGATCGCTAACAGTTTTTTTGTAGCGTTTTGATACAGTCGCTGACAGCCTAGGTGCTTTTTTACCTGTGAGTCTCACTAGTGTACCCCTAAATTTAGGGGTGTCTACTTTCCAAAATGGGGTCATTTGGTTGGGGTTTGTGCCATCTTGGCATTTTATGGCCTTTAAAACTGCCATAGGTAGTGAGGAGTGAAATCAAAAATTTACACCCTTAGAAATCCTGAAGGCGGTGCTTGGTTTTCGGGGCCCCGTACGCGGCTAGGCTCCCAAAAAGTCCCACACATGTGGTATCCCCGTACTTAGGAGAAGCAGCAGAATTTATTTTGGGGTGTCATTTCACATATGCCCATGGCATGTGTGAGCAATATATCATTTAGTGACAACTTTGTGAAAAAAAATAAAAAAAGTTTGTAATATTCCCGCAACTTGTGGCAAAATATAAAATATTCCATGGACTCAACATGCCTCTCAGCAAATAGCTTGGGGTGTCTACTTTCTAAAATGGGGTCATTTGGGGGGTTTTGTGCCATCTTGGCCTTTTATGGCCTTCAAAACTGTAATAGGTAGTGAGGAGTGAAATCAAAAATTTACGCCCTTAGAAAGCCTGAAGGCGGTGCTTGGTTTTCGGGGCCCCGTACGCGGCTAGGCTCCCAAAAAGTCCCACATATGTGGTATCCCCGTACTCAGGAGAAGCAGCAGAACTTATTTTGGGGTGTCATTTCACATATGCCCATAGCATGTGTGAGCAATATATCATTTAGTGACAACTTTGTGAAAAAAAAAAAAAAGTTTGTAATTTTCCCCCAACTTGTGGCAAAATATAAAATATTCCATGGACTCAACATGCCTCTCAGCAAATAGCTTGAGGTGTCTACTTTCTAAAATAGGGTCATTTGTGGGGGTTTTGTGCCATCTTGGCATTTTATGGCCTTCAAAACTGTGATAGGTAGTGAGGAGTGAAATTACAAATGTATGCCCTTAGAAATCCTGAAGGCGGTGCTTGGTTTTCGAGGCCCCGTACGCGGCTAGGCTTCCAAAAAGTCGACCACATGTGGTATCCCCGTACTCAGGAGAAGCAGCAGAATGTAGTTTGGGGTACAATTCCACATATAACCATGCCATGTGTGAGCAATATATCATTTAGTGACAACTTTGTGTAAAAAAAAAAAAAAAAATTTTTTTGTCATTATTCAATCGCTTGAGGCAAAAAAATAAAATATTCAATGGGCTCAACATGCCTCTTATCAATTACCTTAGGGTGTCTACTTTCCAAAATGGGGTCATTTGGGGGGGTTTTGTACTGCCCTGCCATTTTAGCACCTCAAGAAATTAGATAGGCAGTCATAAACTAAAAGCTGCGTAAATTCCAGAAAACGTACCTTAGGCCGCGTACACACGGGTGAATTGTATGGCCTACTTAGTCCGTCATACAATCCGACGGACAGTCCGTCATATTTTCGAATGAACGGACTTGACCACACACGGATGCACAAACAGTCCGTCGAAAGCTTGCGCGATAACGTGTACAGCACGTACGACGGGACTAGAAATAGGAAGTCCAATACACAGCAATGCAACCTCCCGCCGTGTAAATCCTTTCTGAGCATGCGCCATTCTTAGTCCGTCGAACTAGCCTACTCACGAGCGGATTGTCCGCTGAAACCAAAGTATGACGGACAGAATTACGGAAATTTCGAAATACTTAGTACGCCAGACTGCACGCTGAAAAAGTCCGCTGAAGCCCACACACGAGCGGACTGTCCGCTGAAATGTGTTTCGACGGACTAAGTAGGCCATACAGTCCGCCCGTGTGTACGCGGCCTTAGTTTGTAGATGTGACAACTTTTGCGCAAACCAATAAATATACAGTTATTGACTTTTTTTTTACCAAAGACATGTGGCTGAATACATTTTGGCCTAAATGTTTGACTAAAATTGAGTTTATTGGATTTTTCTAATAACAAAAAGTAGAAAATATAATTTTTTTTCAAAATTTGCGGTCTTTTTACGTTTATATCGCAAAAAATAAAAATCGCAGAGTCAGTCAAATACCTTTAAAAGAAAGCTCTACTAGTGGGGAAAAAAGGACGCAAATTTTGTTTGGGTACAACATTGCATAACCGCGCAATTACCAGTTAAAGCAGCGCAGTGCCAAATTGTAAAAAGACCTCTGGTCATTGACCAGCAAAATGGTCTGGTCTGAAAGTGGTTAATGGAAGAAAATTCTCCATCATATGAACCCTGTGATTGGTTGTCATGTGGTCATGTGATCGGGATCCCGTACCACTTGCTCCTGGTTGCAAATAGAGATCAGGAGGTGTTGGTGAGAAGCTCGGTCAGTGCGCTGGGAGCATGTTTTCATCACACAACCTGAAAGCCCTATGGAGGCCTATGTGCAGTGTCTGGGCCTTAGAGCCTCCCAACCCTGACACTGTATATAGGCATTATGGCTGCTGGATGAGGTTAAAGAGTAAACTTCCTCTTGCCGAACATTTTTCTTTTTGATTTTGGGATAGTGTTTCTTTTTTTTATTGCAGTCAGTGTCTTCATTAAGAAGATTTAATTAATTTCATGTCTCTGGTGACCACAAAGAAAGTGCAGAGGTTCTAACAGAGAGATATGCTCATCACTGTGCCGCTCCTTTTTTCACTGCCGAGCCTCAGGTTGGGGGCTGGTCCGGGATCGTTTTGGCTCACAGGAAGTATGATGCTGCCCATCAGACTGAGGGCATCTAGTGGCAGAAAACGAGTACTGCAGGGAAATCTCTGGACGGAAGCTGAATATTGCGGTAAAACCTGGTTTTATTTTTACTTTTAATTGGATATTTATCTGTATCTTTTTATTTTTTTGGTTGAAGTTCAGCTTTAATTAACATCTGTGTAAAAATATACTAAAACGCTGATGTGAATAAATATTAAAATATGTGAGAAATAAATATTAAAAGATAACTAAATAATACACCGTATTTATCGGCGTATAACACACACTTTTTTCCCCTTAAAATCAGGGGGAAATCATGGGTGCGTGTTATACGCTGATCCCCCCACCGATCTGTCGATCTGTGCTGTCTGTGGAGCGCCGCCGACATTTACCGAGCTAAACCGAGTGTACTGTGTACTCGGCTCCACTCTCAGTCACGCCCAGTCCCACCTCCTAGCCTTTACGTCCCTCCATTGGCCCGGTGTTGTGTCCATCACAGGAGCCAGGACAAGGGGCGGGACGGGGGCGTTACTGCGAGCAGAGCCGAGTAGCCGAGTACCCTCGGCTCAGCTCGGTCTATGTCGGCGGCGGGAGGAGCCGAAGATCTCGGCGGCAGCGGTGGGAGGAGCCGAAGATCTCGGTGGCGGTGGCGGGAGGAGCAGAAGTTCTTGGCGGCGGCAGCCGGAGGAGCCGAAGATCTCGGCGGCGGCGGCCAGAGGAGCCGAAGATCTCGGCGGCGGTAAATTTAAAACTAACCATGCCGCAATTTTGGGAAAAGCTGCAGGGGGACAGTGGAAGGCTGCAGGGGGACAGTGGAAGGCTACATTGATGGGCATTTAAATGTAAGATTTTTTCCTTAAACTTGCCTCCTAAACTTGGGGTGCGTGTTATACGCCGATAAATACGGTAGCTGCAATTATATATGTGAACTGATACACAAAAATAAAATGTTTTAAATGAATAATTGTGCTAATAATAACCTACTAATATTGCACATTGTACCACCAAATAAAGTGAATAATTATGAACCATACAAAATATAAGACGTATATAAAATATATAAACATATATAAAATTCCTTCTGTGTAATGGTAACAATAAAGCAAACTTTTGCCACAAGTAAAGGAATATCACATTCCACTGTGTTCCACAAACCAAAGTCTCTACCAATAAATTCACATATGTGGGACTAGATAATCAAGCCTTAATGAGTCTTCTGAGTAACAGATGCTTCATTCAGGGATTTCACTGCTGATTCCCATGGATGAATTTCCAACTTTCAGCAGGCTTCCATAACATGAAAAACAAGGAACAAACAAGACCATTCCTTGTGAGTGAGATTCACCCTAACTAAATAGGGATCACTTTGTTATAATATCTGCACAGTGGTCTTGTTTGTTCCTTGTTTTTCCTGTCTTGTGTAGTGTGTTGTGGCGTTCAGGGAGAGAGAAATATAGGCGGGTACAGTGTCTTCTTTTCTTGTGAACCTAATGCAGTTAGTGTTGGTGTATTGTGCCTCCTGCACAGTATACACCTGAAGCTACCCCCAATTGCTGGTGTTGTTCTGTTTCTATACAACAGGCATCTGCAGCAGTTAAAGTCGGTGTATTGTGTTACCTGCACAGTACACACATGAAGCTACCCCCAATTGCTCATGTTCTTCAGATCTTATACCACAGGCAGGTAGCTGCAGTAATTACAGTCGGTGTACTGTGTAGAATTTCGTAAACCTCGGCTTTGCATCATTTTGGCTCGTCCTCAAGTTGTCATTCCCAGGAACACTTTTCAGCAGGAGTCCGCCTTTAGTCATCTAAGCATCTCCTATGGTATTTGAACAACAAAGACGAACAACGAAGATTTCCATGTAAAAAATATGATCATCTCTTCATCCGGATAGGGTATAGGGCAAGGTATGAATGGGGTGTAGGGTATGACTGGGGTGGGCATTTCTTCATGTGCATGGGGCTGTGGGTGAATGCAGGCTGGCTGGGGCAGATACTCCTCATCCGACATAAGTAATCACAGAATCTACCTGATCAATTCAGGCCTTAAAGAGGAAGTAAACCCTGATGAGTTTACTTCCTCTTTTTTTCCCTGCAAAGGTAAAGCATAATGGACTACTATGCATCGCATAGTAGCCCATTATGTGTCACTTACCTGACACAGGAGCCAGCGAAGTCGCCGCTGTCCCCTGTAGTCCGCCGCATCCATCTTGCTGGTGGCGTCTCGCAGCTCCGCCGCTGTCATTCGGCGAAGCCGTGATGACGTCACTCCCGCGCATGCGCACGGGAGTCGACAAATGCGGCAGCTCCATTCTTGGAACTGCCGCGCTCAGTGCGCCTGCACGCCGCTGTCTACGGCGCATGCGCCGTAGACAGCGGTGCCCGTTTTCGGGCAAATATCTCCTAAACCATATAGGTTTAGGAGATATTGCTTGGACCTACAGGTAAGCCTTAATCTAGGCTTACCTGTAGGTCAAAGTGGTTTGTAAGGGTTTACAACCACTTTAACCATTGGAGGTATTAAAAATAATATTCTTCATTGACTCAAACATAAGTAAAGCATGCAGGAGCGAAAATGTTTCTCAGCAAGGGTTTTCATTATATACATTCAATGTTTTTAACTAAACATTTTTCCAAATCCAGTATTACAGCAGAACTTCAATAAAACTTAAACCCCTTTAGTTTCTTCTATTCCAGGGACCCAAGTGAACCAGAGGGACTTAGGACAGAACATTTTACCCAAACACATATTCTGACTCAGAGGTCTCCCAACTTTGCAAATATGTCTGATCATCAGCAACAAACAAAATATTGATGGATAAACAACATTACATTATCAACACTTCATGACTGACACTCTGGGAATTCAAAAGGTAAATATCCAGAATAGTCATTCTGATTGCTTATTTCAAACAAATCCTTCCCATCACTTTTTAGAACCCCATGGACTCAATATATGCAGAATTTTTTTTCCCAAATTTCACCCCTCTGTTACCAGCGTGGGCCTAAACACAATATGAGACAACTTGTTGTGTACATTTTAAACACACACTTAAAATACTTTACTAATCAAAATTATACCCTATGCGTTCATTAAACACAATACAACCACTTTCTCATTCCACATTCACTTGGCCAATCCATTCACTTCCCATTTTTTATATTTTCCCTTTAAACACCTTTTAAAACCTGAATATTTTTCTCTAGTGCATAGAATTACACAACCTTAAAGTCACTTCCTTTGGCATAGTGCCTGGAATCTATAACTTAATTCTTAGCCTAGATATACTTCCCAATTATAATATTCTTAAACTTGTATTTGGTTAAAAATCAACATTTTAAAATCCCCAATCATTGTTAATACAGTTTAAACACAATTAAAACAATTTGCACAAATAGAGCACATTTGCTCTTATTAGAAAAGAAACACATTTTAACTTCAATAATGTAAGGATAGGCAAATACTCCTACAACAGTCCTTAAAGTCAGACTCTAACCAAAATAATCAAGGTACCCTATACATAGATTGAAATGCTACTTTAAAAAATTTGTATCTGATCAGATTCTTAAAAAAAAAAAAAGATTTGGTACCAGTGCATACATGTAATTTTTCAGTGACGTGTCACATTCCCCTTTTATTGTTCCCAATCTACTATGCAGTGGGCATGGGCTTAATATGTGCCCAACACATTTCATGAATAGACTGACAATAGTTGCAACATTTTAACAATACACATGTATAACATTTTAAATCTATATAGATAACTCTTCTCAATTAAATCCTTCTTTGACATTCATTCTCCAGTCCAGTAAGTCTCTCTGATTCACTGAATATGGAATGCAAATATATCCGTATGCTCTCCACAAAAATGATAGTGAAGGCATGGTCGGTGGTTTGATCCCCTCTTCCACCTGAAGCAAAATAGCAGATCTCTGCAAGCGGCTATGTACCTCAGTGCATTGTGCTAAACAATACTTTGGACAGGAGGAATCACTCAAATAGTAACTTGTCCTTCTCCAAATCCGCAATTAGGGATGAGCCGAACACCCCCCGGTTCGGTTCGTACCAGAACTTTCGAACGGACCCCACGTTCGTTACGAATGTTAGAACCCCGTTGAAGTCTATGGGACTCGAACGTTCGAAATGGAAAGTGCTAATTTTAACGGCTAATATGCAAGATACTGTCCTAAAAGGGGTTTGGGGACCTGGCTCCTGCCCCAGGGGACATGTATCAATGCCTTAAATGTTTTTAAAAATGGCCGTTTTGGCGGGAGCACTGATTTTACTGACAATTAAAGTAAAAAAAAAAAGTGAAATATTCCTTTAAATATGGTGCCTGGGGGGTGTCTGTAGTATGCCTGTGAAGTGCCACATGTTTCCCGTGTTTAGAACAGTCCCTGCACAAAATGACATTAAACGGAAATAACACCATTTAAAACTGCTTGCAGTTTTAATGTTATATCTGGTTCCTGCAATATGGTTGAAAATCATTGAGAAAAATGGCATGGGTAGCCTTTTCCTGCCCATTACCAGCCTATTTGGGTCTTGTACGCATATTAAGGGGAACCCTGTACCCATATTAAAAAAAGGAAATGCGTGTGGCCCCCAGGCCCTATATACTCAGAACAGCAGTATACAGGCGGTGCAAACAAGACAGGGACTGTGTAGGTTTGTTGTGTTAAGTTGAATCTGTTTGTAATTTTCAACTGGTACATTTTTAAAGTGTAGCTCCAGTCAAAAAAACTATTTTTAAGCTTTTTGGAAAACATAGGGAAGGGTTATCACCCCTGTATAATTTGTTTTGTCGTCCATCTTTTTTCATCTCACTTGCTGCTGTCTCCTTGCGTTTGCAAGTAGGAGATGTTTGTAAGTTGGATGTTTGAAAGTAGGGGCCTGCCCTATATGCTCTGCAGAAATGGCGGAACAAGGTGTTGGTTTTGCCACAACATTGTAAGCCCTGAAAGTGACTCTTGGTGGGCGCTGGAGCGCCCTGCTGTGAACGATTATATCAAGAATTGTAATTCTATGCCATTGTTGAACAGTGGTAGAAAAATTGACCTTTGGTGGTTGTGGTGCTGGTGCCACAACACTATAAGTCCTCACCGTTACTCTGGGTGGGCACAGGAAGGGGCCCTCCTGTGAAATATTATATCAAGAATTGTAATTACATGTCCCTGTTAAACAGGGGCAGAAAAATTTGGCTTTAGTCACTGCTGCTGGTGCCACCACACTGCAACCTCTTCCATATACTCTAGTTTTATTGCAGGAATTAGCCCTGCTGCAAAGCATTGCATCAAAAATTGTAATTAAACGCCCCTGTTAAACAGGGGCAGAAAAATTGGGCCTTAGGCACTGGTGCTGGTGCCACCACACTGCAACCTCTGCCATATACTCTAGTTTTATTGCAGGAATTAGCCCTGCTGCAAAGCATTGCATCAAAAATTGTAATTAAACGCCCCTGTTAAACAGGGGAAGAAAAATTGGGCCTTAGGCACTGGTGCTGGTGCCACCACACTGCAACCTCTGCCATATACTTTAGTTTTATTGCAGGAATTAGCCCTGCTGCAAAGCATTGCATCAAAAATTGTAATTAAACGCCCCTGTTAAACAGGGGCAGAAAAATTGGGCTGCTGGCATCACCCAGAACCAAAAATGTTCTTCCAACATATCAGCGGAGGAGGAAGAGGATAGACAATCAACATAACAGGACAGTCACTCAGCATCAGCATAGGCAGTCTTGAAGGGATGTGGTATTTCCAAAAAAATTATTCGGTTACATCAGCTTCAGGTGCTTGGTAGCTGTGGGTGATCCAAGACTGATTCATCTTGATGAAGGTCAGTCGATCAACTGATTCGGTGGACAGGCGCACCCTGTGATCGGTAACAAAGCCACCAGCAGCACTGAAGGTGCGTTCCGAAAGAACGCTGGATGCAGGACAGGCCAGTAGCTCAATTGCATACTGTGCAAGCTCTGGCCAGTGATCCATCCTCAAGACCCAGTAAGCCAGAGGATTTTCGGTGGGAAAGGTGTCCAAGTCTGACCTTGCCCCTAGGTATTCCTGCACCATGTAAATCAGACGCTGGCGATGGGTGCTGGAACCAATCATACCTTGGGGCTGCGGACTAAAAAATTGTCTGAAAGCATCAGTCAGACGGCCACCTTCTCCACCGCTCCTTCTGACCGATGCCTCAGCAACACGTTGTCCAGGACCAGGAGTTTGTAACCTCCCAGTCTCTGGGAACGCGTTGCACAGACCTTTCTGCAAGGCCTCCCGGAGATGTCTCATCCTCTGCTCCCTCTGCAATGGCAAGATAAGGTCGGCAACCTTACCCTTGTACCGTGGATCAAGGAGAGTGGCCAGCCAGTAATGGTCCCTCTCCTTGATCCGAAGAATACGAGGATCCTTCCGCAGGCTTTGCAGGATCAGGGAGGCCATGCAGCGTAGGTTAGCTTAGGCATTCGGTCCGGAGTCCTCTGGGTCACTAAGGACAACATGATCCGCAGCTACCTCCTCCCAGCCACGTACAAGTCCACGTGTTTCTTGGGACTGTAAATCATCCCTACAAGACTGCTGCTGCTGATGCTGAGTGCCAGCCTCCACCTCCATGCTGACACAATCATCCTCCTCCTCCTCTTCCTCCTCCTCATCCTCTTCCTGTGTGATGGGTGGCACAGCAGGAACACTGTCTGGATAAAGGGGGCCTTGAGAGGCAAGGAAGTCCTCCTCTTCCTGCCTCTGTTCTGCCTCAAGTGCCCTGTCCATTATTCCACGCAGCGTATGCTCCAAGAGGTGGACAAGAGGTACAGTGTCACTGATGCATGCACTGTCACTGCTCACCATCCTTGTGGCCTCCTCAAACGGTGACAGGACAGTGCATGCATCCCTGATCATGCCCCACTGGCGTGGTGAGAAAAAACCAAGCTCCCCTGACCCTGTCCTGGTGCCGTAGTCGCACAGGTACTCATTGATGGCCCTCTGCTGCGTGTGCAGCCGCTGCAGCATGGCCAATGTGGAGTTCCATCTGGTGGGCATGTCACATATAAGGCGGTTCTTGGGCAGGTTCAACTCCTTTTGGAGCTCAGCCAGCCGAGCACAGGCATTAAATGATCGGCGGAAATGCACACAGACTTTCCTGGCCTGCTTCAGGACATCCTGTAAGCCGGGGTACCTGCCCAAGAACCGCTGCACCACCAGGTTAAGGACGTGAGCTACACAGGGCACATGGGTCAGTTGTCCCTGTCGGAGGGCGGAGAGGAGGTTGGTGCCATTGTCGCAAACCACCATTCCTGGCTTAAGCTGGCGTGGCGTCAACCACCTCTCGGCCTGCCCCTGCAGAGCTAACAAAACATCCGCCCCAGTGTGGCTCCTGTCCCCCAAACAAACCAGCGCAAGCACGGCATGGCATCGTTTTGCCTGCTTACTTGCGTAGCCCTTGCAACGCCTATGGAGCACCGCTGGTTCTGAGGATAGAGCACTGGAAGAGGCCATGGAGGAAGAAGAAGAGGAGGTGGTGGAGGAGAGAGGTGTGTCACAACCAATAGTAGCATTTTGGAGGCGTGGTGGCGGAACAACCTCCAACACTACTGCACCTTGTCCTGCATCCTTCCCAGCTGCCAGAAGAGTGACCCAATGGGCCGTGAAAGACAGGTAACGTCCCTGTCCATGCCTGCTGGACCATGAGTCAGCGGTAATATGCTGGCGTTTGGGGACCTGCCACTGAGGAACCGCACATTGTACAAACTCACGGAAGGGGGCCGAGTCTACCAACTGAAAAGGCAGCAGTTGAAATGCTAGCAATTTAGCCAAGCTAGCATTCAACCGCTGGACATGTGGATGGCTGGGAGTAAACTTCTTCCGCCGGTCCAGCAGCTGGGGCAGGGACATTTGCCTGCTATAATCGGACGTGGGTGTACCACTAGCAGAGTTCCCGGAAGCACTTGGCTGTGACACACCTAATTCTATACCTTCATTCCTCTCAGAGCAGGTTTCAGAGAGGACTGAAGGTCTAGTGGGGTTGGAGATGCCAGCTGATGAGGAGCAAGGAGAGGTCAGCTTTGTTCTTTGGTGTGGGTCTTTGAGGTACGCTTGCCAACGAGCTGCATGGCAGGTCAACATATGTCTGGTCAAGCATGTGGTGCCCAAGCGGCTGATGTTTTGGCCACGTGAGATACGCTTGATATGTTGCAAATAGCAGCGGTGCGATCTGATGCACTCGTCTCAAAAAAGGCCCACATCAAAGAACTTTTAGAATAACGCGCAGAGGCAGCGCTCTGCACAGGCGGAGCTCTGCGGTGTGATTCAGTCGGTGTGCTGCCCCTAAGCTGGCCCCCGGAGGGCATCCTGCCTCGTTGGACATGTGCCTCCTCCTCCTCCTCCCTCCTTCCAGGCACCCACGTGGAGTCAGTGCCCTCATCATCCCCTCCCTCTTCATCGCTGTAGCAAACCTGGCAGTATGCTGCAGCTTGTGGAACATGACTGCCAGATTGCTGTCCTTCTTGAGCATCCCCTCTCTCTGCGCTCACGCTACTGCTTTCCTCTAGCTGAGTGTCATCATCAGAGCCCACCAAACACTGGGCATCCTCCTGGAGCATGTACCCAACACTGTGCTTAAAGAGTTCAAGAGACTCCTCAGGAGGACGTGGTGGGTCTAGGGAAGGAGTCACTGATGATGACATTGAGAGGAGGGAAGACGGTGCGTTGGCAGCTGCTTTGCTACTACCCTGAGACTGGGTGAGAGAGGATGAGGAGGATGAAGAGGGCTTGGTCATCCACTCTACCAAGTCGTTGGCATGTTGTGGTTCAACATGTCCAGCTGCCGAAAAGAAGGACAAGCATGTCCCATGGCCACGTGCTGATGACAATGCACCGCGTCCACGACCAGCACTGTTGTCTCTAGACACAGAGCCTGCTTGCCCTCTTTTATCGGCTCGCGCCTGTCTGCCTCTCCTTGCTGGCCTTCCAGACATGGTAATGGCCTGAAGGGAGTTGGGTAAAACAGCAGTTGGGTAGTTTATATTGTGCTGGAGGCACACAACACACACTAACTCCTGCAGATGCCTTTTTTATAGAACAGCAGAGATAAAGGGGTATATACAGATGTATACTGTGCTGGAGGCACACACAACTTCCAATAACTCCTGCAGATGGCAATTGGGCTCAAATAGAGAACAGCTATGTAGGTGGATTATAGCGGTATGTACTGGGTACAGAGCATGCAGACAGCACGCACTATCTCCTAACACTACTGACTGCAAGCTCTATTATTAAAGATAGATCACTAGCTATATAGGTGAGGTGAATATAGTGGTGTATACTGCGGTCAGGGCACAGACAATAACCACTACACAAGAGCAAGATAGGAAATCAGACAAAAACGATCGGTGTGTAACTGTGTTGAAGGTATACAGAACACCCACTGCTTCAGATGCCAACACACTACATGAGGCCGCCTCAATGGCGGCCTTATATAGTGTGGGGCGTGCACTACACAGCCTGAGCTATGATTGGCCACAGGCAATGGCTCTCCTCGCTGCTGGCGCTGCGATTGGCCAAGCATGCGGGGTCACAGTGCATGCTTGGCCAATCATGAGCCAGCAATGCACTGCGCCATCGCAGTGCATTGTGGGCCGTGAGCGGCACACGAATTTTGACGCGAACGGACCAAGTGTTCGGATTTCGCCGAACGGACGAACAGCCAATGTTCGAGTCGAACGTGCGTTCGACTCGAACACGAAGCTCATCCCTATCCGCAATTCAATCCTCTTAAAGCACCCCACACAGATGAGTACCCTACTCTGTCCCTCTCACCTACCCACTTTATCAATGTTCTCTGTCTTGGCAGGATCATAGGACATATATCAACTACCCAACAATCCATCTGCATTCAGAAGAAAAAACAACCTATACTTTAAATTGACAAGACAAAAATTAACACACACATAAAATTAAGCATTTATTAACAACAACTTTCCTCTACCTAGGTGCCCGTCTTATAAATAGTGATGGCCGAACGGTTCACCCGGCGGTCGTTTCGCGGCAAATTTCGGCTGTTCGCGGTCCGCCCGATCGGCGGACTATTGGCGCCGTTCACCCGGCGGACTTCCGTGTTTTCTGTGTAAAAGAACTTTGACCTATGATGACACATCCATCATGGGGTACAGGACAGCCAATTGAGACATTACAGCACATGGACACTTGGACATTCCCCCTAACTTATAAATAGACCCGATCCGGCGGCCATTTTACATTCTTTCTTCTGTCACTATAGGGAGAGGTTGCTGTGTGGAGCAGGGAGAGATTACAGTGACCCAAATCGCTAGCTATTTGGTACACAAAAGTTCTTTTCAGGACTGGTATAGGTGTTAGGTGTAGTTCAGGATAGGCAGTGCTGTGCTAGTGATTGTTGCAGCAGCCTGAGTGTCTTTTGTCAGTTTAGAGAAAGGGACAGGACGGTGTGTCTGCTGTAGGGACAGTCAGTTTAGTCATTAGCTGTTAGTATCAGGTCCACAAAAGTGCTTTTCCAGTTATTGTTCCAGCAGCCTCTGTTTTGTCAGTTTATATAGGGACAGTCAGGAAGCTGTGTGTGAGGCAGTGAGGGTCAGTTTAATCAGTAGCTGTTACTATATTAGGTCCACAAAGGTTCTTTTCAGGACTGGTATCAGTGGTATGGTAATAGGCTTGTACACGTATAATATTCTTTCTTCCAAATATAGAAAGAATATTATACTTGACTGCTGCCCTTCTGCTGCAGTCTGCTAATCAGTCACAACCTACTTGTTCCACAAAGGTCCTTATAAGGACTGCTAACCTGGTGTAGGGTGCTACAGTACATAGGGTTGAGTGAGGTACAGTCTGCTATTCTGTAAGGACTGGTATAGGTCCAACAATACATAGGGTTGAGGTGCACTACTGCTGACCGCTGCCCTGTACTGCAGCAGTCCATCAGTATAGGGACTGACGTACAGTCTGCTAATCAGTCACACACACATGTATATGCCTATAAACAATTTTTTAAATCGAGCACACAGACCTTCTTTCTTCATTTTGCTCACTTCTTTGTCCAAAAAAAGCACACCGTACTATATGCCCGTACCCTCCTCTTTCAAGAGGTTGAGCGGTGTCATATTTCTACTGGGGCTGCTTATTATGAGGGGCTCCCACCATCCCTGTGCTGTGCTGACTTCCTCCTGGGGCTGCTTATTATGAGGGGCTCCCACCATACCTGTGCTGTGCTGACTTCCTCCTGGGGCTGTACCTCTGCTGTGCATATTATGAGGGGCTCCCACCATCCCTGTGCTATGCTCATTATGAGGGGCTCCCACCATCCCTGTGCTATGCTCATTATGAGGGGCTCCCACCTTTCCTGTGCTATGCTGACTTCCTCCTGGGGCTGCTTACGGTGCAGGTGTCAGTGCTGTATATCACGCTGCTGATGTCAGTGCTCTCTATCACGGTGCTGCTGTCAGTGCTGTATATCACGGTGCTGGTGTTAGTGCTTTATGTCACGCTGCCGATGTCAGTGCTCTCTATCACGGTGCTGGTGTCAGATGACTCTATCACGGTGCAGGTGTCATTGCTGTATGTCACGCTGCTGGTGATCATCTCCTGCACCCTATTCTTTGCCTACCCTGACCTTCCCTCTCCTCCATTGCCTTCATGCGCTCCACAGTCCTGAATTGTCACAACAATTTCCCATATAAAAAAAGAATGCTTGTAGTTGTCGATCCCAGATTCACCTCATACATGTGTTATGTCATTGGCCATGTGGTGGGACTATGTTTGCACAGCTATTAATTATTTTGTGGCTGCAAATTTGACCTGTAGGTTTGCAAAGTTCGCCTCCCATTGAAGTCAATGGGGCCCGCCGCGAACGTTACGGTTCGCGAACTATCAGCCGCGTACGCGAACCGTCCCGTCCCGTCGGACGTTCGTCCATCACTACTTATGAAACTGCAAACAGCGACAACTCCCAAGGATTGTCACTGATCACAGTCCACAAACAGTGACAATTGCGGGAGAAGTGTTTAAACATGTTCTCCTGCCGATGATCTCCGCTCACTGAGAATCCTCACTGATCGACACAGAAACGGTCAGTCCATAAAGCTGCGATCTCAGCGCCTTACTGGCAAATCCACGTCAGAATTCACACCCCCAAACTCACCAGCTCAGAGGTGGAGAATCGAGGAGCGAAAAGGGAATCTGGGGGGATCCGAGGGGGAAGGAGGAAGATTTTTAACTTCCCTCTACCTCATTCAGACTCCCCAAAACAGTAACAATGTCCCCTTGTCAGTGTACCGAGCAGCGAAAATGTTATCACTGCCCAATAAACTGACATCCTTATTTCAAACAAAACTCTTTCTGTGTTAATTAACTGCTTAAATCCTCCTGTGTCGGCTATTCCTTTAAGGTTGTTCCTCAAATATATGGTACTTCATGATCAATAAATACATGAAATGTCCCAACATTCAACGTCCCCTTTAAATCTCAAATACCCCCGACTGTCACTTCCCGTTTTTAAAAGCACTATTTTTCTCTGCCTGACATTTCTTTAAAACTGCTCTGCAATCGGCTTGTACGACGGAAACCTTCATTACTAAATAACTCCTCTCTCTCTCTTTACCTTAAAACTTAACTTACCCTCAACAATGTAGGATGTTTTTATTAAAAACACCTTTAAACTACTCACTTACTAATCTCATCACACTGTAGGGTGTTCTCTGAAAAATTCCCTTTTCTTATACAACAACCTCCTCCCATCTAAACTCATCCCTTTTGCAAACGACAAAATACCACTCCGATACCATTCCAAGAGTCACCAAACATATTTAAACATGTATTCTAAACATGTTCTTCAAATAATTACACATCTTGTAGACAAATGAAGCACTTATAATTCTAAAGCTCTATAACCAAAATACTAGTAAAGGGGAGAAGTCATATTATTCCGTATAACAGAACTCACCACTTGCACCATACCTGAATATAACAAGGGAAACTTACTTCACGCTAAATGGATTTGCCCCTCTTGGGACATCATATAACACAGTAAAAACAAGGCTACAGGGGGCTGCCTTACCCCATACAGCCCCGTATCCCACACAACAGATATCCTACTATTATGCAAATGCGATAGACAAGAAAAGCCAGAAGTTTGTGGGTCCCGGTACTAATTGCCTTATTAACCCTCATCTTATTCTCCTTCCCAGGCCCGGACTAGGACAAAAAATAGGCCCGGGCATTTTAGACCGAGAAGCCGGGGGGGGGGGGGGGGGGGTTCACGGCGGCGGCGCTTCATGGGGGCAGTTGATGATGGGATGTGGGGTTCCAGCACCATGCACCTCTGGACCCCTTTACATTACACGGAGCCCTGCACCTATGGACCTCTTTACAATACACAGCACCCTGAACCTCTGGGCCCGTTTACATTACACAGCACCCTGAACCTCCAGTTCTGGACCCTCTGCATGTTACACAGACCCCCCTACAGTGCAGATGCCCTCTCTACAGTGCGGACCCCCTCCCTACAATACAGACCCCTCTCCTACATTACAGACCCCCCCCCTACAATACAGACCCCCCCTACAATACAGACCCCCCCTACAATACAGAACCCCCCACACTACAGAACCCCCCTACAATACAGAACCCCTACACTACAGAACCCCCCTACACTACAGAACCCCCCTACACTACAGAACCCCCCTACATTACAGACCCCCCCTACATTACAGACCCCCCTACATTACAGACCCCCCTACATTACAGACCCCCCTACACTACAGACCCCCTTACATTACAGACCCCCTTACATTACAGACCCCCCTACACAACAGAACCTCCCTCACATTACAGAACCCCCCTCACATTACAGAATAGAGGCCGACCGATATATCGGCCGATATTTGCAGTTTTTTAAATAATCGGCATCGCCGATTGTGCTGATAAAAAGCCGATTTAGAACTACAGCAGGACTTTGAAATGACTTCTGTAATAGAAGTCAGTGTAAGTTGCCATAGAAACGTCTTTCCTCCTCTCTGGGTAGGCTGCCAAGAAAAGAACAGAAAGATACAATGTTTACACTTCTGAATGAATGAAGTCATCTCAGTGTGTAGAAGTTCTCAGTTTAACCATTTAAAGACTAAATCTTTTCTGACACTTGTTGCTTACAAGTAAAAATCCTGTATTTTCTGCCAGAAAATCACTTAGACCCCCCAAAAATTATATATATTTTTTTAGCAGAGATCCTAGGGAATAAAATAGCGGCTGTTGCAATATTTTATGTCACACGGCATTTGCACAGAGGTCTTTCAAATGCATTTTTTTGGGAAAAAAATACACCATTTAAAAAATAAAAATAAAATAAAAACAGTAAAGTTAGCCCATTTTTTTTTTTTTCGTCCAAAAGTTTTGACTACCTGTTTTTATTTAATATATAGTTTTTTTTTTTTTTTATCTAAATCATACATACAAGTAAACTGATTGGAGGTTTGTTTTGTTTAATAAATGTTTAAATGTAAGAAATTTTCTGTATCACTTATGAAGACTGCTTTCACACTGGAGCGGGCAGGCGTTGATGGTAAAACGCAAGTTTTAGCGGCTCTTTACCATCATTTTAGCGGTGCTATTTGGCTGCTAGTGGGGCACATCTAACCCAGCTAGCGGCCATGGAAGAGGTTAAATGTGCCCATGAAGCACCGCTGCCAAATCGCATTGCATGCGCTTCGGCAGTGGTGCCCATTCATATCAGTGGGCAGGAGTGGTGGAGGAGCGGTATACACCACTCCAAACGTGCTGCTTGCATCGCCTCAGTGTGAAAGCACTCTGTATTTCACACAGACTGCAGGGGAGCCATTTTGCAGGCACTTTACAGGCACTATTTTTAGCCCAAAAACACCTGAAAAACGTGAAAAAAAAAGGTGTGTTAGATCAAGGGGGATTAAAAAAAAAAATAATAATAAAAAGGAAAAAAATAAATAAATAAAATAAAATCGGCCTAACATATCGGCCCAAAAAAAAATCGGCATCATATATCGGCTATCGGCCGCCATGATTTCTAAATATCGGCATCGGCCAGAGAAAAACCCATATCGGTCGACCTCTATTACAGAACCCCCCTCACATTACACAACCCCCCAACATTACACAACCCCCTACATTACACAACCCCCTACATTACACAACCCCCCTGCACTACAGAACCCCCCTACAATACAGAACCCCCCTACAATACAGAACCCCCCTACAATACAGAACCCCCCTACATTACACCCCCCCTACACTACAGAACCCCCTACACTACAGAACCCCCTACACTACAGAACCCCCTACAATACAGAACCCCCCTACATTACACCCCCCCCTACACTACAGAACCCCCTACACTACAGAACCCCCTACACTACAGAACCCCCCTACAATACAGACCCCCCCTACATTGCAGACCCCCCCTACATTGCAGACCCCCCCTACATTGCAGACCCCCCACACTACAGAACGCCCCCCTACAATACAGACCCCCCTACAATACAGACCTCCCCCTACATTACAGAACCCCCTACACTACAGAACCCCCCTACAATACAGACCGGATCCACTCATGGGGACTCACAGGAGGGGACCCATACTCTGGGATATGCTGCATTGCATTATATAACGATTTGGCCCATCTGCTCCGCCTCAACTTCAAATTAAACTTCCACTTCTTCCTCAACTTCCACCTCAATTTCAACTTCCACCTAAACTTCCACTTTCATTTCTACTTCCATGTTCACCTCAACTTCAACTTCCACTTCTTCCTCAACAGAACCCCCCTACATTACAGAACCCTCTACAATACACAACCCCCCTACAATACAGAACCCCCCTACATTACAGACCTTCCTACACTACAGAACACCCCATACAATACAGACCCCCCTACAATACAGAACCCCCCTACACTACAGATCCCCCTACACTACAGATCCCCCTACACTACAGAACCCCCTACACTACAGAACGCCCCTACACTACAGAAGTTCCCCTACATTACAGAACCCTCTACAATACAGAACCCCCCTACACTACAGACCCCCCCCTAAAATACAGAACCCGCAACATTGCAGACCCCCCTACACTACACACCCCCTACAATACAGAACTCCCCCTATATTACAGACCCTCCTACACTACAGATCCCCCCTACACTACAGATCCCCCCCTACACTACAGATCCCCCCTACACTACAGAACCCGCTACATTGCAGACCCCCCTACATTACACACCCCCACACTACAGAATGCCCCCTACAATACAGACCCCCCTACAATACAGAACTCCCCCTATATTACAGACCCCCCTACACTACAGAACCCCCCTACAACACAGAGCCCCTCTACATTACAGACCCCCCTACAACACAGAGCCCCTCTACATTACAGACCCCCCTACACTACAGAACCCCCTTACACTACAGACCCCCCTACAATACAGACCCCCCTACAATACAGACCCCCCTACAATACAGACCCCCCTACAATACAGACCCCCTACACTACAGAACCCCCTACACTACAGAACCCACTACACTACAGAACCCCCTTACATTACAGACCCCCTACACTACAGAACCCCCTTACATTACAGACCTCCCTACACTACAGAACCCCCCCTACATTACAGACCTCCCTACACTACAGACCTCCCTACACTACAGAACCCCCCCTACATTACAGACCTCCCTACACTACAGAACACCCCCTACATTACAGACCTTTCTACACTACAGAACCCCCCCTACATTACAGACCTCCCTACACTACAGAACACCCCCTACATTACAGACCTCCCTACACTACAGAACCCCCCTACATTTCAGACCTCCCTACACTACAGATATTACACCGCTGGTGGAACATCAGCGGCCGGTGTTAGAACCCGCGGCCGACTGCATGTCCCAGACATGCAGCCCAGCGGCCCCCGGCCCACCGGGCAAATGCCCGGTCTGCCCTATGGCCAGTCCGGGCCTATGTACGGTCCGCCTCCCTTGTCTTTTTTTTTTTTTTTTTTTTTTTTTTTTTAGAGACTAAGGTTTTATCAGAGCTGAGGCAAGAAAAATCTTAGCACAGGTGAGCCTTATCTAAACTCAGTCCAAAATTCAAAAATCTGAAGCGGTGCCTCCATCTGAACAGAATCAAATGGTATTTCTATATACCTGACAAGACCAGCTAGGTATAATCACAGCAATTACCGCACTCACAGGACCCTCTCAGTACTGAGGAGATAGCTTCTTTGTGATGTGAACACAAAAGAGATGATGCAGAGTCTAAATGTTCAAAGCTATCTGATTTAATTCTGGGCAGGTATACAACTTATATACGTTATTATTAAAGCGGAGGTCCACCCTAAAATGGACCTCCGCTCATCGGAATCCCCCCCCTCTGGCGCCACAATCGGCACCTTTCAGGGGGGAGGGGGGTGCAGTTACCTGGATAATCCAGGTAACTGCACCCACTTCCGGGCTAGCTCTCTGCGGAAAGGGGCGTACGTTACGCCCCTTTCCGCAAGCGCCCGCCCCCTTCAGCAAGTGCCCCGCTGCCTGCTGGGAAACACACAGCTCCCAGAGGCAGCGGGGACCATCCGGATTGCACCGCGCGGCTCGCGCATGCGCAGTAGGGAACCGGGAAATGAAGCCGAAAGGCTCCATTTCCTGATTCCCATACCCAAGATGGCGGCTGCAGGACCCGACAGACGAGTGAGCGATCGGCTTTGGGTGCCGACATCGCGGGCGCGCTGGACAGGTAAGTGTCACTATTTAAAAGTCAGCAGCTGCAGTATTTGTAGCTGCTGGCTTTTAAAAAAAAAAAAACGCGGAGTCCCGGTGGACTCCCGCTTTAACCAATCATTGCATGGCACATGGGAGTGATTTAATACAGAGGTGTACATTTCATATCATTACATGTCATTAATACTCAAATGCCCAACCCCTTAAACATGGCTGACATAGCACCTATAGTAACCATGCCATCTGCTTCCATGACTCATAGTCATGCCTTTGGTGTTCTCCTTTATACAAGAAAATATCCCAGACCCCTCCACACCACATAAGCTTTATATAGAAAGGTACAAAGCAAAGACGCTGCTGTAAACTATATTTTCTTAAATGTGTGCCTTGCAAAAACTGTTACAGTCTGTCACTGTCTGAGAATACGGAACTTAAACTAACTTGCAGATTAACCCAAGTTAATCTTATATGAACTTATATAAAAATGGAGTCACTTCTGTTCAGTCATATTACTACACAGTGAATTCAGAACTGTCTACTACCGCCAACCGAATCCCTCATATTCTGTGTGACGTGCTCTCTCTCATACTTACCTTCCAGCTCCGCTCGGGGCAATGCGAAGAACAGAGCTGCAGCCTGCCGACGCCACGTCCGGTTTCCATCTGTTCCACGAAACTCGGAAGTAACCTCTACATTTAAACAACAATGCTCCCGCCTGTAGTGATTCTACGGGAGGCAGCAGATCTGCGATTTCGATTGAGAGCAGGTAAAAATCCTGCAAATGAAGTGTCGCATCTGCAATCTTGTGATTGCAATAACATGGCCCTTCCCATAGTGCACTGTGTCCGGCGCCTGAACACAGTGCACTTAGTTAAAGGACTTTTTTTTTCTTAAAGGGGCCGTTTAAAAAAAAAAATATTTTTATTTTTGGCGACTACCAGAGAGGGGGTGACACCCTGGCACCCCCTATGGATCGGCTGCCACTGCTCTCAGGACTTCCATTTGTTTGTACACACATATATACATACATACATATATATATATATATATATATATATCTATATATATATATATATATATATATATATATGTATGTATATATATATGTATATATATATAAGAGCTATTTGTTCTATGCAACTGCATGTACATTCATTCTGTGCAAATGGGAGGCCAAGTCAAATGTCGCTATATTCTCTCAAGGAGAAAATACAGAATAGTATGAATCTGAAAAAATACTACATTATGGCCACTAGATGGCTCTGATGATCAAATTAATTAAATACTCATTTACTATGATCATCAGCTCTATCTAGTGGCCATATTGTGGTATATTTCCCAAAAACTCTTGTTGAAGCAGACCTTTAGGCCCCTTTCACACTGGGGCGGGAGCGGCGTCGTTTTAGCGGCGGTAATTGCCCCCTAGCGGGGCAGTTTTAACCCCAGCTAGTGGACGAAAAAGGGTTAAAACCGCCCGCAAAGCACCGCTGCAGTGGCGCTTTGCCGGCGGTATAGCCGTGCTGCCCCATTGATTTCAATGGGTAGGAGCTGTTTAGGAGCAGTGAATACACCACTCCTTCACCGCTCCAAAGATGCGGCTAGCAAGACGTTTTACCGGCTTTCACACTGGAGTGAAAGGGGCCTGAAAACCGCCTCAGTGTGAAAGGGGCCTTAGTCATTTTTGTTCATCTTTCCATTTACTAAATCTTCTGCCCTTCTTGTTTTAACTATGGACAGTAAAACATTTTTTTCTGCCAGTAAATCCCTTATACAGCCCACTTCATTTTTCTTGTCTGGTCATTAACCTAGGCCTATGACATCATGCACAGCTCTCTAGAGAGGGAAAGAGAAAGTTTTCAAAGAAGGGAGGGGGATGAGTCATAAGAGGACCAATGAGAGCTTCAGAGCTGGAGGTGTGCTTCTGTGTAAATCCAGAAAGTGAACAAGCAGCAGCTTCAGCTGCCCACAGTTAAAATGGTTGCAGCCAGACTCAATGGAGGGAGATTTCTGTAGCATATTTGGCAAGTACAGAATCCCAGTATATATAAAATAATATGCAAAGTAGTTGGAGGGAAGCTTCAGAATGGGAATTTTTTTTTTACAAATTATGTGAACAGACTGCAGTTCCCCTTTAAATACTTAAATACCTAAAGTGGAACTTTCGCTCATCTGAACCCCCCCCCCCCCCTCTGGTGCCCCAATTGGCACCTTTCAGGGGGGAGGGGGGTGCAGATAACTGTATAATATTTTTTTTTTTACAATTAGATTTTATTAAAGAATTAGCCAGTTACAATACAAATATAGCAATACATAACAAGCGCAAATACAATTGCCTGTGTGTACCATAGGGTAGCAATAGCGTTACAGACTCAAACTCATACTTTTAGTCCTCTTGTTTGCATATAAACAGATTGACAGAAGATCCCTATTAGACTAATAAGCCCCTCCAAAAAAAAAAAAAATGGAAAGGCCCATTAGTAAAAGGATAGGTACCCTACCATTCCCAAAGCGTCAATAGGATCTAAACATATATATCAATGGGTTGTAAAAGCCTGTCCCGGCGTACCTGCCTTATAACTTTATACCACTCTAAATACACCCTATTGCCTATCATACAAAGGCCAAATGTGACTAATAGATATAAAAACAAAAACAAAACAAAAAACAAAAAAAACAAAAAAAATAAATAAATAAATAAAAAAGATAATACAATTGTCCCTAAATAATCAAGCGGGCATTGCTAGCCCGAACACACAACGCCCCCTCCACCTCATGTTTGTATCAGAAAGGCGTTTACAGAGGAATAGCTAAACACTACCCAAGGTCGCCATATAACTATATACCGTATATACTCGAGTATAAGCCGAGATTTTCAGCCTCTTTTTTGAGGCTGAAAGTGCCCCCCTCGGCTTATACTCGAGTCATCGCTGTCTGCCCGCTCGATCAGCGTGTCGAGCAGACAGACAGCGGCCATTCTATTCAAAAGCCGCGCCTCCGGCTCCGCCTTCGCCTGTGATAGGCGGAACACTGAATTTCCCAGCAGCCTGTGTTCCGCCTATCACGGACATCGTATCATCCTCGTACTACGGACGAGGATGATACGACGTCTGTGATAGGCGGAACACAGGCTGCTGGGAAATTCAGTGTTCCGCCTATCACAGGCGAAGGCGGCGGCGCAGCTTTTGAATTTTACAATGGCCGCCGACGAAGAGGGCACGGGACGGAGGCAAGGCAAGGCACGGCACGGCACGGGACGGGACGGGACGGGACGGGACGGGGGCAAGGCAAGGCACGACACGGGACGGATGCAAGGCAAGGCACGGCACGGGACGGAGGCAAGGAGGCAAGGCACGGGACGGAGGCTCGGGACAAAGGTAGGCTGGACACACACACACACACACACACACACACACACACACACACGGATGGATGGAGACACACACAGGGATGGATGGATGGATGGATGGAGACACACACACACAGGGATGGATGGATGGATGGATGGAGACACACACACACAGGGATGGATGGATGGATGGATGGAGACACACACACACAGGGATGGATGGATGGATGGACACACACACACACAGGGATGGATGGACGGACACACAGGGATGGACGGACACACAGGGATGGACGGACACACAGGGATGGACGGACACACAGGGATGGACGGACACACACACAGGGATGGACAGGCATGTCTCACCCTCGGCTTATACACGAGTCAATAAGTTTGCCAGTTTTTTTGGGGGTAAATTGGGGGCCTCGGCTTATATTCGGGTCGGCCTATACTCGAGTATATACGGTACTTGCCCGTGCTTTCATGGGCTATAGCCCTAATTTCTTCCATTTTATGCAAATATCCTATCTCCCCCAGCCATTCCATAATTGAGGGAGTCGTAGTGTTCCTCCAATATCTCGGTATCACTGTCTTGGCGGCAGTTAGAAGAAATCTAATCAGCGATTTTTTATATTTACTCATAGAAAGGTCAGTAATATGTAGTAGACAACATTTAGCGTCAAGGGGGATCTGTGTATCAGTTATTTGTTGTATAATACTAATCACTTGGCCCCAAAATGGTCTGATTAGGTCACACTCCCACCATATATGTTGTAAAGTGCCCTTAGCTTGATTACAACGCCAACATAGGTCTGGAACATCGGGGAACCACTTATGCAATTTAACTGGCGTGTTATACCAATTCGTCAAAAGTTTAAAAGAAGTTTCCTGTAATCTAGTGCTAATTGCACATTTATGAGCAAATACACATGCCTGTAGCCATTGGTCGTTTGTAAATGATGCATTTAATGCTGCTTCCCAGAAAAGCTTATGTTTATTAGGTTCCAGACGTGCTGCGGATTGTAACCACGCATACGTGAGAGAGATATTTTTCGTAGAAGCCTTGGCACGAAGGCAAACCGCCTCAAAATGCGTTAATGGTCGTATAAAATGTTTGATCCTCCGCGGGCTCAAAATATAATCATGTATTTGTCTATACGTCCATTGCCCCAAAACGGTTAAACCCAAAGTATGTTGTAAGTCCAACATTGATTTAATCTTATTACCCTCAAGACAATGAGTGGCTAATAAGGGCAGATTCCCACATATAAAGTGCCGGATAGGTTTATGCATGCCTGGTATAAAGTCAGGATTATCTACTAGCGGTGTTAATGGGCCAGGTGAAGTAGTCAAACCCGTTGTTTGAGCCACTGTTTGTAATAGTCTTAAAGTGGTCCCTATAAGGGGATGTTGCTTAAGCTGTTTAGGGCACAAGTCCCACGGAATCCAAGGGGAATATGTCACTGGAATAGGACCTACATCGTTTTCAAGTTTCACCCAATCTTTATTATCCGCATGGCAGGTCCAGTCAATCATTCTGGTAAGATGAGTGGCCTTATAATAATTTTTGAAATTGGGGAATCCCATTCCCCCATTGCCTTTATCTCTAGTGAGTATTGCAGGGCTTATGCGTGGCTTTTTAGATGCCCATAAGAAGTGTCTAAGAATAGCATTCAATGACTGAAAAAATTTTGCAGGTAGCCATATTGGCAAAGTCTGGAAAAAATACAAAAATCTGGGCAGGATTGTCATTTTGACGATCGCTGCCCTACCAAACCAGGAGAAATGTTTGAGTGTCCATCTCTCCAGGTCTTTTTTCACGTTTTGTAACAATGGCAAAAAATTTTGGCTATATATCTCAGTTAGACTGGGAGTCAAATGAACTCCTAAATATTTAAGGGAGCGGGATTCCCACTTAAATTTACAGTTACGTAAAACAGCCTCCCGTGTGGTCTCTTGTAGCGTAAGATTGAGGGCCTCAGATTTTTTATAATTAATTTTGAAATTCGCCATATAGCTGTAATGCTTAAATATAGTGCACAGATTGGGCATAGTAACATGCGGCTGAGTTATAAAAAACAATAGATCATCCGCATACGCAGCACACTTGTATTCCTTATCGCCTACGTGGAAGCCATGTATAGAGGATGATAAATTAACTGTGCGGATTAATGGTTCCAAGGTGAGTATAAACAGCAAGGGCGAAAGAGGACACCCTTGCCTAGTCCCATTCCGTATCTGCACCTTGTCTGACAGTGTCCCATTCACCTTAATTTGTGCCGTAGGATTATAATAAATAGTTTTAATCCAGGATAGCATATGTGCTCTCAGACCTATATGAGAGCAAGTCGCATACAGGAAGTCCCACGACACACGGTCGAAGGCTTTCTCTGCATCTGTAGATAAGAGCATGCCTTCAAATTGTTCTGTTTGGGCCCTGTGTATAAGATTAAGGGCTTTAATCACGTTATCTTTCGCCTCCCTACCAGGCATAAAACCTACCTGCTCGGGACCTATAAGTTTGTGCAACAATGGGCGCAGTCTGTTCGCTAGTATTTTCGTATAAATTTTTAGGTCCACATTCAATAAAGAAATCGGCCTATAGCTGGCACAATCTAGAGGGTCTTTATTAGGTTTAGGCAATACTGTAACGTGCGCTCTCAGGAAATCTTCTGGTAACGTTTGTAGGTCTCGAAAGTGGTTAAATGTATTAATCATGTATGGAATCAATAATTCCATAAAGATTTTATAATAGTGGGCTGTTAAACCGTCCGGTCCAGGGCTTTTCCCCTTTTTTAATTCCTTAATAGCTGCGGTGAGTTCACCTTCAGTTATCGGTTCTTCCAGCGACAGCGCTTCCTCCTCAGTAAGTTTGGGGATTCCGCTGTCAGCCAGGAATTTATTAGTAATCTCTGCTGTCGTCCCCCTTAGGTCGCTAGGTTTATGTAACTGCGGTAAATTATACAAATTGGAGTAATATTCCTGAAATCTTTGCGCGATTTTCGCAGCATCCTGTGTTGTCTGACCAGCACTGGTTTTAATTGCAGCAATATTCGTCGATAATAATGTTTCTTTAAGGGCCTTTGCTAAAAGTTTGCCTGTTTTATCATTGTGTTCATAGAAGAACCCCTTCTTAAAGAAAAGGATCTTTTGTGCTTTAAGGTTCAAATGGGCTTGTAATTTTTTCCTCAAATCTAATAAAGTTACTGCTGTATCAGTTGCTAAGGATTGTTTATGCTTCCCCTCTAGGTCTCTAATGGTCTGTATCAAATCATTAATCTCCCTCTCTGCAACCCTTTTTCTCGTGGCCCCCAGCCGTATGAGCTCCCCCCGAACCACGCATTTATGGGCCGCCCAAATTGTAAACGGCGACAATTCTTCAGAGACATTTTCTGTAAAATATAATTTAATTATATCTGCTATTTTGTCAGTGTTGTCCTTATCCGTGAGCAGGGAGGGGTTTAATCTCCACGAGTGGGGGCCGCGATGTATGTTTATTTTGTGAAATTGCAACGATATAGGGGCGTGGTCAGATAGGGTCTGCGCACCTATTTTAGCAGATTTTATACGGGGTATATCCCTTTGAGTAACAAAAATGTAGTCTATGCGTGTAAATTTATTATGCAAGGGTGAGAAATATGTGTAGTCCCTACCTGAGGGGTTTGCCAAGCGCCAAGTATCTACTAAAGTTAGGGAAGCTAAAAGTGTCTTGATTTTACGCAACTTTTTATACGGAATGCTGGACCTGCCATCTGATGTATCCTGAAGGGGATTTAGCGCTAAATTGAAATCTCCCCCCAGCACCACACATCCAGATGCAAAGCCCTTCAATTCATCTACCACATGTTGACAAAAAGTAACCTGTGCAGTGTTGGGGAAGTAAACGTTGGCCAAGGTAACCGGAGTTCCCGCCCAGATCCCCTTCAAAAATAAATACCTTCCGGCAATGTCCGCCATCTGCTGATGTACAATGAAATCAGCATTTTTATGTAGCAGAATTGTCACCCCCTTAGATTTGGCCTCGGGATTTGTTGCATGGAAAACATATGGATAATGTCTATCATGCAATCTAGGAGTCTTGCCGGACCGGAAGTGGGTCTCCTGAAGAAACACCACTACCGGTTTCTGCTTGTGGAGTTCCCTAAGCACCGCCAATCGCTTCTCCGGTGTATTTAGACCCCTAACGTTATGGGAGATCACAAAAGCATGTTCATCTAGCATAGAGTACGCCATATTAAATACAATAACTAAATAAATGCAAGAAGGGAGAGAAAAAAAAAAACATTCAGGTGGATAGACACCCAAATGGAGTGGCTAGGAAAAATGTCTCCTCCTATCAACTGTAGGAGAGGAGAAGAAAGAAAAAACGTTGTGAATCCCCATCTGGATAAACCAGACAGCGATGCACATGTGGAAGCAATGGGAGGACTTTCCTTCAGAAAATGGTAATAAAATAAAACCCAAAATACAAAAACTATTAATTATCTGTTTAAATATAAGGAAAAACCACTCCAGTCCTTCCGTGATTCAAAAATTAAGCGCATATTAAGGCCACATATATACCCTTCCAGCCAGAAGGATGAGATCATGAACAAAATTAAGTACATGAGATTTATTTTAATATTGCGCTAAAGGCGCCTTTAATAAACAACAACTATAATAAAAACTATAATGAGAACTGCAATAGTCACCAACTACCATACCACCCATAATACTCTGACTGATCTTAGTGCTCACTATACCCCCAACTGCCACTCTTAACACCCCCACATTCCCCCTATAGCGGTGTGTGATTCCTTCCCTAGCTTACTATATCTGAAAAAAGAAATAGTCATATCCTTATAACACTCGGACCATTCCCCTTATAAACATATTCAGTTCAACTACAAAAATGTCCGTATGGAGAAAAGCCAAAAAAAAGGAAAAAAAAAGGAAGGAAGACAAGCTCCCACTCTAAGCTCATCCATGTGGCTGTAGCCAATGCTCTGTCCCAAGTTGTGAAGGTCTGCCCCTATTCAAGCTCTGAGGTTTATCCGGGCGAGGTTTTTTGGCTGCTAGCTTCGACGGAGATGGCTGTGGGGTATGCGGTGGAGAGGTCTCCAGCGGGGGGCAATGAAACTCCCTATACCATTCCGGCACTTCAGTCAATGGAATTTGTAGCTGTGCACAGAAGCTTGAAATATCCTCAGGCATGCGCAGATAATATTGTTTTCCCGAAAACGTGGCGTTCAACGCAAAAGGAAAGCGCCATCGATAAGGGATACCCCTCTCCCTTAGAACGTTAGTCAATGGGCGCAAAGCTCGCCTATTCTGTAGTGTGATGTAAGAAAGATCCTGGTATAGTGCCACAGCATGATCATTAAAAAAGATCTGATCATTCCTCCTTGCTTTCCCCAGTATCTCTTCCTTCAATAGGTAGCTTTGTAGGCAGCATATAATATCCCTTGGGGGGGCTGTGTCACTTGGCTTTGATGCTAACGTTCTATGCACTCTTACAAACTCAATATCAGTATCCTTAGGTCTCTCCAACACTCCGTTAAACACTGACTGCAAAGCTTGTTTTATCTGCGCAGGCTCAATCTTCTCGGGGATCCCCCTCACTCTAATGTTCTGTCTGCGCCCCCGATTGTCAAGTTCCTCGAGGTGCTTGTTCATCTGAATAAGATGAATGGTGTGGGATGAGACAGTGGAGCACAGCCTCTCCACCGCTCTATCCCTTTTTGCCTCTGCTCTTTCATTCTGGGACAGTCGATCCGACAGAGCTATAAAGTCAGCCTTTAGGTCATTAATAGCAGAAAACAAAGTGCCTTTAATGTCAGCCGCTATTTTTGTCATTTCTGAAAGCTTAAGAGGGTGATCTGAGCAATCCTGCTCCCTTACCCTATCCTCTGAAGCCGACCTGGAGTCCTCGCTGTGTTCTGCCTCGTGGCTTCTCAGCGCCATCTTACTAGCAGGGCGGCCCCTAATCCTCTGTATCCTCTGTGCTTGAGGGTCGAAAATGTCCGCTATACGGCGTACTCCAGAGGTGGGATAGGAGCTCTGTGGTTCAGGACTCTCAGGCAGTCTATCTCGTCTGCCCATCGCACTATTCGATATAGCTGGTGAGGAAGCTGGTATCACAATCCGACGGAGCTCAGCTCAGCTCAGCAAGCGGTGTCCATCGCACAATTCGATATGACTGAAGGGGGAGCTCAGCAAGCGGTGTCCATCGCACAATTCGATATAGCTGGAGGGGGATCTCATCAAGCGGCGTCCATCGCACAATTCAATATAGCTGGAGGGGGGGTTCAGCAAGCGGTGTCCATCGCACAATTCGATATAGCTGGAGGGAAAGCTCAGCAAGCGGCGTCCATCGCACAATTCGGTATGGCGTCCGTCGCACGATTCGGTATGGCTGGAGGGGAAGCTGGTATCACGGTCCGACGGAGCGGAGCTCAGCTCAGCTCAGCACGCAGCGTCCATTCCCTTCGGCGTCCAAGCCACGCCCCCACAGGTATCTGCACCCACTTCCAGGCATAGATAGCCGCAGAACCTGCGGGTATTTACGCCACTTCCTGTCCCCCCCCCCCGCTGTCTGCTGGGAAACACAAGGGTCCCAGAGACAGTAGGGACCGTCCGTATTGCGCAGCACGACTTGCGCATGTGCAGTAGTGAACTGGGAAGTGAAGAGCGACAGATCGGCTTCGGGGTGCCGACATCGCGGGCGCCCTGGACAGCTAAGTGTCATAATTTAAACGTCAGCAGCTACAGTATTTGAAGCTGCCGAAATAAAAAAAATAAAAAATAAAAAAAGCGGAATTCCAGCTTTAAATAGTTATGTACTATGATCGTCAGCTCCATCTAGTGGCCATAATGTGATATGTTCCCCTAAGACTTTATTGTTAACAAATGAATAACATTTGACCTGGAGAGTAAATAACCTCATAAATGTCATTCAATTTTGCCCCCATTTTACATATGTGAAATTTTTTTTTTTACATTTTATCTAGAGCTCAAGCCTTTAAATATACAGTTGAAACATATTGTTTCTCTTTTTGGCAGATTTTAGACATTTGTGATTGCATTCAGTCAGTAAACCGTTCAGGGAAAGGGGGTGCTGAGAGGAGTCAGGAGACTCACTGAAGTTTAGGAAACATAAATCAATTTTTTTTTCTGATTTGGGGGTCTGTATAGATTAACAAATATTTCTGTATATAGGACAGACCCCATGATGTCCCCAATAGCACATTATTATTATTTTTATTATTATACCGGATTTACATAGCGCAACTTATGATGCAGGGGGCGGAGCTTGTAGAAAAGGGCATTAATAATGAGACCTGCCTAGAGCGGTGTGATGTCTAAATGCAGAGCAGAGTATAATGTATTGTATGGAGCATGAGATAATCTGCATGAGCAGTAATATTCTGCAGTGATCTGATAAATGAACATTGTACAAGATGATTTAAAGGGACAGTCCACTGATAATTATGGATGGGTGTAATGCTCAGCAGGGATGAAAATATCATTGAAGGAATTTGGTTTTGCCCCCTCCCCCAAAACAACTTGCTCCGCTCATTAGAATAGACCCAGAATAGAAAGGACACAGTTTTGTTGCGCTGGAATCATAAAAATAGGAAAAATCTATGTAAAAGCAGCTGACACAATATGCGAGGATTGCACAGTAATTGATGTAATAAATGGCGTAGCGCTAAAACTGTATAACGAGCTTTCAGTGTTTCAGATGAATAAAACAACAACTTCACTTTAAAAGTCCATAATTACAGCGATGAATCTTGTGAGATCCGGTTGCAAAGAAGCACTTTTGCCTCCAAGAGCTAAACTGGCATTTCCTCAATCTTTTTCTTCTTCTTCGTACCGGGAGGTGGTGGTGTGCCCTGTTGGAGGTGCGATGCTCTGCAAGACTGGGGGGCGGTGCTGTGCGGTGTTTGAGGTGCGATGCTCTGCAGGACTGGGGGCGGTGCTACGCAGTATTAGGGACAGTGTTGTGCAGTATTTAAGCTACAATGCTCTGCACTACTGAGGACAATTCTATACAGTATTTGAGGTGTGATGCTCTGTAGTACTGGGGACAGTACTGTTCAGTATTTGGGGGGGCAATACTTTCATTATTAGGGATAGTGTTGTGCGGTATTTGAGGTGCAATGCTCTGCTGCATATATATTATATAATAATGTCAATTTTTGTTTTATAGCAGAATGTTGCTGTGGATCCTTGTCAGTGTGTGCGCCATCACTGCAGGTAAGAGATCCTCTTCTCTCATCTGATAGATTCACATCTCATGTCACCATATATCTTATATCTGGAGAGTGGTGATGTCACTCCCGTATAATATATTATATATAGAAAATAGTGATGTCACTCTTCTATAGTATATCATATATCTGGAGAGTGGTGATGTCACTCCTGTATAATATATTATATATAGAAAATAGTGATGTCACTCTTCTATAGTATATCATATATCTGGAGAGTGGTGATGTCACTCCTGTGTAATATATTATATACAGAGAATAGTGATGTCACAGCTGTTTTGCCTCCTTAATTCCTCAGCTCAGCAGCGCCGCCCCTCGCACTCCGGTGAACGTGGCGGTACAGGCGGAAAGCATTTTTCACAGTCTGGAAACCAAGACCAGCCCTGAGAGTTCGTAGCGACCGCCGTTACATCACCGGGTGAGACACACGGCGCAGGTTTTCATTTTCTCATCAGCTTCATACTAATACATGTGTATATTGGGGGGATTCTCAGCGTCTGTCCCCAATTCTCTATTATCACTGGGCTCAGCTGCTCCGGGTTTAGAGAACAGAGTTTGGCAAACTTCAAAGAAGTTCAGATACCGAACTCAATGGGAGCCAAATCTGTCCAATCAAAATGCTCAGGGCAGTGCCGGGACAAGGTCATTCGGTGCCCAGGACAAAGATGGCAAACTTGCCCCCCCCCCCCGGGTGTAAAGAAAGAGAGTCAATGTCAGTGGGAATCAACTATGTTTCCTGTGTGTGCTGCTTTTTACTGCAGATCGATTTGTTCTTTTTCCTTTGCAGGGAAAAGAAAAAAAGTGATCATTCCCTCTGTAAAGAGCCCTGTATTAATTATCAGCACAGGGCTCAGAGCAGCAGGTCATTTACCACCGTCACCTGCTGCCAGATGCCACGTGTCATTTACCGCCATCACCTGCTGCCAGATGCCACGTGTCATTTACCACCATCACCTGCTGCCAGATGCCACGTGTCATTTACCACCATCACCTGCTGCCAGATGCCACGTATCATTTACCACCATCACCTGCTGTCAGATGCCACGTGTCATTTACCACTGCACCCTGCTGCCAGATGCCACATGTCATTTACCACCGTCACCTGCTGCCAGATGCCAAGTGTCATTTACCACCATCACCTGCTGCCAGATGCCACGTGTCGTTTGCCACCATCACCTGCTGCCAGATGCCATGTGTCATTTACCACCATCACCTGCTGCCAGATGCCACGTGTCATTTACCACCATCACCTGCTGCCAGATGCCACGTGTCATTTGCCACCGTCACCTGCTGCCAGATGCCACGTGTCATTTGCCACTGTCACCTGCTGTCAGATTCAGCTTGTTACATAGTTACATAGTAGGTGCGGTTGAAAAAATACACAAGTCCAACCTATGTGTGTGATTATATGTCAGTATTACATTGTATATCTCTGTTTGTTGTGGTCATTCAGGTGCTTATCTAATAGTTTCTTGAAACTATCGATGCCCCCTGCTGAGACCACCGCCTGTAAAAGGGAATTCCACATCCTTGCCGCTCTTACAGTAAAGAACCCTCTACATAGTTTAAGGTTAAACCTCTTTTCTTCTAATTTTAATGAGTGGCCACGAGTCTTGTTAAACTCCCTTTTGTGAAAAAGTTTTATCCCTATTGTGGGGTCACCAGTACGGTATTTGTATATTGGAATCGTATCCCCTCTCAAGCGTTTCTTCTCCAGTGAGAATAAGTTCAGTGCTCACAACCTTTCCTCATAACTAATATCCTCCAGACCCTTTATTAGTTTTGTAATATTGAGACCTGCCTAGAGAGGTGTGATGTCTAAATGCAGCACGGGGTATAATGTATTGTATGGAGCATGAGATAATCTGCATGGGCAGTAATATTCTGCAGTGATCTGATAAATGAACATTGTACAAGATGATTTAAAGGGACAGTCCACTGATAATTATGGATGGGTGTAATGCTCAGCAGGGATGAACATATCATTGAGGGAAATTGGTTTTGCCCCCCCCCCATACCCCTCCCCCTTTTTTACCCTCTCTATTCTTGTGATAAAGGGTATATCCTTGATTGTTTGCCAGCCAATCATGAGAGCTGTTGAACCAGGTCTCTGAAATTCCCACAAAATCCAAATCCTCCTTGTACAACAGTATCTCTAGTTCACCCATCTTGTCCGCCAGGCTCCTGGCATTGGTGAACATGCCACGTAGTTTAGACCGGTCACATATTATCCTCTTATTTGATGTTCTGAGATTGCAACTAGGACTTGCTACTACACTTACCATGGGTTTATACTCTTTGGTCAACCTACCACTAATGCCCCCAATACTATCCTCTGGAATATGTTCCGTGCTGACTAGCTCTACCTCTGGACCCTCCCCCCCCCCATCACCTAGTTTAAAAACCCCTCTAACTTTTTGGCCATCTTCATTCCCAGCTGATCTGCACCCTCCTCATTTAGGTGCAGTCCGTCCCTTCTATAATACTGGTTATCCAATGAGAAGTCAGCCCAGTCCTCCAGGAACCCAAACCCCTCCTTACTACACCAGCTCTTCCCTAATCTCTCTCTGCCTTTCTGGTGTGGCTCGATGTACCGGTACTATTCCTGAGAATACTACCTTGGAGGTCCTTTTCCTCAATTTAGCTCCCAAGTCCCTAAAATCGTTCCTTAGGACACTCCATCTGCCTCTGACTTTGCCAACGTGCATCATGGCAGCCGGGTCTTCCCCAGCCCCACCCAGAAATCTGTCCACCAGATCCGTGATGCGTCGAACCCGAGCGCCCGGTAGACAACATACTGTTCGGCGCTTCAGGTCTTTGTTACAGATTGCCCTCTCTGTCCTTCTAAGAATTGAGTTCCCTATCACCAGAATCTGTCTTTCCTTTTCCTTCACTCCCCCCCCCCCCCCCCCCACTCTCACCGGATGAGTTCTTCCCCCGGCAGCTAGGAGAGTTCCTCAGCTCCAGCAGTGCTGGTCCCTGACCGGTTTGACCAATGTCACTCAATGGAGCGTACTTATTGGGATGCTCCAGCCCTGGATGGGCCTCCCTTACACTTCCCCCTCTACCCTTCCTGACTGTCACCCATCTACTATTTTCTAGTGCCTGCACCTCTTTGTCTCCACCCGCCTCTGTGCTGGCACCTGCCGTGCACGTTCCTGGCTCTCCATTAGTATGAAGGGACTTCTCAGTGCTGCCATTTGCTTCCCCAGATTCAGAACCTCGGCTTCCAGGGAAACAATGCGCTTACATTTGGCACAGCAGTATTCACCCTCGATCGGATGATCAACAAACACATACATGCCACAAGATGTACAACAAGTCACCTCTCCACACCCGCTGAGCATCGTATGAATTTAATGAGGATTGGGGATTATACCGTCCAAATTACCTAACAACTAGCTTCCTGGCACTAATCAACAAGACAATACACAGATACTCACAGAACTACGTGCACTGGTTACACACAAGTATACAGTGCACAATACACAAGTACTAACGATCCACACACACTACTCAGACAACACTCAGGTACTCAAACTACACAGATACTATGACCCCTGTTATAACCTTCTGTTTTAAACTCTGGTTTTAACTCACCACTAGTGATGGACGAACTTCCGACGGGACGTTTCGAGAACGCGATCCGCCAACGTGCCCAAATGCTCGCGGCGGACCCCATTCACTTTAATAGCAGGCGAACCTTAAAAACCTCCTGGTCATATTTTCAGCCACAAAATACTTACTAGCTGTGCACACATAGTCCCACCACATGGACACTGACATACCAGAAGTATTAAGTGAATCTGGGATCGACAACGACAAGCATTCTTTTTTTATCTGTGAAATTTTGTCAATTCAGGAGTGCATGAAGGCCATGGAGGAGAGGCAAGGTCAGGCCAGGCTATGAAGGGGGTTCAGGAGATGATCAGTGCCACAGTCAGGGCAGTGCAGTCCTGTGCCAGTGTCCCAGTGTGCCAAACTGTGCTTGAGCCCCTGACCCCTCCCTCTGCTCGGCCCTTACCCCCACCTATGCAGGGCTCCACTGCGGTGGCCCGGAGGTGCCAGTCCAGTGCTGATCCTCAGCCATGGTGCTGGCACTGCCTGCTGATTGTCTTCTCCGCTGCTATCTCCCTCACTGTCTGACACCAGCACTGAGATAGAACACTGACACCAGCACCGCGATAAAGACTGAGCACTGACACCAGCACCGAGATAGAGAGCACTGACACCAGCACCGAGATAGAGAGCACTGACACCAGCACCGAGATAGAGAGCACTGACACCAGCACCGAGATAGAGAGCACTGACACCAGCACCGAGATAGAGAGCACCGACACCAGCACCGAGATAGAGAGCACCGACACCAGCACCGAGATAGAGAGCACCGACACCAGCACCGAGATAGAGAGCACCGACACCAGCACCGAGATAGAGAGCACCGACACCAGCACCGAGATAGAGAGCACCGACACCACACCAGCACCGTGATAGAAAGCACTAACACGAGCACCGAGATAGAGAGCACTGACACCACACCAGCACCGTGATAGAAAGCACTAACACGAGCACCGAGATAGAGAGCACTGACACCACACCAGCACCGTGATAGAGAGCACTGATACCACACCAGCAACAAGATAGAGAGCACTGACACCAGCACTGAGATAGAGAGCACTGACACCAGCACCGAGATAGAGAGCACTGACACCAGCACCGAGATAGAGAGCACTGACACCAGCACCGAGATAGAGAGCACTGACACCAGCACCGAGATAGAGAGCACTAACACCAGCACCGAGATAGAGAGCACTGACACCAGCACCGTGATAGAGAGCACTGACACCAGCACTGTGATAGAGAGCACTGACACCAGCACCGAGATAGAGAGCACTGACACCAGCACCGAGATAGAAAGCACCGACACCACACCAGCACCGTGATAGAAAGCACTAACACGAGCACCGAGATAGAGAGCACTGACACCACACCAGCACCATGATAGAAAGCACTAACATGAGCACCGAGATAGAGAGCACTGACACCACACCAGCACCGAGATAGAGAGCACTGACACCACACCAGCACCGTGATAGAGAGCACTGATACCACACCAGCAACAAGATAGAGAGCACTGACAGCAGCACCGAGATAGAGAGCACTGACACCAGCACCGAGATAGAGAGCACTAACACCAGCACCGAGATAGAGAGCACTGACACCAGCACCGTGATAGAGAGCACTGACACCAGCACTGTGATAGAGAGCACTGACACCAGCACCGAGATAGAGAGCACTGATACCACACCAGCACCGTGACAGAGGGGACTGACACCAGCACTGATACCAGCAACTCGCTGCAGGACCCAAAAATATGACACCGCTCAACTTCTTCAAACAGGAGGGTACGGGCATATAGTATAGTATGGTGTGCTTTTTTTGTACAAGTGAGCCAAAGGTAGAAAAAAGGTCCGTGTGCTAGATTATATAAATCGTTTATAGAGTGGTCACATGTGTTGAATTCCTCCGAGATCCATGCCTCATTCATTTTTATAAATGTGAGGTAGTCAACACTGTCGTGAGCTAGGCGAGTACGCTTATCGGTCACGATCCCCCCTGCTGCGCTGAACGTCCTTTCGGACAGGACACTGAACAAGGGGCAAGCCAACAGTTCCATTGCAAATTGTGCAAGCTCTGGCCAGAGGTCAAGCCTGCCCACCCAGTAGTCCAGGGGTTCATCACTCCTCAGAGTGTCCACATCGGCCATTAACCCGATGTAGTCAGACACCTGTCGGTCTAGGCGTTCCCTGATGCTGGATCCGGATGACACCTGTCGATGGGTCAGCTGAAAGAATGATCTCATATCAGAAGTGACCAACACATCTTCAAACCACCCTCTTCTTGCAGGCGCTGTTGGATTGGTACCCGCAACTCCTTCTCTGGGAGTGGGAATTCCTCCTCTGCCAACGCACGCAAAATCAGAATGCAGCATTTCTCTAAGTAAGGCCTGGAAGTGCTCCATTCTGACAGCCCTCTGTGACGGCGGTAACATTTCCGCCATTTTGTGTTTGTACCAGGGGTCTAAGTACGTTGCCACCCAGTACTGGTCCTTGACCTTTATGCTTTTTAAACAGGGGTCCCTGTTAAAACACTGGAGCATGAAGGCCCCCATTTGCACAAAACTGGCAGCGGTGTGGTGGCCTGGCTCCTGCTCATCATCCAGGATAATACCGTCCTCCTCGTTCTCCTCCCCCCATCCACGGACAACAACAGGGATCCCAGAAAGGTTTAAAGCATGCTCTTCTTGCTTCTCCTCATCTGCCCCGGCACCATCCTCCGACTCCTCTTCAGACTCCTGCTGTTGACTTGTCTCAGATAGAGTAGCCCCCCCCGGGAAGTCATCCAGCATTGCGACTTCCTCATCTTCCCGCTCCTGCTCCTCCACAGCTTGATCAATGACACGGCGCAATGCACGCTCCATAAAGAAGGCATAAGGTACCATGTCACTGATGGCGCCATGGCTGCGACTGACCAGTTTGGTGATCTCATCAAATGGCCGCAGAAGTCTGCATGCGTCGTGCATGAGCAGCCACGGTGAAAAAAAAACAAGCTCCCAGAACCTGTTCTGCCACAGAGTTCGTACAGGTAGTCGTTAACTGCACGTTTCTGCTGGAGCAGCCTATCAAGCATATAGAAGGTTGAGTTCCATCGCGTCGGGCAATTGCAAATAAGACGTCTAAGCCGGCAGATTGTGTCGCCGCTGAATGTCACCAAGGCGAGCCATGGCCGTGTAAGATCTTCTGAAATGGGCCGAGATTTTCCTTGCCTGCAGCAAGATGTCGTGGACCCCAGGGTATTTGACAATGAATCGCTGCACGACCAAGTTTAAGACGTGTGCCATGCATGTAACGTGTGTAATTTTGCCCTGTTTCAATGTGCTAAGCAGATTGGCACCGTTGTCACACACCACTTTACCAACTGTTAAATTGAGCGGTGTTAGCCACTGATATGCCTGTGAAACGCAGAGCTGAAAGGAGTGCAGGGCCAGTGTGGCTCTTGGCTTTCAGGCACAACAGACGCAGCACAGCATGGCAACGTCTCACCTGGCATGTCAAATACGTTCTGGGGAGCTTGGGCGGCACGGAGGAAGAGACGCTAGCAGCGGAAAAGGAGGAGTCAGCCGAGGAGGAGAGGGAGGATGGAGTAGGAGGAGGAGAAGAAGAGCCAGGCCTTCATGCAATTCGTGGCGGTAAAACCAAATCTACATGGGTGCCACGGGTTAAAAGCGAACGAGAAAACGTCGCCGCAAACCGACCGCCGGGCGAACTGCAAGGCCACCTCTACTCACCACTTAGTCCCATTTAACTTGGACAGAATTCCAGTAAGCTCAAAGATGAGCAGGCTCACAATGAGTAGTGATGACCCGAACCTCCGACGGGACGTTTTCGCGAACGCGGACCGCGAACGAGGCCGACCGTTCGCGAAACCGAACGTTCGCCGCGGGCCCCATTGACTTCAATGGGAGGTGAACGTTTCAAACCTTTAGGTCGAATTTGCAGCCACGAGGTAATTATTAGCAGGGAAAACATAGTCCCACCACCTGGCCAATGACATAATACATGTATGAGGTGAATTTGGGATCGATAACTACAAGCATTCTTTTTTTATTTGGGAAATTGTTCTGACAATTCAGGACTGTGGAGCGCATGAAGGCAATGGAGGAGAGGGAAGGTCAGGGACCAGGGTAGGCAAAGAAGAGGGTGCAGGAGATGATCACCAGCAGCGTCACATACAGCAATGACACATGCACCGTGATAGAGGCATCTGACAACAGCACCGTGATAGAGGGCACTGACATCAGCAGCGTGACATAAAGCATTAACACCAGCACCGTGACATACAGCATTGACAGCAACACCGTGATATACAGCACTGACATCAGAAGCGTGACATTAAGCACTGACATCAGCAGCGTGACATACAGCACTGACAGCAACACCGTGATAGAGAGTACTGACATCAGAAGCGTGACATTAAGCACTGACATCAGCACCGTGATATACAGCACTGACAGCAGCACCGTGATAGAGAGTACTGACATCAGAAGCGTGACATAAAGCATTAACACCAGCACCGTGACATACAGCATTGACAGCAACACCGTGATAGAGAGTACTGACATCAGAAGCGTGACATTAAGCACTGACATCAGCACCGTGATATACAGCACTGACAGCAGCACCGTGATAGAGGGCACTGACATCAGAAGCGTGACATACAGCACTGACATCAGCACAGTGATATACAGCACTGACAGCAGCACCGTGGTAGAGAGTACTGACATCAGAAGCGTGACATTAAGCACTGACATCAGCACCGTGATATACAGCACTGACAGCAGCACCGTGATAGAGGGCACTGACATCAGAAGCGTGACATACAGCACTGACATCAGCACAGGGATATACAGCACTGACAGCAGCACCGTGATAGAGAGTACTGACATCAGAAGCGTGACATTAAGCACTGACATCAGCACAGTGATATACAGCACTGACAGCAGCACCGTGGTAGAGAGTACTGACATCAGAAGCGTGACATTAAGCACTGACATCAGCACCATGATATACAGCACTGACAGCAGCACCGTGATAGAGGGCACTGACATCAGAAGCGTGACATACAGCACTGACATCAGCACAGTGATATACAGCACTGACAGCAGCACCGTGATAGAGAGTACTGACATCAGAAGCGTGACATTAAGCACTGACATCAGCACAGTGATATACAGCACTGACAGCAGCACCGTGATAGAGAGTACTGACATCAGAAGCGTGACATTAAGCACTGACATCAGCACCATGATATACAGCACTGACAGCAGCACCGTGACATTAAGCACTCACACCAGCACCGTGATATACAGCACTGACAGCAGCACCGTAAGCAGCCCCAGGAGTAAGTCAGCACAGCACAGGGATGGTGTGATCCCCTCATAGTAAGCAGGCCCAGGAGAAACTCAGCACAGCACAGGGATAGTGTGATCCCCTCATAATAAGAACCCCCAGGAGGAAGTCAGCACAGCACAGGGATATCATAAGCAGCCCCAGTAGAAATATGACACCGCTCAACCTCTTCAAAGAGGAGGGTAGGGGCATATAGTACGGTGTGCTTTTTTGGGACAAGGAGGTGAGCCAAATGAAGAAAGAAGGTCTGTGTGCTTGATTAAAAAAATTGTTTATAGACATATACATGGTCTACTGGTCACATGTGTTGAATTCCTCCGAGATCCATGCCTCATTCATTTTTATAAATGTGAGGTAGTTAACACTGTCGTGAGCTAGGCGAGTACGCTTATCGGTCACGATCCCCCCTGCTGCGCTGAACATCCTTTCGGACAGGACACTGGATGAGGGGCAAGCCAACAGTTCGATTGCAAATTGGGCAAGCTCTGGACAGAGGTCAAGCCTGCCCACCCAGTAGTCCAGGGGTTCATCACTCCTCAGAGCGTCCACATCGGCCGTTAACCCAATGTAGTCGGACACCTGACGGTCTAGGCGTTCCCTGATGCTGGATCCGGATGACACCTGTCGATGGGTCAGCTGAAAGAATGACCTCATATCGGAAGTCACCAACACATCTTCAAACCGGCCTCTTCTTGCAGGCGCTGTTGGATTGGTACCCCCAAATCCTTCTCTGGGAGTGGGAATTGCTCCTCTGCCAGCGCACGCAAAAGCAGAATGCAGCATTTCTCGAAGCAAGGCCTGGAAGTGCTGCATTCTGACAGCCCTCTGCGACGGCGGTAACATTTCCGCCATTTTGTGTTTGTACCGGGGGTCTAAGTACGTTGCCACCCAGTACTGGTCCTTGACCCTTATGCTTTTTATACGGGGGTCCCTATTAAAACACTGGAGCATGAAGGCCCCCATTTGCACTAAAGTGGAAGCGGTGTGGTGGCCTGGCTCCTGCTCATCATCCAGGATAATGTTGTCCTCTTCATTCTCCTCTCCCCATCCACGCACAACAGGGATCCCAGAAAGGTTTAAAGCACGCTCTTCTTGCTCCTCCTCATCCGCCCCGGCACTATCCTCCTCTGACTCCTCTTCAGACTCCTGTTGTTGACTTGTCTCAGATAGAGTAGCCCCCCCTGGGAATTCATCCAGCATTGCGACTTCCTCATCTTCCCACTCCTGCTCCTCCACAGCCTGATCAATGACACGACGCAATGCACGCTCCATAAAGAAGGCATAAGGTACCATGTCACTGATGGTGCCATGGCTGCGACTGACCAGTTTGGTGATCTCCTCAAATGGCCGCAGAAGTCTGCATGCGTCGCGCATGAGCAGCCACTGGCGCGGTGAAAAAAAACCCAGTTCCCCAGAACTGTTTCTTTCGCAGAGTTCATACAGGTAGACGTTAACTGCACGTTTCTGCTGGAGCAGCCTATCAAGCATATAGAAGGTTGAGTTCCATCGCGTCGGGCAATCGCAAATAAGACGTCTGACCGGCAGATGGTGTCGCCGCTGAATGTCAGCAAGGCGAGCCATGGCCGTGTAAGATCTTCTGAAATGGGCCGAGATTTTCCTTGCCTGCCGCAAGATGTCCTGGACCCCAGGGTATTTGACAATGAATCGCTGCACGACCAAGTTTAAGACGTGTGCCATGCATGGCACGTGCGTGATTTTGCCCTGTTTCAATGCGCTAAGCAGATTGGCACCGTTGTCACACACCACTTTACCAACTGTCAAATTGAGCGGTGTTAGCCACTGATCTGCCTGTGAACGCAAAGCTGAAAGGAGTGCCGGGCCAGTGTGGCTCTTGGCTTCCAGGCACAACAGACGCAGCACGGCATGGCAACGTCTCACCTGGCATGTGGAATAGGTTCTGGGGAGCTTGGGCGGTGCAGCGGAAGAGACGCTAGCAGCGGAAAAGGAGGAGGCAGCTGAGGAAGAGAGGGAGGAGGATGGAGTAGGAGGAGGAGGAGAAGAAGAGTCAGCCCTGCATGCAATCCGTGGCGGTAAAACCAAATCTACACGGGTGCCACGGGTTACATGCTTGACGGCCGTCAGAAGGTTCACCCAGTGGGCAGTAAAAGTGATATACCTTCCCTGCCCGTGTTTGCTAGACCACGTGTCTGTGGTCAGATGTATCTTGGCACCGACACTGTGTGCCAGAGATACATTAACTTGCCGCTGAACATGGCCATATAGCTCTGGGATGCCTTTCTCTGAGAAATACTTCCTTCCTGGGACCTTCCATTGTGGTGTTCCAATGGCCACAAATTTGCGAAAGGCCTCCGAGTCCACCAGTTTATATGGCAGTAGTTGGCGGGCTATCAGTTCTGACAAGCCAGCCGTCAACCGTTGGGCAAGAGGGTTTTCCGGCATCATCATTTTTTTACGCTCGAACATTAGGCCCACGGAAGCCTGCCTTTTTGCAGAAAAACGTGAGCTTGGTGTGATGGAAGGTGGAGTGGAGGACAATTGTGAGGAGAGAGGAGAAGGAGAAGTAGAAGACGAGGCTGGACGGTGAGAGCCTGCAGTGTGGCTTTGTGTGTTCCGTTGCTCCCACTCGGCTCGGTGATGGCTGCTCATGTGCCTTCTTAAGGTGGTCGTCCCTAGGTGAGTGTTGGGCTTACCGCGACTAATGCGTTGACTGCAAAGATTGCAGATGGCAACGCTATTGTCAGCAGCGGACACGTTAAAAAAAGCCCACACTGCGGAGCCATGTGCCGGTGTCCTGGGAGCGCCAGATGTGACCGTACATGGTCGATGACTCGCTCCTGATACATTTGCAGTCTGCTTTGTCCCTCCTGTGCAATGTAAGTTATTCCTGCTTCTCCTCCCTATCTGCTGGTCCATATCTCCCTCTGAACTCCCCTCCTCTTCCTCTCTTGTGGGCACCCACGTGACATCACTAGACATGTCATCATCAACGTCACCTTCCCCACCCCTATAAGTAGAGATCTCGGAGTAGGCAGCAACACCGGGGACCAACCTCCTCCTTGGGCTGATCTGGGTACTATCGTCAGACTGCTGAGTAGCGGTTGTTGCTACCTCCTCTTCCTGATCCAATACCAAGAGTGGCTGCGCATCAGAAATGTCCTCTTGATATGGATCGGAAAATAATTCCTGTGACTCAAGCGGAAGGTATGTGGTGGTGGTGGTGTTGTTGGTGGTAGTGTCTTTGGGGGTGCACATAGCAGAGAGTGAAGAAGAGGGTGCAGATCGAGAGGATGAGGAGGGTGCAGAAGAGTAAGGCTGAGTGAGCCACTCAACCAAGTCTGGTGCGTCCTTTAAAGTAATTGAACGCACCTTCTGCAACTTCCCACTTTGGCTCAAGGCTGTTGCTCCTGCCCTACCCCTACCACCCCTGGGGAAGGGCCTGCCTCTTCCTCTGCCTGTCATTTTTTAAATCACCATGTGACAAAACTCTTAGTCCCTATACCAATGAAGGACTGCTGCAGTATAGGGCAGCGGTCAGCAGTAGTGCACCTCAACCCTATCTATTGTGGACCGATAGCGGTCCTTACAGAACAGCAGACTATACCGCACTCAACCCTATGTACTGTAGCACCCTAGACCAAGTTACCAGTCCTTATAGGAACTTTTGTGGACCAAGCAGGTTGTGTGTTAGTGATTAGCAGACTGTACGTCAGTCCCTATACTGCTGAAGGACTGCTGCAGTATAGGGCAGCGGTCAGCAGTGGTGCACCTCAACCCTATCTATTGTGGACCGATAGCGGTCCTTACAGAACAGCAGACTGTACCGCACTCAACCCTATGTACTGTAGCACCCTAGACCAAGTTACCAGTCCTTATAAGAACTTTTGTGGACCAAGCAGGTTGTGTGTTAGTGATTAGCAGACTGTACGTCAGTCCCTATACCAATGAAGGACTGCTGCAGTATAGAGCAGCAGTCAGCAGTAGTGCACCTCAACCCTATCTATTGTGGACCGATAGCGGTCCTTACAGAACAGCAGACTGTACCGCACTCAACCCTATGTACTGTAGCACCCTAGATCAAGTTATCAGTCCTTATAAGAACTTTTGTGGACCAAGCAGGTTGTGTGTTAGTGATTAGCAGACTGTACGTCAGTCCCTATACCAATGAAGGACTGCTGCAGTATAGGGCAGCAGTCAGCAGTAGTGCACCTCAACCCTATCTATTGTGGACCGATAGCGGTCCTTACAGAACAGCAGACTGTACCGCACTCAACCCTATGTACTGTAGCACCCTAGACCAAGTTACCAGTCCTTATAGGAACTTTTGTGGACCAAGCAGGTTGTGTGTTAGTGATTAGCAGACTGTACTTCAGTCCCTATACCAATGAAGGACTGCTGCAGTATAGGGCAGCGGTCAGCAGTGGTGCACCTCAACCCTATCTATTGTGGGCCGATAGCGGTCCTTACAGAACAGCAGACTGTACCGCACTCAACCCTATGTACTGTAGCACCCTAGACCAAGTTACCAGTCCTTATAGGAACTTTTGTGGACCAAGCAGGTTGTGTGTTAGTGATTAGCAGACTGTACGTCAGTCCCTATTCTGCTGAAGGACTGCTGCAGTATAGGGCAGCGGTCAGCAGTGGTGCACCTCAACCCTATCTATTGTGGACCGATAGCGGTCCTTACAGAACAGCAGACTGTACTGCACTCAACCCTATGTACTGTAGCACCCTACACAGACCAAGTTACCAGTCCTGATAAAGAGCTTTGTGGAACAAGTGAGTTGTGAATGATTAGCAGACTGCAGCAGAAGGGCAGCAGTCAAGTATAATATTCTTTCTATATTTGGAAGAAAGAATATTATACGTGTACAAGCCTATTACCGTACCACTGATACCAGTCCTGAAAAGAACCTTTGTGGAACTAATAGTAACAGCAAGTCTTTAAACTGACCCTCACTGCCTGACAACACTGCTTCCTTCCTGTCCCTATACAAAGTGGCAAAAAAAGTAGACTGGAACGATTAGTGGTTACTGGAATAGCTCTTTTGTGGACCTGATAGTAACAGCTAATGATGATGATGATGATGATGAAAGACTAATCTGGCTGTCCCTGTAGCACACACCGTCCTGTCCCTTTCTCTAAACTGACAAAAGACACTCAGGCTGCTGCAAGAATCAGTAGCACAGCAAACCTATATACACCTAACACCTATACCAGTCCTGAAAAGAACTTTTGTGTACCAAATAGCTAGCGTTTTATCTGTCCCTACTCCACACAGCAACCTTTCCCTATAGTGACAGAAGAAAGAATGTAAAATGGCCACCGGATCGGGTGTTTTTATAGGTTGGGGGAATGTCCAAGTGTCCATGTGCTGTCATGTCTCAATTGGCTGTCCTGTACCCCATGATAGACGTGTCATCATAGGTCAAAGTTCTTTTACACATTAAACACGTAAGTCCGCCGGGGCGAACGACGGGAAAAGGCGAGCGAACGAGCGGACCGCGAACGACCGAAATTCGCCGCAAAACGACCGCCGGGCGAACCGTTCGGCCATCACTAACAATGAGTTCTGCACAAGGTTATATAGGCCTCAAGCACCTGTGACCAATTAACCACTCTCCTTAATTAGTAGGCTGAAGGAAGCAAAGAAAAAAAAGCTGTTTAAAAAGTGTTAGAAAAGAGTGTTAAACAGATACAAGGAAAAGCCTCAAAAATATCCAAAAAATGCAACCCAGCAATCACCAGCAGTCAAAAAGCAAAACTTTTTCACTCCACTCAAGGTCCACACTGTTTAGCTTCCAACCAGATGTCACTTGACATCGTCACCTGGTGCCAGATGCCACGTGTCATTTGCCAACGTCACCTGCTGCCAGATGCCACGTGTCATTTGCCATCGTCACCTGCTGCCAGATGTCACGTGTCATTTGCCATCGTCACCTGCTGCCAGATGTCACGTGTCATTTGCCATCGTCACCTGCTGCCAGATGCCTCCTCCCCTCCCCCAATCGGATCCAGACAGTTTGTTTATGAACCTGCTGCAGATTAATAAATGAACTGTCTGGATCAGAATTCGGGAGGGAAGGAGACAGGGGGGGGGGGGGGGGGGGGGGTTAATTACCATTGCTATTTTTAACTTCTGTAATATGGAGCGGGGGGGATTAATGTACTGCCACTGGTCAGCCACAAATGCATCAGTGACCAGTGGCAGTACATTAACCCCCCCATGCCGCATATTACCGAAATTAAAAATAGGTAGCATTGGTAATTATCCCCCCCCCCCTCATCCGATCCAGACAGTTCATTTATTAATCTGCAGATGGCAATCATTATCTGTTTGGTGCAATCATATCAGTGCCAAGTACGCTCCGGCACAAGCCTAGATAGAGACAGACCGCACCAGTCCTTCCCTTTCAGCACTTCACTCCCCTATGGAGTCACTCGCGGCCAGAGGCGGGATGGGAGGAGCATAGAGAGTTACTGTTGAAGCTGCGACCTGGAGGTGGAGGTTCCGCCGAGGAGGAACCAGGTCAGCAAAGTGTGTATATGATTGCACCAAATTAGGCATCAAACATTGATGAGGCGGAACTAATAGGCAATGATGAAATGGCACTGATGAGGCAGCACTGGTGGGCAGTGATTAGCACTGCACTGATGAGGCTGCATTGATGGGGTGGCACTGATGGGCACTAATGATGTGGCATTGATTGTTACTGAAGAGGCTGAACTGATAGGCACTGATGAGATGGCACTGGAGGGCACTAATGATACTGCACTGATGGGCACTGATCAGGTTGCACTGATGGGCACTGATGAGGCGGCACTAATAAGCACTGATGAGGATGCACTTATGGGCACTGATGAGGTGGCACTGGTGGGCACTGATGAGGTTGCACTAATGGGCACTGAAGAGGCTGCACTGATGGGCACTGATGAAGTGGCACTGATGAGGCATCACTGGTGGGCACTGATGAGTTAGCACTGATAAGCTGCACTGATTAGGCTGCACTGATGGGCATGGATATGCTAAACTGTTACTGCGGCACTGGCAGTAATGGGAATCGGATGCCATGGCATTTGTTTTTGTTTTTTGCCAGGTAACCTAAGGCCGCGTACACACGCGTGGACTGTTCGCCCAACTTTGTCCGCTGAACAGTGTTTGGGCGGACAGTCCGCTCGTGTGTGGGCTTTCAGCGGACAGTTTCAGCGGACAGTTTGACGAACAAGGTTTTTCGGAAATTCCGTAAAACTGTCCGCTGAAACCTTGTTTCAGCGAACAGTCCGCCCGTGTGTAGGCTTGTTCGTCAAACTAAGTTCCGCGCATGCTCAGAAAGGATTTACACGCCCGAAAGTTATAATGCAGTGTATAGGACGTCGTATTTTTCGTCCCGTCGTACGTGCCGTTCACGTCATCGCGCACGGTTTCAGCAAACTGTTCGTTCGTCGTGTGTGGCCATGTCCGTCCATGCTAATTTTGAGCGGACTGTTTGCCGAAACTGTTGGACGGACAAAGTTGGGCGAACAGTCCGCGCGTGTGTACGCGGCCTAAGGCTGGCGTGGGGCTTATGGAAGTTTTATTCATATTATTTATCTTATGTTACAATTTTAGATCTTCTTTCTGTATTTCTCTTCTGAAGAATGACGTGGGTTTGTTCCCTCCACAGGATCCAGGTGCAATATGGGACGAAGTGGTCAGAGTACCATGGGGGCAAATCAGGTGATCAGAAGGAAATTTTACTTAACCCCGGAGAGCACATTAGTCAGGTAAAGGGGAAAAATACCTCCGTCATCCGCCAGCTGGAATTTATCACCAACAAGGGGCGCGAGTTCAGTTTCGGCAAAGATATCGGAACCTCCTTCAACAGCTCCTCACCGATCACCGACACCTACCTGAGATACATCAGCGGAAGCTCCGGCATCAACGCCATCGGCTTCCACTGGGACAACCCCAACAACAACTGCGACTACTGCGAGGAGTAATTTCCAGACCGCTGTGCCGACCTGAGCTGCAGAGTATCGCCCCCCGTCTGTCATCTGTCTAACTTACCCTCATCTGTATCAGCTCCCAATATTCCGTGTATCCTCTCCTCATAATAAAATCTGCAGCTACAATGCCTGTCTGATTCTTTTCTAATTATAAGCTTTCTGAAAAGAAGAACTATAGTCAACTACACTATATTACCAAAAGTATTGAGACGCCTGCCTTTACACACAAGAACTTTAAAAGCATCCCCGTCTTAGTCCGTGGGGTTCAATATCGAGTTGGCCCCCCCTTTGCAGCTATAACAGCTTCAACTCTTCTGGGAAGGCCATCCACAAGGTTTAGGAGTGTGTCTATGGCAGGGGTGTCCAAACTTTTTTCAAAGAGGGCCAGATTTGATGAAGTGAACATGCTCGAGGGCCGACCATTTTGTCTGACATTCTTTAAACCATTAAAATTCGGTCTAAGTGTGTTCATCTGAGCACTAATGCACGGCCCAACAAGAATTCTCTTGCCTTTGTGCTGTGTGTGGTGAACAGATGAGCTTGGGTGTGTTATTTTGATATACTGTATTTAATCGGCTTATACCGCACACCTTAACTTTAAAAAGGAAGTCTCAGGAAAAAGAAATAAAAGAAAAAAATCTTACATTTTAAATAAAGACATGTGAAGCAAAATAAGGGTCAGTGCCCATCTGCAGCCCCCAGCGTATTGCCAGGAATGCAGCCCCCAGCGTATTGCCAGGAATGCAGCCCCCAGCGTATTGCCAGGAATGCAGCCCCCAGCGTATTGCCAGGAATGCAGCCCCCAGCGTATTGCCAGGAATGCAGCCCCCACATTGCCAGGAATGCAGCCCCCACCATTGCCAGGAATGCAGCCCCCACCATTGCCAGGAATGCAGACTCACCATTGCCATGAATGCAGACTCACCATTGCCATGAATGCAGCCCACACATTGCCATGAATGCAGACCCCACCATTGCCATGAATGCAGACTCACCATTGCCATCAGTGCAGCCAACACATTGCCATGAATGCAGCCCACACATTGCCATGAATGCAGCCCCCATATTGCCATGAATTCAGACTCACCATTGCCATCAGTGCAGCCCCCACATTGCCATCAATGCAGCCCCCACATTGCCATCAGTGCAGCCACCACATTGCCATCAGTGCAGCCACCACATTGCTCCCTGATGGTGTCTTGCATGTGGATTTTGTGAACACAAGTGGATTTTTTGAACTAAAGTGGAGAGTTAACAACCAGGAGTTGTGCTTTGACTGCTTCTGCTTGCAAGTGTTGTTTTTGGGGGTGTTTTATTTTCTCCCCTCCTTTATTTGATACATTTGCTAGCAGTTTTTAAAAGACCTTTTTTCTGACACTTTTTAAACAGCATTTTTTTCCCTCTTTCTTCCTGCCAATATAGGGGAGGGTTTAATTGTTCACAGGTGTATAAAAGGTAGTTATACCAACTCCTCCAAGAGCTTGCTCCCTGATGGTGTCTTGCATGTGGATTTTGTGCACACAAGTGGAGAGTTAACAACCAGGAGTTGAAAACAGGAGTTAAGACAGGAGTCTCTAACCTCTATCCTACCTCCATCCTCCCCTCCATTTTAAAGATCCCACTGCAAGGGGCAACCAGACAGCTTTCCAGAAACGTCAGGCTGACAGCAAGCCAGATTCACCGGAACTAGAGTGTTTAACGGGGACCACCGCAGCCAGGTAAGCTCGCACCTCCACTCCCCCCCCAGTGATTGTTCCAGGGACTCCATCCGACCGCCTACGGGGGTCAGGAAGGAATTTTTGCCCCACTGGTGCGTTTGGCTGCTACTGTCAGGGGGTTTTTCGCCTTCCTCTGGAACAATCAGGAACAACCATAGGTTAGCATACCCCTACCTCCGGCCTCCTTTCCATTTTTTACGCTATCCTAGGACGACTACTCAAGATCACAGCCAGACTTCTTTTCTGAGCGGAGACCTTCACCTTAAGTAAAGGTAGCTGGAACAGCCAGCAACCGAATACAACAACTCCTTCCGCATCCATATAGGCATCCCCTGATCAACTTGCGTGCTAATAGCCTCAAGCACGGCAGCAAGTCTGATACCTTGCCCCTCCTCAGGATCAATACCCTGATCAGGATCATCATCTTAGGCCCATAGTACCATCAACAGCATCCACAAACCATGTGCTACTTCAAATACTCAGCTGAAGTTCTGCACAGACTAAGGAACATCAACACCACATTGCCATCTTCCATACAAAAAATACTTCAAAGAGAACAACTATTAACCACTTGCTTACTGGGCACTTAAACCCCCCTCAGTCCCAGACCAATTTTCAGCTTTCAGCGCTGATGCACTTTGAGTGACAATTGCGCGGGCATACAACACTGTACCCAAATGAAATTTTTATCATTTTTTTCCCACAAATAGAGCTTTCTTTTGGTGGTATTTAGTTACAGCTCGGAGTTTTATTTTTTGCTAAACAAACAAAAAAAGATGCAAAAAAAAAAAAAAATCATGTTTTAATAGTTTGTTATAAAATTTTGCAAACGGGTCATTTTTCTCCTTCATTGAAGTGCGCTGATTAGGCGGCACTGATAGGCTGCATTGGTGGGCACTGATGGGCTGCATTGGTGGGCACTGATGGGCTGCATTGGTGGGCACTGATGGGCTGCACTGGTGGGCACTGATAGGCATAGTTAAGGCGGCACTAATAGGCACAGATAAGGCGGCACCGATGGGCACAGATAAGGCGGCACTGATGGGCAAAGATGGGCACAGATAAGATGGCACGGATGGGTGGCACGGATAAGTGGCACGGATGGGTGGCACGGATGGGCACTGATAGGTACCACAGATAGATGGGACTGATGGGCACTGATAGGTGGCACTGATAGGTGGCTCTGATAGGTGGCACTGCTGGGCACTGATGGGCGGCACTGCTGGGCACTGATGGGCGGCACTGCTGGGCACTGATGGGCGGCACTGGGGTGCAGCACCTTTGAGGCAGATTGGGTGGCACTGTGGGTGGCACTGTGGGGTGGCACTGTGGGTGGCACTGTGGGGTGGCACTGTGGGTGGCACTGTGGGTGGCACTGTGGGCACTATGGGCACTGACAGGGGGCACTGACGGGGGGCACTTACTTTTTCTTTTATTTTACTTCAGGATGGCACTGCGGGAGGCAGGTGGGCACAGGCAGGTGGCAGGTGGGCACATGTATTGATGGCCGTGATCGGGACTGATGTCCCGATCACGGCCGCCGGTGATCGGCTTTTTTTTTCTCTCCTCGCGCTGTCAGCGCGAGGAGGAATAATAGCCGATTACCGGCTCCGTTCTATCACATGATCAGCTGTCATTGGCTGACAGCTGATCACGTGATAAGGGGTCGGGATCGACCCCTTACACGGATCGGTGATCAGGCGAGTCTCACGGACTCGCCGATCACAGAGCGCGCCGCGCGCGCCCCTCAGGGGGCGCGCAGGCCGCTCGTAACCAGGACGACGTCAATAGACGTAGTCCTGAAAATGTAGGTCCGCGCTAATGCCGTCATTTGGCAATAGCGCGGATCTGAAGTGGTTAAAAACCGGACGACAAGCAGCTCCCAACCACAGAAAGACATCTACTCGACCACTACAATTATATTGCGCCTTGATTAACGCCAGGTCTGCAGTCAAACATAGACTGGAAGTACACGACTTCATCATCGAGAACGATGTAGACTGCCTCTTCATCACCGAAAGCTGGTTAACCTCTGACTGCAACACCATCCTCACCGAATTGGTGCCGGAAAACTACAGGATCCTAACCGAACACCGGATAGGGAAAAAAGGAGGAGGCCTAGCAGTGATCTTTAAAGGTCACCTGGATCTCACTAAACCATCATCTCAGAACCCAGTGCCTTTTATGGAAACCCTGACGCTACATCTTCAACCAACACCCCATGACACCACTCATATTCTACTGTGCTACAGACCACCGGGACCAAAGTCCAATCTTCTTTCACCCCTCACGGAATCCTTTGCAATGCACACCCTAAAATTCAAAAATGTCCTGGCTCTCGGAGATTTCAACCTTTGGGCAAACGAGCCTATAGACCCCATCGCGACTGCCTGCATCAATCAACTAGAAGAACTGGGTCTACAGCAACTGATAAAGACTCCCACGCATGGGTCAGGACACACCCTGGACCTCATTTTCAAACAGAACATCGACGTCAACATATGCGACAACATAACTCTGCCATGGACGGATCACCACGCCATCAAATTCAAAATCGCTACCAATATCACCAACGCAAAACGGAAACCTGTAACAACGCACAGGACCAGATCGCATAAAAAACTGTACTCCGAAGCCTTCAAAACCACTCTGTCCAAAAAGATATCTACAATAACCTTAAACCACTCTACGGGGGAAACACTCAACTCCCTGAACAAGGCATTACTGCAATCAGCAGACTCGGTAGCACCAAAACGCAGGGCACTCATCAGGAAGAAAAATGCTGGATGGTTTAATAGCTCCCTCTCCGTACTAAAGCAAGAACGCAGAAGAGCGGAAAGAACATGGAGAAGAAATTCCACAGAGGAAAACCTATTTAACTACAAAGGTCTCACAGAGAATTATCGGAAAGCAATCTTCAATGCCAAAAAGGACCACTTCTCATATACAATCTCAACGGCCGCAAACCAACCACGGGAACTGTTTAAACTGGTTAATCAATCAATGAATCCGGTGTGCCTAGAACCCCCAGAAAGCGAATCCCAGGATTACTGTGACAAACTGTCGGATTTTTTCATCGATAAAGTCAAAACCATCAGGAAAACAAATTTGTCAGAAGAAAACATCCAACCTCAGCCAGCAAATACATAAAGAGGATGTCTGCACCAACATACCGCAACCGCCAAAATTTGCACTATCCCCAATTACCGTAGACACTGCAAAAAACATCATTAATAAACTGCGTGACAGTACCTCACCTATTGACATCATCCCCACAAAACTACTGAAAGAATGCTCTGACATCGTGGCTCCAACCATAACCCACCTCATAAACCGATCATTCCACGAAGGGATTGTTCCCAGCATCCTCAAACAAGGCATCGTCAAACCTCTACTCAAGAAACCAAACCTGGACCCTCAGGATCCAAACAACCGTAGGCCAATTACAAGCCTCAACACCATTTCTAAGATCATGGAGAAAGCTGTAGTACATCAGCTACAACTTCACCTGGATACTCACAAACTCCTGGACCCGCTGCAATCAGGCTTCCGCCCGGGTCATGGAACAGAAACAGCTCTCCTCAAGATTTGGGATGACGCCCTCGAAGCGGCAGATGACGGAGAGCCGTGTCTCCTCGTACTGCTAGACCTAAGTGCAGCGTTTGATACAGTAGATCACAATACTCTACTCGTCCGCCTCACAGAAGTAGCCGGAGTCCAAGACATAGATCTCCAATGGTTCGCATCCTTCCTAGGAAATCGGTCACAGACAGTGAAACTAGGAAAATTGCTCTCCGAAACTCGGGCAGTCACCTGCGGAGTCCCACAAGGCTCTCCGTTGTCACCCGTTCTCTTCAACATTTACATTCGCCCACTCCTTCAAATCATCAGATGCTTAGATCTCTGCTTCCACTCTTACGCTGACGACACGCAACTTTATTTCCGGATCAATGGAAAAAAAGATCACCAATAACAACTTGAAAACTGCCTCAAATCAATAGAGGACTGCCTCCAGCTGAACGAATCAGCTTCTTATCTTACACCCAAATCATAAGCCCGCAACCAAAACCTCCTGGTCTCCACCAACCGTCTTTGGGCAGACTATCTCCACAAAGACCAAAGCGAAGAGTCTCGGGGTTATTTTAGACGCACAAATGTCAATGGATACGCAAATAGGATCTGTAGTCAGTGGATCTCACCACCTGCTGCGCATGCTTCGCAGACTCATCCCTTTTATCCCAAAGAATGACAAAGCAGTGGTAGTTGGAACAATCATTAATTCACGACTGGACTACGCAAACTCGCTTTACATAGGATTACCACAATATCAACTTGCACGATTACAACTGATCCAAAACACGGCGGCAAGGCTGATAACAGGAAAAAAACCCTGGGAATCCATTTCTCCTTCACTGAGGAGCTTACATTGGCTAACCGTAAAAAATCAGATCACGATCAAGACCCTCTGCCTCACCCACAGATGCGTGCATAGAGAAGCTCCGCAATACCTAATGGAGAAAATAAATCATTACACACCAAACCGCAGTCTTCGATCAGCCAACAAAAACCTCCTCCTCGTGCCCAAAGCCCGGTATAAATCCAAGGGTGATCGGAGATTCGCTGTCCAAGGGCCTCGGCTATGGAATGCTCTACCAATCAACATCCGCCAGGAAGAAAATCACCTGGCTTTTAGGAAAAAACTCAAGACCTTCTTCTTTTAGCAGATGATCAAAGCTCGCCACAGCGCCTAGAGGCGATTCAGTTCGCATTGTGCACGATACAAGTATTTCATTCATTCATTCATTCATCAGTGCAGCCACCACATTGCCATCAGTGCAGCCACCACATTGCCATCAGTGCAGCCACCACATTGCCATGAATGCAGCCACCACATTGCCATGAATGCAGCCACCACATTGCCATGAATGCAGACTCACCATTGCCATGAATGCAGCCCCCACCATTGCCATGAATGCAGCCCCCACCATTGCCATGAATGCAGACTCACCATTGCCATCAGTGCAGCCCCCACATTGCCATGAATGCAGCCCCCACATTGCCATGAATGCAGACTCGCCATTGCCATGAATGCAGACCCGCCATTGCCATCAGTGCAGCCCCCACATTACCATGAATGCAGCCCCCACATTGCCATGAATGCAGCCCCCACATTGCCATCAGTGCAGCCCCCACATTGCCAGGAATGCAGACTCACCATTGCCATCAGTGCAGCCTGATTCAAGTCCTCTGCAGCCTTGGAGGAGACAGGGAGGGGGGGTGGGATGAGAGCCGACAGACATACAGGAGAAACTCCTGTTTCTATCGACGGCCTCTTTAATTAAAATTCCCGCCTCCTGTGATGGACAAAACGGTTGTCCAATGGCAGCGCAGGACGGGACTTCCTTTTACACAGGACGCTTTGTAAACAGGAAATACTGTCTTGTATTGACGGCACTCGTCCTGCCCCATCCATAGCAGCCAGCATATCTATCTTTTGTGGCCCCCGGCGATCGGGGATTAGTTGGGGGCCACAAAAGATATATACGTGAACATGACCAGACGGGCCATCCGAAACCGGAACGCGGGCTGCGATTGGCCCACGGGCTGGACTTTGGACATGCCTGGTCTATGGGAATGTGTGAGAAAAAGACAACTTCTCCTGCGCTCTGGTGTCTCGGTCTTCAAAGTGTGTTACCGACAGTTGTAAGATGGTAGTGTTAAAAAGGTCTTGCAGCCCTCCTTAGAATATTGGGTATTCAAATACTGGAAAAACAAAACAAAAAAGGAAGGTGCACTGACCTAGTGCATTACCATAAATAGAGCTTTATTCAAAACATAACAAATAGCAAAATGGCTACTCACAAACGAGTATTGATAAAAGGCATGATCAATACAATTGGATCCATCGACATTGCTTGTTTTGGCTCTGAAGAAAGGGGTTCTCCCCTGAAACACATCAGCCGTTTACATTAGGGTATTCATCAATCAATTTACCTGACATCAGATCTGGATGCGTCGATGTTTGGTGCGATGGATCCAATTGTATTGATCATGCCTTTTATCAATACTCGTTTGTGAGTAGCCATTTTGCTATTTGTTCTGTTCTGAATAAAGCTCTATTTATTGCTTTGTTATGAGAATGTGTGACCATTCTTCCAGAAGGACATTTGTGAGATCAGGCACTGATGTTGGATGAGAAGGCCTGGCTCAAGTCTCCGCTCTAATTCATCCCAAAGGTGTTCTATCAGGTTGAGGTCAGGATTCACTCATCTTCTATGTCTCTATGGACCTTGCTTTGTGCTTTGTTATGGTGTGGGGTTGTTTTTCAGGGGTTGGACTTGGCCCCTTAGTTCCAGTGAGGGGAACTCTTAAGCATACCAAGACATTTTGGACAATTTCATGCTCCAAACATTCTGGGAACAGTTTGGGGATGGCCCCTCATGACTGCACACCAGTGCACAGAGCAAGGTCCCTAGAGAAATGGATGAGTGAGTTTGAGGCGGAGGAACTTATCTGGCTTGCACAGACTCCTGAACGCAACTCAAAAGAACACCTTTGGGATGAATTAGAGAGAAGAATGGTCAAATATTCCCATAGACACACTCCTAAATAGGGATGGCCGAACGGTTCGCCCGGCGGTCGTTTCGCAGCGAATTTCGGCTGTTCGCGGTCCACCCGATCGGCGGACTATTGGCTCCGTTCGCCCTGCGGACTTCCGTGTTTACTGTGTAAAAGAACTTTGACCTATGATGACACATCCATCATGGGGTACAGGACAGCCAATTGAGACATTACAGCACATGGACACTTGGACATTCCCCCTAACTTATAAATAGACCCGATCCGGCGACCATTTTACATTCTTTCTTCTGTCACTATAGGGAGAGGTTGCTGTGTGGAGCAGGGAGAGATTGCAGTGACCCAAATCGCTAGCTATTTGGTACACAAAAGTTCTTTCCAGGACTGGTATAGGTGTTAGGTATAGTTCAGGATATAGGTTTGCTGTGCTACTGATTGTTGCAGCAGCCTGAGTGTCTTTTGTCAGTTTAGAGAGAGGGACAGGACGGTGTGTGCTGCAGGGACAGTCAGTTTAGTCATTAGCTGTTACTATCAGGTCCACAAAAGTGCTATTCCAGTTATTGTTCCAGTAGCCTCTGTTTTGTCAGTTTATATAGGGACAGGCAGGAAGCTGTGTGTGAGGCAGTGAGGGTCAGTTTAATCAGTAGCTGTTACTATATTAGGTCCACAAAGGTTCTTTTCAGGACTGGTATCAGTGGTATGGTAATAGGCTTGTACACGTATAATATTCTTTCTTCCAAATATAGAAAGAATATTATACTTGACTGCTGCCCTTCTGCTGCAGTCTGCTAATCATTCACAACCTACTTGTTCCACAAAGGTTCTTATAAGTAGTGATGGCCGAACAGTTCGCCCGGCGGTCGGTTCGCGGCGAATTTCGGCTGTTCGTGGTCCGCCAGTTCGGCGGACTATTGGCGGCGTTCGCCCGGCGGACTTCCGTGTTTTTACTGTGTAAAGGAACTTTGACCTGATGACACATCCATCATGGGGTACAGGACAGCCAATTGAGACATTACAGCACAAGGTCACTTGGACATTCCCCCTAACCTATAAATACACCCGATCCGGCGGCCATTTTACATTCTTTCTTCTGTCACTATAGGGAAAGGTTGCTGTGTGGAGTAGGGAGAGATAAATCGCTAGCTATTTGGTACACAAAAGTTCTTTTCAGGACTGGTATAGGTGTTAGGTGTATTTAGGTTTGCTGTGCTAATGATTCTTGCAGCAGCCTGAGTGTCTTTTGTCAGTTTAGAGAAAGGGACAGAGCGCTGTGTCTGCTGCTATTTTAGGGACAGCCAGATTAGTCATCATCATCATCATTAGCTGTTACTATCAGGTCCACAAAAGAGCTATTCCAGTAACCACTAATCGTTCCAGTCTCCTCTTTTCTGCCACTTTGTATAGGGACAGGAAGGAAGCAGTGTGTCAGGCAGTGAGGGTCAGTTTAAAGAGTTGCTGTTACTATTAGTTCCACAAAGGTTCTTTTCAGGACTGGTATCAGTGGTATGGTAATAGGCTTGTACACGTATAATATTCTTTCTTCCAAATATAGAAAGAATATTATACTTGACTGCTGCCCTTCTGCTGCAGTCTGATAATCATTCACAACTCACTTGTTCCACAAAGCTCTTTATCAGGACTGGTAACTTGGTCTGTGTAGGGTGCTACAGTACATAGGGTTGAGTGCGGTACAGTCTGCTGTTCTGTAAGGACCGCTATCGGTCCACAATAGATAGGGTTGAGGTGCACCACTGCTGACCGCTGCCCTATACTGCAGCAGTCCTTCATTGGTATAGGGACTGACGTACAGTCTGCTAATCACAAACACACAACCTGCTTGGTCCACAAAAGTTCTTATAAGGACTGGTAACTTGGTCTGTGATGGATTAGAACTATAAATTAGTTCTTGGTTATCTGCTGCTATTCCTAATTAAAAAGTATAAATGTGCATGCACATTAGAAGTAAACACTCTCTGAGATATGTTCAGCTCAGGCTACTTCTAAATACTGATTTATTCGTGGGCGGTGTTAATATTTTATACAGAAAGATACGTCATTACTATGTCAGTCTAATTGGTACATCTTATTGGTTACAATACAAGAGAAATGAAGAAACTTGATGCTTGAAGTTTGGTTGAAGCTGGTTCTGTTATCTCGAATGCATTCTTTTAATGCGGGGGATGTAGGGTATAGACGCCATCTTGGCTCCGCAGAACAGGGTCAATCTGTATGCTACATAATAAGTAAGGAGCATGGGAACATGTATACACATAAGCAAATAGACATTTTCTGATTATCATTATGTACATTGGATTGCTTAACAGTCCCCCCTAAAATGGTTATTTTCTTCTGTCCCTCATCTAAAAGGTCCTACTCACCTGGCCCATTCTCCTCAGCAACTCTTTTTAAGCTGTATATAGAGTTGGGCAGCAACTAGTTCACTACCCCCCTCGATACAGCTGGAGAAGGGCAATCAGGTGCTATCTACCCCTATAACCCTAGAGGATTGTGAGATTTTGAACAGGGAGTGACTGTAGAGGAGTGAAGGGTTTGTCACCCTCCATCATAAGAGGGTCCTCTTCTTCTTAGTGGAGAAATGTAGGTGGGCTGTTGTCTACAGCCTTGCTCATTAACTTCTTTACGAAAGGTAGAATACAGCATACAATCGGGGGGTAAGAGAACCAGGATTATTAGTACCGTTACCCCTATCTGGGCGAGCACCTTCTGACACCCACTCATCCAGCTAAAATATTGATCCCATGGGTCTGTAATACCGGAGTTCTTCTTCAACTCCAATGACAAATCTTCTAATTTCTTTATAGCTAAAGTTACTTTACCATTTGGGCCGGTATTATCAGGAATGTAGGTGCAACATGTTGCCGTTTTTTCTATTTTTACAGACACTTCCTTTCTCAGCTAACAGCATGTCTAAGGCCATCCGGTTCTGGAATGTCATGTAGGAAGTGGGGGGTAACTGGCCAGCAATTCCCTGGCTTTGAATTCATCAGGGACCCCCCTTGGGACCCCTATAGCATCTATGTACACATGAGGGTCAAAGCTTCCCGGAGAGAGCTGCTCGCTTCCTCCTCTGACTGTGTGCTGGGTCAGTGTATGTATCAGGGGTATCTTCTGCTAGGATATGGAGGAGCGTAATCACCTTTTCAGGGCACATTCACCGGTCCAGATACCCTCTAATCTGGTCCTATGTTTCAACCCACTGTCCCTCCCAGGAACCACAATTCTGGCCACAGTAACTGTCTGTAAAACACACATATTACCATCAGGGATGTCTCACCTTACCAACAGGGATGTCACTGTACCAATGGCATTGCCATGAAAGAGTCAAACGGACAAGGTACTATGTCACAGTAATCAAAGGTAAAGGTGGTCACATGTGTCCCTGAAGAGTTGTACCAAAATGTAATTATGTTATCATTTTTTTTTTTTTTTTTTTTTGTGATGACCACCTCCTGAGCCTCCCCCCTAGACCAAACAGAAAAAGGATATGCAGCATGGTCGTCATGAAGTGGGCGGGATCTTGTCCTCGGGGGTGGAGCTTTCTTGCAGTGGGAGGCGTGTATTCAGGTATTCTTCCCGGCCAATTCCACTGAGGTGGCTGTGGTCAGCAAAACTTGGAATGGACCATCATATCTGGGTTCAAGAGAATGTTTTCTCACAAATTTCTTTACCAGCCCCCAATCTCCAGGTAGTAGTTGGTGTGTTCCTGTATCTAATTCAGGATCTGGAATGGAAGAAAACACCTGGACATGCATTTGGGTTAATTCTCCTGATAATGAGGTCACATAATTAGTCAACACATCAGATTGCAACTGTAACTGTTGTGGAAAGTGACAGCCAAGTCTGGGGGCTGAACCAAACTAAATTTTATAAGGGGGATAGGGCATGTTACCCCCGGGGTGTGTGTCTGACACTGAACAGGGCAATGGGCAAACTGTCTGGCCGACTCATGTTAGTCTTTTGGGCCATCTTTAACATCCTGTTTTTCTAGTGTCCCTTTCATCCTTTCTACCTTCCCGCTACTTTGAGGGTGGTAAGGGGTGTGTAGAGCCAACTGAACCCCCAGTGCTGCCCTAATCTTTTGTAAGGGTTGCTGTGAAGGCTGGGCCTGATCGCTCTCTATCACCTCTGGGACCTCAAATCTACATACTATCTCACTCAGTAGTTCCTTAGCTGTGGTCCTGGCAGTCATGTCCACCTCCACTAGGGGGCGTATTCCAATCTGTCACTCCTTTGGCATTTGGGAGTGATCAATTTGTATCCTCTGGAAGGGGTATAGAGCTTTTGCCAGGTGCTTCTTCTGTGCCTTTTCTGTACATTCTGGGTTACATTTGTTGCAGATAGTGCATGATCTGCAGAAGTTGTTGGTCAATGAAGTAACTCATAAGTTCATAAGAGTCTTTGTCAAGTGGGCAGCTCCATTTGCCCATTGCACCATGGCTGGGCACATACTCCTGGGTAGACAAGGCTTCTTGCTGCACTCGAATAGTCCATCTCTGAGAGTTCCTCCTCTCCGTTTTCCAGCTTTCCTTCTCATCCGGACTTGCTGCTTCCTGTAATTATTTCAGATAAACTCTGTCCACTGGGAGAGTCTGTAGGGTAAGCATGGAGTGGTCTTCTTCTACCACCCTGCTGTCCACTTCCCGTGGACCATTGGCTGTCTGTTTGGCAGCTGAATCGGCTAGATTGCCTCGAGCTTCCTTCGAGTTGAGTTTGTTGTGTGCTTTTACTTTTAGAATAGTCACTTGGGTTGGGAGAAGCAGGGCGTCCAAGTCCTTGATGGCTGAGCTGTTTCACAGGTGTTCCTGCAGCCGTCAGGAACCCTCTGTCCTTCCAGATAACACCAAAATCATGGGCAACGCTGAAAGCATATCTTGAGTCCGTATGAATGTTGGCTCTTTTTTCCTCTGCCAATTCACATGCTGTAGTAAGTGCTTGCAGTTCTGCCACCTGTGCAGACATCACCGGCGGTAAGGTTTCAGTTTGGAGAACCGAGTTTTCAGTGGTGACCTGGATCCTGCAGGGGTACTTCACTCACGGTGGGGAGATGCGTGGTTTCCAGCCGCATTAGTTCGATGCAGTCATGGGGTGACAAGTCAAGACTCGACTCCTCCTCCTTACCCCCCTCGAGAAGTGGAAGAAGGGTGGTAGGTTTCGGTGTTTGACAACGTAATAGAGTAATGCTGTCTAGAAGGTAGAAACACAGGAGTCTCAAGTGTCTGGCAATGGACAGATGTTTCGGCTGGATCTTGGTGGAGTATGGGAGCAATGTCATGGGGAGCAAGCAGAACAAGGCAGAGTCCGAGAGCCAAGTCCAAAGTTTTGTCAAACAAGGCTTGTGCAGCAAAGACAGCTCGCAGACACGATGGGCCTCCTGTGTTATCGCATCCAGCCGACAGGAATAATATCCTATAGGGCGTAGGCAGATGCCGTGTGATTGGGCGAGTACACCTGTAGCATGTCCCAGATGTTCGGATACAAAGGGCTTGAACGTTTTGTAATAGTCTGGGAGCCCTAGCGTCAGAGATGGTGTGCTTGAAGGCCTCAAAGTTGGATATTGTTTCAGGAGACATCTGGAAGGGGTCTGATTTCAGGGCATCATACAAAGCTTGCATCAGTAGGGAGCCTTCTGGAATCCATGCTCTGCAATAGGAAATTAGTCCAAGGAAGGAATGAAGGGGCTTCTGGCCTTGTGGCAGTGGGATGTCAGAGATTGCTTACACCCTGTCTTCAGTGAGGTGTATTGTCCCATGGGACAAGACAGTGTCCAAGAACAATTACAGATGTTGAGCACCACTGCAATTTGGGTTTTGAGGCTTCGCAACCCTGTGTGGCAAGATAGCCCAACTGGCTTTCTGAGGTGACTTCCACAGTGGGTAAGTCAGCTGCACAGTGGAGAAGGTCATCAACATATTGGAGGAGAGTCACTTCCAGGTGATCCTCTTGTTATGTGTCAAGGATGATAGCCATAGCGTTTGCAAACTAGCTTGGAGAGTTCTGTGCCCCTTTTTGGCATAACTGTCTGGGTACGTTGCTGTCTTTTTTCGTGGGTGAATGCAAAAGGTACCAGCATGAGGGGTGAAGGTGGACACTGAAGAGAGCATTTGCATGGTCCACCACTGTGAGGTACTTTTCAGTCAGGGACACCCCCGCAACCAGCTTGTTCTCTTTTAGGGGTTCTCTTCTTCCTAGAGAACAGAGGTGTGTTGCATGGAGATGCGCAGGGTATCAGGGCTCCATCTGACACGAGGGCCTTGACATGCTTCAAAATAGCTGCAGATTGAGCTAACTTTAGGGGGGTTATTGTGGTTTCCGGGGCAATGATGTGCCCTCTTTGAGCTTGACTGAAACTGGTGGCACTTTTAAGTGACCAATGTCGAACCTGTTGCACCATAGACAGGTAGGAATTCCGTCAAGTACTTCTTTTGGTATTGAACTTGGAGTCATTGCTTAATGAAGTGTCATCAGGAGAGGCAGAGAATACAAAGCAGATGAGTCTTCCAAGGATAGGGGAGTATGTAACTTCACCCCCCCTTCAGGTGTGAAGATGATTGACGCCTGTAGTCTGGACAGCACATCAGCTCCTAGTAGATTCAAGGGACATGTAGAGGACACCACAAATCTGGCAAGCAAATCAGGAAATGTCCTCACTTGGAGAGGCTCAGTGAGTGGACTGGAGCGGGGCACCCCATCCACTCCCACGCAGGAAACATCAATAGTGGAAAGGAAAGAATTATCAGGCAGGTCCTCAGCCCTCAACACACTCCTGGCTGCACTCATGTCAATGAGACAAGTGGTAGGTTTTCCTTGTATAGGTAACGTGACCTTTGCTAGGGGTCCCCCAGTCTAATTTGAGGACACTGTCATAAGGGGTGACACGGGTTTTCTCATTTCCTAGCATGAGTTGGGGCGTGGTGGTGGAGGTTCATGTCCACGTTGCACTTCGCGGGGATCCCTGTCTTGTCTCAGATGTCTTGGGGCTCTGCGTACTCTTCTGATGTGACCCTGCTTCCCACAGTTGTAACAGATGATCTTTTCCCTGGTATTGGGCAGTGGTGGTGGACGAGTGTAGGCAGGATCTTCGCCTTGTGTTACCATGAGGGGCGTTGTTTTTTTTTCCTTTTTGGTTTTCTATCCCTCTGGCCACCAACAGTAAATCGGACATTTTCATTGAGCGATATTCAGGGCGGGCCACCATCAGGCTTTTTCTGATATCCTGTCTGCATGACTGGCCAAAAGACATGTCCTGCTTTAATTTGGCATAGGCTGATCAAGTCTCTCCAGGCAGCTGAGTAAGCTTCTTGTATCTGCACTATCCTGCGGTAGAAGAGCATTGGCTGTTTCTCTGGGTCAGGCAGACTTGTCACTAAGGTTGCTGCTTGTGATGGGGTAAAAGCGACATACATCACCAGTGCCCCTTCTGGTAACCGAGACTGGTGTTGAGGCGGGGGGGCTGAGAATGGGCACTGTTTCTCATGGTTGTCAGCATATGTTTGAGATCCTCTCGGAACTGTGAGTCCGGAGCCGGTTTAGGGGTTAAATCAGCAGGTGGCCTTGCTGCCTGTTGTTGGTCTTCCCACTCGGACGCTTCTTCATCATTAACATATCCGGCCTGTGAAGGTAGTGCTTCCATATTAGGGAAGACAGGTGTGTGGTAGGAACCATCCTGGTTTAAAATGGGAAGAACTGGTTATATGCCATGGCTGGGCCTATTGGGTGTACCAAAATGGCCGCCAGCAGGAAGTGCACTGGGCTGTGCCTGAAGTGAGGGCTTGGGTGTACCAAGATGGCCGCCTGGGAGTGGTCACAGTGGGTTGTGCTCGAGTTGGGGTGGTGAGAAGGGAATGGGCGGATAGCAGGGTTGTCCCTCTCCTCCTTCGTTCCAGTTTTTTGTATATGGGGGCGGTACAGCCACATTATCAACTCTGTGATTCACATACTTGATTTCCTCTTCTATCCAACCTTCTTTGTGCAATGACCTTGCCGTCCTGTACCATGCTTCTGCCACATCCAATAAGCCGTTATCACACAGACTCTACTTTGTCTTCTTATCAGCACATGCCATTCCTCTGCTTCTTGCAACATCTTCTCTCCTCTTCTAATATCACATTCTAGCATTCCCTTCTCTCTCTCTCTCTCTCTCTCTCTCTCTCTCTCTCTCTCTTTTTCAGTGGACGGCTTAAGAGGAGAATACAGGCAACAAAGTGGTTAATACTCCTCTGACTGTTGTCTTATCAAAGAATTCCTAGGGTGGGGGCACGCATCCCTGCGAGAGATCTGTCTCCTAGCACACTCCTGACTGTTCTATCTCTTCGAGGGTCAAAACTAGCACGTCAGAGGTGGTGTGGAGCAGTGGCGTATGGCCCAACTGATCCTTCAGGTAGCCACTTTCTCTCACTGTCACCCTCTTCGTGTATATCAAACAGTAATGGACAAATACACTCAGTACAGGACATGACACCTGACACTCTTTGAACTGCAAAGATAGCTCTCGGGAAAAGCTCACCTGAGTCACAAGACTGCCAAATTCCAGCTAGCCTTCTTTCAAACTGCCCTAATTCACAGTTTGAGATAAACCCTCAGGAAAGCTTTCCCGAGCAGAACATTCATAGACGTTTTGCAAGGCTGCCACTTCCGCAAGCCTTCTTTCAAACTGCCCTAATTCACAGCTTGAGATTAACCCTCAGAGGTCCTACACAGCCAACCTCGAGTAACCCCGTCTATAAATGCCTGCAGAATTCCACCCCACCACTAGAGGTAGAATCTAGGGGTGAGGATGGACACACGCCTGCAGCTGCACTTTCAGTCTGCTAAATTTGCAATCCTAGAGAATGACAGACACTGAACAGATAATAGTCAGCAGAAAACCATTAGCAGGTTCGTTAAAATGGCTTCAGGCGAGAAATAAGTTACCTGCCTCTTTGAACAATCGAAAGGAGCCAACAAGACCAAATCAACCAGCCAAATCAGAGAGGTCGTACAAATGGTAAGGATAAATATGCTTACCGTACTGTTAGGGCTGCGCGCTTAACCCCCTTCTCTGATCTGGCCAGCCATTCAGTCCTGGAATGCGGTCTCCCTTCGATTGTGGCCTGAAGCCCCCACACACGGGCGCCAGTTGTGATGGATTAGAACTATAAATTAGTTCTTGGTTATCTGCTGCTATTCCTAATTAAAAAGTATAAATGTGCATGCACATTAGAAGTAAACACTCTCTGAGATATGTTCAGCTCAGGCTACTTCTAAATACTGATTTATTCGTGGGCGGTGTTAATATTTTATACAGAAAGATACGTCATTACTATGTCAGTCTAATTGGTACATCTTATTGGTTACAATACAAGAGAAATGAAGAAACTTGATGCTTGAAGTTTGGTTGAAGCTGGTTCTGTTATCTCGAATGCATTCTTTTAATGCGGGGGATGTAGGGTATAGACGCCATCTTGGCTCCGCAGAACAGGGTCAATCTGTATGCTACATAATAAGTAAGGAGCATGGGAACATGTATACACATAAGCAAATAGACATTTTCTGATTATCATTATGTACATTGGATTCCTTAACAGGTCTAGGGTGCTACAGTACATAGGGTTGAGTGCGGTACAGTCTGCTGTTCTGTAAGGACCGCTATCGGTCCACAATAGATAGGGTTGAGGTGCACCACTGCTGACCGCTGCCCTATACTGCAGCAGTCCTTCATTGGTATAGGGACTGACGTACAGTCTGCTAATCACAAACACACAACCTGCTTGGTCCACAAAAGTTCTTATAAGGACTGGTAACTTGGTCTAGGGTGCTACAGTACATAGGGTTGAGTGAGGTACAGTCTGCTATTCTATAAGGACTGTTATCGGTCCACAATACATAGGGTTGAGGTGCACTACTGCTGACTGCTGCCCTATACTGCAGCAGTCCTTCATTGGTATAGGGACTGACGTACAGTCTGCTAATCACAAACACACAACCTGCTTGGTCCACAAAAGTTCTTATAAGGACTGGTAAATTGGTCTAGGGTGCTACAGTACATAGGGTTGAGTGAGGTACAGTCTGCTATTCTATAAGGACTGTTATCGGTCCACAATACATAGGGTTGAGGTGCACTACTGCTGACTGCTGCCCTATACTGCAGCAGTCCTTCATTGGTAAGGGGACTGATGTACAGTCTGCTAATCACTAACACACAACCTGCTTGGTCCACAAAAGTTCTTATAAGGACTGGTAACTTGGTCTAGGGTGCTACAGTACATAGGGTTGAGTGAGGTACAGTCTGCTGTTCTGTAAGGACCGCTATCGGTCCACAATAGATAGGGTTGAGGTGCACCACTGCTGACCGCTGCCCTATACTGCAGCAGTCCTTCATTGGTATAGGGACTGACGTACAGTCTGCTAATCACTAACACACAACCTGCTTGGTCCACAAAAGTTCTTATAAGGACTGGTAACTTGGTCTAGGGTGCTACAGTACATAGGGTTGAGTGCGGTACAGTCTGCTGTTCTGTAAGGACCGCTATCGGTCCACAATAGATAGGGTTGAGGTGCACCACTGCTGACCGCTGCCCTATACTGCAGCAGTCCTTCATTGGTATAGGGACTGACGTACAGTTTTCTAATCACAAACACACAACCTGCTTGGTCCACAAAAGTTCTTATAAGGACTGGTAACTTGTTCTAGGGTGCTACAGTACATAGGGTTGAGTGAGGTACAGTCTGCTATTCTATAAGGACTGTTATCGGTCCACAATACATAGGGTTGTGGTGCACTACTGCTGACTGCTGCCCTATACTGCAGCAGTCCTTCATTGGTATAGGGACTGACGTACAGTCTGCTAATCACTAACACACAACCTGCTTGGTCCACAAAAGTGTATATATGCCCCTACCCTCCTCTTTGAAGAGGTTGAGCGGTGTCATATTTCTACTGGGGCTGCTTATGAGGGGATCACACCACCCCTGTGCTGACTTCCTCCTGGAGGTTCTTATTATGAGGGGATCACACCATCCCTGTGCTGTGCTGACTTCCTCCTGGGGGTTCTTATTATGAGGGGATCACACCATCCCTGTGCTGTGCTGACTTCCTCCTGGGGGTTCTTATTATGAGGGGATCACACCATCCCTGTGCTGTGCTGACTTCCTCCTGGGGGTTCTAAGGGGATCATACCATCCCTGTGCTGTGCTTAGTTTCTCCTGGGCCTGCTTAATATGAGGGGATCACACCATCCCTGTGCTGTGCTGAGTTTCTCCTGGGCCTGCTTATTATGAGGGGATCACACCATCCCTGTGCTGTGCTGACTTCCTCCTGGGGGTTCTTATTATGAGGGGATTACACCATCCCTGTGCTGTGCTTAGTTTCTCCTGGGCCTGCTTATTATGAGGGGATCACACCATCCCTGTGCTGTGCTGACTTCCTCCTGGGGGTTCTTATTATGAGGGGATCACACCATCCCTGTGCTGTGCTGACTTCCTCCTGGGGGTTCTTATTATGAGGGGATCACACCATCCCTGTGCTGTGCTGAGTTTCTCCTGGGCCTGCTTATTATGAGGGGATCACACCATCCCTGTGCTGTGCTGACTTCCTCCTGGGGGTTCTTATTATGAGGGGATCACACCATCCCTGTGCTGTGCTGAGTTTCTCCTGGGCCTGCTTATTATGAGGGGATCACATCATCCCTGTGCTGTGCTGACTTCCTCCTGGGGGTTCTTATTATGAGGGGATCACACCATCCCTGTGCTGTGCTTAGTTTCTCCTGGGCCTGCTTATTATGAGGGGATCACACCATCCCTGTGCTGTGCTGACTTCCTCCTGGGGGTTCTTATTATGAGGGGATCACACCATCCCTGTGCTGTGCTGACTTACTCCTGGGGGTTCTTATTATGAGGGGATCACACCATCCCTGTGCTGTGCTGAGTTTATCCTGGGCCTGCTTATTATGAGGGGATCACACCATCCCTGTGCTGTGCTGACTTCCTCCTGGGGGTTCTTATTATGAGGGGATCACACCATCCCTGTGCTGTGCTGAGTTTATCCTGGGTCTGCTTATTATGAGGGGATCACACCATCCCTGTGCTGTGCTGACTTTCTCCTGGGGGTTCTTATTATGAGGGGATCACACCATCCCTGTGCTGTGCTGAGTTTATCCTGGGCCTGCTTATTATGAGGGGATCACACCATCCCTGTGCTGTGCTGACTTCCTCCTGGGGGTTCTTATTATGAGGGGATCACACCATCCCTGTGCTGTGCTGAGTTTATCTTGGGCCTGCTTATTATGAGGGGATCACACCATCCCTGTGCTGTGCTGACTTACTCCTGGGGCTGCTTACGGTGCTGCTGTCAGTGCTGTATATCACGGTGCTGGTGTGAGTGCTTAATGTCACGCTGCTGCTGTCAGTGCTGTATATCACGGTGCTGATGTCAGTGCTTAATGTCACGCTTCTGATGTCAGTGCTCTCTATCACGGTGCTGCTGTCAGTGCTGTTTATCACGGTGCTGATGTCAGTGCTTAATGTCACGCTTCTGATGTCAGTGCTCTCTATCACGCTGCTGCTGTCAATGCTGTATGTCACGGTGCTGGTGTTAATGCTTTATGTCACGCTGCTGATGTCAGTGCCCTCTATCACGGTGCTGCTGTCAGTGCTGTATATCACGGTGCTGATGTCAGTGCTTAATGTCACTCTGCTCATGTCAGTGCCCTCTATCACGGTGCTGCTGTCAGTGCTGTATATCACGGTGCTGATGTCAGTGCTTAATGTCACGCTGCTGATGTCAGTGCCCTCTATCACGGTGCTGTTGTCAGATGACTCTATCACGGTGCAGGTGTCATTGCTGTATGTCACGCTGCTGGTGATCATCTCCTGCACCCTCTTCTTTGCCTACCCTGGTCCCTGACCTTCCCTCTCCTCCATTGCCTTCATGCGCTGCACAGTCCAGAATTGTCAGAACAATTTCCCATATAAAAAAAGAATGCTTGTAGTTATCGATCCCAAATTCACCTCATACATGTATTATGTCATTGGCCATGTGGTGGGACTATGCTTGCCCAGCTAATAATTATTTTGTGGCTGCAAATTTAACCTAAAGGTTTGCGAAGTTCGCCTCCCATTGAAGTCAATGGGGCCCGCCGCGAAATTTCGGTTTCGCGAACTATCGGCCACGTTCGCGGTCCGCGTTCGCGAAACGTCCCATCGGAGGTTCGGACCATCACTACTTATAAGGACTGGTAATAACCTGGTGTAGGGTGCTATAGTACATAGGGTTGAGTGAGGTACAATCTGCTATTCTATAAGGACTGGTATAGGTCCACAATACATAGGGTGGAGGTGCACTACTGCTGACCGCTGCCCTATACTGCAGCAGTCCTTCATCAGTATAGGGACTGACGTAGTCTGCTAATCAGTCACACACAACCTACTTGTTCCACAAAGGTCCTTATAAGGACTGGTAATAACCTGGTGTAGGGTGCTATAGTACATAGGGTTGAGTGAGGTACAATCTGCTATTCTATAAGGACTGGTATAGGTCCACAATACATAGGGTGGAGGTGCACTACTGCTGACCGCTGCCCTATACTGCAGCAGTCCTTCATCAGTATAGGGACTGACGTAGTCTGCTAATCAGTCACACACAACCTACTTGTTCCACAAAGGTCCTTATAAGGACTGGTAATAACCTGGTGTAGGGTGCTATAGTACATAGGGTTGAGTGAGGTACAGTATGCTATTCTATAAGGACTAGTATAGGTCCACAATACATAGGGTTGAGGTGCACTACTGCTGACCGCTGCCCTATACTGCAGCAGTCCTTCATCGGTATAGGGACTGACGTACAGTCTGCTAATCAGTCACACACAACCTACTTGTTCCACAAAGGTCCTTATAAGGACTGGTAACTTGGTCTGTCTAGGGTGCTACAGTACATAGGGTTGAGTGAGGTACAGTCTGCTATTCTATAAGGACTGGTATAGGTCCACAATACATAGGGTTAAGGTGCACTACTGCTGACCGCTGCCCTATACTGCAGCAGTCCTTCATCGGTATAGGGACTGAGAGTTTTGTTACAGGGTCATTTAAAAAATGACAGACAGAGGAAGAGGCAGGCCCTTCCTCAGGGGTGGTAGGGGTATGGCAGGATCAACAGGCTTGAGCCAAAGTGGGAAGTTGCAGAAGGTGCGTTCAATTACTTTAAAGGACGCACCAGACGTGGTTGAGTGGCTCACTCAGCCTTACTCTTCTGCACCCTCCTCATCCTCTCGATCTGCACCCTCTTCTTCACTCTCTGCTATGTGCACCCCCAAAGACACTACCAACAACACCACCACCACCACCACATACCTTCAGCTTGAGTCACAGGAATTATTTTCCGATCCATATCAAGACATTTCTGATGCGCAGCCACTCTTGGTATTGGATCAGGAAGAGGAGGTAGCAACAACCGCTACTCAGCAGTCTGACGACAGTACCCAGATCAGCCCAAGGAGGAGGTTGGTCCCCGGTGTTGCTGCCTACTCCGAGATCTCTACTTATAGCGGTGGGGAAGGTGACGTCGATGATGACGTGTCTAGTGATGTCACGTGGGTGCCCACAAGAGAGGAAGAGGAGGGGAGTTCAGAGGGAGATATGAACCAGCAGATAGGGAGGAGAAGCAGGAATAACTTACATTGCACAGGAGGGACAAAGCAGACTGCAAATGTATCAGGAGCGAGTCATTGACCATGTACGGTCACATCTGGCGCTCCCAGGACGCCGGAACATGGCTCCGCAGTGTGGGCTTTTTTTAACGTGTCCGCTGCTGACAATAGCGTTGCCATCTGCAATCTTTGCAGTCAACGCATTAGTTGCGGTACGCCCAACACTCACCTAGGGACGACCGCCTTAAAAAGGCACATGAGCAGCCATCACCGAGCCCAGTGGGAGCAACGGAACACACAAAGCCACACTCCAGGCTCTCACCGTCCAGCTTCGTCTTCTACTTCTCCTTCTCCTCTCTCCTCACAATTGTCCTCCACTCCACCTTCCATCACGCCAAGCTCACGTTTTTTCTGCAAAAAGGCAGGCTTCCGTGGGCCTAATGTTCGAGCGTAAAAAATGATGACGCCGGATAACCCTCTTGCCTAACGGTTGACGGCTGGCTTGTCAGAACTGATAGCCCGCCAACTACTGCCATATAAACTGGTGGATTTGCAGGCCTTTAGCAAATTTGTGGCCATTGGAACACCACAATGGACGGTCCCAGGAAGGAAGTATTTCTCACAGAAGGGCATCCCAGAGCTATATAGCCATGTTCAGCGGCAAGTGAATGTATCTCTGGCACACAGTGTCGGTGCCAAGATACATCTGACCACAGACACGTGGTCTAGCAAACACGGGCAGGGAAGGTATATCACTTTTACTGCCCACTGGGTGAACCTTCTGACGGCCGTCAAGCATGTAATCCATGGCACCCGTGTAGATTTGATTTTACCGCCACGGATTGCATGCAGGCCTGACTCTTCTTTTCCTCCTCCTCCTCCTACTCCATCCTCCTCCCTCTCCTCCTCGGCTGACTCCTCCTTTTCCACTGCTAGCGTCTCTTCTGCTGCGCCGCCCAGGCTCCCCAGAACCTATTCGACATGCCAGGTGAGACGTTGCCATGCCGTGCTGCGTCTGTTGTACCTGGAAGCCAAGAGCCACACTGGCCCGGCACTCCTTTAAGCTTTGCGTTCACAGGCAGATCAGTGGCTAACACCGCTCAATTTGACAGTTGGTAAAGTGGTGTGTGACAACGGTGCCAATCTGCTTAGCGCATTGAAACAGGGCAAAATCACGCACGTGCCATGCATGGCACACGGCTTAAACTTGGTCGTGCAGCGATTCCTTGTCAAATACCCTGGGGTCCAGGACATCTTGCGGCAGGCAAGGAAAATCTCGGCCCATTTCAGAAGATCTTACACGGCCATGGCTCGCCTTGCTGACATTCAGCGGCGACACAATCTGCTGGTCAGACGTCTTATTTGCGATTGCCCAACGCGATGGAACTCAACCTTCTATATTGCTTGATAGGCTGCTCCAGCAGAAACGTGCAGTTAACGTTTACCTGTATGAACTCTGCGGCAGAACAGGTTCTGGGAAGCTGTTTTTTTTTTCACCGCGCCAGTGGCTGCTCATGCGCGACGCATGCAGACTTCTGCGGCCATTTGAGGAGATCACCAAACTGGTCAGTCGCAGCCATGGCGCCATCAGTGACATGGTACCTTATGCCTTCTTTATGGAGCGTGCATTGCGTCGTGTCATTGATCAAGCTGTGGAGGAGCAGGAGCGGGAAGATGAGGAAGTCGCAATGCTGGATGAATTCCCAGGGGGGGCTACTCTATCTGAGACAAGTGAACTAGAGGAGTCTGAAGAGGAGTCAGAGGAGGATGGTGCCGGGGCGCAAGAAGAGCATGCTTTAAACCTTTCTGGGATCCCTGTTGTGCGTGGATGGGGAGAGGAGAATGAAGAGGACGACATTATCCTGGATGATGAGCAGGAGCCAGGCCACCACACCGCTTCCAGTTTAGTGCAAATGGGGGCCTTCATGCTCCAGTGTTTTAATAGGGACCCCCGTATAAAAAGCATAAGGGTTAAGGACCAGTAATGGGTGGCAACGTACTTAGACCCCCGGTACAAACACAAAATGGCGGAAATGTTACCGCCGTCACAGAGGGCTGTCAGAATGGAGCACTTTCAGGCCGTGCTTCGAGAAATGCTGCATTCTGCCTTTGCGTGCGCTGGCAGGGGAGCAATTCCCACTCCCAGAGAAGGAGTTGCGGGTACCAATCCAACAGCGCCTGCAAGAAGAGGCCGGTTTGAAGATGTGTTGTGACTTCGGATATGAGGTCATTCTTTCAGCCGACCCATTGACAGGTGTCATCCGGATCCAGCATCAGGGAACGCCTAGACATCGGGTTAACGGCCGATGTGTACGCTCTGAGGAGTGATGAACCCCTGGACTACTGGGTGGGCAGGCTTGACCTCTGGCCAGAGCTTGCCCAATTTGCAATCGAACTGTTGGCTTGCCCCTCATCCAGTGTCCCGTCCGAAAGGACATTCAGCGCAGCAGGGGGGATCGTGACCGATAAGCGTACTCGCCTAGCTCACGACAGTGTTAACTACCTCACATTTCTAAAAATGAATGAGGCATGGATCTCGGAGGAATTCAACACATGTGACCAGTAGACCATGTATATGTCTAGAAATAATTTTTTTAATCGAGCACAGAGACCTTCTTTCTTCATTTGGCTCACTTCCTTGTCCAAAAAAAGCACACAGTACTATATGCCCGTACCCTCCTCTTTGAAGAGGTTGAGCGGTGTCATATTTCTACTGGGGCTGCTTATTATGAGGGGCTCCCACCATCCCTGTGCTGTGCTGGCATCCTCCTGGGGCTGTACCTCTGCTGTGCATATTATGAGGGGCTCCCACCATCCCTGTGCTGTGCTGACTTCCTCCTGGGGCTGTACCTTTGCTGTGCATATTTTGAGGTGCTCCCACCAACCCTGTGCTATGCTCATTATGAGGGGCTCCCACCATCCCTGTGCTGTGCTGACTTCCTCCTGGGGCTGCTTATTATGAGGGGCTCCCACCATCCCTGTGCTATGCTGACATCCTCCTGGGGCTGCTTATTATGAGGGGCTCCCACCATCCCTGTGCTATGCTGACATCCTCCTGGGGCTGCTTATTATGAGGGGCTCCCACCATCCCTGTGCTATGCTGACATCCTCCTGGGGCTGCTTATTATGAGGGGCTCCCACCATCCCTGTGCTATGCTCATTATGAGGGGCTCCCACCATCCTTGTGCTATGCTCATTATGAGGGGCTCCCACCATCCCTGTGCTATGCTGACTTCCTCCTGGGGCTGCTTACGGTGCAGGTGTCAGTGCTGTATATCACGGTGCTGATGTCAGTACTCTCTATCACGGGGCTGCTGTCAGTGCTGTATAGGGATGAGCTTCGTGTTCGAGTCGAACGTATATCGGCTGTTCGCCCGTTCGAACGTACATCGGCTGTTCGCCCGTTCGGCGAATTCCGAACGTTATGGGCCGTTCGTGCCAAATTCGTGTGGCGCTCACGGCCCACAATGCACTGCGTCATCGCAGTGCATTGCTGGCTCATGATTGGCCAAGCATGCACTGTGACCCCGCATGCTTGGCCAATCACAGCGCCAGCAGCGAGGAGAGCCATGATTGGCCACAGGCAGGATGCCTGTGGCCAATCATAGCTCAGGCTGTGTAGTACACGCCCCATACTATATAAGGCCGCCAGCGCGGCGGCCTAGTGTAGTGTGTTGGCGTCTGAAGCAGTTAGTGGGTGTTCTGTGTAACTTCAACACAGTACACACCGATCGTTATCGGACGATTTTCGATCTTGCTGTTGTGTAGTGGTTGTTGTCTGTGTGCCCTGACCGCAGTATACACCGCTATATTCACCTCACCTATATAGCTAGTGATCTATATTTTATAATAGAGCTTGCAGTCAGTAGTGTTAGGAGCTTGTGCGTGCTGTCTGCGTGCTCTGTACCCAGTACACACCGCTATATCCACCTACATAGCTCTTCTCTATTTGAGCCCACTTGCCATCTGCAGGAGTTATTGGAAGTTGTGTGTGCCTCCAGCACAGCACAGTATACATCTGTATATACCCCTTTATCTCTGGTGTTCTATAAAAAAGGCATCTGCAGGAGTTAGTGGGTTTTTGTGCCTCCAGCACAATATACACCTGTATCTACCCTTTATTGCTGTTCTCTAATAGAGCCATCTGCAGGGCTTAGTGGGTGTTGTGTGACTCAATTACAGTATACCCCTTTATCTCTGGTGTTCTAGGATAAAGGCATCTGCAGGAGTTAGTGGGTGTTGTGTGACTCCAGCACAATATACACCTGTATCTACCGTTATTTGCTGTTCTCTAATAGAGCCATCTGCAGGGAGAGGCAGACAGGCGCGAGCCGATAAAAGAGGGCAAGCAGGCTCTGTGTCTAGAGACAACAGTGCTGGTCGTGGACGCGGTGCATTGTCATCAGCACGTGGCCATGGGACACGCTTGTCCTTCTTTTCGGCAGCTGGACATGTTGAACCGCAACATGCCAACGACTTGGTAGAGTGGATGACCAAGCCCTCTTCATCCTCCTCATCCTCTCTCACCCAGTCTCAGGGTACTAGCAAAGCAGCTGCCAACGCATCGTCTTCCCTCCTCTCAATGTCATCATCAGTGACTCCTTCCCTAGACCCACCACGTCCTCCTGAGGAGTCTCCTGAACTCTTTGAGCACAGTGTTGGGTACATGCTCCAGGAGGATGCCCAGTGTTTTGTGGGCTCTGATGATGACACTCAGCTAGAGGAAGGCAGTAGCGTGAGCGCAGAGAGAGGGGATGCTCAAGAAGGACAGCAATCTGGCAGTCATGTTCCACAAGCTGCAGCATACTGCCAGGTTTGCTACAGCGATGAAGAGGGAGGGGATGATGAGGGCACTGACTCCACGTGGGTGCCTGGAAGGAGAGAGGAGGAGGAGGAGGCACATGTCCAACGAGGCAGGATGCCCTCCGGGGGCCAGCTTAGGGGAAGCACACCGACTGAATCACACCGCAGAGCTCCGCCTGTGCAGGGCGCTGCCTCTGCGCGTTATTCTAAAAGTTCTTTGGTGTGGGCCTTTTTTGAGACGAGTGCATCAGATCGCACCGCTGCTATTTGCAACATATGTCTCAAGCGTATCTCGCGTGTCCAAAACATCAGCCGCTTGGGCACCACATGCTTGACCAGACATATGTTGACCTGCCATGCAGCTCGTTGGCAAGCGTACCTCAAAGACCCACGCCAAAGAACAAAGCGGACCTCTCTTTGCTCCTCATCAGCTGGCATCTCCAACCCCACTAGACCTTCAGTCCTCTCTGAAACCTGCTCTGAGAGGAATGAAGGTGTAGAATTAGGTGTGTCACAGCCAAGTGCTTCCGGGAACTCTGCTAGCGGTACACCCACTTCCGATTATAGCAGGCAAATGTCCCTGCCCCAGCTGCTGGACCGGCGAAAGAAGTTCACTCCCAGCCATCCACATGCCCAGCGGTTGAATGCTAGCTTGGCTAAATTGCTAGCACTTCAACTGCTGCCTTTTCAGTTGGTAGACTTGGCCCCCTTCCGTGAGTTTGTACAATGTGCGGTTCCTCAGTGGCAGGTCCCCAAACGCCACTTTTTCTCACGGAAGGCGATTCCGGCTCTCTACCGGCATGTGGAAGGCAATGTCCTTGCCTCGCTGGACAGGGCGGTCAGCGGTAAGGTGCATATTACCGCTGACTCATGGTCCAGCAGGCATGGACAGGGACGTTACCTGTCTTTCACGGCCCATTGGGTCACTCTTCTGGCTGCTGGGAAGGATGCAGGACAAGGTGCAGTAGAGTTGGAGGTTGTTCCGCCACCACGCCTCCAAAATGCTACTATTGGTTGTGACACACCTCTCTCCTCCACCCCCTCCTCTTCTTCTTCCTCCATGGCCTCTTCCAGTGCTCAGTCCTCAGAACCAGCGGTGCTTCGTAGGCGTTCCAGGGGCTACGCAAGTACGCAGGCAAAACGATGCCATGCCGTGCTTGCGCTGGTTTGTTTGGGGGACAGGAGCCACACTGGGGCGGATGTTTTGTCAGCTCTGCAGGGGCAGGCCGAGAGGTGGTTGACGCCACGCCAGCTTAAGCCAGGAATGGTGGTTTGTGACAATGGCACCAACCTCCTCTCCGCCCTCCGACAGGGACAACTGACCCATGTGCCCTGTGTAGCTCACGTCCTTAACCTGGTGGTGCAGCGGTTCTTGGGCAGGTACCCCGGATTACCCCTGAAGTAGGCCAGGAAAGTCTGTGTGCATTTCCGCCGATCATTTAATGCCTGTGCTCGGCTGGCTGAGCTCCAAAAGGAGTTGAACCTGCCCAAGAACCGCCTTATATGTGACATGCCCACCAGGTGGAACTCAACGTTGGCCATGCTGCAGCGGCTGCACACGCAGCAGAGGGCCATCAATGAGTACCTGTGCGACTACGGCACCAGGACAGGGTCAGGGGAGCTCGGTTTTTTCTCACCACGCCAGTGGGGCATGATCAGGGATGCATGCACTGTCCTGTCACCGTTTGAGGAGGCCACAAGGATGGTGAGCAGTGACAGTGCATGCATCAGTGACACTGTACCTCTTGTCCACCTCTTGGAGCATACGCTGCGTGGAATAATGGACAGGGCACTTGAGGCAGAACAGAGGCAGGAAGAGGAGGACTTCCTTGCCTCTCAAGGCCCCCTTTATCCAGACAGTGTTCCTGCTGTGCCACCCATCACACAGGAAGAGGATGAGGAGGAGGAAGAGGGGGAGGAGGATGATTGTGTCAGCATGGAGGTGGAGGCTGGCACTCAGCATCAGCAGCAGCAGCAGCAGCAGTCTTGTAGGGATGATTTACAGTCCCAAGAAACACGTGGACTTGTACGTGGCTGGGAGGAGGTAGCTGCGGATCATGTTGTCCTTAGTGACCCAGAGGACTCCGGACCGAATGCCTCAGCTAACCTACGCTGCATGGCCTCCCTGATCCTGCAAAGCCTGCGGAAGGATCCTCGTATTCTTCGGATCAAGGAGAGGGACCATTACTGGCTGGCCACTCTCCTTGATCCATGGTACAAGGGTAAGGTTGCCGACCTTATCTTGCCATCGCAGAGGAAGCAGAGGATGAGACATCTCCGGGAGGGCTTGCAGAAAGGTCTGTGCAACACGTTCCCAGAGACTGGGAGGTTACAAACTCCTGGTCCTGGACAACGTGTTGCTGAGGCATCGGTCAGAAGGAGCGGTGGAGAAGGTGGCCGTCTGACTGATGGTTTCAGACAATTTTTTTAGTCCGCAGCCCCAAGGTATGATCGGTTCCAGCACCCATCGCCAGCGTCTGATTTACATGGTGCAGGAATACCTAGGGGCAAGGTCGGACTTGGACACCTTTCCCACCGAAAATCCTCTGGCTTACTGGGTCTTGAGGATGGATCACTGGCCAGAGCTTGCACAGTATGCAATTGAGCTACTGCCTGTCCTGCATCCAGCGTTCTTTCGGAACGCACCTTCAGTGCTGCTGGTTGCTTTGTTACCGATCACAGGGTGCGCCTGTCCACCGAATCAGTTGATCGACTGACATTCATCAAGATGAATCAGTCTTGGATCACCCACAGCTACCAAGCACCTGAAGCTGATGTAACAGAATAATTTTTTTTTCAAGACTGCCTATGCTGATGCTGAGTGACTGTCCTGTTATGTTGATTGTCTATCCTCTTCCTCCTCCGCTGATATGTTGGAAGAACATTTCTGGTTCTGGGTGATGCCTAAGGCCCAATTTTTCTGCCCCTGTTTAACAGGGGCGTTTAAGTACAATTTTTGATGCAATGCTTTGCAGCAGGGCTAATTCCTGCAATAAAACAAGAGTATATGGCAAAGGTTGCAGTGTGGTGGCACCAGCACCAGTGCCTAAGGCCCAATTTTTCTGCCCCTGTTTAACAGGGGCATTTAATTACAATTTTTGATGCAATGCTTTGCAGCAGGGCTAATTCCTGCAATAAAACTAGAGTATATGGAAGAGGTTGCAGTGTGGTGGCACCAGCACCAGTGCCTAAGGCCCAATTTTTATGCCCCTGTTTAACAGGGGCATTTAATTACAATTTTTGATGCAATGCTTTGCAGCAGGGCTAATTCCTGCAATAAAACTAGAGTATATGGCAGAGGTTGCAGTGTGGTGGCACCAGCACCAGTGCCTAAGGCCCAATTTTTCTGCCCCTGTTTAACAGGGGCGTTGAAGTACAATTTTTGATGCAATGCTTTGCAGCAGGGCTAATTCCTGCAATAAAACTAGAGTACATGGGAGAGGTTGCAGTGTGGTGGCACCAGCAGCAGTGCCTAAGGCCAAATTTTTCTGCCCCTGTTTAACAGGGACATGTAATTACAATTCTTGATATAATATTTCACAGGAGGGCCCCTTCCTGTGCCCACCCAGAGTAACGGTGAGGACTTATAGTGTTGTGGCACCAGCACCACAACCACCAAAGGTCAATTTTTCTACCACTGTTCAACAATGGCATGTAATTACAATTCTTGATATAATCATTCACAGCAGGGCGCTCCAGCGCCCACCAAGAGTCACTTTGAGGGCTTACAATGTTGTGGCAAAACCAACACCTTGTTCCGCCATTTCTGCAGAGCATATAGGGCAGGCCCCTACTTTCAAACATCCAGTTTACAAACATCTCCTACTTGCAAACGGAAGGAGACAACAGCAAGTGAGATGAAAAAAAGATGGACGACAAAACAAATTATACAGGGGTGATAACCCTTCCCTATGTTTTCCAAAAAGCTTAAAAATAGTCTTTTTGACTGGAGCTACACTTTAAAAATGTACCAGTTGAAAATTACAAACAGATTCAACTTAACACAACAAACCTACACAGTCCCTGTCTTGTTTGCACCGCCTGTATACTGCTGTTCTGAGTATATAGGGCCTGGGGGCCACACGCATTTCCTTTTTTTAATATGGGTACAGGGTTCCCCTTAATATGCGTACAAGACCCAAATAGGCTGGTAATGGGCAGGGAGGGCTACCCATGCCATTTTTCTCAATGATTTTCAACCATATTGCAGGAACCAGATATAGCAGTTTTAAATGGTGTTATTTCCGTTTAATGTCATTTTGTGCAGGGACTGTTCTAAACATGGGAAACACGTGGCACTTCACAGGCATACTACAGACACCCCCCAGGCACCATATTTTTTTTCACTTTAATCGTCATTAAAATCAGTGCTCCCGCCAAAACGGCCATTTTTAAAAACATTTTATGCATTGACCCATGTCCCCTGGGGCAGGAGCCAGGTCCCCAAACCCTTTTTAGGACAGTATCTTGCATATTAGCCGTTAAAATTAGCACTTTTAATTTCGAAAGTTTGAGTCCCATAGACTTCAATGGGGTTCTAAAGTTCGTTCGAATTTGGGGTCCGTTCGAAAGTTCTGGTGCGAACCAAACCGGGGGGTGTTCGGCTCATCCCTAGTGCTGTATATCACGGTGCTGGTGTTAGTGCTTTATGTCACGCTGCTGATGTCAGTGCTCTCTATCACGGTGCTGTTGTCAGATGACTATCACGGTGCAGGTGTCATTGCTTTATGTCACGTAGCTGATGTCAGTGCTCTCTATCACGGTGCTGCTGCTGGTGCTGTATATCACGGTGCTGGTGTTAGTGCTTTATGTCACGCTGCTGATGTCAGTGCTCTCTATCACTGTGCTGTTGTCAGATCACTCTATCACGGTGCAGGTGTCATTGCTGTATGTCACGCTGCTGATGTCAGTGCTCTCTATCACGGTGCTGCTGTCAGTGCTGTATTTCACGGTGCTGGTGTTAGTGCTTTATGTCACGCTGCTGATGTCAGTGCTCTCTATCACGGTGCTGCTGTCAGTGCTGTATATCACGGTGCTGGTGTTAGTGCTTTATGTCACGCTGCTGATGTCAGTGCTCTCTATCACGGTGCTGGTGTCAGATGACTATCACGGTGCAGGTGTCATTGCTGTATGTCACGCTGCTGGTGATCATCTCCTGCACCCTCTTCTTTGCCTACCCTGACCTTCCCTCTCCTTCATTGCCTTCATGCGCTCCACAGTCCTGAATTGTAACAACAATTTCCCATATAAAAAAAGAATGCTTGTAGTTGTCGATCCCAGATTCACCTCATACATGTGTTATGTCATTGGCCATGTGGTGGGACTATGTTTGCACAGCTATTAATTATTTTGTGGCTGCAAATTTGACCTGTAGGTTTGCAAAGTTCGCCTCCCATTGAAGTCAATGGGGCCCGCCGCGAACGTTACGGTTCGCGAACTATCGGCCGTGTCGGAAGTTCGTCCATCACTACTCCTAAACCTTCCCAGAAGAGTTGAAGCTGTTATAGCTGCAAAGGGTGGGCCAACTCAATATTGAACCCTACGGACTAAGACTGGGATGCCGTTAACCGCTTAAGGACCGACTCCTGCACATTTACGTCAGCAGAATGGCACAGCTGGGCACCTGTACGTGGCCCTTTAAGTGCCCAGCCGTGGGTCGCGCGTGTTGCCGGCGGCACGCTCGCGACCTGGTCCTGAGCTCCGTGACCGTGGATGCAGGACCAGAGGACCTGATCGCCGCTGGTGTCCCGCGATCGGGTCACAGAGCTGAAGAACGAGGAGAGGTCTGTGTAAACAAACCTCCTCGTGCTTCCTAGTGTGGCTGTCACCGATCGTCTGTTCCCTGTTATAGGGAAAGACGATCAGTGACATTACATGCCAAGCCACGTCCCCAACAGTAAAAAAAAAAAACACACACGTCACACATAACCCCTCTCCGCGCCCTAGTGGTTAATTCCTTCACTGCCAGTGTCATTTACACAGGAATCAGTGCATTTAAATAGCACTGATTGCTGTATAAATGACAATGGTTCCAAAAATGTGTCAAAAATGTCTGATGTGTCCACCATAATGTAGCAGTCACAATAAAAATCGCTGATTACCGTCATTACTAGTAAAAAAAATATATTAATAAAAATGCTATAAAACGATCCCCTATTTTGTAAACGCTATAACTTTTGTGCAAACCAATCAATAATCGCTAATTGCGATTTTTTAACAAAAATATGTAGAAGAACACGTATCGGCCTAAACTGAGGAAAATTATTTTTTTAATATATTTTTTGGGGATATTTATTATAGCAAAAAGTAAAAAATATTGAATTTTTTTCAAAATTGTCACTCTATTTTTGTTTACAGCGCAAAATATAAAAACCGCAGAGGTGATCAAATACCACCAAAAGAAAGCTCTATTTGTGGGGAAAAAAAACGCCAATTTTGTTTGGGAGCCACGTCGCACGACCGCACAATTGTCAGTTAAAGCGACGCAGTGCCGAATTGCAAAAAGGGGCCTGGTCCTTTCACTGCAAATCGGTCCGGGGCTTAAGTGGTTAAGGTTCATGTGCGTGTAAAGGCAGATGTCCCAATACTTTTGACAATATAGTGTATATAAAGGGCCCATTTTCATCTTTGTGGCACGTTAATGTGTGTTTTCTTGCGTGCTGCCAAAACACCTCAACTTGTTAAAAAAAGACACAACCCATTTTTTTAAAACCCCACAAGGCACCACTGTGTGTTGCGACGCGTTTCAACACAGGTGCGTTGCCTCTAGTACAGGAGTCTCCAAACTATCTAAACAAAGGGTCAGTTTACTGTCCTTCAGACTTCAGGTGGGCCGGACTGTGGCCATTGGTAGTAGAAAATATCCTGGTGTCAGTGGTCATAAATAATGCCAAATCTTTAGTGGGAAGAACAGTGCCCCATCATTGGTGTCAGTGGGAGGAATAGTGCCCTCTCATTGGTGTCAGTGAGTGGAATAGTGCCCCATAATTTGTGCAAGTGGGAAGAATAATTCCCGATCATTAGTGTCAGTGGAAGGAATAGCGCCCCATCATTGGTGTCAGTGGAATAGTGCTCTGTTGTTGGTGTCAGTGGCAAGAATTATGCCCCCATTGTTGGTGTCAGTAGGAGGAATAGTGCCCCAAGGGCCAGATAAAGGCAAGCAAAGGGCCCACAATTAGGAGACCACTTCTCTAGTGTGTTGGGTGCCATTCATAACATACTGTACACATGTGACCGCAATACAGAAATGTAAATGAACCCATAACTCCTTACTGCTGCCACCTGGTGGCCCTTTAAGTGGATGTTAATGGAAGAAAATTCTCCATCATATTAACCCTGTGATTGGTTATCATGTGGTCATGTGATCGGGATCCCATACCACTTGCTCCTGGTTGCAAATAGAGATCAGGAGGTGTTGGTGAGACGCTCGGTCAGTGCGCTGGGAGCATGTTTTCATCACACAACCTGGAAGCCCTATGGAGGCCATTGTGCAGTGTCTGGGCCTTAGAGCCTCCCAACCCTGACACTGCAAATAGGAATTATGGCTGCTGGATGAGGTTAAAGAGTAAACTTCTTCTTGCCGAACATTTTTCTTTTTGATTTTGGGATAGTGTTTCTTTTTTTATTGCTGTCAGTGTCTTCATTAAGAAGATTTAATAAATTTCCTGTCTCTGGTGACCACAAAGAAAGTGCAGAGGTTCTAACACGCCATACTATTCATCATTTTATTCAATAATGTAATGCGAAATAATGAAATTTGTCAAACAAAGAAAATTCAATAAACATCCTGAGTGTGATAAATTTTGAAACAAGGTACAGCACACAGTCCAACATCACAATCCAGACAATAGAATCGGCTTTCTTTTCGGACTTTTTTCCACTGTTACCTCTCTTTGAACAGCAAACCACACACATCCTGGTAGGTGCTGCCTTTTTTGCGGTTGGTGGTATGTAGTCCATAAAGTGACGACCTGTTAGGCGTTCTGGGTTGGCAACGTCAACAGCACGTCGTCCAGGTCTGTTCACAGCTCCTGATGGCGTCTGGTGTTTGACTGAAAATCTGCTCAGCCACCTTCCAGGTAAAATCGGCATGAATAAGAGGCTTGTCACTCTTTGCTCTGTATAGAACATATGAATTTCAAAGGCAATGTTCCAGAAGATGCCGGAAAATCTTTTTATAATATTTTTTTTGCTGTTTGCGCATAGCCGGATAAAATGTAATTGCCTGATCGGCCCTGTCGACACCTCCCATAGTGCAATTATAGTCTATCACGACTTGTGGCTTCAGCACATCTTTCCCACCTTTTGTGTGGACCATGGCAGTGGAGGTATTGTGCACCGTGCTCATGAGACACATGTCCTTCTTGTCTCGCCATCGCATTTCCATCATCTTACCCTTCTGCCAGGCAACCATTTCTCCGGTTTTTAGCTTTTTCTTGGAGAACAGAGATGGCATGTCACATCGGTTGGCCTAACAGTACCATACGCATCAGTCTTGTTTTGTAGCAAAACCTCAAAAATGTCCTGAGAAGTATAGAAGTTGTCCATGGTGACACAATATCCCTGGTTCAGCAATGGCTCCAGCAGTGTAAGGACTGATGATGTGGCCATCCCATAGTCGCTGTACCTGGGGTTGAACTTCGTGCCTTTACCGGTGTAAATTACCGAATTCCAGATGTACCCGGTGGACGACTCGCAGAGCATGTAGGATATTATGCCAAACCGTGCTCTTTTGGATGCAATAAATTGTATCCAGCTCAGGCGTCCCTTGTAGGCCATCAAGCTTTCATCCACGCTGACGTCCCTTTCTGGCACATAGGTCCGCTGGAAATTGGTCACGATAATTTGGCATACCTCCCAGATTTTTTTTTAGTTTGGGTGCAGGATGCGTGGCCTCATCAAACTCTTCATTGTTCGTGAAGTGGAAATACTTCATGATGAGGGAAAAACGGTATTCGGACATCACGGCGCCAAAAAACGGAGTGGCCAGTAATTTATTGGTGGTCCAGTACCATTTTTGGAGTGGTTTTCCCACCACCCCCTGAAGAATAATGAGTCCCAGGAACTACCAGATGTCCTCTTTGGCCACTGGTTCCCACTTTCTGCTTCGGGAAAACCTGGCATGCAGCGTAGTGGATTGCTGTTCTTGGTAGCGATTTGTCTCTGTGACAATTTTTTCAATTACCTCCTCAGTGAGGAATAATTGCAGGTATGCCAGAGGGTTGTCACGCTCGACATCTACCTTCATCCCAGGTGATCCAGTGAGGGGGAATCTTGGCGGCGCTACCTGGTCCCTATCGCAGTTGATAGGGCACCAATTTCGCACATCGCTGAGGTCAGGTGCAGGATCATCACCGCTGTCACTTGCCAGATCCGTGTCAGTGTCAGACGACAATTCTCCCCATGACTCACTATCGCTAAATTCTGCGAGCAACTCTGTGTCGCTGCCGCTGTCACTCAGCTGGTTCAAAGGCGATTTTGTAACGAAGTGGCGCTTTTTGGATGCCATGTTTGATTTTATTTGATATTTTATGGGAGGCAAGGGGCTATGTACAGTTATCAGTCAGATAAAGAGATGATACAGTGTAATCCTCTCAGATTACAGTGTATCACCTCTTTTTATGTGTTTGTGTTGTTTTACTTTTTTGAAATTCCCGCCCAGTTCCGCTCCCATGCGCCGCTGCTTCTCGCAAGGAACGGAACCAGGAAGTGAGATGCCGGTGATCTCGCTGGCAATCGCGTCGGCGATCACAGGGGAGGACAGCAGAGGACAGCGGAGAACATCGCTGGAGCGCAAGGAGAAGGTAAGATCTCCGCTGGCCACTCTGCAATGTTACCCCGAGCGTGACTCGGGATTACCGCTCCTGCAAGAAAAAATCAAACCCGAGTCACGCTCGGGGATACCGCCAAGGAGGTTAATGAGTCTTCTGAGTAACAGATGCTTCATTCAGGGATTTCACTGCTGATTCCCATGGATGAATTTCCAACTTTCAGCAGGCTTCCATAACATGAAAAACAAGGAACAAACAAGACCATTCCTTGTGAGTAGGGATGAGCCGAACACCCCCCGGTTCGGTTCGCACCAGAACTTGCGAACGACCCCCGCGTTCGGTACGAACGTTAGAACCCCATTGAAGTCTATGGGACTCGAACGTTCGAATTGGAAAGTGCTAATTTTAATGGCTAATATGCAAGATAGTGTCCTAAAAAGGGTTTGGCGACCTGCCTCCTGCCTCAGGGGACATGGGTCACTGCAAAAAAAAGTTTTAAAAACTACCGTTTTAGCGGGAGCACTGATTTTAATGACGATTAAAGTGAAAAAAAAAGTGAAATATTCCTTTAAATATGGTGCCTGGGGGGTGTCTGTAGTATGCCTGTGAAGTGCCACGTGTTTCCCGTGTTTACAACAGTCCCTGCACAAAATGACATTAAGCGGAAATAACACCATTTAAAACTGCTTGCGGTTTTAATGTTATATCTGGTTCCTGCAATATGGTTGAAAATCATTCAAAAAAATGGCATGGGTAGCCCTCCCTGCCCATTACCAGCCTATTTGGGTCTTGTACGCATATTAAGGGGAACCCTGTACCCATATTAAAAAAAGGAAATACGTGTTGCCCCCAGGCCCTATATACTCAGAACAGCAGTATACAGGCGGTGCAAACAAGACAGGGACTGTGTAGGTTTGTTGTGTTAAGTTGAATCTGTTTGTAATTTTCAACTGGTACATTTCTAAAGTGTAGCTCCAGTCAAAAAAACTATTTTTAAGCTTTTTGGAAAACATAGGGAAGGGTTATCACCCCTGTATAATTTGTTTTGTCGTCCATCTTTTTTCATCTCACTTGCTGTTGTCTCCTTCCGTTTGCAAGTAGGAGATGTTTGTAAATTGGATGTTTGAAAGTAGGGGCCTGCCCTATATGCTCTGCAGAAATGGCGGAACAAGGTGTTGGTTTTGCAACAACATTGCAAGCCCTCAAAGTGACTCTTGGTGGCCGCTGGAGCGCCCTGCTGTGAACGATTATATCAAGAATTGTAATTACATGCCATTGTTGAACAGTGGTAGAAAAATTGACCTTTGGTGGTTGTGGTGCTGGTGCCACAACACTATAAGTCCTCACAGTTACTCTGGGTGGGCACAGGAAGGGGCCCTCCTGTGAAATATTATATCAAGAATTGTAATTACATGTCCCTGTTAAACAGGGGCAGAAAAATTGGGCCTTAGGCACTGGTGCCATCACACTGCAACCTCTGCCATATACTCTATTTTTTTTGCAGGAATTAGCCCTGCTGCAAAGCATTGCATCAAAAATTTTACTTAAACGCCCCTGTTAAACAGGGGCAGAAAAATTGGGCCTTAGGCACTGGTGCCATCACACTGCAACCTCTGCCATATACTCTATTTTTTTTGCAGGAATTAGCCCTGCTGCAAAGCATTGCATCAAAAATTTTACTTAAACGCCCCTGTTAAACAGGGGCAGAAAAATTGGGCCTTAGGCACTGGTGCCATCACACTGCAACCTCTGCCATATACTCTAGTTTTTTTGCAGGAATTAGCCCTGCTGCAAAGCATTGCATCAAAAATTTTACTTAAACGCCCCTGTTAAACAAGGGCAGAAAAATTGGGCTGCTGGCATCACCCAGAACCAAAAATGTTCTTCCAACATATCAGCGGAGGAGGAAGAGGATAGACAATCAACATAACAGGACAGTCACTCAGCATCAGCATAGGCAGTCTTGAAGGGATGTGGTATTTCAAAAAAAATTATTCGGTTACATCAGCTTCAGGTGCTTGGTAGCTGTGGGTGATCCAAGACTGATTCATCTTGATGAAGGTCAGTCGATCAACTGATTCGGTGGACAGGCGCACCCTGTGATCGGTAACGAAGCCACCAGCAGCACTGAAGGTGCGTTCCGAAAGAACGCTGGATGCAGGACAGGCCAGTAGCTCAATTGCATACTGTGCAAGCTCTGGCCAGTGATCCATCCTCAAGACCCAGTAAGCCAGAGGATTTTCAGTGGGAAAGGTGTCCAAGTCTGACCTTGCCCCTAGGTATTCCTGCACCATGTAAATTAGACGCTGGCGATGGGTGCTGGAACCAATCATACCTTGGGGCTGCGGACTAAAAAATTGTCTGAAAGCATCAGTCAGACGGCCACCTTCTCCACCGCTCCTTCTGACTGATGCCTCAGCAACACGTTGTCCAGGACCAGGAGTTTGTGACCTCCCAGTCTCTGGGAACGCGTTGCACAGAGCTTTCTGCAAGGCCTCCCGGAGATGTCTCATCCTCTGCTCCCTCTGCGATGGCAAGATAAGGTCGGCAACCTTACCCTTGTACCGTGGATCAAGGAGAGTGGCCAGCCAGTAATGGTCCCTCTCCTTGATCCGAAGAATACGAGGATCCTTCCGCAGGCTTTGCAGGATCAGGGAGGCCATGCAGCGTAGGTTAGCTGAGGCATTCGGTCCGGAGTCCTCTGGGTCACTAAGGACAACATGATCCGCAGCTACCTCCTCCCAGCCACGTACAAGTCCACGTGTTTCTTGGGACTGTAAATCATCCCTATAAGACTGCTGCTGCTGATGCTGAGTGCCAGCCTCCACCTCCATGCTGACACAATCATCCTCCTCCTCCTCTTCCTCCTCCTCACCCTCTTCCTGTGTGATGGGTGGCACAGCAGGAACACTGTCTGGATAAAGGGGGCCTTGAGAGGCAAGGAAGTCCTCCTCTTCCTGCCTCTGTTCTGCCTCAAGTGCCCTGTCCATTATTCCACGCAGCGTATGCTCCAAGAGGTGGACAAGAGGTATAGTGTCACTGATGCATGCACTGTCACTGCTCACCATCCTTGTGGCCTCCTCAAACGGTGACAGGACAGTGCATGCATCCCTGATCATGCCCCACTGGCGTGGTGAGAAAAAACCAAGCTCCCCTGACCCTGTCCTGGTGCCGTAGTCGCACAGGTACTCATTGATGGCCCTCTGCTGCGTGTGCAGCCGCTGCAGCATGGCCAATGTTGAGTTCCATCTGGTGGGCATGTCACATATAAGGCGGTTCTTGGGCAGGTTCAACTCCTTTTGGAGCTCAGCCAGCCGAGCACAGGCATTAAATGATCGGCGGAAATGCACACAGACTCTCCTGGCCTGTTTCAGGACATCCTGTAAGCCGGGGTACCTGCCCAAGAACCGCTGCACCACCAGGTTAAGGACGTGAGCTACACAGGGCACATGGGTCAGTTGTCCCTGTCGGAGGGCGGAGAGGAGGTTGGTGCCATTGTCGCAAACCACCATTCCTGGCTTAAGCTGGCGTGGCGTCAACCACCTCTCGGCCTGCCCCTGCAGAGCTGACAAAACATCCGCCCCAGTGTGGCTCCTGTCCCCCAAACAAACCAGCGCAAGCACGGCATGGCATCGTTTTGCCTGCGTACTTGCGTAGCCCCTGCAACGCCTACGGAGCACCGCTGGTTCTGAGGACTGAGCACTGGAAGAGGCCATGGAGGAAGAAGAAGAGGAGGGGGTGGAGGAGAGAGGTGTGTCACAACCAATAGTAGCATTTTGGAGGCGTGGTGGCGGAACAACCTCCAATACTACTGCACCTTGTCCTGCATCCTTCCCAGCAGCCAGAAGAGTGACCCAATGGGCCGTGAAAGACAGGTAACGTCCCTGTCCATGCCTGCTGGACCATGAGTCAGCGGTAATATGCACCTTACCGCTGACCGCCCTGTCCAGCGAGGCAAGGACATTGCCTTCCACATGCCGGTAGAGAGCCGGAATTGCCTTCCGTGAGAAAAAGTGGCGTTTGGGGACCTGCCACTGAGGAACCGCACATTGTACAAACTCACGGAAGGGGGCCGAGTCTACCAACTGAAAAGGCAGCAGTTGAAGTGCTAGCAATTTAGCCAAGCTAGCATTCAACCGCTGGGCATGTGGATGGGTGGGAGTAAATTTCTTCCGCCGGTCCAGCAGCTGGGGCAGGGACATTTGTCTGCTATAATCGGACGTGGATGTACCACTAGCAGAGTTCCCGGAAGCACTTGGCTGTGACACACCTAATTCTACACCTTCATTCCTCTCAGAGCAGGTTTCAGAGAGGACTGAAGGTCTAGTGGGGTTGGAGATGCCAGCTGATGAGGAGCAAGGAGAGGTCCGCTTTGTTCTTTGGTGTGGGTCTTTGAGGTATGCTTGCCAACGAGCTGCATGGCAGGTCAACATATGTCTGGTCAAGCATGTGGTGCCCAAGCGGCTGATGTTTTGGCCACGTGAGATACGCTTGAGACATATGTTGCAAATAGCAGCGGTGCGATCTGATGCACTCGTCTCAAAAAAGGCCCACACCAAAGAACTTTTAGAATAACGCGCAGAGGAAGCGCTCTGCGCAGAGGAAGCGATCTGCGCAGGCGGAGCTCTGCGGTGTGATTCAGTCGGTGTGCTGCCCCTAAGCTGGCCCCCGGAGGGCATCCTGCCTCGTTGGACATGTGCCTCCTTCTCCTCCTCCTCCTCCTCCCTCCTTCCAGGCACCCACGTGGAGTCAGTGCCCTCATCATCCCCTCCCTCTTCATCGCTGTAGCAAACCTGGCAGTATGCTGCAGCTTGGGGAACATGACTGCCAGATTGCTGTCCTTCTTGAGCATCCCCTCTCTCTGTGCTCACGCTACTGCCTTCCTCTAGCTGAGTGTCATCATCAGAGCCCACCAAACACTGGGCATCCTCCTGGAGCATGTACCCAACACTGTGCTCAAAGAGTTCAGGAGACTCCTCAGGAGGACGTGGTGGGTCTAGGGAAGGAGTCACTGATGATGACATTGAGAGGAGGGACGACGATGTGTTGGCAGCTGCTTTTCTACTACCCTGAGACTGGGTGAGAGAGGATGAGGAGGATGAAGAGGGCTTGGTCATCCACTCTACCAAGTCGTTGGCATGTTGCGGTTCAACATGTCCAGCTGCAGAAAAGAAGGACAAGCATGTCCCATGGCCACGTGCTGATGACAATGCACCACTTCCACGACCAGCACTGTTGTCTCTAGACACAGAGCCTGCTTGCCCTCTTTTATCGGCTCGCGCTTGTCTGCCTCTCCTTGCTGGCCTTCCAGACATGGTAATGGCCTGAAGGGAGTTGGGTAAAACAGTAGTTGGGTAGTTTATATTGTGCTGGAGGCACACAACACCCACTAACTCCTGCAGATGCCTTTTTTATAGAACAGCAGAGTTAAAGAGGTATATACAGATGTATACTGTGCTGTGCTGGAAGCACACACAACTTCCAATAACTCCAGCAGATGTCAATCGGGCCCAAATAGAGAACAGCTATGTAGGTGGATAATAGCGGTATGTACTGGGTACAGAGCAGGCACACAGCACGCACTATCTCCTGAGTGACACTACTGACTGCAAGCTCTATTGTTAAAGATGGACCACTAGCTATATAGGTGAGGTGAATATCACGGTGTATACTGCGGTCAGGGCACGCAGACAATAACAAGAGAACAGCAGAGTTAAAGGGGTATATACAGATGTATACTGTGCTGTGCTGGAAGCACACACAACTTCCAATAACTCCAGCAGATGTCAATCGGGCCCAAATAGAGAACAGCTATGTAGGTAGATAATAGCGGTATGTACTGGGTACAGAGCAGGCACACAGCACGCACTATCTCCTGAGTGACACTACTGACTGCAAGCTCTATTGTTAAAGATGGACCACCAGCTATATAGGTGAGGTGAATATGACGGTGTATACTGCGGTCAGGGCACGCAGACAATAACAAGAAAACAGCAGAGTTAAAGGGGTATATACAGATGTATACTGTGCTGTGCTGGAGGCACACACAACTTCCAATAACTCCAGCAAATGACAATCGGGCTCAAATAGAGAACAGCTATGTAGGTGTATATAGTGGTATGTACTGGGTACAGAGCACGCAGACAGCACGCACTAACACTACTGACTGCAAGCTCTATTATTAAAGCTAGATCACTAGCTATATAGGTGAGGTGAATATAGTGGTGTATACTGCGGTCAGGGCACAGACAGTAACCACTACACAAGAGCAAAATAGTAAATCAGCCAAAAACGATTGGTGTGTAACTGTGTTGAAGGTACACAGAACACCCACTGCTTCAGATGCTAACAAACACTACACGAGGCCGCCTGAAAGGCAGCTTTATATAGTGTGGGGCGTGCACTACACAGTCTGAGCTATGATTGGCCACAGGCAGGATGCCTGTGGCCAACCATTGCTCTTCCCGCTACTGGCGCTGCGATTGGCCAAGCATGCGGGGTCACAGTGCATGCTTGGCCAATCGTGAGACAGCAATGCATTGCGCCATCGCAGTGCATTGTGGGCCACACGAATTTTGCCGCGAACGGCCCAAACGTTCGGAATTCGGCGAACGCACGAACGACCGATGTTCGAGTCGAACATGCGTTCGACTCGAACACGAAGCTCATCCCTACTTGTGAGTGAGATTCACCCTAACTAAATAGGGATCACTTTTTTATAATATCTGCACAGTGGTCTTGTTTGTTCCTTGTTTTTCCTGTCTTGTGTAGTGTGCTGCGGCATTCAGGGAGAGAGAAATATAGGCAGGTACAGTGTCTTCTTTTCTTGTGAACCTAGCGCAGTTAGTGTTGGTGTATTGTGCCTCCTGCACAGTATACACCTGAAGCTATCCCCAATTGCTGGTATTGTTCTGTTTCTATACCACAGGCAGCTGCAGCAGTTATATTCGGTGTATTGTGCCACCTGCACAGTATACACCGGAAGCTACCCCGAATTGCTGGTGTTGTTCTGTTCCTATACCACAGGCAGCTGCAGCAGTTACAGTGGGTGTATTGGGCCTCCTGGACGGTATACACCTTAAGCTACCCCCACTTGCTGGTGTTGTTCTGTTTCTATACCACAGGCAGCTGCAGCAGTTACATTTGGTGTATTGTGCCACCTGCACAGTATACAGCGGAATCTACCCCGAATTGCTAGTGTTGTTCTGCTCCTATACCACAGGCAGCTGCAGCAGTTACAGTGGGTGTATTGGGCCTCCTGCACTGTGTACACCTTAAGCTACCCCCACTTGCTGTTGTTGTTCTGTTTCTATACCACAGGCATCTGCAGCAGTTGCTGTGATTATACCGGGGTAGCTTCCGCTGTATACTGGTCCGATCAAAATTCGCTACACATGATTGCAGTATATCCGATCAAACCAGTTGGTTGGGAAATATTTCCAGCATGTTGGAAAATTGGGTCCGACGGATATTCGGACGGAATCAGTCCGATGCATACCACGCACAGTCGGTGGTGGAAGCCAGGCTTCCCAAAACCACTTTTTAACAGGCATGGTCCGTCTCCCTTCTCTCTTTTTTTTTTTATAGACTAAGGTTTTATCAGAGCTGTGGCAAGAAAAATCTTAGCACAGGTGAGCCTTATCTAAACTCAGTCCTAAATTCAAAAATCTGAAGAGAATCAAATGGTATTTCTATATACCTGACAAGACCAGCTAGGTATAATCATAGCAATTACCACACTCACAGGACCCTCTCAGTACTGAGGAGATAGCTTCTTGGTGAACACAAAAGAGAGGATGCAGAGTAAATGTTCAAAGCTGATTTAATTCTGGGCGGGTATACAACTTATATACATTATCATTAACCAATCATTGCATGGAACATGGGAGTGATTTAATACAGAGGTGTACATTTCATATCATTACATGTCATCAATACTCAAATGCCCAACCCCTTAAACAAGGCTGACATAGCAACTATAGTAACCATGCCATCTGCTTCCTAGCCCACGTACACACGGTCGGAGATTCTGCCAACCAAATCCGTCGGATTTTGTCCGTTGGATTTAGTCAGACGGATTGTGTCCGAAACTGTTGCATACACATGGTCGGACTAAGTTGTCGAAAAATCCGATCTTTCAGAACGTGATGACGCAAATTCCTTACGATGGGACTACATTCAGGCTAGTAGCCAATAGCTTTGATGTAGGAATTTGATCTGAGCATGCGTGGCACTTGGTCCGATCAAAATTCGCTACACATGATCGGAGTATGTCCGATCAAAGCAGTTGGTCGGGAAATATTTCCAACATATTGGAAAATTGGGTCCGACGGAAATTCGGACGGAATCAGTCCGATGCATACCACACACAGTCGGATTATCCGATGACATGGTCCGATAGGACACATTCTGACGGCTTCTCCGACCGTGTTTTGCAAGGGCCAAGACTCATAGTCATGCCTTTGGTGTTCCCCTTTATACAGGAAAATATCCCAGACCGCTCCACACCACATAAGCTTTATATAGAAAGGTACAGAGCATAGATGCTGCTGTAAGCTATATTTTCCTATATGTGAGTCTTGCAAGAACTGTTACAGTCTATCACTGTCTGAGAATACAGAACTTAAACTAACTAGCAGATTAACCCAAGTTAATCTTAAGCCCCACACACTATCAGATTGTCTGCTGATTTTTTCCTTCAGGTTTACCAAAACCATATAGTAGAAGGGCCTGCCTGATTGTATACACATTGAAACCCCTAAGGTTTGACTTCATATTATATGGTTTTGGTAAATCTGATGGAAAAAATCAGCAGAAAATCTGATAGTGTGTATGGGGCTTAATATGAATTTATATAAAAATTGAGTCACTTCTGTTCAGTCATATTACTACACAGTGAATTCAGAACTGTCTACTACCGCCGACCAAATCCCTCATATGCTGCGTGGAGTGCTCTCTCTGATACTTACCTTCCAGCTCCACTCGGGCCAATGAGAAGAACGGAGCTGCAGCCTGCCGACGCCACGTCCGGTTTCCATCTTTTCCACAAAGCCCAGAAGTAACCTCCACCTACATTTAAACAATCCTCCCTCTATGGGCCGCACAGTGGAGTAGTGGTTAACACTTTCACCTACCAGCAATAGGGTCACTGGTTCAAATGACCACAGCACCACAACACCATCTGCCTGGAGTTTGCATGTTCTCCCTGTGCCTGCGTGGGTTTCCTCTGGGTACTCCAGTTTCCTCCCATGCTCCAAAGACTTGCTGGTAGGTTAATTAGACCTTGTCTAAAAAAAAATTGGCCTTAATATGTGTATGTGTTCGTAAGCATGTCGGGACCTTACAGGGTAAAGGACCATGCACAGCTGCAGATGGACTCTGGTGGCAAGAAAGCACCCTGAGGTGATTCAGTTTGCATAGGTAGCACTATACAAGTCACTCACTCATGGGCAGGAGCTGCTCTGCAATTTCAATTGTGTCACAGAGCAGGTAAAAATCTGCAGTGGACTGCTCTTAAATAGGAGAGTGAATCTTATCTATTCACTCTCCTATTTAAGAGCAGTCCACTGCAGCATTGCCTATTAGACATGTGCATTCGTTTTCGTCCGAATGCATTTTCGTCCGAATTTCAGCTATTTTCGTTTTCGTTTTGACAAACGATAACGAAAGCACAAAATCCGAAAAACGAAAGATCCGACATAAATAAATGCTTTATTTTCGTTTTCATTGTTACAATAGTTCGATATAGAATAGGAGATTCGACGTGACTGACAATAACAATCTGTCTAAAGAACCTATGGTCGAATGTGCCTAACCTTACCTCTATTAGTCCAAGATTATATAGAGAAAATATTCGACAGAGAAAAAAGATTTGACAGAGAGAAAAGATTCTGCAAGTTACTGTCCTAAAAAGTGTTTGGGGACCCGGGTCCTGCCCCAGGGGACATGTATCAATGCAAAAAAAAAGTTTTAAAAACGGCCGTTTTTTCGGGAGCAGTTATTTTAATAATGATTGAAGTGAAACAATAAAAGTGTAATATTCCTTTAAATTTCGTAGGGGGGGGGGTATCTATAGTATGCCTGTGAAGGGGCTCATGTTTCTGGTGCTTAGAACTGTCCCTGCACAAAGTGTCATTTATGCAGGAAAAAAAGTCCTTTAAAATCACTCGCAGCTATTCTGAATTGTCGGCTCCATAATACAGAGAACACTCATTGAAAGTCATTGATAAATAAATAAATACATTTAAAAAAAAAGCGTGGGGGTCCCCCAAATTCAATTACCAGGCCCTTCAGGTCTGGTATGGATATTAAGGGGAACCCTGCCTCAAATTTAAGAAAAAATTTGACGTGGGGTTCCCCCTAAATATCCATAACCAGACCCTTCAGGTCTGGTATGGATATTAAGGGGAACCCCGCGTCAAATTTAAAAAAAAATTGACGTGGGGTTCCCCCTAAAAATCCATACCAGACCCTTTATCCGAGCACGCAACCTGGCAGGCCGCAGGAAAAGAGGGGGGGACGAGAGAGCGCCCCCCCCTCCCTCCTGAACCGTACCAGGCCACATGCCCTCAACATTGGGAGGATGCTTTGGGGGTCTGTGACCCCTCAAAGCACCTTGTCCCCATGTTGATGAGGACAAGGGCCTCATCCCCACAACCGTGGCCGGTGGTTGTGGAGGTCTGCGGGCGGGGGGCTTATCAGAATCTGGAAGCCCCCTTTAACAAGGGGACCCCCAGATCCCGGCCCCCCCCTGTTTGAAATGGTAAGGGGGTACAAAAGTACCCCTACCATTTCACAAAGAAAGTGTAAAAAATGGTTAAATAAAACAAACACACTTTTGAAAAATTCCGCCCGCCCATAGTAAAAAAAAAAAAAAAAAAAAAAAAAGTAAAAAAAAAAAAAAACGGGCCCTTTAAGACATAAAAAAAAAAAAAAATGTAATTTAACAATTTAACATAGTGTACTGTGGCGCCGGTCACAGTGCACTATGAGAAGCGCCACTTCGATGCAATCACAAGATTGCATCCATGGCGCTTCATTTGTGGGTTAAAAACCCGCCTTGCGGCGCACTGCAGAACGCCGACTAGCTTCCGCCCGTAAAATCACTGTGATTCTACGGGCGGGAGCATTGTCATTCTTAGACAGGCAGGTCACTTCCGGCTTTCGGCTGCTTCACGAAACCCGGAAGTGACGTCGGCAGCTCCGTTCCTCAGCCCGAGCGGAGCTGCAAGACAGTGAGGCAGGTGAGTCACCGCATAAAGGCTTTCTAGTTTCTACTTTGTTGAGAATGTTCATGCATTTAGCTGAATGAATGGAAAAAAAGCTTTCACAGCCAGAAAGGTTTCCCCAGGCCAGGCGACTTTTGCCGTGGCCAATCAGAGAATGAGCTCTGAAGGGGGAACTCCACGCCAAATTTCTGAAAAAAAATTTGACGTGGGTTCCCCCTCCGAGCATACCAGGCCCTTAGGTCTGGTATGGATTCCAAGGGGAACCCCCTACGCCGAAAAAACGGCGTGGGGGTCCCCCCAGATCCACACCAGACCCTTATCCGAGCACGCTACCCGGCCGGCCAGCAAAGGGGATGGGGACGCGGAATCCGGGAGCCCCCTTTAATAAGGGGGCCCCGGATACCAGCCCCCCACCCTATGTGAATGAGTATGGGGTACAATGTACCCCTACCCATTCACCTGTGAAAAAAAGTACAAAAAAAACACAACACAGGGTTAAAATATTTTATTGCACAGCTCCGGGGGTCTTCCGTCTTCGGGGGTCTTCTCGCCGGACTCCTCCGCTATCTTCTTGTAGCTCTTTTGCTAGCGGAGGAGCCCGGCTTTCTTCCTCGCCGCCGGCTTCTTCTTCTTCTTTCTTCTTTCTTCTTCTTCCTCGACGATCTCTCCGGCCGGAATGCCAGGGACGCGCTACGCTGCCACTTATATAGGGACAATGGGGCGGTGTCACATGGGTTGATGTCACATGGGTTGGTCACATGGGTTGATGTCACATGGTGACCCCGCCCCCTTACGATGTCACAGTCCCGGAGGATGCTGGGACTGTTGCCATGTGACATCAACCCATGTGACCAACCCATGTGACACCGCCCCATTGTCCCTATATAAGTGGCAGCGCAGCGCGTCCCTGGCATTCCGGCCGGAGAGATCGTCGAGTCAACATCTCCTGGAGAAGAAGAAGATGAACGGGCGGCGGCGGCGGCGGCGACGGAAGACCGGGCCACCGCCTGTAAAAGAGCTATAAGAAGGCGCGGTGGCCCGGCAGAAGAACCAAAGAGGGGGACAAGACCCCCAAAGTCGGAAGTAGAGGCCGGCGGCGAGGAAGAAAGCCGGGCTCCTCCGCTAGCAAAAGAACTACAAGAAGATAGCGGAGGAGTCCGGCAAGAAGACCCCTGAAGACGGAAGACACCCGGAGCTGTGCAATAAAATATTTTAACCCTGTGTTGTGTTTTTTTTGTACTTTTTTTCACAGGTGAATGGGTAGGGGTACATTGTACCCCATACTCATTCACATAGGGTGGGGGGCCGGTATCCGGGGCCCCCTTATTAAAGGGGGCTCCCGGATTCCGATAAGCCCCCCGCCCGCAGACCCCGACAACCAACGGCCAGGGTTGTCGGGAAGAGGCCCTTGTCCTCATCAACATGGGGACAAGGTGCTTTGGGGTGGGGGGGCCGCACGCCCCCCCTCCCCCAAGGCACCCCCCCATGTTGAGGGCACGTGGCCTGGTACGGCTCAGGAGGGGGGGGGGCGCCCGCTCGTCCCCACCCCCTTTCCTGGCCGGCCGGTTAGCGTGCTCGGATAAGGGTCTGGTGTGGATCTGGGGGGGACCCCCACGCCGTTTTTTCGGCGTAGGGGGTTCCCCTTGGAATCCATACCAGACCTAAGGGCCTGGCATGCTCTCGGAGGGGGGTACCCACGCCAATTTTTTTTTCAGATTACATAAGGGGCGTGGTTTATGAGAAGTGAGAGGGGCCAAAATGATGGGCGGGGTCGTGATGGGCGGGGTCTGGCGCCCCCCCATCCAAAAACGTCACCAGCCGCCACTGGTTGAGTGAGGTACAGTCTGCTACTCTATAAGGACTGGTATAGGTCCACAATACATAGGGTTGAGGCGCACTACTGCTGATCGCTGCCCTATACTGCAGCAGTCCTTCATCAGTATAGGGACTGATGTACAGTCTGCTAATCACTCACACACAACCTACTTGGTCCACAAAAGTTCTTATAAGGACTGGTAAGGTATAGGGTGCTACAGTACATAGGGTTGAGTGAGGTACAGTCTGCTACTCTATAAGGACTGGTATAGGTCCACAATACATAGGGTTGAGGTGCACTACTGCTGACTGACCGCTGCCCTATACTGCAGTAGTCCTTCATTGGTATAGGGACTAAGAGTTTTGTCACAGGGTCATTTAAAAAATGACAGGCAGAGGAAGAGGCAGGCCCTTCCCCAGGGGTGGTAGGGGTAGGGCAGGAGCAACAGCCTTGAGCCAAAGTGGGAAGTTGCAGAAGGTGCGTTCAATTAATTTAAAGGACGCACCAGACTTGGTTGAGTGGCTCGCTCAGCCTTACTCTTCTGCACCCCCCTCATCCTCTCGATCTGCACCCTCTTCTTCACTCTCTGCTATGTGCACCCCCAAAGACACTACCACCAACAACACCACCACCACATACCTTCCGCTTGAGTCACAGGAATTATTTTCCGATCCATATCAAGAGGACATTTCTGATGCGCAGCCACTCTTGGCATTGGATCAGGAAGAGGAGGTAGCAACAACCGCTACTCAGCAGTCTGACGACAGTACCCAGATCAGCCCAAGGAGGAGGTTGGTCCCCGGTGTTGCTGCCTACTCCGAGATCTCTACTTATAGCGGTGGGGAAGGTGACGTTGATGATGACGTGTCTAGTGATGTCATGTGGGTGCCCACAAGAGAGGAAGAGGAGGGGAGTTCAGAGGGAGATATGGACCAGCAGATAGGGAGGAGAAGCAGGAATAACTTACATTGCACAGGAGGGACAAAGCAGACTGCAAATGTATCAGGAGCGAGTCATCAACCATGTACGGTCACATCTGGCGCTCCCATGACACCGGCATATGGCTCCGCAGTGTGGGCTTTTTTTAACGTGTCCTCTGCTGACAATAGCGTTGCCATCTGCAATCTTTGCAGTCAACGCATTAGTCGCGGTAAGCCCAACACTCACCTAGGGACGACCGCCTTAAGAAGGCACATGAGCAGCCATCACCGAGCCCAGTGGGAGCAACGGAACACACAAAGCCACACTGCAGGCTCTCACCGTCCAGCCTCGTCTTCTACTTCTCCCTCTCCTCTCTCCTCACAATTGTCCTCCACTCCACCTTCCATCACGCCAAGTTCACGTTTTTCTGCAAAAAGGCAGGCTTCCGTGGGCCTAATGTTCGAGCGTAAAAAAATGATGACGCCGGATAACCCTCTTGCCCAACGGTTGATGGCTGGCTTGTCAGAACTGATAGCCCGCCAACTACTGCCATATAAACTGGTGGATTCGGAGGCCTTTCGCAAATTTGTGGCCATTGGAACACCACAATGGAAGGTCCCAGGAAGGAAGTATTTCTCAGAGAAGGGCATCCCAGAGCTATATGGCCATGTTCAGCGGCAAGTGAATGTATCTCTGGCACACAGTGTCGGTGCCAAGATACATCTGACCACAGACACGTGGTCTAGCAAACACGGGCAGGGAAGGTATATCACTTTTACTGGCCACTGGGTGAAGCTTCTGACGGCCGTCAAGCATGTAACCCGTGGCACCCATGTAAATTTGGTTTTACCACCACGGATTGCATGCAGGCCTGACTCTTCTTCTCCTCCTCCTCCTACTCCATCCTCCTCCCTCTCCTCCTCGGCTGACTCCTCCTTTTCCGCTGCTAGCGTCTCTTCCGATGCGCCGCCCAAGCTCCCCAGAACCTATTCGACATGCCAGGTGAGACGTTGCCATGCCGTGCTGCGTCTGTTGTGCCTGGAAGCCAAGAGCCACACTGGCCCGGCACTCCTTTCAGCTTTGCGTTCACAGGCAGATCAGTGGCTAACACCGCTCAATTTGACAGTTGGTAAAGTGGTGTGTGACAACGGTGCCAATCTGCTTAGCGCATTGAAACAGGGCAAAATCACGCACGTGCCATGCATGGCACACGTCTTAAACTTGGTCGTGCAGCGATTCCTTGTAAAATACCCTGGGGTCCAGGACATCTTGCGGCAGGCAAGGAAAATCTCAGCCCATTTCAGAAGATCTTACACGGCCATGGCTCACCTTGCTGACATTCAGCGGCGACACAATCTGCCGGTCAGATGTCTTATTTGCGATTGCCCGACGCAATGGAACTCAACCTTCTATATGCTTGATAGGCTGCTCCAGCAGAAACGTGCAGTTAATGTCTACCTGTATGAACTCTGCGGCAGAACCGGTTCTGGGGAGCTGGGGTTTTTTTCACCGCGCCAGTGGCTGCTCATGCGCGACGCATGCAGACTTCTGCGCCCATTTGAGGAGATCACCAAACTGGTCAGTCGCAGCCATGGCGCCATCAGTGACATGGTACGTTATGCCTTCTTTATGGAGCGTGCATTGCGTTGTGTCATTGATCAAGCTGTGGAGGAGCAGGAGCGGGAAGATGAGGAAGTCGCAATGCTGGATGAATTCTCGGGGGGGCTACTCTATCTGAGACAAGTCAACAACAGGAGTCTGAAGAGGAGTCAGAGGAGGATGGTGCTGGGGGGCGGATAAGGAGGAGCAAGAAGAGCATGCTGTAAACCTTTCTGGGATCCCTGTTGTGCGTGGATGGAGAGAGGAGAATGAAGAGGACGACATTATCCTGGATGATGAGCAGGAGCCAGGCCACCACACCGCTTCCACTTTAGTGCAAATGGGGGCCTTCATGCTCCAGTGTTTTAATAGGGACCCCTGTATAAAAAGCATAAGGGTCAAGGACCAGTGCTGGGTGGCAACGTACTTAGACCCCCGGTACAAACACAAAATGGCGGAAATGTTACCGCCGTCACAGAAGGCTGTCAGAATGCAGCACTTCCAGGCCTTGCTTCGTGTCATCCGGATCCAGCATCAGGAAACGCCTAGACCGTCAGGTGTACGACTACATCGGGTTAACGGCCGATGTGGACACTCTGAGGAGTGATGAACCCCTGGACTACTGGGTGGGCAGGCTTGACCTCTGGCCAGAGCTTGCCCAATTTGCAATCAAACTGTTGGCTTGCCCCTCATCCAGTGTCCTGTCCGAAAGGATGTTCAGCGCAGCAGGGGGGATCGTGACCGATAAGCGTACTCGCCTAGCTCACGACAGTGTTAACTACCTCACATTTCTAAAAATGAATGAGGCATGGATCTCGGAGGAATTCAACACATGTGACCAGTAGACCATGTATATGTCTAGAAACAATTTTTTTAATCGAGCACAGAGACCTTCTTTCTTCATTTGGCTCACATCCTTGTCCAAAAAAAGCACACCGTACTATATGCCCATACCCTCCTCTTTGAAGAGGTTGAGCGGTGTCATATTTCTACTGGGGCTGCTTATTATGAGGGGCTCCCACCATCCCTGTGCTGTGCTGACATCCTCCTGGGGCTGTACCTCTGCTGTGCATATTATGAGGGGCTCCCACCATCCCTGTGCTGTGCTGACTTCCTCCTGGGGCTGTACCTCTGCTGTGCATATTTTGAGGGGCTCCCACCATCCCTGTGCTATGCTAATTATGAGGGGCTCCCACCATCCCTGTGCTATGCTGACTTCCTCCTGGGGCTGCTTAAGGTTCAGGTGTCAGTGCTGTATATCACGGTCCTTATGTCAGTGCTCTCTGTCACGGTGCTGCTGTCAGTGCTGTATATCACGGTGCTGGTGTGAGTGCTTTATGTCACGCTGCTGATGTCAGTGCTCTCTATCACGGTGCTGCTGTCAGTGCTGTATATCATGGTGCAGGTGTCATTGCTGTATGTCACGCTGCTGATGTCAGTGCTCTCTATCACGGTGCTGCTGTCAGATGACTATCACGGTGCAGGTGTCATTGCTGTATGTCACGCTGCTGGTGATATCTTCTTTGCCTACCCTGGTCCCTGACCTTCCCTCTCCTCCATTGCCTTCATGCGCTCCACCGTCCTTAATTGTCACAACAATTTTCCATATAAAAAAAGAATGCTTGTAGTTGTCGATCCCAGATTCACCTCATACATGTGTTATGTCATTGGCCATGTGGTGGGACTATGTTTGCACAGCTATTAATTATTTTGTGGCTGCAAATTTGACCTGTAGGTTTGCGAAGTTTGCCTCCCATTGAAGTCAATGGGGCCCGCCGCGAACGTTACGGTTCGCGAACTAACGGCCGCGTTCGCGAAACGTCCCGTCGAAAGTTCGTCCATCACTAAACATAAATCTATTTTTTCCTTTCTGATTTGGGGACCTGTATAGTTTAACAAATATTTCTGTATATGGGACAGACCCCATGATGTCCCCAATAGCACATTATTATTATTTTTATTATTATACCAGATTTATATAGCGCAACCTATGACGCAGGGGGCGGAGCTTGAACGAAAGGCCAATAATATTGAGACCTGCCTAGAGCGGTGTAGGGTTGCCACCTTTTCTTCAAGCCAAACCCGAACATTTTAGTGGTGCACAGCCCTGCGCTTGCTCAACCCATTCACCTGAATTGGGCTGTGCTATAACCGTGTGCAATGCACATGGCTACAGCACAATGGCAAGGGTTTTTAGGGATTTAAAACAGGTGATGAGGAGGCAACATAACTCTTCTTCACCACCTGTCAAATACCTTCAAAACACGATCCGCTATGGATCACTCTTCAGAGTGTTTTACGACTCCGTTTACACTTGTGGTTGGGGGTAAAATTTAGAGGTTGAGCTGTGTTTTAACTGCTACCAACCATTCTCCTTAAGCTGAAAAGGCAGCAGAGGGGGATGTATACCTGCCACAGCCAAAATGTTTTGCATCAAAGTGCGGCAAAACATGTCTGCACTGTTGGGATCAGTGAGCAGTATTGCTTGCCAAATGTGGACCATTCAAGTGAATGGGGGGTTCCCGCTTCCATGTGCAATGCATTAAATTGCGGGGCGATGCTGTGGGGTTTAAACAGGTGGCGAGGAGGTGATATAACGCCTCCTCCCTGCCTGCCAAATGCCATCTGAAGAACAATGCAAATGTGGATTGCTCTTCAGAGGGCACCACATATGCAAATGAGCCATAAGGCTGTTCAGCCATTCCAGTATATTCTGTGGAATCAGCTGGCGGACAGGGAAAGCAACAGGACTGTTTAACCCCTGGGCTCAAGCACTTACCTTCTATTTCTCTACACTGTTCCATGTTTATCAGGCACCAGCGGTCTAATGCTTGTGAAGCGGTTCAGACACCCCAAATCAAAGCCCAAACACACATGGGTGTATGAGTTTATATATAGCAGAGTGACATGAAACGGGGAAGGCAGAGTGACATGGAGGGGGGCAGGCAGAGGGACAGGCAGAGGGACATGGAGAGGGCAGGCAGAGTGACATGGAGAGGGCAGACATTAAAAGAAAAAGATTTTGAGAGAGAGGGAATCTTAGCAGATTATGGATACCACGTCCCCATATTAATCAATACAACAAGAAAAGAGGGAGGCCAAAAGAGGGCTGGGGAATCACCAACCCCCGGGACTTTAACGGTATCAAGTCAAAAAGTATTTACGGAGAAAAAATCTTAATGTATAAAATATTACAATTTTATTCAAGCTATACACAATTTAGGACATTCATAAAAACGATGATTTGACATCAATTTGCCAGAAAGAGCATATTCATGTTTAATCCCATTTTTCACCAAACAAGAAGAGTGAAAAGAAGGCAAGCTGTAATCATTCTCGACATGTTTCGCCCAGAATGGGCTTCTTCAGGAAAAAACTGATTGAACAGCCGACAAAGCTGAGGTAATAAATAATAAAGAATGAATGTTACTATCAATTGGTGTATAGAATAATAACAGTCAATAAATTAAATAACAAAATTGATATAAATAATCTATTACATAAGTCAGGTTATGAGAAAAACACAGATACATAGTATATTATAAATAATTAAATTATGAATTGCAATCAAAAAGTATCTCACCAGAATTGCCAATGCTCCAAAGAATTCAAGATCTTAGACAACAGTCAATATAGGGCAGTATTAAAAGAAAGTCTCTCTATATTTGTTATAGCGAAAAAAACGCAACAAATCAGAGTGAGGTTTGACGCCTAATGGGAATCTGCAGAGAGAAATAAAACATTCAGGAGATATAGAACAATAAAGAAACTCCAATTGGACCCTTTAGCAAGGAGAGGGCCAATTATGAAAATTGAACTAGGAATATAATGAAATTACCATGATAGTGACATTGAATCAATGAAAATTTATAACCGAGATTATGTAAATTTTCCAGGTGGGTCAAAGTCAACATAGTCTATATGAAAATAGACGTAATAGTTAAAGCTGAAAAAAATAAATAAAAGAAATGCTATTGAGAAAGGAATCCAGCATTATATATATTAAAGAAGTAATATCAGAAAAGCATCAAATAGAGCCCACTGGGATGGGTTCATTCGTAGAGCTATGGCTAAAAATATGAAGAGTCAGCTTACCCAAAGTTAGGCTGTCTAATGTGTGCACATTATGCATCCAGTTCCATCAATTGCCAAGAGGCAACTGATGGAAATGAAAGGTTTTATGCCTCTCCAGCTCGGCGGCGTCTGACGTCACCGCCGAGCTGTGGGCGGAAACAAAACAGGAGGAAGAAAGGGCTCGTTCCGGTCCTCTTGCGATTGAAACGAAGTGCGCATGCGCGGACGTCACGACGCGGCTCCGCGCATAAGACGCAATGCGTGCTGAAGCTTCGGTGGCCATTTTGGAAACTCCAGAAACAGGACAAATAGCTCGTACGGAGGCACAGCAAGTGTTCCGCACGGCGTGCGAAGCCATGACGGCCATTAACAAAGAGGCAAATGATCTGCTCAAGACGGGCAAGTTAATGGGGAACAGATACCCCTAATGTAAAAGGCACATATCTCCCGAGGGAGTGATGTAATCATGCATCTATTCTTGGACTCTAAACAGGGGGCCAAGGGCCTGCATTAATCAAACAGATAGATAAAATACAGCCAACATGAAAAAATGCATATGTCAAAAAACGTATTATGCATATTCATTGCCTATGACTAGTCACCAGAATAGTCAGTAGATAAAGGCAGTCAAAGCAAAAAGAGAGAAGAAAAAGGCCACTTATAAACAATAATTTGTATCTTGGCAGCAAAGCCAAAGAGTATCAAGTATCAAAAAATGCTTATTAGAAGTAATATAAGTTAAGCATAATAATAATCAGCAAGAATTATAAACCTAGAAACTGTAGCTGTAATAAAACAAGTATTGATGCAAGAGAACAGTGACCAGTGACATGGAGAGGGCAGGTAGAGTGACATGGAGAGGGCAGGCAGAGTGACATGGAGAGGGCAGGCAGAGTGACATGGAGAGGGCAGGCAGAGTGACATGGAGAGGGCAGGCAGAGTGACATGGAGGGGGGCAGGTAGAGTGACATGGAGGGGGGCAGGTAGAGTGACATGGAGGGGGGCAGGTAGAGTGACATGGAGGGGGCAGGTAGAGTGACATGGAGAGGGCAGGCAGAGTGACATGGAGAGGGCAGGTAGAGTGACATGGAGGGGGGCAGGTAGAGTGACATGGAGGGGGCAGGTAGAGTGACATGGAGGGGGCAGGTAGAGTGACATGGAGGGGGCAGGTAGAGTGACATGGAGAGGGCAGGTAGAGTGACATGTAGGGGGCAGGTAGAGTGACAGGGAGGGGGACAGGCAGAGTGGCATGGAGAGGGCAGGTAGAGCGACATGGAGAGGGACGGTAGAGTGACATGGAGAGGGTAGAGTGACATGGAGAGGGCAGGTAGAGTGACATGGAGAGGGGCAGGCAGAGTGACAGGGAGGGGGACAGGCAGAAAGACATGGAGAGGGGAAGGCAGAGTGACAGGGAGGGGGACAGGCAGAGTCACAGGGAGGGGGACAGGCAGAGTGACATGGTGAGGGCAGGTAGACATGGAGAGGGCAGGTAGAGTGACATGGAGAGGGCAGGTAGAGTGACATGGAGAGGGACAGGCAGAGTGACATGGAGAGGGACAGGCAGAGTGACATGGAGAGGGACAGGCAGAGTGACATGGAGAGGGCAGGTAGAGTGACATGGAGAGGGACAGGCAGAGTGACATGGAGAGGGCAGGTAGAGTGACATGGAGAGGGACAGGCAGAGTGACATGGAGAGGGCAGGCAGAGTGACATGGAGAGGGCAGGCAGAGTGACATGGAGAGGGCAGGCAGGGTGACATGGAGAGGGCAGGCAGGGTGACATGGAGAGGGCAGGTAGAGTCACATGGAGAGGGCAGGTAGAGTCACATGGAGAGGGACAGGCAGAGTGACATGGAGAGGGACAGGCAGAGTGACATGGAGAGGGACAGGCAGAGTGACATGGAGAGGGACAGGCAGAGTGACATGGAGAGGGCAGGTAGAGTGACATGGAGAGGGCAGGTAGCGTGACATGGAGAGGGCAGGTAGCGTGACATGGAGCGGGCAGGTAGCGTGACATGGAGCGGGACAGGTAGAGTGACATGGGAGGGAGACAGGCAGAGTGACATGGGAGGGGGACAGGCAGAGTGACATGGAGAGGGCAGGTAGAGTGACATGGAGAGGGCAGGTAGGGTGACAGGGAGGGGGACAGGCAGGGTGGCATGGAGAGGGCAGGTAGAGTGACATGGAGAGGGCAGGTAGAGTGACATGGAGAGGGGCAGGCAGAGTGACAGGGAGAGGGGCAGGCAGAGTGACAGGGAGGGGGACAGGCAGAGTGACAGGGAGGGGGACAGGCAGAGTGACAGGGAGGGGGGTAGGCAGAAAGACATGGAGAGGGCAGGTAGAGTGACATGGAGAGGGACGGTAGAGTGACATGGAGAGGGTAGAGTGACATGGAGAGGGCAGGTAGAGTGACATGGAGAGGGCAGGTAGAGTGACATGGAGAGGGCAGGTAGAGTGACAGGGAGGGGGGCAGGCAGAGTGACAGGGAGGGGGACAGGCAGAGTGACATGGTGAGGGCAGGTAGACATGGAGAGGGCAGGTAGAGTGACATGGAGAGGGACAGGCAGAGTGACATGGAGAGGGACAGGCAGAGTGACATGGAGAGGGACAGGCAGAGTGACATGGAGAGGGACAGGCCGAGTGACATGGAGAGGGACAGGCCGAGTGACATGGAGAGGGACAGGCCGAGTGACATGGAGAGGGCAGGCAGAGTGACATGGAGAGGGCAGGCAGAGTGACATGGAGAGGGCAGGTAGAGTGACATGGAGAGGGCAGGTAGAGTGACATGGAGAGGGCAGGTAGAGTGACATGGAGAGGGCAGGCAGAGTGACATGGAGAGGGCAGGCCGAGTGACATGGAGAGGGCAGGCCGAGTGACATGGAGAGGGCAGGCCGAGTGACATGGAGAGGGCAGGTAGAGTGACATGGAGAGGGCAGGTAGAGTGACATGGAGAGGGCAGGCAGAGTGACATGGAGAGGGCAGGCAGAGTGACATGGAGAGGACAGGCCGAGTGACATGGAGAGGGCAGGCAGAGTGACATGGAGAGGGCAGGTAGAGTGACAGGGAGGGGGACAGGCAGAAAGACATGGAGAGGGGAAGGCAGAGTGACAGGGAGGGGGACAGGCAGAGTGACAGGGAGCGGGGTAGGCAGAGTGACATGGAGGACATGTGGAGGGAACACACTATTCTCGCTCATATACAGGACACCAGCCCTGACTCCCGATCATCACAGCACAGAGGTGATAGCAAAGAATCCTAAGAATTCCCCCCTCTCCCCCCCTCCCTCCTCAGATCAGTGTATTTCTTACCCAGCCAAGTAGTGTGGATGGAGCAGATTCTGCGGCTGGTCTCCTGCACGGTCTTTTCCCGGTCAGCTGTTTGTGTGATAAACTACATATTGTAAATACTGATCGGCAGCTCATATCCCCGATCCAGCGCGCTGTCCACCAATTCTGCACTGACACCCAAACACTGATAGGGCACTGCTGGCCGGACTCTTCCTTCTATAGCGGTCTCCTCCTCTGTAAAGTTGTCCAGGGTTTGAGTGTCCTCAGTGTCTGCCGGCCGGACACCTCTTCTGACCTGTGCATTTCCTGACAAAGGCATGTGAGCTGCGGTTCCCGGCAATTACCTTCCCCGGCGGATACTATACAAGTGGGGTCCAGACTGACTAAATTGTCCAAACAGCTGTAGTAGCATAATAACCTGTAGTAATGCTCCTGCCCGGCCCCAGCTGAACAGATGAAGCTCTGAGCCACAGTGCGGTCTGGATCATGTGTCCGGGTTCCAGGCGGCAGGAGCCCCGGACACGTGATTCAAAATTACTCTAAACCCGTACTGTCCGGGTGAATCCCGGACAGGTGGGAACCCTAGAGCGGTGTGATGTCTAGATGCAGTGTAGAGTATAATATATTGTATGGAGCATGAGATAATCTGCATGAACAGTAATATTCTGCAGTGATCTGATAAATGAACATTGTACAAGATGATTTAAAGGGACAGTCCACTGATAATTATGGATGGGTGTAATGCTCAGCAGGGATGAACATATCATTGAAGGAAATTGGTTTTGTCCCCTCCCCCAAAACAACTTGCTCCTCTCATTAGCTCCTTAGCATAGACCCAGAATAGAAAGGACACCGTTTTGTTGCGCTGGAATCATAAAAATAGGAAAAATTTATGTAAAAGCAGCTGACACAATATGCGAGGATTGCACAGTAATTGATGTAATAAATGGCGTAGCGCTAAAACTGTATAACGAGCTTTCAGTGTTTCAGATGAATAAAACAACAACTTCACTTTAAAAGTCCATAATTACAGCGATGAATCTTGTGAGATCCGGTTGCAAAGAAGTACTTTTGCCTCCAAGAGCTAAACTGCAAGAAGTCATGCCAGAAAACTCTGGGCATTTCCTCAATCTTTTTCTTCTTCTTCGTACCGGGGGGCGGTGCTGTGCGGTGTTTGAGGTGCGATGCTCTGCAGGACTGGGTGCGGTGCTGTTCAATGCTCTGCAGGACTAGGGGCGGTGCTACGCAATATTAGGGATAGTGTTCAGTATTTAAGCTACAATGCTCTGCGCTACTGAGGGCAATTCTACGCAGTATTCGAGGTGCGATGCTCTGCAGGACTGGGGCCGGTGCTACACAGTATTTGACGTGTGATGCTCTGCAGTACTGGGAACAGTACTGTTCAGTATTTAGGGGGCAATACTTTCAGTATTAAGGATAGTGTTGTGTGGTATTTGGAGGTACAATGCTCTGCTGCATATATATTATATAATAATGTAAATTTTGTTTTATAGCAGAATGTGGCTGTGGATCCTTGTCAGTGTGTGCGCCATCACTGCAGGTAAGAGATCCTCTTCTCTCATCTGATAGATTCACATCTCATGTCACCATATATCTTATATCTGGAGAGTGGTGATGTCACTCCTGTGTAATATATTATATACAGAGAATAGTGATGTCACAGCTGTTTTGCCTCCTTTATTCCTCAGCTCAGCAGCGCCGCCCCTCGCACTCCGGTGAACATGGCAGTCCGGACGGAGAACGATTTTCACAGTCTGCAAACAAACTGGACGGACAAATCACAGCCCTGAGAGTTCGTAGCAACCGTCGTTACATCTCCGGGTGAGACACATGGCGCAGGTTTTCCTTTTCTCATCAGCTTCATACTAATACATGTGTATATTGGGGGGATTCCCAGTGTCTGTCCCCAATTCTCTATTATCACAGAGCTCAGCTGCTCCGGGTTTAGAGAACAGAGTTTGGCAAACTTCAAAGAAGTTCAGATACCGAACTCAATGGGAGCCAAATCTGTCCAATCAAAATGCTCAGGGCAGTGCCGGGACAAGGTCATTCGGTGCCCAGGACAAAGATGGCAAACTGCGCCCCCCCCCCCCCCGGGTGTAAAGAAAGAGTCAGTGGGAATCAACTATGTTTCCTGTGTAAGCTGCTTTTTACTGCAGATCGATTTGTTCTTTCCTTTTGCCCTTTTCCTTTGCAGGGAAAAGAAAAAAAGTGATCATTCCCTCTGTAAAGAGCCCTGTATTAATTATCAGCACAGGGCTCAGAGCAGCAAGTCATTTACCACCGCCACCTGCTGCCAGATGCCACGTGTCATTTGCCACTGTCACCTGCTGCCAGATGCCACGTGTCATTTGCCACCGCCACCTGCTGCCAGATGCCACGTGTCATTTGCCACTGTTACCTGCTGCCAGATGTCACGTGTCATTTTCCACCGTCACCTGCTGCCAGATGCCACGTGTCATTTACCACCATCACCTGCTGCCAGATGCCACGTGTCATTTACCACCATCACCTGCTGCCAGATGCCACGTGTCATTTACCACCGTCACCTGCTGCCAGATGCCACGTGTCATTTGCCACCGTCACCTGCAGCCAGATGCCACGTGTCATTTGCCACCGTCACCTGCAGCCAGATGCCACGTGTCATTTGCCACTGTCACCTGCTGCCAGATTCAGCTTGTTACATAGTTACATAGTAGGTGCAGTTGAAAAAATACACAAGTCCAACCCACGTGTGTGATTATATGTCAGTATTACATTGTATATCCCTGTATGTTGTGGTCATTCAGGTGCTTATCTAATAGTTTGTTTCTTGAAACTATCGATGCTCCACACTGAGACCACCACCTGTGGAAGGGAATTCCACATCCTTGCCGCTCTTCCAGTAATTAACCCTCTACATAGTTTAAGGTTAAACCTCTTTTCTTCTAATTTTAATGAGTGGCCACGAGTCTTGTTAAACTCCCTTCTGTGAAAAAGTTGTATCCCTATTGTGGGGTCACCAGTCCGGTATTTGTATATTGGAATCATATCCCCTCTCAAGTGTCTCTTCTACAGAAAGAATAAGTTCAGTGCTCACAACCTTTCCTCCAGACCCTTTATTAGCTTTGTAATATTGAGACCTGCCTAGAGCGGTGTGATGTCTAAATGCAGTGCAGAGTATAATGTATTGTATGGAGTATGAGATAATCTGTATGAGGAGTAATATTCTGCAGTGATCTGATAAATTAACATTGTACAAGATGATTTAAAGGGACAGTCCACTGATAATTATAGATGGGTGTAATGCTCAGCAGGGATGAACATATCATTGAGGGAAATTGGTTTTGCCCCCCCACCCCTCCCCCTTTTTTACCCTCTCTATTCTTGCGATAAAGGGTATATCCTTGATTGTTTGCCAGCCAATCATGAGAGCTGTTGAACTAGGTCTCTGAAATTCCCACAAAATCCAAATCCTCCTTCTACAACAGTATCTCTAGTTCACCCATCTTGTCCGCCAGGCTCCTGGCATTGGTGAACATGCCACGTAGTTTATACCGGTCACATATTATCCTCTTATTTGGTGTTGTGAGATTGCAACTAGGACTTGCTACTACACTTACAATGGGTTTATACTCTTTGGTCAACCTACCACTAATGCCCCCAATACTATCCTCTGGAATATGTTCCGCACTGACTAGCTCTACCTCTGGACCCTCCCCCCCCCCCCATCACCTAGTTTAAAAAAAAACTCTAACTTTTTGGCCATCTTCATTCCTAGCTGACCTGCACCCTCCTCATTTAGGTGCAGTCCGTTCCTTCTATAGTACTGGTTATCGACTGAGAAGTCAGCCCAGTCCTCCACCCAAACCCCTCCTTACTACACCAGCTCTTCCCTAATCTCTCTCTGCCTTTCTGGTGTGGCTCGATGTACCGGTACTATTCCTGAGAATACTACATTGAAGGTCCTTTTCCTCAATTTAGCTCCCAGGTCCCTAAAATCGTTACCTTAGGACACTCCATCTGCCTCTGACTTTGCCAACGTGCACCATGGCAGCCGGGTCTTCCCCAGCCCCACCCAGTAATCTGTCCACCAGATCCGTGAAGTGTCGAACCCGAACGCCCGGTAGACAACATACTGTTCGGCGCTTCAGGTCTTTGTTACAGATTGCCCTCTCTGTCCTTCTAAGAATTGAGTTCCCTATCACCAGAATCTGTCTTTCCTTTTCCTTCACTTCCCCCCCTCCCCCACTCTCACTGGTGGAGTTCTTCCCCCGGCAGCTAGGAGAGTTCCTCAGCTCCAGCAGTGCTGGTCCCTGACCGGTTTTACCAATGTCACTCAATGGAGCGTACTTATTGGGATGCTCCAGCCCTGGATCAGCCTCCCTTAGACTTCCCCCTCTACCCTTCCTGACTGTCACCCATCTACTATTTCCTAGTGCCTGCACCTCTTTGTCTCCATCCGCCTCTGTGCTGGCACCTGCCGTGTATGTTCCTGGCTCTCCATTAGTATGAAGGGACTTCTCAGTGCTGACAGTTGCTTCCCCAGATTCAGAACCTGGGCTTCTAGGGAAACAATGCGCTTACATTTTGCACAGCAGTATTCACCCTCGATCGGATGATCAAAAAACACATACATGCCACAAGATGTACAGCAAGTCGCCTTTCCACACCCGCTGGGCATCGTACCTATGAATTTAATGAGGATTGGGGATTATATCCTGTCCAAATTACCTAACAACTAGCTTCCTGACACTAATCAACAAGACCATACACAGGTACTCAACAAGACAATACACAGGTACTCGCAGAACTACGTGCACTCGTTACACACAAGTATACAATGCACAATACACAAGTACTAATGATCCACACACACTACTCAGGTACTCACACTACACAGATACTATGACCCCTGTTATAACCTTCTGTTTTAAACTCTGGTTTTAACTCACCACTAGTGATGGACGAACTTCCGACGGGACGTTTCGTGACCGCTATCCACGAATGTGCCCAAATGTTCTAAAACCGCAAGGTTTATTTCCGTCATATTCCCGCTTATTTACTGCCATATCCCCTCTAAGGGTTCGATCAGGTCCGCCTGAAAAACTGACAGGTGAACCTGATCAGACAGCGCTTGTGAAAGGGGCCAAGCAGGTAGGATTACAAATAATTTTTTTTCCTTAATTAAAATATTTTTTTTTTACTTTTAAAAAAATAAATAAATGCTATTATGAACAAAAAAAAATAATAATTATATAATATATATATATATATATATATATATATATATATATATATGAAGCTATTTACCAGCCACCACACTCATCGTTGGGCAAAAGGCGCCAAATGACACCCGCAATCACTTCCTTCTCTTCACTTTGGGAAGGAAATGGGCGGACAGTCAAAAACAGGCAGGGCTTTGAAGCTCCATTAGGATTAGCATTATTGGATGGGTTGTAATTTCAACATCCACCACAAGATGGCGCCAGACTACTGAAAGACTTTAGAAGGCCGCAAAGCCGCGGCCTCAATTACTGGCTGGCGCGGCCCGATGCAATCGCACGGCGGAGTTCGGGGTCCACACGGAGACAGGATACCCCAGCTGTGTTGCCCCAGGCGCCAGGACGCGAATTCTAGTCGCAAATGCGACCTGGCGCCCGGGGTTTATCGAGCCCCGCTCTAAGCAAGGCCTGGAAGTGCTCCATTCTGACAGCCCTCTGGGATGGTGGTAACATTTCCGCCATTTTGTGTTTGTACCGGGGGTCTAAGTACATTGCCACCCAGTACTGGTCCTTGACCTTTATGCTTTTTATACGGGGGTCCCTGTTAAAACACTGGAGCATGAAGGCCCCCATTTGCACTAAACTGGAAGTGGTGTGGTGGCCTGGCTCCTGCTCATCATCCAGGATAATGTCGTCCTCCTCGTTTTCCTTCCCCCATCCACGGACAACAACAGGGATCCCAGAAAGTTTTAAAGCATGCTCTTCTTGCTCCTCCTCATCTGCCCCGACACCATCCTCCTCTGACTCCTCTTCAGACTCCTGTTGTTGACTCAGATAGAGTAGCCCCCCCGGAAATTCATCCAGCATTGCGACTTCCTCATCTTCCTGCTCCTGCTCCTCCACGGCTTGATCAATGACACGGCGCAATGCACGCTCCATAAAGAAGGCATAAGGTACCATGTCACTGATGACGCCATGGCTGCGACTGACCAGTTTGGTGATCTCATCAAATGGCCACAGAAGTAGTGCATGAGCAGCCACTGGCGCGGTGAAAAACCAAGCTCCCCAGAACCTGTTCTGCCGCAGAGTTCATACAGGTAGACGTTAACTGCACGTTTCTGCTGGAGCAGCCTATCAAGCATATAGAAGGTTGAGATCCATTGCGTGGGGCAATCGCAAAGAAGATGTCTGACCGGCAGATTGTGTCGACGCTGAATGTCAGCAAGGCGAGCCATGGCCGTGTAAGATCTTCTGAAATGGGCCAAGAATTTCCTTGCCTGCCGCAAGATGTCCTGGACCCCAGGGAATTTGACAATGATTCGCTGCACGACCAAGTTTAAGACATGTGCCATTCATGGCACATGTGTAATTTTCCCTGTTTCAATGCGCTAAGCAGATTGGCACAGTTGTCACACACCACTTTACCAACTGTTAAATTGAGCGGTGTTAGCCACTGATCTGCCTGTGAACGCAAAGCTGAAAGGAGTGCCGGGCCAGTGTGGCTCTTGGCTTCCAGGCACAACAGTCGCAGCACGGCATGGCAACGTCTCACCTGGCATGTCAAATAGGTTCTGGGGATCTTGGGCGGCACAGTGGAAGAGACGCTAGCAGCGGAAAAGGAGGAGTCAGCCGAGGAGGAGAGGGAGGAGGATGGAGTAGGAGGAGGAGGAGAGCCAGGCCTTCATGCAATCCGTGACGGTAAAACCAAATCTACACGGGTGCCGCGGGTTAATCGCGAACGAGCAAAGTTCGCCGCGAACTGCAAGGCCACCTCTACTCACCACTTAGTCCCGTTTAACTTGGACAGAATTTCAGTAAGCTCAAAGATGAGCGGCTCACAATGAGTTCTGCACAAGGTTATATAGGCCTCAAGCATCTCTGACCAATTAACCACTTCCCTTAATTAGTAGGCTGAAGGAAGCAAAGAAAAAAAAGCTGTTTAAAAAGTGTTAGAAAAGAGTGTTAAACAGATACAAGGAAAAGCCTCAAAAAGATCCAAAAAAATGCAACCCAGCAATCACCAGCAGTCAAAAAGCAAAACTTGTTCACTCTCCACTCAAGGTCCACAATGTTTAGCTTCCAACCAGATGTCACTTGACATCGTCAGCTGCTGCCAGATGCCACGTGTCATTTGCCAACGTCACCTGCTGCCAGATGCCACGTGTCATTTGCCAACGTCACCTGCTGCCAGATGTCATGTTTCATTTGCCATCGTCACCTGCTGCCAGATGCCTCCTCCCCTCCCCCAATCGGGGGGGGTTAATTACCATTGCTATTTTTAATTTCTGTAATATGCAGCCGGGGGGGGGGATTAATGTACTGCCACTGGTCAGCCACAAATGCATCAGTGACCAGTGGCAGTACATTAACCCCTCCATGCCGCATATTACCGAAATTAAAAATAGGTAGCATTGGTAATTATCCCCCCCTCAGCCTCCCCCCCTCATCTGATCCAGACAGTTCATTTATTAATCTGCAGATGGCAATCATTATCTGTTTGGTGCTTAATTTGGTGCAATCATATCAGTGCCAAGTACGCTCCGGCACCCGGCACAAGCCTAGACAGAGACAGACCGCACCAGTCCTTCCCTGTCAGCACTTCACTCCCTCCTATGGAGACGCTTCGTAGTCCTGTCCCGGCGGCATGGCGTCACTCGCGGCCAGAGGCGGGATGGGAGGAGCATAGAGAGTTGCTGCTGAAGCTGCGACCTGGAGGTGGAGGTTCCGCCGAGGAGGAACCAGGTCAGCAAAGTGTGTATATGATTGCACCAAATTAAGCACCAAATATTGATGAGGCGGAACTAATAGGTAATGATGAAATGGCACTGATGAGGCAGCACTGGTGGGCAGTGATTAGCACTGCACTGATCAGGCTGCATTGATGGGGCGGCACTGATGGGCACTAATGAGGTGGCATTGATTGTTACTGAAGAGGCTGAACTGATAGGCACTGATGAGATGGCACTGGTGGGCACTAATGATACTGCACTGATGGGCACTGATCAGGTTGCACTGATGGGCACTGATGAGGCGGCACTAATAAGCACTGATGAGGTTGCGTTTATGGGCACTGATGAGGTTGCACTAATGGGCACTGAAGAGGCTGCACTGATGGGCACTGATGAAGTGGCACTGATGAGGCGTCACTGGTGGGCACTGATGAGTTAGCACTGATAAGCTGCACTGATTAGGCTGCACTGATGGTCATGGATATGCTAAACTGTTACTGCGGCACTGGCAGTAATGGGAATCGGATGCCATGGCATTTGTTTTTGTTTTTTGCCAGGTAACCTAAGGCTGGCGTGGGGCTTATGGAAGTTTTATTCATATTATTTATCTTATGTTACAATTTTAGATCTTCTTTCTGTATTTCTCTTCTGAAGAATGACGTGGGTTTGTTCCCTCCACAGGATCCAGGTGCGATATGGGGCGAAGTGGTCAAAGTACCGTGGGGGCAAATCAGGTGATCAGAAGGAAATTTTACTTAACCCCGGAGAGCACATTAGTCAGGTAAAGGGGAAAAATACCTCCGTCATCCACCAGCTGGTATTTATCACCAACAAGGGGCAAGAGTTCAGTTTCGGCAAAGATATTGGAACCGCCTTCAACAGCTCCTCACCGATCCCCGACACCTACCTGAGATACATCAGCGGAAGCTCCGACACCGGCATCAACGCCATCAGCTTCCACTGGGACAACCCCAACAGCAACTGCGACCACTGCGAGGAGTAATTTCCAGACCGCTGTGTGGACCTGAGCTGCAGAGTATGCCCCCCCCCCCCCCCCCGCTTGTCATCTGTCTAACTTACCCCCATCTGTATCAGCTCCCAATATTCCGTGTATCCTCTCCTCATAATAAAATCTGCAGCTACAATGCCTGTCTGATTCTTTTCTAATTATAGGCTTTCTGAAAAGAAGAACTATAGTCAACTACACTATATTACCAAAAGTATTGGGACACCTGCCTTTACACACACAAGAACTTTAAAAGCATCCCAGTCTTAGTCCGTAGGGTTCAATATTGAGTTGGCCCCCCCTTTGCAGCTATAACAGCTTCAACTCTTCTGGGAAGGCCGTCCACAAGATTTAGGAGTGTGTCTATGGCAGGGGTGTCCAAACTTTTTTCAAAGAGGGCCAGATTTGATGAAGTGAACATGCTCGAGGGCCGACCATTTTGTCTGACATTCTTTAAACCATTAAAATTCATTCTAAGTGTGTTCATCTGAGCACTAATACACGGCCCAACAAGAACTCTCTTGCCTTTGTGCTGTGTGTGGTAAACAGATGAGCTTGGGTGTATTATTTGGATATACTGTATTTAATCGGCTTATACCACACACCTTAACTTTAAAAAGGAAGTCTCAGGAAAAAAAATAAAATAAAAAATCTTACATTTTAAATAAAGACATGTGAAGCAAAATAAGGGTCAGTGCCCATCTGCAGCCCCCAGCGTATTGCCATGAATGCAGCTGCCACTGTATTGCCATGAATGCAGCCGCCACTGTATTGCCATGAATGCAGCCCCCAGCGTATTGCCATGAATGCAGCCCCCAGCGTATTGCCATGAATGCAGCCCCCAGCGTATTGCCATGAATGCAGCCGCCCACACTGTATTGCCAGGAATGCAGCCCACACTGTATTGCCAGGAATGCAGCCCACACTGTATTGCCAGGAATGCAGCCCACACTGTATTGCCAGGAATGCAGCCCACACTGTATTGCCAGGAATGCAGCCCACACTGTATTGCCAGGAATGCAGCCCACACTGTATTGCCAGGAATGCAGCCCCCACTGTATTGCCAGGAATGCAGCCCCCACTGTATTGCCAGGAATGCAGCCCCCACTGTATTGCCAGGAATGCAGCCCCCACTGTATTGCCAGGAATGCAGCCCCCACAGTATTGCCAGGAATGCAGCCCCCACAGTATTGCCAGGAATGCAGCCCCCACAGTATTGCCAGGAATGCAGCCCCCACAGTATTGCCAGGAATGCAGCCCCCACAGTATTGCCAGGAATGCAGCCCCCACAGTATTGCCAGGAATGCAGCCCCCACAGTATTGCCAGGAATGCAGCCCCCACAGTATTGCCAGGAATGCAGCCCCCACAGTATTGCCAGGAATGCAGCCCCCACAGTATTGCCATGAATGCAGCCCCCACATTGCCATGAATGCAGCCCCCACATTGCCATGAATGCAGCCCCCACATTGCCATGAATGCAGCCCCCACATTGCCATCAGTGCAGCTCCCACATTGCCATCAGTGCAGCTCCCACATTGCCATCAGTGCAGCCCCCACAGTATTGCCAGGAATGCAGCCCCCACAGTATTTCCAGGAATGCAGCCCCCACAGTATTGCCAGGAATGCAGCCCCCACAGTATTGCCAGGAATGCAGCCCCCACAGTATTGCCAGGAATGCAGCCCCCACAGTATTGCCAGGAATGCAGCCCCCACAGTATTGCCAGGAATGCAGCCCCCACACATTGCCATGAATGCAGCCCCCACATTGCCATGAATGCAGCCCCCACATTGTCATGAATGCAGCCCCCACATTGCCATGAATGCAGCCCCCACATTGCCATGAATGCAGCCACCACTGTATTGCCAGGAATGCAGCCACCACACATTGCCATGAATGCAGCCCGCACATTGCCAGGAATGCAGCCCCCACTGTATTGCCAGGAATGCAGCCCACACATTGCCATGAATGCAGCCCCCACATTGCCATGAATGCAGCCACCACTGTATTGCCAGGAATGCAGCCACCACACATTGCCAGGAATGCAGCCCGCACATTGCCAGGAATGCAGCCCCCACTGTATTGCCAGGAATGCAGCCCCCACTGTATTGCCAGGAATGCAGCCCCCACATTGCCATGAATGCAGCCCCCACATTGCCATGAATGCAGCCCCCACATTGCCATGAATGCAGCCCCCACATTGCCAGGAATGCAGCCCCCACATTGCCAGGAATGCAGCCCCCACATTGCCAGGAATGCAGCCACCACATTGCCAGGAATGCAGCCACCACTGTATTGCCAGGAATGCAGCCCACACATTGCCATGAATGCAGCCCCCACATTGCCATGAATGCAGCCCCCACATTGCCAGGAATGCAGCCCCCACATTGCCAGGAATGCAGCCCCCACATTGCCAGGAATGCAGCCCCCACATTGCCATGAATGCAGCCACCACTGTATTGCCAGGAATGCAGCCCACACATTGCCATGAATGCAGCCCCCACATTGCCATGAATGCAGCCCCCACATTGCCAGGAATGCAGCCCCCACTGTATTGCCAGGAATGCAGCCCACACATTGCCATGAATGCAGCCCCCACATTGCCAGGAATGCAACCCCCACATTGCCATGAATGCAGCCCCCACTGTATTGCCAGGAATGCAGCCCCCACATTGCCATGAATGCAGCCCCCACATTGCCATGAATGCAGCCCCCACATTGCCATGAATGCAGCCCCCACATTGCCATGAATGCAGCCCCCACATTGCCATGAATGCAGACTCACCATTGCCATCAGTGCAGCCTGATTCACATCCTCTGCAGCCTTGGAGGAGACGGGGGGGGGGGGGGGGGGGATGAGAGCCGACAGACATACAGGAGAAACTCCTGTTTCTATCGACGGCCTCTTTAATTGAAAGTCCCGCCTCCTGTGATGGACAAAACGGTTGTCCAATGGCAGCGCAGGATGGGACTTCCTTTTACACAGGACGCTGTGTAAACAGGAAATACTGTCTTGTATTCACGGCACTCGTCCTGCCCCCTCCATAGCAGTCAGCATATCTATCTTTTGTGGCCCCCGGCGATCAGGGATTCGTTGGGGGCCACAAAAGATATATACGTGAACATGACCAGGCAGGCCGTCCAGAACGCGGGCCGCGATTGGCCCAGCGGGCTGGACTTTGGACATGCCTGGTCTATGGGAATGTGTGAGAAAAAGACAACTTCTCCTGCGCTCTGGTGTCTCGGTCTTCAAAGTGTGTTACCGACAGTTGTAAGATGGTAGTGTCAAAAAGGTCTTGCAGCCCTCCTTAGAATATTGGGTATTCAAATACTGGAAAAACAAAACAAAAAAGGAAGGTGCACTGACCTAGTGCATTACCAGAAGAAATAGAGCTTTATTCAAAACAGAACAAATAGCAAAATGGCTACTCACAAACGAATATTGGTAAAAGGCATGATCAATACAATTGGATCCATCGACATTGCTTGTTTTGGCTCTGAAGAAAGGGGTTCTCCCCTGAAACGCGTCAACCGTTTACATTAGGGTATTCATCAATCAATTTACCTGACATCAGATCTGGATGCGTCGATGTTTGGTGCGATGGATCCAATTGTATTGATCATGCCTTTTAGCAATACTCGTTTGTGAGTAGCCATTTTGCTATTTGTTCTGTTCTGAATAAAGCTCTATTTATTGCTTTGTTATGAGAATGTGTGACCATTCTTCCAGAAGGGCATTTCTGAGATCAGGCACTGATGTTGGATGAGAAGGCCTGGCTCAAGTCTCCGCTCTAATTCATCCCAAAGGTGTTCTATCAGGTTGAGGTCAGGATTCACTCATCTTCTATGTCTCTATGGACCTTGCTTTGTGCTTTGTTATGGTGTGGGGTTGTTTTTCAGGGGTTGGGCTTGGCCCCTTAGTTCCAGTGAGGGGAACTCTTACGCATACCAAGACATTTTGGACAATTTCATGCTCCAAACATTGTGGGAACAGTTTGGGGATGGCCCCTCATGACTGCACACCAGTGCACAGAGCAAGGTCCCTAGAGACATGGATGAGTGAGTTTGGGGCGGAGGAACTTATCTGGCCTGCACAGACTCCTGAACGCAACTTAAAAGAACACCTTTGGGATGAATTAGATAGAAGAATGGTCAAATATTCCCATAGACACACTCCTAAATAGGGATGGCCGAACGGTTCGCCCGACAGTCGTTTCGCGACGAATTTCGGCTGTTCGCGGTCCGCCCGATCGGAGGACTATTGGCGCCGTTCGCCCGGCGGACTTCCGTGTTTACTGTGTAAAAGAACTTTGACCTATGATGACACATCCATCATGGGGTACAGGACAGTCAATTGAGACATTACAGCACATGGACACTTGGACATTCCCCCTAACTTATAAATAGACCCGATCCGGCGGCCATTTTACATTCTTTCTTCTGTCACTATAAGGAGAGGTTGCTGTGTGGAGCAGGGAGAGATTACAGTGACCCAAATCGCTAGCTATTTGGTACACAAAAGTTCTTTTCAGGACTGGTATAGGTGTTAGGTGTAGTTCAGTATAGGCAGTGCTGTGCTAGTGATTGTTGCAGCAGCCTGAGTGTCTTTTGTCAGTTTAGAGAAAGGGACAGGACGCTGTGTGCTACAGGGACAGTCAGTTTAGTCATTAGCTGTTACTATCAGGTCCACAAAAGTGCTATTCCAGTTATTGTTCCAGTAGCCTCTGTTTTGTCAGTTTATATAGGGACAGGCAGGAAGCTGTGTGTGAGGCATTGAGGGTCAGTTTAATCAGTAGCTGTTACTATATTAGGTCCACAAAGGTTCTTTTCAGGACTGGTATCAGTGGTATGGTAATAGGCTTGTACACGTATAATATTCTTTCTTCCAAATATAGAAAGAATATTATACTTGACTGCTGCAGTCTGCTAATCAGTCACACACAACCTACTTGTTCCACAAAGGTCCTTATAAGGACTGGTAATAACCTGGTGTAGGGTGCTATAGTACATAGGGTTGAGTGAGGTACAGTCTGCTATTCTATAAGGACTGGTATAGGTCCACAATACATAGGGTTGAGGTGCACTACTGCTGACCGCTGCCCTATACTGCAGCAGTCCTTCATCGGTATAGGGACTGACGTACAGTCTGCTAATCAGTCACACACAACCTACTTGTTCCACAAAGGTCCTTATAAGGACTGGTAATAACCTGGTGTAGGGTGCTATAGTACATAGGGTTGAGTGAGGTACAGTCTGCTATTCTATAAGGACTGGTATAGGTCCACAATACATAGGGTTGAGGTGCACTACTGCTGACCGCTGCCCTATACTGCAGCAGTCCTTCATCGGTATAGGGACTGACGTACAGTCTGCTAATCAGTCACACACAACCTACTTGTTCCACAAAGGTCCTTATAAGGACTGGTAACTTGGTCTGTCTAGGGTGCTACAGTACATAGGGTTGAGTGAGGTACAGTCTGCTATTCTATAAGGACTTGTATAGGTCCACAATACATAGGGTTGAGGTGTACTACTGCTGACCGCTGCCCTATACTGCAGCAGTCCTTCATCGGTATAGGGACTGAGAGTTTTGTCACAGGGTCATTTAAAAATGACAGGCAGAGGAAGGGGCAGGCCCTTCCGCAGGGGTGGTAGGGGTAGGGCAGGAGCACCAGCCTTGAGCCAAATTGGGAAGTTGCAGAAGGTGCGTTCAATTACTTTAAAGGACGCACCAGACTTGGTTGAGTGGCTCACTCAGCCTTACTCTTCTGCACCCTCCTCATCCTCTCGATCTACATCCTCTTCTTCACTCTCTGCTATGTGCACCCCCAAAGACACTACCACCAACAACACCACCACCACCACCACCACCACATACCTTCCGCTTGAGTCACAGGAATTATTTTCCGATCTATATCAAGACATTTCTGATGTGCAGCCACTCTTGGTATTGGATCAGGAAGAGGAGGTAGCAACAACCGCTACTCAGCAGTCTGACGACAGTACCCAGATCAGCCCAAGGAGGAGGTTGGTCCCCGCTGTTTCTTCCTACCCTGAGATCTCTACTTATAGCGGTGGGGAAGGTGACGTCGATGATGACGTGTCTAGTGATGTCACGTGGGTGCCCACAAGAGAGGAAGAGGAGGGGAGTTCAGAGGGAGATAGGGAGGAGAAGCAGGAATAACTTACATTGCACAGGAGGGACAAAGCAGACTGCAAATGTATCAGGAGCGAGTCATCGACCATGTACGGTCACATCTGGCGCTCCCAGGACACCGGCACATGGCTCCGCAGTGTGGGCTTTATTTAACGTGTCCGCTGCTGACAATAGCGTTGCCATCTGCAATCTTTGAAGTCAACGCATTAGTCGCGGTAAGCCCAACACTCACCTAGGGACGACCACCTTAAGAAGGCACATGAGCAGCCATCACCGAGCCCAGTGGGAACAACGGAACACACAAAGCCACACTCCAGGCTCTCACCATCCAGCCTCGTCTTCTACTTCTCCTTCTCCTCTCTCCTCACAATTGTCCTCCACTCCACCTTCCATCACGCCAAGCTCACGTTTTTTCTGCAAAAAGGCAGGCTTCCGTGGGCCTAATGTTCGAGCGTAAAAAAAGAATGACGCCGGATAACACTCTTGCCCAACGGTTGACGGCTGGCTTGTCAGAACTGATAGCCCGCCAACTACTGCCATATAAACTGGTGGACTTGGAGGCCTTTAGCAAATTTGTGGCCATTGGAACACCACACTGGAAGGTCCCAGGAAGGAAGTATTTCTCACAGAAGGGCATCCCAGAGCTATATGGCCATGTTCAGCGGCAAGTGAATGTATCTCTGGCACAGAGTGTCGGTGCCAAGATACATCTGACCACAGACACGTGGTCTAGCAAACACGGGCAGGGAAGGTATATCACTTTTACTGCCCACTGGGTGAACCTTCTGGCGGCCGTCAAGCATGTAACCCGTGGCACCCGTGTATGGTTTTACCGCCACGGATTGCATGCAGGCCTGACTCTTCTTCTCCTCCTCCTCCATCCTCCTCCCTCTCCTCCTCGGCTGACTCCTCCTTTTCCGCTGCTAGCGTCTCTTCCGCTGCGCCGCCCAAGCTCCCCAGAACCTATTCGACATGCCAGGTGAGACGTTGCCATGCCGTGCTGCGTCTGTTGTACCTGGAAGCCAAGAGCCATACTGGCCCGGCACTCCTTTCAGCTTTGCATTCACAGGCAGATCAGTGGCTAACACATCTCAATTTGACAGTTGGTAAAGTGGTGTGTGACAACGGTGCCAATCTGCTTAGCGCATTGAAACAAGGCAAAATCACGCATGTGGCATGCATGGCACACGTATTAAACTTGGTCGTGCAGTGATTCGTTGTCAAATACCCTGGGGTCCAGGACATCTTGCAGCAGGCAAGGAAAATCTCGGCCCATTTCAGAAGTTTTTACACGGCCATGGCTCGCCTTGCTGACATTCAGCGGCGACACAATCTGCCGGTCAGACGTCTTATTTGCGATTGCTCGACGCGATGGAACTCAACCTTCTATATGCTTGATAGGCTGCTCCAGCAGAAACGTGCAGTTAACGTTTACCTGTATGAACTCTGCGGCAGAACAGGTTCTGGGGAGCTGGGTTTTTTTTACCGCGCCAGTGGCTACTCATGCGTGACGCATGCAGACTTCTGCAGCCATTTGAGGAGATCACCAAACTGGTCAATCGCAGCCATGGCGTCATCAGTGACATGGTACCTTATGCCTTCTTTATGGATCGTGCATTGCGTCGTGTCATTGATCAAGCTGTGGAGGAGCAGGAGCGGGAAGATGAGGAAGTCGCAATGCTGGATGAATTCCCAGGGGGGGCTACTCTATCTGAGACAAGTCAACAACAGGAGTCTGAAGAGGAGTCAGAGGAGGATGGTGCCGGGGCGGATGAGGAGGAGGAAGAAGAGCATGCTTTAAACCTTTCTGGGATCCCTGTTGTGCGTGGATGGGGAGAGGAGAATGAAGAGGACGACATTATCCTGGATGATGAGCAGGAGCCAGGCCACCACACCGCTTCCACTTTAGTGCAAATGGGGGTCTTCATGCTCCAGCGTTTTAATAGGGACCCCCGTATAAAAAGCATAAGGGTCAAGGACCAGTACTGGGTGGCAACGTACTTAGACCCCCGGTACAAACACAAAATGGAGGAAATGCTACCACCATCACAGAGGGCTGTCAGAATGGAGCACTTCCAGGCCATGCTTCGAGAAATGCTGCATTCTGCTTTTGCGTGTGCTGGCAGAGGAGCAATTCCCACTCCCAGAGAAGGAGTTGCGGCTACCAATCCAACAGCGCCTGCAAGAAGAGGCCGGTTTGAAGATGTGTTGGTGACTTCAGATATGAGGACATTCTTTCAGCCGACCCATCGACAGGTGTCATCCGGATCCAGCATCAGGGAATGCCTAGACCGTCAGGTGTCCGACTACATCGGGTTAACGGCTGATGTGGACTCTCTGAGGAGTGATGAACCTCTGGACTACTGGGTGGGCAGGCTTGACCTCTGGCCAGAGCTTGCACAATTTGCAATTGAACTGTTGGCTTGCCCCTCATCCAGTGTCCTGTCCGAAAAGGACGTTCAGAGCAGCAGGGGGGATCGTGACCGATTAGCGTACTCGCCTAGCTCACGACAGTGTTAACTACCTCACATTTCTAAAAATGAATGAGGCATGGATCTCGGAGGAATTCAACACATGTGACCAGTAGACCATGTATATGTCTATAAACAATTTTTTTAATTGAGCACAGAGACCTTCTTTCTTCATTTGGCTCACTTCCTTGTCCAAAAAAAGCACACCGTACTATATGCCGGTACCCTCCTCTTTGAAGAGGTTGAGCGGTGTCATATTTCTACTGGGGCTGCTTATTATGAGGGGCTCCCACCATCCCTGTGCTGTGCTGACATCCTCCTGGGGCTGTACCTCTGCTGTGCATATTATGAGGGGCTCCCACCATCCCTGTGCTGTGCTGACTTCCTCCTGGGACTGTACCTCTGCTGTGCATATTATGAGGGGCTCCCACCATCCCTGTGCTGTGCTGACATCCTCCTGGGGCTGTACCTCTGCTGTGCATATTATGAGGGGCTCCCACCATCCCTGTGCTGTGCTGACTTCCTCCTGGGGCTGTACCTCTGCTGTGCATATTTTGAGGTGCTCCCACCATCCCTGTGCTATGCTCATTATGAGGGGCTCCCACCATCCCTGTGCTGTGCTAACTTACTCCTGGGGCTGCTTATTATGAGGGGCTCCCACCATCCCTGTGCTATGCTGACATTCTCCTGGGGCTGCTTATTATGAGGGGCACCCACTATCCCTGTGCTATGCTGACATCCTCCTGGGGCTGCTTATTATGAGGGGCTCCCACCATCCCTGTGCTATGCTCATTATGAGGGGCTCCCACTATCCCTGTGCTATTGTCAGCAGTGGACACGTTAAAAAAAGCCCACACTGCGGAGCCATGTGACGGTGTCCTGGGAGCGCCAGATGTGACCGTACATGGTCGATGACTCGCTCCTGATACATTTGCAGTCTGCTTTGTCCATCCTGTGCAATGTAAGTTATTCCTGCTTCTCCTCCCTATCTGCTGGTCCATATCTCCCTCTGAACTCCCCTCCTCTTCCTCTCTTGTGGGCACCCACGTGACATCACTAGACACGTCATCATCAACGTCACCTTCCCCACCGCTATAAGTAGAGATCTCAGAGTAGGCAGCAACACCGGGAACCAACCTCCTCCTTGGGCTGATCTGGGTACTGTCGTCAGACTGCTGAGTAGCGGTTGTTGCTACCTCCTCTTCCTGATCCAATACCAAGAGTGGCTGCGCATAAGAAATGTCCTCTTGATATGGATCGGAAAATAATTCCTGTGACTCAAGCGGAAGGTATGTGGTGGGGGTGGTGGTAGTGTCTTTGGGGGTGCACATGGCAGAGAGTGAAGAAGAGGGTGCAGATCGAGAGGATGAGGAGGGTGCAGAAGAGTAAGGCTGAGCGAGCCACTCAACCAAGTCTGGTGCGTCCCTTAAAGTAATTGAACGCACCTTCTGCAACTTCCCACTTTGGCTCAAGCTTGTTGCTCCTGCCCTACCCCTACCACCCCTGCGGAAGGGCCTGCCTCTTCCTCTGCCTGCCATTTTTTAAATGACCCTGTGACAAAACTCTCAGTCCCTATACCGATGAAGGACTGCTGCAGTATAGGGCAGCGGTCAGCAGTAGTACACCTCAACCCTATGTATTGTGGACCTATACCAGTCCTTATAGAATAGCAGACTGTACCTCACTCGACCCTATGTACTGTAGCACCCTAGACAGACCAAGTTACCAGTCCTTATAAGGACCTTTGTGGAACAAGTAGGTTGTGTGTGAGTGATTAGCAGACTGTACGTCAGTCCCTATACCGATGATGGACTGCTGCAGTATAGGGCAGCGGTCAGCAGTAGTACACCTCAACCCTATGTATTGTGGACTGATACCAGTCCTTATAGAATAGCAGACTGTACCTCACTCAACCCTATGTACTGTAGCACCCTAGACAGACCAAGTTACCAGTCCTTATAAGGAGCTTTGTGGAACAAGTGGGTTGTGAATGATTAGCAGACTGCAGCAGAAGGGCAGCAGTCAAGTATAAAATTCTTTCTATATTTGGAAGAAAGAATATTATACGTGTACAAGCCTATTACCATACCACTGATACTATTAGTTCCACAAAGGTTCTTTTCAGGACTGGTAACAGCTACTGATTAAACTGACCCTCACTGCCTCACACACTGCTTCCTGCCTGTCCCTATATAAACTGACAAAACAGAGGCTACTGGAACAGTAATAGCACTTTTGTGGACCTGATAGTAACAGCTAATGATGATGACTAAACTGACTGTCCCTACAGCAGACACACCGTCCTGTCCCTTTCTCTAAACTGACAAAAGACACTCAGGCTGCTGCAACAATCACTAGCACAGCACTGCCTATACTGAACTACACCTAACACCTATACTAGTCCTGAAAAGAACTTGTGTGTACCAAATAGCTAGTGATTTGGGTCACTGCCACCTCTCCCTATAGTGATAGAAGAAAGAATGTAAAATGGCCGCCGGATCGGGTCTATTTTTAAGTTAGGGGGAATGTCCAAGTGTCCATGTGCTGTAATGTCTCAATTGGCTGTCCTGTACCCCATGATGGATGTGTCATCATAGGTCAAAGTTCTTTTATACAGTAAACGCGGAAGTCCGCCGGGCGAACGGCGCCAATAGTCCGCCGAACAGGCGGACCGCGAACAGCCGAAATTCGCCGCGAAACGACTGCCGGACGAACCGTTCGGCCATCACTATTTAGGACACTCCATCTGCCTCTGACTTTGTCATTGGTGCCAACGTGCACCATGGCAGCTGGGTCTTCCCCAGCCCCTCCCAGTAATCTGTCCACCAGATCCGCGATTTGCCGAACCCGAGCGCCCCGTAGACAACATACTGTTCGGCGCTTCAGGTCTTTGTTACAGATTGCCCTCTCTGTCCTTCTAAGAATTGAGTCCCCTATCATCAGAATCTGTCTTTCCTTTTCCTTCACTTCCCCCCCCCACTCTCACCGGAGGAGTTCTTCCCCCAGCAGCTAGGAGAGTCCCTCAGCTCCAACAGTGCTGGTCCCTGACCGGTTTCACCAATGTCACTCAATGGAGCGTACTTATTGGGATGCTCCAGCCCTGGATCGGCCTCCCTGGCACTTCCCCCTCTACCCTTCCTGGCTGTCACCCATCTACTATTTCCTAGTGCCTGCACCTCTTTGTCTCCACCCGCCTCTGTGCTGGCCCCTGCCGTGTATGTTCCTGTCTCTCCTTTAGTATGGAGGGACTTCTCAGTGCTGCCATTTGCTTCCCCAGATTCAGAACCTAGGCTTCCAGGGAAACAATGCGCTTACATTTGGCACAGCAGTATTCACCCTTGATTGGATGATCAACAAACACATACATGCCACAAGATGTACAACAATTCGCCTCTCCACACCTGCTGGCAGTGGAGGTCCGTCCATAGGGGGCGCATGGGGGCGCATGGGGGCGCATGGGGGGCGCATGGGTGCCGCCCCCCCCCCCCCCAAAGCCAGTTACACACACAAAAAAAAAAGTCCCTTTAAGAAAAAAAAAAAGTTCCTGTAAGTGCACAGTGTTCCGGCAGGCGCCGGTCACAGTGCACTATGGAAGCGTCATGCCAATGCAATCCCGTGATTGCAGGCAAATCACTTCATTTGCGGTGGTTTTTGATGCCCTGTGGCGCTATTTAGTGCACCTCTACATGTTCATTGGGTCATTCTCCTGCATCTCCTTCTGTCTGGGATGAGCCATGGACGGGCGGAATGTTACTTTCGTTTTGGCTCTGTGTGGATGGAGAAGCCCAGGTAATATTACTTACAGCCTGTAATGATCTGTCCACCCCGGACCTCTACAGCAGCACCTTGTGCTGTATGTATTTACAGTCTGTGGGGTGGAGGGAGCCGTGTTTGCTTCACCTCTGCCCTGGAATCCACCTCTGCCCCAGCCCTTCACCCGACAATCTGCTGGAGCCTTCATTACACATCTCCTGTATGTGTATATACTGTGTATACAACAAGGGCTCCCAGCACCGCGTCCTACTGTCATCCTCCACAGGTCAGTGTTCTCTCATCTCTATCTCTCTCTATCTATCTGTCTGTATATCCATCTGTCTGTATATCTATCAATCTGTATATCTATCTGTATGTATAGCTATCAATCTGTATATCTATCTGTATGTATATCTATCAATCTGTATATCTATCTGTATGTATGTATATCTATCAATCTGTCTGTCTGTCTGTCTGTCTGTCTGTCTGTCTGTCTGTCTGTCTGTCTATCTATCTATCTATCTATCTATCTATCTATCTATCTATCTATCTACCTATCTATCTATCTATCTATCTGTCTGTCTATCTATCTATCTGTCTGTCTATCTATCTATCTGTATGTATATCTATCTGTCTATCTATCTGTATATCTATCTGTCTGTATATCCATCTATCTATCTGTATATCTATGTATCTGTATATCTATCTGTCTGTCTATCTATCTGTCTGTCTATCTATCTATCTGTCTATCTATCTATCTGTATATCTATCTATCTGTCTGTCTATATGTATGTATATCTATCTATCTATATATCTAACTGTCTGTCTATCTATATATTTATCTGTCTGTCTATCTATATATCTATCTGTCTGTCTATCTATATATCTATCTGTCTGTCTATCTATCTATCTGTCTGTATATCTATCTATCTGTCTGTCTGTCTGTCTATCCATCTATCTCTTTCTGTCTGTCTGTCTGTCTATCTATCTATCTCTTTCTGTCTGTCTGTCTGTCTGTCCATCTATCTATATGTATATCTATCTGTCCATTCGTCCATCCGTCCGTCCGTCCGTCCGTCTATCTGTCTTTCTGCATATCTATTTATCTGTTTAACTGCATATCTACCTGTCTGTATGTCTATCTTCTGTATATCTGTCTTTTTGTCTATCTGTTTGTCCTATCCAATCTATCCCTCTGTCTTTCTGTCTATAGGTCCCATCACGGCAAGCAATGTTGGGGGGGGAGTTGGTTGGGGTTTTTTTTGCGCCCTCCCTAAAAAAATGGAGCACCGGCCGCCACTGCCCGCTGGGCATCATACCTATGAATTTGATGAGGATTGGGGATTATACCCTGTCCAAATTACCTAACAACTAGATTCCTGGCACTAATCAACAAGACCATACACAGGTACTCAACAAGACAATACACAGGTCCTGAACAAGACAATACCCAGGTCCTGAACAAGACAATAACCAGGTCCTGAACAAGACAATACCCAGGTACCCGCAGAACTACGTGCACTCGTTACACACAAGTATACAGTGCACAATACACAAGTACTAACGATCCACACACACTACTCAAACATTACTCAGGTACTATGACCCCTGCTATAACCTTCTGTTTTAAACTCTGGTTTTAACTCACCACTAGTGATGGACGAACTTACGGCGGAACGTTTCGCGGACGCGATCCGCTAACGTGCCCAAATGATCACAAACTGCAAGGTTCGCGGCAGACCCCATTCACTTTAATGGCAGGCGAACCTTAACAACCTCCAGGTCGTATTTTCAGCTACAAAATACTTAGTAGCTGTGCACACAACATGGACACTGACATACCAGATGTATTAAGTGAATCTGGGATCGACAACGACAATCATTCTTTTTTTATCTGTGAAATGTTGTCAATTCAGGAGTGCATGAAGGCCATGGAGGAGAGGCAAGGTCAGGCCAGGCTATGAAGGGGGTGCAGGAGATGATCAGTGCCACAGTAAGGGCAGCGCAGTCCAGTGTCCCAGTGTGCCAACCTGTGCTTGAGCCCCTTACCCCTCCCTCTGCCTGGCCCTTACCCCCACCTATGCAGGGCTCCACTGCGGTGGTCTGGAGGTGCCAGTCCAGTGCTGATACTCAGCCATGGTGCTGGCACTGCCTGCTGATTGGCTTCTCCGCTGCTATCTCCCTCACTGTCTGACACCAGCACCATGAAAGAGAGCACTGACACCAGCACCGAGATAGAGAGCACTGACACCAGCACCATGAAAGAGAGCACTGACACCAGCACCGAGATAGAGAGCACTGACACCAGCACCGAGATAGAGAGCACTGACACCAGCACCATGATAGAGAGCACTGACACCACACCAGCACCGAGATAGAGAGCACTGACACCAGCACTGAGCTAGAGAGCACTGACACCACACCAGCACCGTGATAGAGAGCACTGACACCAGCACTGAGATAGAGAGCACTGACACCAGCACCGTGATGGAGAGCACTGACACCAGCACCGAGATACAGAGCACTGACAGCAGCCCTGAGATAGAGAGCACTGACAGCAGCACTGAGATAGAGAGCACTGACAGCAGCACCAAGATAGAGAGCACTGACAGCAGCACCGTGATAGAGAGCACTGACAGCAGCACCGTGATAGAGAGCACTGACACCACACCAGCACCGTGATAGAGAGCACTGACACAACACCAGCACCGTGATAGAGCACTGACACCAGCACTGATACCAGCAACTCGCTGCGGGACCCAAAAATATGACACCGCTCAACCTCTTCAAACAGGAGGGTACGGGCATATAGTACGGTGTGCTTATTTTGTACAAGTGAGCCAAAGGTAGAAAAAAAGGTCCGTGTGCTAGATTATATAAATCGTTTATAGAGTTATGCATATGCATGGTCTACTGGTCACATGTGTTGAATTCCTCGGAGATCCATGCCTCATTCATTTTTATAAATGTGAGGTAGTCAACACTGTCATGAGCTAGGCGAGTACACTTATAGGTCACGATCCCCCCTGCTGTGCTGAACGTCCTTTCGGACAGGACACTGCACGAGGGGCAAGCCAACAGTTCCATTGAAAATTATGCAAGCTCTAGCCAGAGGTCAAGCCTGCCCACCCAGTAGTCCAGGGGTTCATCACTCCGCAGAGCGTCCACATCGGCCGTTAACCCGATGTAGTCGGACACCTGACGGTCTAGGCGTTCCCTGATGCTGGATCCGGATGACACCTGTCGATGGGGCGGCTGAAAGAATGACCTCATATCAGAAGTCAACAACATATCTTCCAACCGGCCTCTTCTTGCAGGCGCTGTTGGATTGGTAGCCGCAACTCCTTCTCTGGGAGTGGGAATTGCTCCTCTGCCAGCGCACGCAAAAGCAGAATGCAGCATTTCTCTAAGCAAGGCCTGGAAGTGCTCCATTCTGACAGCCCTCTGTGACGGCGGTAACATTTCTGCCATTTTGTGTTTGTACCGGGGGTCTAAGTACGTTGCACCCAGTACTGGTCCTTGACCTTTATGCTTTTTATATGGGGCTCCCTGTTAAAACACTGGAGCATGAAGGCCCCCATTTGCACTAAACTGGAAGCGGTGTGGTGGCCAGGCTCCTGCTCATCATCCAGGATAATGTCGTCCTCCTCGTTCTCCTCTCCCTATCCGCGCACAACAACAGGGATCCCAGAAAGGTTTAAAGCATGCTCTTCTTGCTCCTCCTCATCCGCCCCGGCACCATCCTCCTCTGACTCCTCTTCAGACTCCTGTTGTTGACTTGTCTCAGATAGAGTAGCCCCCCCTGGGAATTTATCCAGCATTGCGACTTCCTCATCTTCCCGCTCCTGCTCCTCCATGGCTTGATCAATGACATGACGCAATGCACGCTCCATAAAGAAGGCATAAAGTACCATGTCACTGATGGCGCCATGGCTGCGACTGACCAGTTTGGTGATCTCATCAAATGGCTGCAGAAGTCTGCATGCATCACGCATGAGCAGCCACTGGCACGGTGAAAAAAAAACCAGCTCCCCAGAACCTGTTCTGCCGCAGAGTTCGTAAAGGTAGTCGTTAACTGCACGTTTCTGCTGGAGCAGCCTATCAAGCATATAGAAGGTTGAGTTCCATTGCGTCGGGCAATCGCAGATAAGACGTCTGACCGGCAGATTGTGTCGCCACTGAATGTCAGCAACGCGAGCCATGGCCGTGTAAGATCTTCTGAAATGGGCTGAGATTTTCCTTGCCTGCCACAAGATGTCCTGGATCCCAGGGTATTTGACAACGAATCGCTGCACGACCAAGTTTAAGACGTGTGCCATGCATGGCACGTGTGTAATTTTGCCCTGTTTCAATGAACTAAGCAGATTGGCACCGTTGTCACACACCACTTTACCAACTGTCAAATTGAGCGGTGTTAGCCACTGATCTGCTTGTGAACGCAAAGCTGAAAGGAGTGCAGGGCCAGTGTGGCTCTTGGCTTCCAGGCACAACAGACGCAGCACAGCATGGCAACGTCTCACCTGGCATGTCGAATAGGTTCTGGGGATCTTGGGCGGCGCAGAGGAAGAGACGCTAGCAGCGGAAAAGGAGGAGTCAGCCGAGGAGGAGAGGGAGGATGGAGTAGGAGGAGAAGAAGAGCCAGGCCTGCATGCAATCCGTGGCGGTAAAACCAAATGTACATGGGTGCCACGGGTTACATGCTTTTTTTTATTTATTTTTTATTTTTCATCATGCATCAGTAGGCAGCCAATCTGTTATACTGTTATACTGGTTACCGCAGTTAAGGCAAACATGCCCAGGGTTAGCCACTTGTTAATTATCCCACTTGCGTGAAATTAACTGGGCTGCTCAGCCATCATATGCATGTATTTTTCCCTCTTTTATTATACTTATATTCTTTCGATTTATCAACGTTTATTCACAATAAAGTGTTTCCCCTTCTCATATGCAAAATCCTCATTACACTTATATTGATTCCTCCCCCCCCCCCCCCCGACTCTTCATTCCCGTTTATTCCCTCTCTCTTCTCGCTTTCCCCTTTGCCTAGCCCTCCACCATTTCCAGATGTTTTGCTGTTTTTTTGAACTCCAACCACCCTCCCCATATACTATAGGAAAACTTCCACCTGACCTTCACTTCTGTATATAGTTTCTTCTATTGATCTTAATCACTCTATCCTTCCTATGCAGTCCTTAATTAATGGTGGGTTAGGGGTTCTCCAAACTTTTGGTATTAAACTCTTAGCTGCGTTTAGCAGGTGAGGTACCAACGTTTTTTTATATTGCGCTAATGTTTTGTCCGTATCATGGAACAGACATGCCCATGGTTCTTTCCTTACTTGTTCTCCTGTTATCTGGTGTATGTTATCTATTATCTTTTCCCAGTATGGCTGGATCTTTGCACAACCCCACCATATGTGTGAAAAGGTTCCCGGGTATTGCAACCCCTCCAGCACAATGCTGAGATCTCTGCTCTGATCTTCTGTGCTCTTTATGGGACAATATACCATCTCGCCAGCAATTTATAAGACATTTCCACTGTCCTAATATCTCTAGAGGTAGTACATACAGTTCTCAAGATCCTACTTCTATGATCCTCATCCCGTAGGGGTCCCAATTCCTCCTCCCACTTCTTCAAATAGGGCGGATCCCTAAATTCTATCTCCTCTCCCAGAATTTTAAATATTTTTGATATACTCTGTCTCAGACACCCCGGGGAGAAGAGAAATCCCTCCATAGGTCTCAAATCCTCCTCTCCTCAAAGTGGCCGCGGCAGCGACTGTGCGAAGTGCTGTATTTGTGCATACCCCCAATTATCTAACGGCCTATTTCCCCACTTTTGTCTTAATTCATTCAAAGTGCATAGTCTATCTCCACACATCACATCTTTTAACATTATATCGTCTTTCTTTGCCCACCTCATAAAGTACATATATTCTTCCTTCCCAGGTTTAAAATAATTTGTATCTAATAAAGAAATTAAAGGTGAATTAAATTTCCAGTGGTATAATTTACCCAGTTCGTCCCATATTTTGAAAACATTTATTGTTAATGGATTTGTGCTACTTGCTAATTCCCGATACTCCAGTTGAACCCATATCCTTTTACCTAAATCTACTTTACTTTGTGCTTTCTCAATATCTACCACCCTTTATTACCTCTATCATATACCCAACCCGTTATTCGTGATATAATGATTGCCTGATAATATCTTTTAAAATTCAGTACAGCCAATCCCCCTTCTTGTTTCCCCTTTTCCAGTGTTACATATGAAATCCTAGGGTTCTTACGCCCCCAAATGAATTTGATTATGAAGGTTCTTAACTTCGTAAAAAACTCTTGTGGGAATTTTATTGGGATCATTTGAAATACGTATGTTAACTTTGGTAGTATAAACATTTTTAGCGCGTTTATCCTCCCTATCAGCGAGAGGGGTTTATATCTCATATATCTCAGGAAGTCTTTAACCTTGTTCAAAATCGAGACATAATTAGCCGCATACGCAGATGAGAGTGATGCTGTTAACTTCACTCCCAGGTACCCAAGCTCTCCCTCACACCAAGAGAAGGGGAATGAAGCTTGGAGTGCCTGTTGTTCTTTTTTAGTTACTGTTATGTTCAGGATTTCCGTTTTTTGATACGCTGATCTTAAAATTTGTCAGCTTTCCGTATCTACTAATTTCCTTCATTATATTCGGTATTGTTATCCTGGGATCTGAAACATAAAATAATATGTCATCTGCGTATGAAGCCACCTTATACTCTTCTTTACCTATTTTCACCCCTCTTATATCCCCGTTTTTCCTGATTGCGGCCAGCAAGGGTTCAAGTGCCAATACAAAAAGCATTGGGGACAGGGGGCAACCCTGTCTCGTACCATTATGCAACTCCAGGGCCGGGGATAAACTTCCATTATTTTTATTTTTGCTGTTGGATAATGGTAGAATGCCATTATCCACCTCATCATTCTTTCTTTTATCCCCAGATGTCTCAAGGTTCCCATCATGAAGCCCCAGTTGACCCTGTCAAAGGCCTTCTCAGAGTCTACTGACAGCAGGACGACTGGGGCTCCACTCCCTCCAACCTCATGTATTAGTAACAAGGTTTTAAGGCAATTATCCTTTCCTTCCCTCCCTGTAACAAACCCCACTTGGTCACTATGGACCCAGTGTGGCAATAACATTTTTAACCTTCCTGCTATAACTTTTACGAAAATCTTAATATGAGTGTTTAGTAAGGATATTGGTCTGTAGCTCTCTGGTGCCACTGGGTCTTTGCCTTCCTTCAATATCAGGGTAATATACGCCATCAGAGCCTCTTCCCTTAACTTTTCCCCTTCTGCCAGTGCATTCATGTAATCGCATAGTTTAGGTATCAAAATTTTTCCAAACTTCTTATAGTACATAACAGAGTACCCATCAGGGCCCAGGCTTTTCCCGGTTGGCATCTCCCTCACTGCTCTTGAGACTTCTTCCTGCGTTATTGGGGCCTCTAAAAGTTACAATTCATCTCTAGGGGCTCCTGGGAGATCGAGCTACCTGAGGTACCTCATAATATCTTCCTTATTTCTTCTGTTCTCTTCCTCTTGACCTACGCTGTACAGCCGACTATAAAAACAAAATTTTCAAAAGGCCTCCGAGTCCACCAGCTTATATGGCAGTAGTTGGTGGGCTAACAGTTCTGACAAGCCAGCGGTTAACCGTTGGGCAAGAGGGTTATCCGGCATCATCATTTTTGTTACGCTCAAACATTTGGCCCACGTAAGCTTGCCTCTTTCCAGAAAAATGTGAGGACGGCATGATGGAAGGTGGAGTGGAGGACAATTCTGAGGAGAGAGGAGAAGGAGAAGTAGAAAAGGCTGGACGGTGAGAGCCTGGAGTGTGGCTTTGTGGGTTCCGTTGCTCCCACTGGGCTCGGTGATGGCAGCTCATGTGCCTTCTTAAGGCGGTCGTCAAAGGCTGCAGATGGCAACACTATTGTCAGCAGCGGACACGTTAAAAAAAGCCCACACTGCAGAGTCATGCGCCGGCATCCTGGGAGCGCCAGATGTGACTGTACATGGTTGATGCCTCACTCCTGATACATCAGCAGTCTGGTTTGTCCCTCCTGTGCAATGTAAGTTCCGCCTGCTTCTCCTCCCTATCTGCTGGTCCATATCTCCCTCTGAACTCCCCTCCTCTTCCTCTCTTGTGGGCACCCACGTGACATCACTAGACACGTCATTATCGATGTCACCTTCCCCACCGCTATAATTAGAGATCTCGGAGTAGGCAACAACACCGGGGACCAACCTCCTTGGGCTGATCTGGGTACTGTCGTCAGACTGCTGAGTGGTGGTTGTTGCTACCTCCTCTTCCTGATCCAATGCCAAGAATGGCTGCGCATCAGCAATGTCTTGTGATGGATCGGAAAATAATTCCTGTGACTCAAGCGGAGGATATATGGTGGTGGTGGTGTTGGTGGAAGTGTCTTTGGGGGTGCACACAGCAGAGAGTGAAGAGGGTGCAGATCGATAGGATGAGGAGGGTGCAGAAGATTAAGGCTGAGTGAGCCACTCAACCAAGTCTGGTGCGTCCTTTGACGTAATCGCACGCACCTTCTGCAATTTGCCACTTTGGCTCAAGCCTGTTGCTCCTGCCCTACCCCTACTACCCCTGTGGAAGGGCCTGCCTCTTCCTCTGCCTGTCATTTTTTAAATGACTCTGTGATAAAAGTCTCTAGAGAAGTGCAGTATGTATGTGGAAGAAGGTATATAACACCCCGCTTCAATCTGTCGTTTTGGGGGGGGTGGGGGCACTGGTCTGTCACACCAGTTATAATACTTTTTTCTAATTGAGTTTGTCACTCTTTGTAGTTTTGCTGCAGAACCGCTCAGCAAACACAATGCTGCACAGTGGAAATACACTATACTATGCTTTCTATATGTGCAAGTATTTTATACATGTATTACACCCCTATATACTGAACACCAAATAGTACACCTATATCAGTCCTTAAAAGGATCTTTGTGGACCTAATAGTAGCTAGCTAGTAGTTAGTGAATTGCAGACTGTCCCTTCTCCAAACACCAAACTGTCCCTACACTGAGAAACAACAGCTGCAGAATCGGTCAGCAGCACTGCAGTGCACTATAATATGCTTTCTATATTTGAAAGAAAGTATATTATACGTGTATTACAACCCTATATACTGTGCACCTATACCAGTCCTTAAAAGGACTTTTGTGGACCTAATAGTAACAGACTGATTGTCCCTGCTCCACACAGCGTCCTTTTCCTACTCTGACAAAAGACAGAATGTAAAATGGCCGCCAGATCAGGTCTATTTATAAGTTAGGGGGAATGTCCAATTGTCCATGTGCTGAAATGTCTCAATTGGCTGTCCTGTACCCCATGATGGATGTGTCATGGGTCAAAGTTCTTCACAATGTAAACAAAAATATGTCCGCTTCGAACAGCGCCAGAAGTCCACCGGTTAGGCGAATTGCGAACGAACAAAGTTCTCCGCGAACCGACCGCCGGGCGAACCGCAAGGCCATCTCTACTCACCACTTAGTCCCGTTTAACTTGGACAGAATTCCAGTAAGCTCAAAGATGAGCGGGCTCACAATGAGTTCTGCACAAGGTTATATAGGCCTCAAGCACCTGTGACCAATTAACCACTCCCCTTAAATAGTAGGCTGAAGGAAGCAAAGAAAAAAAAAGCTGTTTAAAAAGTGTCAGAAAAGAGTGTTAAACAGATACAAGAAAAAGCCTAAAAAAAAAAAAAAAATGCAACCCAGCAATCACCAGCGGTCAAAAAGCAAAACTTTTTCACTCCACTCAAGGTCCACACTGTTTAGCTTCCAACCAAATGTCATTTGCCAACGTCACCTGCTGCCAGATGCCACGTGTCATTTGCCAACATCACCTGCTGCCAGATGTCACGTGTCATTTGCCAACGTCACCTGCTGCCAGATGCCACGTGTCATTTGCCATCGTCACCTGCTGCCAGATGCCTCCTCCCCTCCCCCAATCGGATCCAGACAGTTTGTTTATGAACCTGCTGCAGATTAATAAATTAACTGTCTGGATCGGAATTCGGGAGGGAAGGAGACTGGGGGGGGGGCGAGGGGGTTAATTGCCATTGCTATTTTTAATTTCTGTAATATGCAGCGGGGGGTGGGATTAATGTACTGCCACTGGTCAGCCACATATGCATCAGTGACCAGTGGCAGTACATTAACCCCTCCATGCCGCATATTACCAAAATTAAAAATAGGTAGCATTGGTAATTATCCCCCCCCCCTCGTCTGATCCAGACAGTTCATTTATTAATCTGCAGATGACATTTGGCAATCATTATCTGTTTAGCGCTTAATTTGGTGCAATCATATACACACTTTGCTGACCTGGTTCCTCCTCGGCGGCACCTCCACCTCCAGGTCGCAGCTTCAGCAGCAACTCTCTATGTTTCTCCCATCCCGCCTCTGGCCGCGAGTGACGTCACGCCGCCGTGACGGGACTATGAAGCGTCATCATAGGGGAGTGAAGTGCTGACAGGGAAGAACTGGTGCGGTCTGTCTCTGTCTAGGCTTGTGCCGGTGTCCTATCATACATGGTCCCCCATCAGATAGTGTCCGCTGTGTACTGCGCATGTGCAGTACACAGCACACACAGATTACGAAAATAGCCGAGGATGAAGGGCTCCTGCACCGTGAGTCCAGGTTCTATCCCCACCATCCAAGTGGACATAGAGTTGGAATATAAAAGAGCCGAGCGTGAAGGGTGGCGAGCGAAGCTCGCCCGCGAGGGGCCCTCTAATTTTCCCAACCCTATGTCTGCTTGGATGGTGGGGCTACCACCTCCACTCACGGCGCAGGCGCCATTCATCTTCGGAGATTTTCCGAAGCTTCTTCTGCACTGTACTGCGCATGCGCAGTATGGGGCGGACACTGTATGATGGCAGGACACTATCTGCCAGAACACCGGGTGCAGGAGTGTACTTGGCACATTGTTACAGAGACCGGTACAGATGACTACAGTACAGGCACAACTATTAGTGGCACCGGCTAGTGCTTTGTGTGATACACACTGCCGACACTTCACCTGCGCCCCCTTCCCTCCTACAAATTGTATCCGCCCAGGGCATCCGCCCCTTCCACCCCTTCCGCTTCTGCCTTGTGCCGGCTCTGGCTCGGGGCAGTGCCCTGGGAATGTGTACCAGTGCAGAACAACATGTAAAACTTCAGCTGGTCCGGGAGCAGTGACAGGTACAAAGGAAAAATGGTTTTTACTGATGGCAAATGACATTTCCCATATGGCTTCTATTTAAAATAAATAAATGGCCCACAAACCCCTGAAAAGATCCCCCAAAAATTTTGAGGGACCTTTGGAGGATGTCTAATCCCCATTAGATTGCCTTTTACATCAGGGTACCCATTAGACTCCCCCTTATATCAGAATCCTTATTTGAGTCCCCCTTACATCAGGGTTCCCTTAGGAGTCCAACTTTACATCAGGATCCCCATTAGACTCCACCCTTACATCAGGGTCCCTGTTAGAGTCCCTCCTTTCATCAAGGTCCCTGTTAGAGTCCACCTTTATTCCAGGGTCTTCATTAGAGTCCCTCTTACATAAGGGATTGTATTAGAGCCCACCCTTAAGTCAGGGTACCCATTAGAATTCCCTGTTACATTGGGGTCCCCATTAGAGTCCTCCCTTAAGTCAGGGTTCCCTGTTACATCGGGGCACTTCTTACACCAGAGACCCCCTTTAGACCTGAGTCCCTATCAGAGTCCCCATCATAATGCCCCTTACATCAGGGTCCCCATTAGAGTCACCCTTTACAAAGTCTTTGTGTGGGTTGGGGGGGTTGAAGTGGAGACCATGGGTGACCTCTGCTGACCTGAATCCTCAATCAGTACACACTGAGTATAACTCACTGACCCTAACAGTGGGCCGGATAAGACCTTGCAGAGGGCCAGATGTGGTGTAGTTTGGAGATCCCTGATTTAGGATTATGACATGACTATTGAGAAATAATTGTGCTCCTCATCACCATCTTGTGGCCATAATGTGGTATTTTCCCCATTCACACAGTCAAATTTCAGAGAAAATAGACTGAAAAACATTTGATCTTGCCCCATTCACACAGGGTGAATGTACAGTACATGTCATTTTGATAGAGGAACTGCTCTGTATTTTTTTTGCATTTGTGTTTTATTTTGTGTATTTTTTTGTTACAATAAGACTAGAAAAACATGTCCAGGGTAGCTGAAAAGAGCGTTCGTAGTCCTCATGGTCCAGCTGATTGCACCCTAAAATAACACAAAAAAAATCACCCAAATTTCACCATCCCTATTAACACCTTCCTGCCCAGCTTATAGCAGACTGATGGCCGGACAGAGGCTTTGCCATCCTGAATGGATGTTATTAGTTCAGCCCCATCAGTGTCCATCAGTGCAGCATATCAGTGCCTAACAGTTTAGCATACCCATATCCATCAGTGCAGCCTAATCAGTGCAGCTTATCAGTGCTGCCTCATCAGTGCCCACCAGTGACGCCTCATCAGGGCCCATCAGTGCCACTTCATCAGTGCCCATTAGTGCAGCCTCTTCAGTGCCCACCAGTGCATCCTCATCAGTGTATATTAGTGCTGCCTCAACAGTGCCCATCAGTGCAGTATCATTAGTGCCCACCAGTGCTATCTCACCAGTGCCCTTCAGTGCAGCCTCTTCAGTAACAATCAATGCCACCTCATTAGTGCCCATCAGTGCCGCCCCATCAGTGCAGCCTGATCAGTGCAGTGCTAATCACTGCCCACCAGAGCTGCCTCATCAGTGCCATTTCATCATTGTCTATTAGTTCGGCCTCATCAGTGCAGCCTCATCAGTGCCCACCAGTACAGCCTCATTAGTGCCCATCAGTGCAGCCTCTTCAGTGGTAATTAATGCAGCCTCATCAGTGCTAATCAGTGACCACCAGTGCCACCTCATTAGTGCTCATCAGTGATGCCTCATCAGTGCCTATTAGTGCAGCCTCATCAGTGCCCATCCATGCAGCCTATTCAGTGACAATCAATGCAGGCTCATTCGTGCTAATTAGTGTCCACCAGTTCTTCCTCATCAGCGCCTATTAGTGCCACCTCATCAGTACAGTCTCATAAGTGCCGCCTCATCAGTGCCCATCAGTGCAGCCTCATCACTGCTCATAAGTTCCGCCTCATCAGTACAGTCTCATCAGTGCCTATTAGTGCTGCCTCATCAGTGTCCATCAGTGTAGCGTCAAAAGTGCTCATCAGTGTAGCCTCATCAGTGCCGCCTCATCAGTACAGCCTCATCAGTGCCTAAGTGCCGCTTCATCAGTGCCCATCAGTGCAGCCTCATCAGTAACAATCAGTATCCATCAGTGGTGTCTTATCTGTGCCCATCAGTGAAGAAGAAAATTATTCATTTGTAAAATTGTATTACAGAAATTATGAAAAGGTTTTTTTTTTTCAAAATTTTCGGTCTTTTTGTTTAGCAAAAAAGAAAAACTCCCAGTGGTGATTGAATACCACCAAAGGAAAGTTCTATCTGTCTCAAAAAAAAAAAAAAATGTATGTCATTCAAAGTGTGACAGCGCTGAAAGCAGAAAATGATCCTGGGCAGGAAGGGGGTGAAATCGCCCGGTATTGAAGGGGTTAAACCAAAGTATAAATCTTGTGATTTTGGGGGGAAAATAGCTGCGGCACTGGCAGCAATGGGAATCGGATGCCATGGCAATTGTTTTTATTTTTTGCCAGGTAACCTAAGGCTGGCGTGGGGCTTATGGCAGTTTTATTCATATTATTTATCTTATGTTACAATTTTAGATCTTCTTTCTGTATTTCTCTTCTGAAGAATGACGTGGGTTTGTTCCCTCCACAGGATCCAGGTGCGATATGGGGCGAAGTGGTCAGAGTACTGTGGGGACACATCGGGTGATATGGAGGAAATTTTACTTAACCCCGGAGAGCACATTAGTCAGGTAAACGGGAGAAATACCTCCGTCATCCACCAGCTGGTATTTTTCACCAACAAGCAGCTGGTGTTCAGATTCGGCAAAGATATCGGAACCGCCTTCAACGGCTCCTCACCGATCCCCGACACCAACCTGAGATACATCAGCGGACGCTCCGGCTCCGCCATCAACGCCATCGGCTTCCACTGGCACAACCCCAACAGCAACTGCGTCCACTGCAAGGAGTAATTTCCAGACCGCTGTGCCGACCTGAGCTGCAGAGTATCGCCCCCCGTCTGTCATCTGTCTAACTTACCCCCATCTGTATCAGCTCCCAATATTCCGTGTATCCTCTCCTCATAATAAAATCTGCAGCTTCAATGCCTGTCTGATTCTTTTATATTAAAACTAAATTATAGGCTTTCTGAAAGAAGAACTATAGTCAACTGCATTATATTACCAAAAGTATTGGGACACCTTTACATACACATAAACTTTAATGGCATCCCAATCCGTATGGTTCGATATTGAGTTGGCCCACCCTTTGCTGATATAACAGCTTCAACTCTTCTGGGAAGGCCGTCCACAAGGTTTAGGAGTGTGTCTATGGGAATGTTTGATCATGCTTCCAGAAGTGCATTTGTGAGATCAGGCACTGATGTTGGATGAGAAGGCCTGGCTCTCAGTCTCCGCTCTAATTTATCCCAAAAGTGTTCTGTCAGGTTGAGGTCAGGATTCACTCATCTTCTATGTCTCTATGGACCTTGCTTTGTGCTTTGTGATTATGGTGTGGGGGTTGTTTTTCAGGGGTTGGGCTTGGCCCCTTAGTTCCAGTGAGGGGAACTCTAAGGCGTCAGCATACCAAGACATTTTGGACAATTTCATGCTCCAAACATTGTGGGAACAGTTTGGGGATGGCTCCTTCCTGTTCCAACTTGACTGCACACCAGTGCACAGAGCAAGGTCCATAGAGACATGGATGAGAGACTGTTAGGAATCTTCTTGTGTGATCAGTCAAAACTCCAGATGTATTGAGAAGAAGACAATTTATTTCTGATGTGGCCCACAAAAGGGAGACATGCTTACAGGACAAAAGCTGCAGTAAGAGTCTCACAAAAAGGCGTGGTCTAGCTGGATCCGTAGATGGCTGCTTAGGCAGAGAGCTCCTGCACATCGAGGACTTCTTTACACTACTACAGGGAACCCCGACACTTATTTGTCATGGGCAAGTCAAATAGGGGCACCGCGACCTCCCAGACACCAAGGGGGTCCGGAACGCAGCTAAGCCGCAACATCCCGGAGCTGTTTCGGACCCTCCGTTCGGATAGCCACGAGGCAGCACAGGCCGCAGGCCCCAGATCGCCGAGCGCTAAATCGGACTCGCAGTCGGACATAGGTGACACACCGGCTACTCTCGCTCCCTCGTCGGTGAGCCTGTCTGACCTGCAAAGAGTTGCATCCGACATCACGCGCACCCTGTGAGCTGCTATACTAGATCTCAAGACGGACATTCAAGCGGTGGCCACTCGTCTCTCGGATGTGGAACAAACGACGCAACTGCATACCGCAGCCGTAAGGAAAGTCCAGCATACTTATGACGCTCAACTGTCATACCTTTTTGACCTACACCGACAAGTCGAGGACCTTGATAATAGGGGTCGCCGACATAATGTCAGAGTCAGAGGAGTATCTGAAGGTATAGATGCCGGTACCCTCCCTCAAACTATATGTGCCATCTTCAATGACCTGTTAGATCGCCTGGCGGACTCCCCAATAGAGATGGAGAGGCTTCATAGAGCCCTTAGACCCCCACCCCGAGATAATGAACTGCCGAGGGACGTGATCTGTTGCATTGTTAGCTTCCCCTTAAAGGAAGAAATCTTGCGGAAGGCCAGGGAGAGGGGACGTGTACTGTTTAACGGTGTGGAGGTGAAACTCTTCCAGGATCTATCACAGACTACATTACAGAACAGAAGAGCCTTGCACCCTCTGCTGGACTTGTTAAGATCCCGCAACATACAATATCGCTGGAAGTTTCCGTTTTGCCTATCAGCATCTGCTAGAGGCCGCACTGCGCTTTTACGCTCACCGGATGACTTACAATCTTTTTGTGAGCAACTCGATATACCGATGCCGGATCTCCCAGATTGGTGTACCCTCCACTTTGCAATGGAACCATGGCGCCCAGTGACCCAAGTCCCCTCTCCAAGGGCCCAAAGGCAACGCTCCAGAAGACGGAGATCGGGACCTTCCTCACCCGGAGCTCATGTGTCTCGCCGGGATCTGAACCACCATAGCCCCAGTCCTCTAGCGACACCGCGCAGGGACCGCTCCGATACATAGGCTTGTGACAGGTTACGATGTTCCGTAAGTACTTTTGACTCGACCTTCTAATGTCTTTATTTCCTTACACCTTCTATGCCTGACCTACAATGGTTTGCCAGGGAACAAATTCCATTCCACATTGCCAATCTTGTCCAAGCGCTAATGGCTGCAGCAGCGGTAAGGGAGGATGTAGGTTACTAACATTCATATTCCCTATGGGACAATCGGAGGGTATGTGACCTGCTGGAGCCCTGCCACAAGATTGCTTTACTGCCCCAAAGGTCACAGCTGCTTCCTGCTTCACTATGAACAACGCATGGTGCTCATGTATCCTGTTGGTTTGACACTGACTTTGAACTCTCCAACAGAGGATACAGTAGGACCGATTGTTACCCGAAATGCCAACCCCGGCTGTCGGGTACTGTATGGAACTGTGTATATTTCTAATTAACCTGATCTGTGAACGCTTTACACTTAAAAGTTGTTTTAGGCAATCCAAGACTTCCCGGAACCTGCTAACTGACATTCTCCGTCTCTTGGAGAGCTCAATGGATCCACCTGGATACTCAATCACAATTTACTAGCTGGTGACCGTCCTGTGATCCTTGCCCCGTTCTCTCTCTTATGGGAATATTTGTTGTACCGCACGACTCTCAGACGCCAATTGGCCTGAATCCCCATGCCAGACAGACTCATAGGGTTCATTCATATATCCGACCCAACCTACAGCTCGGGACTGTATAATGATAACCCTAGGAAGTGTCCCCTCAGGAGCTATACCGGCACCGCTAGCAACATTAAGCCGCGTACACACGTAGCCGTCTGTCCGACGTACTTAGTCTGGCGGACGTCCGCCAAACTGTCCGTCTGAATTTTTGAACGGGCTACTTGCCCACACACGGCACTTTTTCAGCGGACTAATACGGCGTACTAAGGCCGCCGTACTAAGTCCGCCGTACTTTAGAAATGAACGGACTCGCCCACACACACGGAGGAAAGTCCGCTCATTTCGAGCACGTCTCCAGGTAGGCGGAAGAAGAACGGAAGGCGGCAGCGGCGACAGAAGACCGGGCCACCGCCTGTAAAAGAGCTATAAGAAGGCGCGGTGGCCCGGCAGAAGAACCGAAGAGGGGGACAAGACCCCCGAAGTCGGGAGAAGAGGCCGGCGGTGAGGAAGAAAGCCGGACTCCTCCGCTAGCAAAAGAGCTACAAGAAGATAGCGGAGGAGTCCGGCGAGAAGACCCCCGAAGACGGAAGACCCCCGGAGCTGTGCAATAAAGTAATTTATCTCGTGTGTTGTGTTTTTTTTTGTACTTTTATTTTACAGGTGAATGGGTAGGGGTACATTGTACCCCATACTCATTCACATAGGGTGGGGGGCCGGTATCCGGGGGCCCCCTTATTAAAGGGGGCTCCCGGATTCCGATAAGCCCCCCGCCCGCAGACCCCGACAACCAACGGCCAGGGTTGTCGGGAAGAGGCCCTTGTCCTCATCAACATGGGGACAAGGTGCTTTGGGGTGGGGGGCCGCGCGGCCCTCCCCTTCCCCAAGGCACCCCCCATGTTGAGGGCACGCGGCCTGGTACGGCTCAGGAGGGGGGGGGGGGGCGCTCACTCGCCCCCCTTTCCTGGCCGGCCGGGTAGCGTGCTCGGACAAGGGTCTGTTGTGGACTTGGGGGGGACCCCCACGCCGATTTTTTTCGGCGTTGGGGGTTCCCCTTTAAGTCCATACCAGGCCGCGGGGCCAGCGACGTCTCCTTCGCGGGCCCCGCCTACCTGGAGACCCGCTCGGAATGAGCGGACTTTTCTCCGGACGGGAAAAGTCCGCTCATTTCAAAAGTACGGCGGACTGGCATACACACGACCGGATTGTCCGCCGAAATGCGAGTACGGCGGGCAGATTGTTGTGCAAACTGAAATTCTTAGTACTCCGGACTGCACGCTGAAAAAGTCCGCTGAAGCCCACACACGAGTGGATTGTCCGTTAAAATGTGTTTCAACGGACTAAGTACGTCATACAGTTCGCTCGTGTGTACGCGGCATTAGTGTTACTACTGGCAATCCCTGGTTTGGGGTGTAGGTTTTTTTATTTATTTTATTTTTTATTTTTTTTGTCAGGCATACTGGGACATGGTTTTTGTTGTTCAGGTATAAAGATACTCCCTACTTAATGTTTTTCCTTTTTTTTTCTACAAGGGGGTTTGTGTTATCAAAGTATGTTACGGAAACTGTGTGTAAATGCATAAGTATTTGTTGTTCACGAGCCGATAAAACTGTTATTGTATTCTGTTTTGTTGTGTTGCTCGCTTACACAGTGTAGGAGCCCATTTATCTATCTAACGCGCATATGGTTCCCTACTAACCCTTCTGCCGACTAGTTCCTCCTTGCCGCAGAAGTACGTACAAGATACTAGTGGTCCAGATATTCTCACTGCTCCCCAGCAGCAGTTCTATAATAGAGTCTGCTGACCACCCGGCCTATTGTCCCCTAGGTGGCCTAGAGTCTCTACCTCCACCTCTGGTAATTTCCCCCCCATCTAATCTGTAATCTCTTAGCCTCTACTCTTTGCTCCATTTCCTCTGCTGGTCTCCCCCCTTCCCCCTCACATTCAACCTGTCCAGTTGCTCTATTCCTGAGCACCCCGCTCCCCCCTCCCCATTCCTCCCTCTCTTCTTTTTTTTTCCATTATTCTCCGACCTCTCCCTCCCCTCTCTCCTTCTCCCTCGTGTCCCACATTTACCTCCCTGACTACCCCTCTTCCTCCATATATTGGCTCGTTCTCCAGCCGGGCCATCTGGGCGTTTGTGCCCCTATCCCCGCTCTAAGGTAAGTGAATCTTGTCTCATACCCAGTATTTTAACCATCATAGAGTTATGCATAAGGATAGGAAGCCCCATAATTCCTTATCGTTGAAGTGTGTGTCTTTAAATGTGAAGGGCCTCAATGTGCCGGAGAAACGATCGCAGGTCTTATCCGCCTTGACCAAGCAGAATGCCCAATTTGTCTTTGTCCAGGAAACCCACTTCCGTTCGGACTCCATTCCCAAACTTACTAATAGCCTTTATCGCACAGCTATTCACCCCACGAACCCTTCAGCAAAGACGAAAGGGACGTCCATACTCATCTCCAAGCACGCACCCTTTCAAATCTCAGACTCCTTAATAGACCCTGAGGGTAGGTATGTCTTTGTCAAAGGCCAATACGCGTCTAAGCCAGTAACCTTGGCAAACGTCTATGCCCCTAATGAGCATCAGGTCTCTTTCTTTAGGAAGTTATGTGAACTCTTATACACCTTTAAGGAGGGCTTGCTCCTCTTGGGAGGTGACTTTAATGTTCCCCTGAGTCCGGAGATTGATACCTCCTCTGGCACCTCCACGCTGTCTTACCGAGCCCTACGCCAAATTAAATTATAGCTGCAGGGACTGGCTTTGCACGACACATGGCGCACCCTGTTCCCGTCGGTCAAGGACTTTACGTTTTTCTCCACACCTTTTCAAAAATATTCTCGCATAGACTATTTCTTCCTATCCCAACCTGACCTAGCTTTTCTGTCGCATGCTACGATAGAACCTATGTATCTTTCAGACCACCACCCCATCTCCGTCACCCTAACTTTCCCGTAATCCGCGTCTAGAACTAAAACGTGGCGTTTAAACTCGACCCTGCTCAAGGACGCTGAGTTTACGGCTAGATTGGATACCCGGCTTCGCGCATACTTCAGAGAAAATGCCTCCCCAGATATCTCTCCACTTACTCTATGGGAAGCCCATAAGTGTGTTATCCGAGGGGAACTATTGGCCCAAACAACCAAGCTCAAACGTCAGGCACAGGAGACTATAGGGTATTTGACAGACAAAATTAGATGACTGGAGTCCTCCCACAAGTTCTCACTTTTGCAAAGCTCCTTACAAGAATTAACGCACACCCGCTCTCTTCTCCTGGAGGAGCTGGGGAAACGCCCGAGACGTTGCTATATTCTTCACCAGCGAGTATTTTATGAACAGGGTAATAAATGCGGGAGGCTTTTGGCGCGGGCGGTGCGAGCCTCGAGGCCCTCCAATATCATCCACCAGATTAGAGACCCTCAGGGAACGCCCTTTTCTAAAAATGAGGACATTGCGAAACGCTTTGAGAGCTACTATACAGGTCTATATAACCTACGACCACCTGGCCACCAACATACACCGTAGAGCAGAGAACAAAGGCCATTAGGGATTTCCTAGCTCGTTACTGCCCAAACACCCTCTCCCAAGAACAGTCGGAGGAAATGGAAAGGCCCCTGACTATAGAAGAGCTTCAGATGGCTCTTAAGCAGATGAAAGTGGGAAAGAGCCCAGGCCCAGATGTGTTCACGCTTCAATATTATATATATATATATGCTCTTGCCCAATCTTATATCCCTGGACCAGGTGGGTTTTGTCCCTGGCAGAGAGGCCAGGGACAATACCATCAGAGCTCTCAATATCCATCATTGGTGCAAACTCTCAAGAACCCCTGGCTTTTTCTATCATTGGATGCAGAGAAGGCGTTCGACAGGGTGGCCTGGGACTACATGCAAGAGGTCCTGAGCGCAGTCGGCCTCCACTCTCGCATGTTGGCCCATATCCTGGCACTGTATTCGGATCCATCTGCGAGAGTGCGTGTTAATGGTCACCTGTCGGACACCTTCTCTATTAGCAATGGTACCCGTCAGGGGTGCCCCCTGTCTCCCCTGATTTTTGTGCTCTCACTAGAGCCCCTTCTCAATCAGATTCGATTGAACCCGAATATTAGGGGTCTCCTGATACACAATAGAGAGTATAAGTTGCTGGCTTCGCGGATGATATTCTCCTCTCCCTATCTGCCCTGCGTATTTTGCTGCCCAACCTGTTGAAAGATATCGAAGAGTATGGGAAACTATCCTATCTGAAGATTAATTATGCTAAATCACCAGCCCTGAACATCTCCCTGCCGCACCAAGATGTAGAAGGCTGTCAAACTTCATTTCCTTTTCAATGGGCCAAGAAGGCCATTACATATCTGGGAATTCAAATTACTACCAAACTAGAGGACCTTTATAATGAGAATTTTCTGGTGGCCCTTAAAAGAGCCCAACACGGCTTGAATGAATGGGGAAATATGAATGTCTCCTGGTTCGGACGCTCGGCCCTGTTGAAAATGATAGTTTTGCCTCGCCTTCTATACCTTATGCAGTGCATTCCAATTACCCTACCGACCTCCTTTTTTAATACCTTTAGGAAGGCCACGTCCTTGTTTATTTGGAAGAACTCCCTCCCTCGCATTAGCTACCACCGCCTCACTCGTCCAAAAGCAGGGGGTGGTATTGGTCTGCCGGACCTTTATAAATATTACTTAGCCAACCATCTTATGCGCCTGGTCAACTGGAACATACATGAGAGTGGGAAAATTTGGGTTTCCCTGGAACACTCAATGATGCGTTTTACTTTGGGATCTCTACCTTGGATGCCGCCTCGGCACTGGCCACCGGAGGCCAAGACACACCCCCTAATCCACCCTGCCCTTGAGGCATTTAGACAGGCTGCAAAAAATAAGTCGTTCTACTCGACCCCGGGACCCCTCACCTCGTTAAGGGGTAATCCTGACTTCGCACTGGGAGTGTCCAACTCCTTTTTGGAGCGAGAATGGCCACACACACACACACACACACACACACACACGAGTCCTGGCACATCAATTCTTCGCCCCTGGCTCCCCTTGCACATACGAGGATTTGGTAGCCTTATCTCGCTCTACCTCCTTTCCATTCTGGACATACAGACAAGTCCGTCAAGGCCCCGACAGGGACATGGACGAGACAACTAACACCGTTTGAATCGCTATGCTCAAGATCATCCCCACAGAGACACCTGATCTCGTCAATCTATTCTATACTTACAGACGACATTCTTACTGCACCAGACTCAGCACGGGTCGCATGGGAAGCTGACCTCGGGACCTCCCTCTTTGACGATGACTGGACTCGCATTAATGAATACACCCATAAAGGCTCTCTCAACGTAGCCATTCAAGAGAATTGCTATAAAATAGAAACACAATGGTACAGGACCCTGGCACTTTTACACAAATTTTCCCCAGTGATTCCAGATAAATGCTGGAGATGTGGCAACGCAAAGGGAACGATTCTCCACATCTGGTGGGCCTGTGAGGCCCTGCAACCCTTTTGGAGGGAAGTACACCAGCTTATTGCACATATAACCACGTATACCTTAGATTACTCTTCGGCCCAGTACTTGCTACATCATACAAGTCTACCCAAAACTACTTACTATAAGTCATTGGCCATGCACTTGGTAAATGCGGCCAGATTGTTTTTTTCCGGTACATTGGCGATCGACGCACACTCCTACGATGAGAGAATGGTTTCAGAGGGTCTCTAAAATAGAAGAACTGGAAGAGCTAATTCACATCTCCCAAGAGCGTATCACGAAATTCACAAACACGTGGGCATGTTGGACCCACTTTAAACTGACACAACGTTTCTGAGCCTACAATTCTTAAACTAACTAAGGACTTTTCCTCGCATGGAGCGACAGCACGCAGTGCTGGGCGGTTGGTCTGGCTGGAGAGCGACTGATAGTTACAGGAAGACCCCCTTTTGCCCTACCCCTCCCTCCTCTCCTCCCCCCTATTTCCTTCTCTCCCCCCCTCCCCTTTTTTTCTCTCTCTTTTTCTTCTTTTTTTTCCCCCCTCTCTCCCCTTTCTCTCTTTCCCCGCAACTTCTTCCCTCCCGTGCCTGCTTTCTAAATTCCACTAGTTACTAAGGTGAAGCTGTAATGTGCACTTGTCTACTTTACATCTAGCTTACTACTGCAGGCCCATTTAGGGAGTTGATATATGTTTAGCGGTGCTAACCCCTTAACCTCAATATGGTACTTTTGTATTTTGGACTCACGCACTGAAATGCTACGTTGTACTATGCACGTTGTTTACCCATTTCAATAAAATTCTTATGTAAAAAAAAAAAAAAAGTCTCACAAAAGAATGTGTCTCCCCCCTCCTCATACCCTACAAGAATACCACCTCTATGCTTCTATTGGCTGAGGAAACATAGATAGCGTGTCACAGTACCTGATGGTACTTTATTTTGGCTTCCAACGTTTCCTGTACAATCTTAGGCTACCATATATAGTAAAGCATAATCATCCTACAACTTACTATGGAGTTAGTTAAGACAAAACAATACAACAAGTTAATACAACAACGTGCTCAGAAGTCATTTTAAAAATCAGTCTCAGGAATATTGTTTTTCTAATAGTCACACAATAAACATTTAAAACTTTTCTAACAGAGAGTATGGGGTGGAGGAACTTATCTGGCCTGCAGACTCCTGACCTCAACCCAAAAGGACACCTTTGGGATGAATTAGAGCACAGATTCAGAGCCAGGCCTTCCCATCCAACATCAGTGCCTGACCTTAAAAATGTACTTCTGGAAGAATGGTCAAACATTCCCATAGACACACTCCTAAACCTGCCCAGAAGAGTTGAAGCTGCTATAGCTGCAAAGGGTGGGCCAACTCAATATTAAACCCTACGGACTAAGACTGGGATGCTATTAAGGTTCATGTGTGTGTAAAGGCAGGTGTCACAATACTTTTGACAATATAGTGTATATAATGGGTCCATTTTCGTCTTTGTGGTGCGTTAACGTGTGTTTTCTTGCATGCTGCCAAAACACCTCGACTTGCTAAAAAAGATACGACCCATGTTTTAAAATCCTACAAGGCACCACTGTGCGTTGCGACGCGTTTCAACACAGGTGTGTTGCCTCTAGTCCAGGAGTCTCCAAACTATCTACACAAAGGGTCAGTTTACTGTCCTTCAGACTATAGGGGGACCGGACTGTGGCCATTGGTAGTAGAAAATATCCTGGTGTCAGTGGTCGTAAATAATGCCAAATCTTTAGTGGGAAGAACAGTGCCCCATCATTGGTGTCAGTGGAAGCAATAGCAAACATTATTTGTGCAAGTGGGAAGAATATTTCCCAATCATTAGTGTCAGTGGGAGGAATAGTGCCCCATAATTGCTGTCAGTGGAATAGTGCTCTGTTTGTGTCAGTGGCAAGAATTATGCCCCTATTGTTGGTGTCAGTAATGTAAATGAACCCATAACTCCTTGCTGCTGCCACCTGGTGGCTCTTTAAGTGGATGTTAAAGGTATTGTAAAGTAATTTTTTTTTTTTAAATAACAAACATGTTATACTTACCTCCACTGTGCAGCTCGTTTTGCACAGAGTGCCCCAAACCTGCTCTTCTGGGGTCCCTCGGCGGCTGTCTGGGCTTCCCCCCGCAGGTACTTCTCACGTTCATGTGAGCTCCCTCGCATGGTGAGAAGCATCTGCGGGCGCGCTCCTGTGATATAGCCGGTGGCTATAGCCGCTCGCTGTATCACATGGCCCCGCCCCCCCGGCGCTCCGCGTCAGTGGATGTGATTGACATAAACCATCTACAAAGTGAATAAGTGTATCATAAAAATTGGAAACTTTTTGGGACAGATATGGGTTTTTTTCATGTAGAAGATGCCAACCTTGTATGAAACAGAATAATCCGATTAGAGGCTTAATGGAGTTTATATCCACAGGCAATAATAGAAAACTGGAAATTAAAGCATTTATTACCTGTAGTTCCACGCATGTGGTATACGTGTTACAGTGCCCATGCGGGCTCATGTATGTGGGAAGAACAAAAAGGACTTTGAGGAAGCGCATAACTGAACATATGTATAACATAGAAATCGGATACAGCGACCATAGCGTGTCCCTTCACTTTAAGAAATATCACAATAGAGACCCATCTTTATTAAAATTTTGGGGGGTGGACAGAGTGTATCCAAATTGGCGAGGATCAAATATGGTCCGAGAAATTTCCAAGAAGGAATCCCAATGGGTATATCGGATGAACACTCTAACTCCCAATGGGTTAAACGTCGAATTAGACGTGAATTGTTTTATCAGTGATTTTTTGTATTGTTTTATCAGTGATCTTCAGGGACAAAATTGCTCTATCAGTGATTTTCAGTATTGTCTTATTAGTGATTTTCAGCGAGAGAATTGTTCTATCAGGTATTTTCAGTATAATAATATAAGATGGAGGGTGGATTTATAGAATTGGTGTCTAACAGCGGTAAATATATTTGTTCTAGAAAAACTGTTTTGATTGCGGGTAAAACAGTAGTTTTGACCTATATAAACGGGGTTAAATAGCGGGAGATAAATATCTAAAGTAAGGATGCTATTGTTCTAGCATAATACAGTGGTGTGAAAAAGTGTTTGCCCCCTTCCTCATTTCCTGTTCCTTTGCATGTTTGTCACACTTAAGTGTTTCGGAACATCAAACCAATTTAAACAATAGTCAAGGACAACACAAGTAAACACAAAATGCAATTTGTAAATGAAGGTGTTTATTATTAAAAGGTGAAAAAAAATCCAAACCATCATGGCCCTGTGTTATAACTGTGGTTGTCCACACCTGAGTTCAATTTCTCTAGCCACACCCAGGCCTGAGGCCTGATTATTGCCACACCTGTTCACAATCAAGGCATCACTTAAATAGGAGCTGCTTGACACAGTAAGGTCCACCAGAAGATCCTTAAAAGCTACACATCATGCCGAGACCCAAAGAAATTCAGGAACAATTGAGAAAGAAAGTAATTGAGATCTATCAGTCTGGAAAGGGTTATAAAGCCATTTCCAAAGCTTTGGGAATCCAACGAACCACAGTGAGAGCCATTATCCACAAATGGCGAAGACATGGAACAGTGGTGAACCTTCCCAGGAGTGGCCGGCCGCCCAAAATTACCCCAAGAGCGCAGCGACGACTCATCCAAGAGGTCACAAAAGACCCCACAACAACGTCCAAGGAACTGCAGGCCTCACTTGCCTCAGTTAAGGTCAGCGTTCATGCCTCCACCATCAGGAAAAGACTGGGCAAAAATGGCCTGCATGGCAGAGTTCCAAGGAGAAAACCACTGCTGAGCAAAAAGAACATCAAAGCTCGTCTCAATTTCTCCACAACACATCTTGATGATCCCCAAGACTTTTGGGACAACATTCTGTGGACCGATGAGACAAAAGTGGAACTCTTTGGAAGGCATGTGTCCAAGTATATCTGGCGTAGAAGGAACACTGCATTTCATAAAAAGAACATTATACCAACAGTAAAATATGGTGGTGGTAGTGTGATGGTCTGGGGCTGTTTTGCTGCTTCAGGACCTGGAAGACTTGCCGTGATAAAAGGAACTATGAATTCTGCTGTCTACCAAGAGATCCTGAAGGAGAATGTCCGACCATCTGTTCGTGTACTCAAGCTGAAACGAACTTGGGTTCTGCAGCAGGACAATGATCCTAAACACACCAGCAAGTCCACCACCGAATGGCTGAAGAAAAACAAAATGAAGACTTTGGAGTGGCCTAGCCAAAGTCCTGACCTGAATCCTATTGAGATGTTGTGGTATGACCTTAAAAAGGCCGTTCATGCTCGAAAACCCTCTAATGTAACTGAATTAGGACAATTCTGCAAAGATGAGTGGGCCAAAATTCCTCCAGGACGCTGTAAAAGCCTCATTGCACGTTATCGCAAACGCTTGGTTGCAGTTGTTGCTGCTAAGGGTGGCCCAACCAGTTATTAGGTTTAGGGGGCAATCACTTTTTCACACAGGGCCATGATGGTTTGGATTTTTTTTCACCTTTAATAATAAACACCTTCATTTACAAATTGCATTTTGTGTTTACTTGTGTTGTCCTTGACTATTGTTTAAATTGGTTTGATGTTCCGAAACACTTAAGTGTGACAAACATGCAAAGGAACAGGAAATGAGGAAGGGGGCAAACACTTTTTCACACCACTGTATATCATAATTAGGGGTAAGAAAGAATATCTTCACATAAACTAATAATAATAAAAAATAGGAGTAACATGTAATTTAAAGCGGAGGTCCACCCTAAAATGGACCTTCCGCTCATCGGAACCCTCGCCCCCTCCGGCGCCACAATTGGCACCTTTCAGGGGGGAGGGGGGTGCAGATACCTGTACAGTACAGGTATCTGCACCCACTTCCGGGATAGCTCTCTGCGGAAAGGGGCATAGATTATGCCCCTTTCCGCAAGTGCCCGCCCCTTTCCGCAAGTGCCCCGCTGCCTGCTGGGAAACACACAGATCCCAGAGGCAGCGGGGACCGTCCTTATTGCGCAGCTAACTCACGCATGCGCAGTAGGGAACCGGGAAATGAAGCCGAAAGGCTCCATTTCCTGATTCCCATACCCAAGATGGCGGTGCAGGACCCGAGAGACGATCTAGAGATCGGCTTCGGGTGCCGACATCGCGGGCGCGCTCGACAGGTAAGTGTCACTATTTTAAAAGTCAGCAGGTGCAGTATTTGTAGCTGCTGGTTTTTAAAAATAAAAAAAAATGCGGAGTCCCGGCGGACTCCCGCTTTAAGATAAGGAGTAGAGTACAACACAAGTATTTTTGCTATAGTTGAATTAAGTGGGATAGAGGTGCGTGCATGGATGTACATATATGGGTAGAATTTTCTATCCATGTTTGTGCAAAAATATGATTTAGATGTTTTCAGTAAAAAAAGAAATGTTATCATTTCTTATTAAGGAATATTTTAAATATTTTTATATATGGGTTCATGTATAATGTTTGATAGATACATATATATATATATATATATATATATATATATATATATATATATATATATATATATATATATATATATATATAAATGTAAGGTGTTGTGTTTCTTGGATGCGAGGTGCTCGTTATAAATTTTTCACTATATATAGGGTTAATGAGTGTTGTTTGGCATCAGTTTTATTTGATTTTATTTTGTTTATATGTGTGATGGATTTGTACGTTCACTTTTATGAATTGATATGTCCAGATGCCAAGTCAACCTAGTATTGAATGAGGTTGTGGTTCTTCACACAACCAGAACATATCTTTCCATTTTAAACTAATAATGTATCATTTAAATAATTAAATATCTTGATTTTACACATTTTTAAATACTGCATGTAGGATATATTAACTGCAGAGAATTATAAAACCGTCATAGCCTTGTTGTCGGCTACGGAATACAATGTAATTGAAGATGGGCGATTAATGTTTTAATTCCTATCTTAGCCCCTTGTGGTGTCCATAATAGACCCCGAGGAGAGATGAATTCACAAGAATAAGGGATTAACATTCAAGGTGGAGCATTCTAGAACTGCTATGATGACCATTGAGGATCTTCGATTCACGATGGTGATCGAGCAATGTATGGCCCATTCATTAGGATGACGATGCGCTCAATAGAAGTGATCTGGTGGAAGCCATAGATTTACTTTTCAGCGAGAAGGAGGGGGGCATGCACTATTCATGTAACATAATGAGTGGCTGCAGTCTCGTCCCGCGCACGGGGTGGGATGAGAGACAGGATACGATCAGGTTCTGGTCTGTCCTCCTTGTGTAGATTCTCACCTGGGGTGAGTATGCGCTGAGGCTGAGATGATAGTTAATCTTTGGTCTATAGAGAAGACAAGTGCGGTGACTACATGGAAAGTTAACATGTATCTATGTGATTATGATAAGCGCATAGTTTTTTTTATATGCGTATAGCTATATAAAAGTCCTGTGCAGGGAAAATTTTCCTCCACCTTTTGATACTCGGATTATCTTCCTTGCAAATTAATTAATTAATTATTTTTCACCCGACACAACTAGTATTATGAATGATAGCGTAAAATGGGCGATCCGACATACTCGCATCGGTGAGTGTGTGAGGGTAGAAGATTGGGCTTAATGAATAAATGAGGTGCAGATTTCAAGGCAAGTTTGTAAAGTCCTGTGGTGGGTAGTTTGTGAAGAGGGCTGAATATAGAGCAGAGGGGGCTAAAAAAACAAGCAACGATAAATGTTTACAAAGGGTTAATAACATTGACCTCAGACACACATAAAAAGGGGATAGGACTGTATGTCTCCACCCTCAGATGATGTCAATACGACGAAACGCGTCAGGGTGGAAGCATACAACACGGGCATAGTGAGACTGACAGGAGGGAAGAAAGACGTTCAGTTAAAACCGTGAGCTATTTCATAGTAACAACTAGTAGCGGCGGATGATAATATTCTTCCTGACCTTGATCATTGCAATGAACTATGCATGCAGAATGAACCAATGCTTTTAAAGATTTTTACGTTTGTGAGTGTAATACTTTTTTATTTAAATAAATAACCTTTTGTGTGAGACGGAATTACGCTATGTGTGCTTTTTGTAATTACCCTTCTCCGAGATTCTGAACACCTGGAGTCTATGATGTGGATGGGACCCGGCTTGAAGCACCGACAAGAGTGATTTCTAAAGGCCTGTGAAACCAGGTGGATCTGGTAAGAACAAAACCAAAGGGGGTTTTCGGTTTTTCGCATATCCCCCAGTGATTTGTGGGCACATTATTGCGCGTGTGGAGGTGTAGTCTCGCTAGAAAGGGCTATACAGTATACATCTAATGAACTGTGGCAGAGAACTTTTGCACTTGTGCGGTTTAATCATCGAGTGAGAGCTGATGAACATTGTAGCGAAACCATAAACCGGATGCAAGGACAGTTCTTATGAATGATTTGCACTCTAATGATTTATTTATGTGTGACCATTGTATACATATATGTCAACTCCATAATATAAGATTGCACTATAACAACATCTTTTCGCAAACAGAGTAATACGCGCTGTTTTGTCTATTGGTGGATAGATTTATCTTATGATACACTTATTCACTTTGTAGATGGTTTTATATTTGTGGTGGTTTTAAGTTTAAAGCCTTTTTAATACAGCTGCTATATTATCAAAATATTCCACAGCCCCCAGTTAAAAAGCACACTATTCAGTGCAAGCGCCTTAGATTGTTCAGCTAACGGGCGGGTGTTATCTGTAACAAAAGTGATTATCTTGGATATGATTGACAGCAGCGAGAGCCAATGGCTGCGCTGCTTTCCATCCATGCACTCCAGCCAATCAGCGGCCAGGCTGAGTGGTGAAGAGGACGGCAGGGGCGAGCGCGGGATTTTCGAGGGGTCAGGTAAGTAAAACGGGGGGCTGGGGGCGCAGGCAGTGTCAGATGTTTTTACACCTTAATGCATAGAATGCATTAAGGTGAAAAAACGTTTACCTTTACAACCCCTTTAATGGAAGAAAATTCTCCATCATATGAACCCTGTGATTGGTTGTCATGTGGTCATGTGGTCATGTGATCAGGATCCTGTACCACTTGCTCCTGGTTGCAAATAGAGATCAGGAGGTGTTGGTGAGACGCTCGGTCAGTGCGCTGGGAGCATGTTTTCATCAAAGAACCTGAAAGCTCTATGGAGGCCTATTGCACGAGTGAGATTCACCCTAACTAAATAGGGATCATTTTGTTATAATATCTGCACAATAGTCTTGTTTGTTCCGTGCATATTTTTTAGCACTGATCTCTGAATTAGTGTCACTGGTCCCCAAAAAGTGTCAGATTTGTCCGCCGCAATATCGCAGTCCCGCTATAAGTTTCTGATCCAAACCCGAATAGAACCAAAATGTGTTTGCTCTAGAGGCATAAAGTAAATAATGCCAACTGTGAAAAATGACCAAAACGTATTTACGTGAAAAGGAAAAATAAATCCATATACAATCATAAATATGTGATAAGTGAGCAACAAAGGTGTTGATCCAAATAAAAATAAAAATACATATGTGTTAGTCCATTAAACATCAAAGTGGACAGTGACGACTGAAAAGACCCTGTTGCTAGGGATATCTGACAGTCTTTTGTATAAGTGTGTAGACAATGGAAAAATGCATCCAGGAGTGCCTTCACCTTCCAGGAAATTGGGGGAAACAAGAGGGTACCTTACCAGAAGTAGTGGACCCAGCTCACCGTACGGTGGTGGATCTATCAAGCATGGAACCAAAAAGGTGAGGTGAGGCTGTCAGGATGAGCCATACGACCGTCCCTTTTATAGGCTGATGAAAATCCAAGCGAGCCAACAGGTTTAGGGAAAGATGGAACCGATGGGTAGTAGCAGCCACAGCTCTCCAAGCGTATCCTCCAAAGATGGGTATATGTATTTAAAGCGGGAGTCCACCGGCACTCCGCGTTTTTTTTTTTTTTTTTAAAGCCAGCAGCTACAAATACTGCAGCTGCTGACTTTTAAAATAGTGACACTTACCTGTCCAACGCGCCCGCGATGTCGGCACCCGAAGCCGATCTCTAGGTCGCCTGTCGGGTCCTGCCGCCGCCATCTTGGGTATGGGAATCAGGAAATGGAGCCTTTCGGCTTCATTTCCCGGTTCCCTACTGCGCATGCGCGAATCGCGCTGCGCAATAAGGACGCTCCCCGCTGCCTCTGGGATCTGTGTGTTTCCCAGCAGGCAGCGGGGCACTTGCGGGAAGGGGCGGGCACTTGCGGAAAGGGGTGTAAGTTACGCTCCTTTCCGCAGAGAGCTATCCCGGAAGTGGGTGCAGTTACCTGGATTATCCAGGTAACTGCACCCCCCTCCCCCCTGAAAGGTGCCGATTGTGGCACCGGAGGGGGAGAGGGTTCCGATGAGCGGAAGGTCCACTTTAGGGTGGACCTCCGCTTTAAGGCATAAAAGAGAGAAAAGGCCTTAACATAGCATGAATTCGATTGATGGAATTTATTGAGTTAAAACATCCAAACAAATGGATAAAAAAGTTCAATTGAACAATAAAAAAAATAGCACAGTATCAGGTGGCTCGAGCCAGCGTATTGAAAAATACTCTATTGAAACCAAATTATCCCATGTTACCCAGGGAGTCCCCAGGTAACTATTTAGCCTTTTCATCATGTCAATACCCCCTTAGGTTCTCGAGGGGAACCATGCCCAGGTAATTTCCAAAAACAATGACCTGGCATAACGGTGTTTGAGGGGGCATTTAGAATGAACACCAGCCTTGAGCAAGTGACGTTCCTCACTGTCCCCGAGAATTCCCATTATCGTAACCAATGAGACCAAGTAACACCATCCCTTGGGATCACTCGGAATCCATGGATGGCATGTTCTTCCACAACAAATGTACGTGTTGTCACCCAAGGCTAGTGGCTGTCTGCTAAGGACCCATTGGATACCTTCAAAGAATCCTGCAAGGGCAAGCTGTGAGAGTAGGCTAGCCATCTCAGTATGGGGGTCAGAGGTATGCATGAAGATTATATATATATGTGATGTGATGTAGGGCACAATCGAAGGTGTCAAACACTGTGGAGTTCCCTCAGTCTTTGAATACACATCCCCTCTATGTCTAATGAGTGTGTTATTAGTGGTGTTATCGGGTGGGCCACATATAACCAGGGCTGGACTGGGACAAAAATTTGGCCCTGGACTTCATCCAGACCGGCCCACTTTAATTTTGCAAACACACACAAAAACAGTATATAAAACTATACGCAATTGCGCAAAAAAATGTATTATTAATCAATAACCGTGACCAGGTACAATAAATTATTAATCAATTACCGTGACCAGTGACATTAAATTATTAATCAATTACCGTGGACAGTGATATTAAATTATTAATCAATTACAGTGAACAGTGATATTAAATTATTAATCATTTACCATGACCAGTGACAATAAATTATCAATTACCATGACCAGTGACAATAAATTATTAATCAATTACCGTGGACAGTGACAATAAATTATTAATCAATTACCGTGGACAGTGATATTAAATTATTAATCAATTACCGTGACAATAAATTATTAATCAATTACCATGACCAGTGACATTAAATTATTAATCAATTACTGTGGACAGTGACAATAAATTATTAATCAATTACCGTGGACAGTGACAATAAATTATCAATTATCATGACCAGTGACAATAAATTATTAATCAATTATTGTGACCAGTGACAATAAATTATCAATTATCATGACCAGTGACAATAAATTATTAATCAATTACCATGACCAGTGACATTAAATTATTAATCAATTACTGTGGACAGTGACAATAAATTATTAATCAATTACCGTGGACAGTGACAATAAATTATCAATTATCATGACCAGTGACAATAAATTATTAATCAATTATTGTGACCAGTGACAATAAATTATCAATTATCATGACCAGTGACATTAAATTATTAATCAATTACTGTGGACAGTGATATTAAATTATTAATCAATTACCGTGGACAGTGACAATAAATTATCAATTATCATGACCAGTGACAATAAATTATTAATCAATTATTGTGACCAGTGACAATAAATTATCAATTATCATGACCAGTGACAATAAATTATTAATCAATTACCATGGACAGTGACAATAAATTATTAATCAATTACCGTGACCAGTGACATTAAATTATTAATCAATTACCGTGGATAGTGACAATAAATTATTAACCAATTACCATGACCAGTGACATTAAATTATTAATCAATTACCGTGACCAGTGACATTAAATTATTAATCAATTACTGTGGACAGTGACAATAAATTATCAATTACTGTGGACAGTGATATTAAATTATTAATCAATTACCGTGGAAAGGGGCAGTACATTTACCCCTACCCCCTCCCCCCGCCATGCTGCACATTACAGATATCATAGACATGCAGCCTGCAGTTGATTATCTTATTTAGTGCTTACTTGATGACACTGGTGAGGGGATGGATTTATTTGTCCCTGGACACTGACCCTGTCTGTGCTGCTGTCTGGAGTGGAGTTCTGGAGCTGTCTGGAGCAATGTTCTCGTTCCTCCTCGGCGGCGCTTTCTCTTCACTTCCAGGCCAAGCAGCTAAGCGTGGGCTCCTCCCATATCCCCGGGCCGCCTCCGCCCTCCGGCCGTGTGTGACGTCATGGCACTGGGACAAGGAGGCTGCCAGTAAGGTTACTGGAGTGAGTGGCAGCGTCATCAGGGGGTGGTACTTGCGTGCCGGCCCAGGTGCTGTAGCGGAGCCGCAGCCCCGGCCGCCGCCGGCGTTAAAAATAAAAAACACACTATAACTCAAACTGAAAACCGGCCCAGCGGCCCACTGAGCCAATCGGCCCACCGGGAATCTCCCGGTAGTCCCGATGGCCAGTACAGGCCTGCATATAACCTTAAGGGCCCTCCCCCAGAACACAGAGGCTGGTGGATGACATGCGAACCAATACATATATAGTACAGTGCTCATGCCAGCATCCCTTCAAACATTATCCAACAGCTGCAGATTCAAACCATCCTACATACTGAAGTGGTTGAGCACGTCCTGGGCACACTATAACAATCCCAATGTGCCCCTGACCCTCACCCGGACCACCACACTAAACATGCAAAAATAGAAAACAACATATAATCTCAGCTGCATAGCAATTGTCCATGGAATGCAAAAGGGAAGAAGGAGCGAGACAGTCCATAGTAACAAGTGTGAGGGGCATGACAGGCTTTAGGCCAAATAAAAAATAGTCCCAAAGAAATACACAAAAAGAAAAGTCTCTTGTATGGCTTCTGGATGTCCATTAAATTTGCAAAAAAAGGAAGGAAAAGGAAATGTCCACATTATAACTCTCCTTCTTCTCAACTTTTCCCAAAACTTTTGGTTCAATTCTGTGATCATTCATATGTACAGACATGAATTCTCTACCCCAAAACAATGCCTCTTTGTAAGGACAGAACTTGATATACACAGACAAACTGGAACTGATGCGTTGGGCGAGACCTGGGTCTTCGGGCTGCCAAATCTGTATCTCTCTCATGTGGTGGTCACTAGAATTTTGTAAACCTCTGGTTTTGCATTTCTTCATGTGCATGGGGCTGTGGGTGAATGCTGGCTGGCTGGGGCAGATACTCCTCCTCCGACATGAGTAATCACAGAATCTACCTGATCAATTCAGGCCTTAACCATTGGAGGTATTAAAAATAATATTCTTCATTGACTCAAACATAAGTAAAGCATGCAGGAGCGAAAATGTTTCTCAGTAAGGTTTTTCATTATATAGATTCAATGTTTTTTAACTAAACATTTTTCCAAATCCAGTATTAGAGCAGAACTTCAACAAAACTTAAACCCCTTTAGTTTCTTCTATTCCAGGGACCCAAGTGGACCAGAGGGACTTAGGACAGAACATTTTACCCAAACCCATATTCTGACTCAGAAGTCTCCCAACTTTACAAATATGTCTGATCATCAGCAACAAACAAAACATTGATGGATAAACAACATTACATCATCAACACTTCATGACTGACACTCTGGGAATTCAAAAGGTAAATATCCAGAATAGTCATTCTGATTGCTTATTTCAAATAAATCCTTCCCATCACTTTTTAGTACCCCATGGACTCAATATATGCAGAAATATCTTTCCCAAATTTCACCCCTCTGTTACCAGCGTGGGCCTAAACACAATATGAGACAACTTGTTGTGTACATTTTAAAACACACACTTAAAATACTTTACTAATGAAAATTATACCCTATGCGTTCATTAAACACAATACAACCACTTTCTCATTCCACATTCACTTGGCCAATCCATTCACTTCCCATTTTTTTTATATTTTCCCTTTGAACACCTTTAAACACCTTTTAAAACCTGAATATTTTTCTCTAGTGCATAGAATTACACAACCTTAAAGTCACTTCCTTTTTCTTTACCAACTACAATTCCTCTGGCATAGTGCCTGGAATCTATAACTTCCTCATTCTTAGCCTAGATATACTTTATTATATCATTCTTAACCAGTTCCCGACCAGCGCACGCCGATGTACGTCAGCAGAATGGCACGGGCAGGCATATTGGCGTACAGGTACGTCCAATCTTCAATGCCGCCCTGCCATTGCGAGCGTGCCGCCGGCGGCGCGCTCGTGTGCCGGTCGGGACCCCCGTGAGTCCAGTTACGGGTCCGGCGGACTCGATCGCCATGGGCATACCCGCGATCGTCTCACGGGATGGCTGAATGGAGGAAATGCCGTGTAAACAGCATTTCTCCATTCTGCCTAGCAACTAGTGGCGCTGATCTCTGCTCCATGTGATTGGAGCAGAGATCAGTGTTCACTAAATGAAAGCCCAACCCCCCCACAGTTCGTAACACACCCCTAGGAACACTTAACCCCTACACTGCCACCCACTGGTTAACCCCTTCACTGCCAGTGTCATTTACACAGGAATCACTGCATTTATATAGCAGTTATTACTGTAGAAATGACAATGGTCCCAAAAATGTGTCAATTTTTTTTTATATATTTTTGGGGGATGTTTATTATAACAAAAAGTAAAAAATAATGTGTTTTTTTCAAAATTGTCGCTCTATTTTTGTTTATAGAGCAAAAAATAAAAACCGCAGAGGTGATCAAATACCACCAAAGAAAGCTCTATTTGTGGGAAAAAAAGGACGTCAATTTTGTTTGGGAGCCACGTCGCACGACCGCGCAATTTTGTACCATTGGGCTTGACTGGGCTCAAGCCCATGGGCCCCACCCAATAGGGGCCCCGCCAAGATACATAGCCGAGTGTACTCGGCTCGGCTTCGCTCACAGTCACGCCCAGTCCTGCCCTATGATGGGCATAACACAGGGACTGGGCATGACTGTTAGCCCAGCTGAGTACACACAGCTACTCTCGGCTCTGCTCGGGACTGTGAGAGGACCCAAGAGCTGCCAAGACCAGAGAGCCACCAAGATACACAGGACTCTGTATCTTGGCGGCGCCATTTTTAAACTTCAAGATTGCAATGACAAGTCTGCAAATGACACTGGCGCAAGGCCTTTTATTGTTCCCAATCTACTATGCAGTGGGCATGGGCTTAATCTGTGCCCAACACATTTCATGAATAGACTGATGATAGTTGCAACATTTTAACAATAAACATGTATAACATTTTAAATCTATATAGATAACTCTTCTCAATTAAATCCTTCCTTGACATTCATTCTCCAGTCCAGCAAGTCTCTCTGACTCGCTGAATATGGAACGCAAATATAGCAGTATGCTCTCCACAAAAACTATAGTGAAGGCATGGTCGGTGGTTTGATCCCCTCTTCCACCTGAAGAAAAATAGCAGATCTCTGCAAGCGGCTATGTACCTCCGTGCATTGTGCTAAACAATACTTTGGACAGGAGGAATCACTCAAATAGTAACTTGTCCTTGTCCAAATCCGCTATTCAATACTCTTAAAGCACCCCACACAGATGAGTACCCTACTCTGTCCCTCCCACCTGCCCACTTTAGCAATGCTCTCTGTCTTGGCAGGATCATAGGACATATATCAACTACCCAACAATCCATCTGCATTCAGAAGAAAAAATAACTTATACTTTAAATTGGAATTCCAAGACAAGACAAAAATTAACACACACATAAAATTAAGCATTTCTCTCTATTAACAACTTTCCTCTACCTAGGTGCCCGTCTTATGAAACTGCGAACAGCGACGACTCCCAAGGATTGTCACTGATCACAGTCCACAAACAGTCCATGAAATCGAGACAATCGCGGGAGAAGTGTTTAAACATGTTCTCCCGCCAATGATCTCCGCTCACTGAGAATCCTCACTGATCGACACAGAAATGGTCAGTCCATAAAGCTGCGATCTCAGCGCTTCACTGGCAACCTGGGTCAGAATTCACACCCCCAAACTCACCAGCTCAGAGGTGGAGAATCGAGGAGCAAAAAGGGAATCTGGGGGGATCCGAGGGGGAAGGAGGAAGATTTTTAACATCCCTCTACCTCATTCAGACCTCCCAAAACAGTAACAATGTCCCCTTGTCAGTGTACCGAGCAGTAAAAATGTTATCACTGCCCAATAAACTGACATCTTGGTGTTTCTATGAATCTCTGGTACCGTAGTCTTAGGATATCCCAGCATCAGGGGCTGCTTGTTGCACGAGGTGGGGTGCTTTCAACAAGGGTTCTAGCCTTCCCACCAGCTCTCACTTTTTTTACCCTTGGTTGAACCTTTTCCTGTACAAGCAGGTGTGGGTGCCGTCCCCGAAGCCTCGGTCTCACAGTCCTCCTCCCCTACATCAGATATGTCTGGTGCAGTAGAGGCACCATGTCCCGATGCCACCTGGGAATCAGCCCCCACCACCCTCAGTACCCGTGCCTGTTGCCAAACAGTGATCTGCACATTTTACCAACCCACCTGTACCGACTCATTATAACATCAGCAAATAACAATAAACAAACAGGGTAGGTTTACACAAAAATCCTTATTTTAACAGCATACTGATAATCCAAATTTTAACCCTCTCCTGTGACACTTTAACTGCCTTATTTTAAACAAAATTCTTTCTGTGTTAATTAACTGCTTAAATCCTCCTGTGTCGGCTATTCCTTTAAGGTTGTCCCTCAAATATACTTCATGATCAATAAATACATGAAATGTCCCAACATTCAACGTCCCCTTTAAATTTTAAATACCCCCGACTGTCCCTTCCCTTTTTTAAAAGCACTATTTTTCTCTGCCTGACATTTCTTTAAAACTGCTCTGCAATCGGCTTGTACGACGGAAACCTCCATTACTAAATAACTCCTCTCTATCTCTCTTTACCTTAAAACTTACCTTACCCTCAACAATGTAGGATGTTTTTATTGAAAACACCTTTAAACTACTCACTTACTAATCTCATCACACTGTAGGGTGTTCTCTGAAACATTCCATTTTCTTATACAACAACCTCCTCCCATTTAAACACATACCTTTTGCAAACGTCAAAATACCACTCCGATACCATTCCAAGAGTCACCAAACATGTATCCAAACATGTTCTTCAAACAATTACACATCTTGCAAACAAATTAAAGGGGTTGTAAAGGTAAAAATGTTATAGGTTAAAATCAATGTCTGTTAGGTACGAATACTCATTCATGTTCTTACTTATATATATATTCTTTCTATATATCACAAAATCTACCTTCAATAACATGCCCCTGCCTTCCTCTGTTGTCTCTGCCTTTATTTCTGGGTTTGCGGTGCGCGTTCATGACAGGCAAGGCACGGCGTAATAAAAAACTACAATTCCCATCAGGCTTAGCGGCATCGCGCATGCGCACTGTCTTTGTTTTTAATTTCACCTGGTTACCGAGAACGAGCAAAGTTCTCGTATAAAAACGCCCCCAGTTAACACCCATTCCTGCCCCCACAGACCACAAGTTAATGCCCATCTCCACACACCGCCCCCAGTTACCACACATTCATCTCCACACACCGCCCCCAGTTACCACACATTCATCTCCACACACCGCCCCCAGTTACCACACATTCATCTCCACACACCGCCCCCAGTTACCACACATTCATCTCCACACACCGCCCCCAGTTACCACACATTCATCTCCACACACCGCCCCCAGTTACCACACATTCATCTCCACACACCGCCCCCAGTTACCACACATTCATCTCCACACACCGCCCCCAGTTACCACACATTCATCTCCACACACCGCCCCCAGTTACCACACATTCATCTCCACACACCGCCCCCAGTTAACACACATTCATCTCCACACACCGCCCCCAGTTGACACACATTCATCTCCACACACCGCCCCCAGTTAACACACATTCATCTCCACACACCGCCCCCAGTTAACACACATTCATCTCCACACACCGCCCCCAGTTACCACACATTCATCTTCACACACCGCCCCCAGTTAACACACATTCATCTCCACACACCGCCCCCAGTTAACACACATTCATCTCCACACACCGCCCCCAGTTAACACACATTCATCTCCACACACCGCCCCCAGTTAACACACATTCATCTCCACACACCGCCCCCAGTTACCACACATTCATCTCCACACACCGCCCCCAGTTACCACACATTCATCTCCACACACCGCCCCCAGTTACCACACATTCATCTCCACACACCGCCCCCAGTTACCACACATTCATCTCCACACACCGCCCCCAGTTAACACACATTCATCTCCACACACCGCCCCCAGTTGACACACATTCATCTCCACACACCGCCCCCAGTTAACACACATTCATCTCCACACACCGCCCCCAGTTAACACACATTCATCTCCACACACCGCCCCCAGTTAACACCCATTCCAGCCTCCAGCAATATATATATATATATATATATATATATATATATATATATATATATATATATATATATATTTATTTATTTATTTATTTTTTATATGTAATCGAAAAATTTAATTATACTGTAATTATAACAGAAGATACAATGATTTATTCCAATAAAGTTTACATTTATTTCATGAAAATTTTTTTAAAAATAAATTTAAATCCAGAATTTTTTATATATATATATATATATATATATATATATATATATATATATATATATATATATATATATGTTAGAAGGCTGGCTGTAGGCCAGCCTGTATTTGTGGGAGGAGTCGGAGACTATATAACCCTCCTCCTCTGTCAGGGCCAGGGTTGGGGTTTCTAGGTGGAGGCAGCTCATGGGGGAAGGGTTGTCCATCTATCACCCACCACTCACTTCTCTACAATCATGCTGGTGGAGAGGGGGTGCGTTCCCCTGTCCTGTTCCAGTGTGGGGAGAGGGGGGGTGAGCGGCGTTCGGCCGCCCCAGCTCCTCTCTCTCCCCACATGGTTGCTCTGTCCACCCGCAGTTTCTTCCAGTATGGGGAGGGGAGGGGGGATCGGTCGCCCCAGCTCCTCTCTCTCCCCACGGTTGCCATGTCCAGCCGCTTGTTCTTCCAGTGTGGGGAGAGGGGGAGGTGATCGACGATCGGCCGCCCCAGCTCCTCTCTCCCCACATGTTTGCTCCGTCCACCCGCCCGCCGGTTCCTCCAGTGTGGGGAGAGGGGGGGTGATCGGCGATCGGCCGCCCCCGCTCCTCTCTCCCCACATGTTCGCTCCGTCCACCCGCCCGCCGTTTCTTCCAGTGTGGGGAGGGGGGGGGGGGGTGATCGGTCGCCCCAGCTCCTCTCTCTCCCCACGTGTGTGGTGCTCCGTCCGCCTGAAGGTTCGGGGGGGCTCCACGTGGCGGCCGTCGGCCGCTTCTCCCTGGGGGGAGGGTGTGATCAGCGGGGCTGCTGGGAGCCCGCCTGGTGATCGGCCGCCCGCTGGATCCTCTCTCCCCTTGCTCGCATGGCGGGGGGGGGGGGGGTCGGCCGCCCGCTGGCTTCTCTCTCATTGCTCACATGGGGGGGGGGTGGTCGGCCGCCCGCTGGCTCCTCTCTCCCTTTGCTTGCATGGCGGGGGGGAGAGGCTCCACTCCCCGTGCATGTCCGTCGCCAGAGCTGCCGAGAACCCGCCTGGGGATCGGTCAGCTGCTGGATCCTCTCTCCCCTTGCTCATGTGGGGGGGGGGAGGGTGGTATCGGCTGGCTGCCTAAGTGAGCGGTGGGTCCTAGTGCTTGCAAGGGGGGTGGGCTGTCACCCACCTGTTGCTCCTTTCCTCCCCACAGCGCAGACTGGCATCTCTGCTGCAGTGATGGAGGATCTCAGTCCACCCAGGTTGCTGCTTTACTTGGTGGTTTCTTTGGTCGGTGTTATATTGGGGTCAGCCCGGGTGTCGATGGTAGCTTCCATCAGCAAATTTTCTGTCATAGCATTCTGGTATAGTGTTTTGCCAGCGTTTTCTGTTATAGCGTTTTTTCCAGCGGTTTCTGTCATAGCGTTCTGCCAGCGTTTTCTGTCATAGCGTTCTGCCAGCGTTTTCTGTCATAGCGTTCTGCCAGCGTTTTCTGTCATAGCGTTCTGCCAGCGTTTTCTGTCATAGCGTTCTGCCAGCGTTTTCTGTCATAGCGTTCTGCCAGCGTTTTCTGTCATAGCGTTCTGCCAGCGTTGCTGTCATAGCGTTCTGCCAGCGTTTTCTGTCATAGCGTTCTGCCAGCGTTTTCTGTCATAGTGTTCTGCCAGCGTTTCTGTCATATCGTTCTGCCAGCGTTTTCTGTCATAGCGTTCTGCCAGCGTTTTCTGTCATAGCGTTCTGCCAGCGTTTCTGTCATAGCGTTCTGCCAGCGTTTTCTGTCAGTGTTCTGCCAGCGTTTCTGTCACAGCGTTCTGCCAGCGTTTTTCTGTCACAGCGTTCTGCCAGCGTTTTTCTGTCACAGCGTTCTGCCAGCGTTTTTCTGTCACAGCGTTCTGCCAGCGTTTTTCTGTCACAGCGTTCTGCCTGCGATTTTCTGTCACAGCGTTCTGCCTGCGATTTTCTGTCACAGCGTTCTGCTTGCGATTTTCTGTCACAGCGTTCTGCCCAGCATTTTCTGTCACAGCGTTCTGCCCAGCATTTTCTGTCACAGCGTTCTGCCCAGCATTTTCTGTCACAGCGTTCTGCCCAGCATTTTCTGTCACAGCGTTCTGCCCAGCATTTTCTGTCACAGCGTTCTGCCCAGCATTTTCTGTCACAGCGTTCTGCCCAGCATTTTCTGTCACAGCGTTCTGCCCAGCATTTTCTGTCACAACGTTCGGCCCAGCATTTTCTGTCATAACGTTCGGCCCAGCATTCCTGTCATAGCGTTCTATCTAGCTTTCCTGTCATAGCGTTCTGTCCAGCATTTCTGTCACAGCGTTCTGTCCAGGTTTCGGTCATAGCATTCAGTCCAGTTTTTTGTCACAGCATTCTGTTCAGCATTTTCTGTCATAGCGTTCGGCCCAGCATTTCTGTCATAGCGTTCCATCTAGCTTTCCTGTCATAGAGTTCTGTCCAGCAGTTCTGTCACAGCGTTCTGTCCAGGTTTCGGTCATAGCATTCAGTCCAGTTTTTTGTCACAGCATTCTGTTCAGCATTTTCTGTCATAGCGTTTGGCCCAGCATTTCTGTCATAAGCGTTCCATCTAGCTTTCCTGTCACAGCGTTCTGTCCAGGTTTCTGTCAGCATTCAGTCCAGTTTTTCTGTCACAGCGTTCTGTTCAGCATTTTCTGTCATAGCGTTCTGCCCAGCATTTCTGTCACAGCGTTCGGTCCAGCATTTCTGTCACAGCGTTCGGTCCAGCATTTCTGTCACAGCGTTCGGTCCAGCATTTCTGTCACAGCGTTCGGCCCAGCATTTCTGTCACAGCGTTCGGCCCAGCATTTCTGTCATAGCATTCGATCTAGCTTTCCTGTCATAGCGTTCTGTCCAGGTTTGGTTATAGCATTAGTCCAGTTTTCTGTCACAGCGTTCTGTTCAGCATTTTCTGTCATTACGTTCGGCTCAGCATTTTCTGTCTTTACGTTCGGCCCAGCATTTTCTGTCTTTACGTTCGGCCCAGCATTTTCTGTCTTTACGTTCGGCCCAGCATTTTCTGTCATACGTTCGGCCCAGCATTTTCTGTCATACGTTCGGCCCAGCATTTTCTGTCATACGTTCGGCCCAGCATTTTCTGTCATAATGTTCGGCCCAGCAATTCTGTCATAGCGATTGGTCCAGCATTCTCGGTCATAGCATTCTTTCTAGCTTTCCTGTCATAGCGTTCTGTCCAGGTTCGGTCACAGCATTTAGTCCAGTATTTCCGTCATAGCGTTCGGTCCAGTATTTCCGTCATAGCGTTCGGTCCAGTATTTCCGTAATAGCGCTCTGTCCAGCATGGCGGTCATAGTGGTTTGCCCCTGGGTTCCTGTCATATCATTCTGCCCGGCATGTCTGTCATAGCGTTCCGCCTCAGGTTATCTGTCAGTGTTCTGCCCCTGGAGTTCTGTCATAGCGTCCTGCCAGCATGTCTGTCATAGCGTTCTGCCCCGGGATTTCAGTCATCGTTCTACCTAGGTCAACTTTTAGCATTTCTGTCATGGCATTGTCGTGACATTTCTCTGTCAGTATTTCTGTCATAGTGTTTCTGTTCAGTGGTTCTGTCATGGTGTTTCAACCTCTGTGTTTGGCTTCAGAGTTCGCAGAAGGGCGTTCACTTATGACATATTCTGGTTAGGTTTGTCTGAATTCATTGTCATGTCTTATCGTATCTGTGTTCATGTTTGTACCGGGGTCAGTTAGCTAGGGCTCGCACATCGGGATCTGTCACGTCTACAGATCCATACGGGCTGAGGTTTCGTTATTAATGATTGTTGACCACAATCTTCTCGCCTGTATACCATACGTCATACGATGCATGTTCATTCACCACACCTGTACGTCTACCCACCACGGTCTGTGGGTACTCTAGGCCTGAGTTTCTGTTAATTACCTGTCTCTGCGCTGCAGGTTACTCGGGTTAACTCACTATTTCTCAACTCACACACGGGGGGGGTTCATCATTAGGTTCATTCATGCGCTGTGGTCTTGACTTTTCTGCCATGTTCTCATTCTTAGGTAGGCAGAGGGGCGTTGTTGTTGTTCTCATGTCTGGTTGTCTGTCTTTCCTTCTAGTTGCGTTTTCAGGTTGGGCCGTCTTGGCATCCATACCAATATCAACCATGCCTGCACTCACGTACAGATGTCTTTTCGCCACTGGGCGCACCCTCAGGTTGGAAGCAGACAACAATTTTCTTTAGTGGACATCCTGTTGCATAGAGGCCCTGGTTACCGCCCTGGGATTCATACTCTCAGGGTGTGTCCAAGCCACGGTCCTTAGGTGGTAGGTTGGGCGACGTCGTCACCATTCTGGATTCCACTCTCAGCTCCGATCTCTTGTCTAGGAGGTTGCCTGGAGTACTGCTCAGGGACGTCGGTCCAGTCATCTTTGCTCCTCCCCGGTTTGTTCCAGGTGGGGAGGGGGGTGCTTTAGTCACTTTGGGCATGGCTGGTTCATGCTATGGGACTTATTCCCCTGGGTTGGAGTCTGTTTCTCCTTCCTCGGTTCAGGATTCGGTCTCGGTTGGGAGGTCTCGGGCAGTAGCATGACCTGCTCACATCCGGTGGGACCAGTTTGTCTTGGTGTCGCCATGTTGATGATGCTTGCCATGGCATCTACTCCATCACATCCATCAGGCAGCCAGGTTTCCTCTCCTATCACTGGTATTTTTGCCACTCACCCTCTCACATCCTCTTACCAGGTATGGGAAGGGGTGTTTTCACGGTGCTTCTTCTGGTGTGTGTTGTAGGGGTTCTTCGGGTCAGCCCTTGCTCTCTTTTCCCCACGTATCCTCTCATTCATAGCAGTTCATTCTCATGTCCGGGTCACCTTGGGCATCAGGCTCATCCTATCCTTCACGGGACGTTCAATTGGGTTTGCGTAGCTTGCAGGCTCTAAGGAGGTTCCTTCTCATCTCCAGGTCTGGAGTCGATGGGTTCTACTCTCACAGCGGATACTTACCGGTTACTTACGGTTGGCGTTTGGGCATACGTCATTTTAGGGATGGGATCTCTACCTTCCCTCTCCCACCTAAACTGGTGTCTTTTTGCCCTCTTTTCAGGCATACTGACCATCCAGGCCATGGCACACCTCAGGCCTTGTTTCTTAAGTAATATTGCATTTCCCACTTGAAGACTCCGATTACAAGTTAGAAGGCTGGCTGTAGGCCAGCCTGTATTTGTGGGAGGAGTCGGAGACTATATAACCCTCCTCCTCTGTCAGGGCCAGGGTTGGGGTTTCTAGGTGCCCACCCACCCGTTTCCCCCAGGTTATTCACTCATACTCATAGTATTTTTCTTATTCTTACATTCAGGGTATGCCCTCTTTTCAGGCATACTGACCATCCAGGCCATGGCACACCTCAGGCCTTGTTTCTTAAGTAATATTGCATTTCCCACTTGAAGACTCCGATTACAAATATATATATATATATATATATATATATATAGATAGAGATATATATATATATATAGATATATATATAGATATATAGTAAAGCGCTGCATAAATTGTAATCGCTATATAAATCGTGTATAATAATAATAATAATAATATATATATATATATATATATATATATATATATATAATAACCCTGAATAGTTTAACCACTTCAATACCGGGCACTTAAACACCTTCCTGCCCAAACCAATTTTGAGCTTTCAGCGCTGTCGCACTGTACCCAAATGAAATTTTTATCATTTTTTTTCCCACAAATAGAGCTTTCTTTTGGTGGTATTTGATCACCTCTGCAGTTTTTATTTCTTGCTAAACAAATAAAAAAATACCGAAAATTTTGAAAAAAATGTTTTTTTTGTTTCAGTTTCAAAACTTTGTAAATAAATACGTTTTCTCCTTCACTGATGGGCACTGATGGGGTTACACTGATGGGCAACGATAAGGCGGCACTGATGGGCACCGATGAGGTGGCACCAATGAAGTGGCACTGATGAGGTGGCATTGATGGACACCGATATGTGGCACTGATAGGCGGCACTGATGGGCACTGATAGGCGGCACTGATGGGTGGCACTGATGGGTGACACGGATGGGCACTGATAGGTGGCACAAATTGGCACTGATAGCTGGCACAAATTGGCATGGATGGGCAGCACAGATAGGCGGCACAGGTGGGCATGGGTAGGCGGCACAGATGGGCATGGGTAGGCAGCACAGATGGGTATGGGTAGGCACTGATAGGTGGCACGGATGGGCACTGATAGGCGGAACAGATGGGAACTGATAGGCGGCATTGTATTAGAATATACTGTAGTAATGGATGCCAATCAGTGCCAAACAATAATGCATGCCAATCAGTGATGCCCATTGTAGGCACTGATTGGCATCCATTGTGGCACTGACTGGAATCCCTGGTGGTCTAGGGTGGCATACCTTGTCCTGGGCATCCCTGGTGGTCTGGTGGCGTCCCTGGTGGTCCAGTGTGGGCATCCTCGGGGGGGCTGCGCTGATAATCGATCAGCACAGACCCCCCCTGTCAGAGGAGCAGCCGATCGGCTCTCCTCTACTCGTGTCTGACAGACGCGAGTGAGGAAAAGCCGATCACCGGCTCTTCCTATTTACACTGTGATCAGCCGTGATTGGACACTTCTGATCACGTGGTAAAGAGTCTCCGTCGGGGACTCTTTAGCGAGATCATAGTTGCCGGGTGTCAGACTGACACCCCGCAACAACGATCACCGTGCGCAGCGGCTCAAAATCCTGATCACGTCATATGACGTCCGGTCAGGATTTTGAAACCACTTTGCCACCGTCATTTTGTTATAGGGCGGGCGGCAAGTGGTTAAAACTATTACAGTTTACTATTATACTTAATGTGATTGTAGCCATATTAGTGCAATTGTGACAGAGAAAATTGAGTACTGTCCGTGATACTTTTTTTATTTGCACTAACATACAATTTTTCAGGACAAGCTTTCGGGTATGTCCCCTTCTTCAAGGTCCTGAAAAATTGTATGTTAGTGCAAATAAAAAAGTATCACGGACATTACTCAATTTTCTCTATTACTATTACAAACTATTTAGTGTTATAATATATATAAAACTATAAATTATATATATATATATATATATATATATATATATACACACACACACACACACACAAACATAAATATGACAGGGGGACATGGTTTTAGTGTTGGGGGGTATGGCCGAGGTATAAGGAATTTAAAAATCTTCCTCTTTCCTCCTCAGATCCCCCCAGATTCTCTCTTCACTCCACGATTCTTCACCTTTGAGTTGGTGAATCAGGGAGTGTCAATTCTGACACAGATCTCCAATGAAGCGCTCAGATCGCAGCTTAATAAACTGGCCGTTAATGTGACAGTGTATGGGGATTCTCCATGTGCGTAGATAATCGGTGGGAGAACATATTCAAACACTTCTACCCTGATTACCTCAGGTTCATAAACCGTTTATGGGTTGTGATCAGCGGAGATCCTCTGGATCACCTCTGATCACTGCTTCTTAAATGGACACCTAGGCCCTTGTACACACGGTCGGAGAATCTGTCGGAATGAGTCTTATCGGACCGTGTCGTCAGATAATCCGACTGTGTGTGGTATGCATCGGACTGATTCCGTCCGACCCAATTTTTCAACATGTTGGAAAGATTTCCCGACCAACTGGGCCGGACGGACCTAATCCGATCATGTGTAGAGCATTTTCATCGGACCAAGTGCCACGCATGCTCACATTCAAATTCCGACACGGAAGCGCTCGTTCAGGTAAAACTACTGCTCGTAAGCGATATATTAACATTGCAGCGTGACATTCGTCATGCTGCAATGTTAAAAAATCAGTCATCAAGCGCATTCTCTTGTTCTTTACAGTGCTGCAAGAACCAACTTCTTTTGATGCTCATAGTCACACACACTTCTACCGAACGGATTTCATTACTCTTTTTTAACCATTTCAGCAATACAATTTTATTTTAAGTCACATCTACACAATGTTTTTTTTGCTTGTTTTTTTTGGATGTTTTTTTTGGGGGGGGGGGGGGGATTCCCTAAAAATCTCCTTTAATGACACTGGTCATTTATCCTTTTTTTTTTACTTTTTATTTTTGGGTGTAAACTTACAACAACAACATTGTATTTTTTATATTTTCTTTTTCTTTTTTAATCTACAGGAGGTTGTTTAGTGTTGGTACCCCTTGTTCTTTAGTTCACTTTGTATTTTGGAAATGTACCTGCCTGCTCACAAATAAACTCTACTTTTTGAAGGAAAACACATTACACAAGTATTTCATCAAACAAAAATAAAATTTAATTTTGTTTGCTCGAAAAGAAAACTAGGAACGCAGCACTGGAGAAACTTCTTAACTTTGGTGCAGCCTTTGGCCCCCAGGGCAGACATGAATAAATGAGATATAAAAAAATTGTTGGCCTGAGGAGTAGATATCTCAGGGAGAGAAGTCTGGTCCCGAAGTCCTAGAGAGCAGGAAATTGCGATGCCATTTCTGTCCCCAGGATGGTGATCTTCAAGAGGCTGCATCTTCTGGCACACCAGACTCATCCCAGGCCATCACTCTCTGGTCTTCCTTTGGGACTTCCCACCAGGCATCCTTTCAGGCTGTGGCTGGGCTCCTCTAGCTGGGGCAGGAGGAGGAGGGCGTTGTTGGACCTCCTGGCTGCCACTTGCCACAGCCTCCCCCCAACTGATGTCTTCCTGTGTATGAAAAGGGGACATAGTTTTAGTTTTTTGATCATCAATCACATTTTGTGCTCCTGGCTTTTGCTATTTGACTGTTACCAAATAGAACAGACTATCATTCTGACTGTTAGGTGTGACCTCAACAAGTCACCTATTTGTCAGGTTATGTTACCGTTTCCCAATTGTTAGTTAGAGTTCTTATCTAAGCAAAGAGACACGGAGGTATTCAGTATTTCTGCTCAGAAGTCCGTGCTTAACTCTGACTCTGAGGCTCTTTATTACCTCTCTTTTATAGACAGAAAAAGGCAAGCATCAGCAATGTAAAAAAACAACAATTTGCAAAGAAAAGGCAATTCTCCGGGTGTTATCAGCTGATAAGACAATCTTCTGGGCGTAGACTGCTTTTTAGGGCTGATGCGGCCTCTTCTTATGCGTACGTGACTAAAGATGATGAGTCCTTATATTACTGAGAAGGATAAAGATAGACAAGTATTTTAGTAAAGCATACTGTCAACCATTTTGTTTCCACATACCTTGATCCTTACATTTCCCCCTTTGACATCACCCCTCCCTCTTGCCCTGGGTCCACCTGAACAAGTTCTAGTCGGCCTATATCCAGAGTACTCTCCCTGACCGCGAGTTGTCAGAGGGGTATACACCCATCCCCCTGGACAGTACCAACATCTAAAATTCAGGAAGAGTGGCTTTTCTGCAAGATGGGTGATGTCAAGGATCTAAATCCACCTATCTTCACAAAAGTTCCATCTTTTCCGCAGCATTTACCTTGGCTTTCTTGCAAAAGCACATGAGCAGTTTAAAGCATGCATAAAAGAGAAATACGAATAAGAGCACCACTATAATTGTCATTGCTGCCTTCTTAACCCAAGAGAATAACCCTGAGAAACTAAAAGTTCCACCAAACGGATCCCAGTCGCGACCAATATTTCGGGCCTTCTCTTGTAAATTCTTTACTTCCGTACGGTGTTGTGCAATGATGTCATAATAATCAGGTACCTCAATGCTGGTGTTATGTATCCAAGTACAGCACTCATAGTCCTCAGTAGTTTCACAGAGTCCTGTCAGTGCTGCACTCATACTTTCAATTGCTAATTCATGTAATTCTAATTGTTGTCTGATGGCTCTGGTCTCCAGATTTAACTTAGTAATATCATCAGAGTTTTTCTCCAAAACATCATTAATAATTCCTGTATAGTTATTTAGTCGTTTCATTAAGTCTATACCCCATCCTGTCCAGGACGGGAACCAAGCCCATGCCATGTCCTTCTTCAGGAATATTTCTCTTTTACTACGATACCTGAGGGGATACCTAGGGTGCATGCTAGCTTCTAATAGGTGATCACCTCGTTCATCACCTACTACTCCCATTACTGGTACTAAACTTGCGAGGTAGCACCATCCCTGAGCTCTTCTAGGTATCCAAGTATAACATTTATCCTCACAACAGATATATATATTATTTCCCAGTGCTACTGATCTACTACCGATATTATTTCTATAAAGGGAGGTGTATCCATAAAGAGATAGGTTACTCACTAACCACCTGGTGTTGTTGTCTGAAATATTACCGAGGAACTCAGCTAACGATTGGTGTGTGTGGGTTATACTAGGGTAGAAGACCGTGTTTTTCCCAGGAGTAGCTTCTGGTATGAAAATGGACAAGTCCATCAGTGGTATACTTGCTGTGCTGGGGTGTAATTTGCTACAAATCCAACATTTCTCATATCCTGACTTCTGGGCATAAGCATATTTAAACTTCAGTAATAACATTTTTTTAGAAAATCCTTCATCCTTGTGTATTTTATTCTGTGAGGTAACCAAACTATTAGCCAGGATTACTGAAACAAAAAGAATAAAAAGATACATGTTGTCATTTGCCAACTGGCTCCTTTTTACAATGAGAAGCGTGGATCCAGGTAGGTTTCCCTTCCAATTTCCACCTGGAAAGGACCTTCAAACCTTGGTTCCAGTGTCTTTCTGGAATGTTTCTTTACATACACATAGTCTCCTGGTTGTAGATCGTGTGTACCTGTGACAGAATTAGGGTCTGGAAGAGAAGAATACACACTCTTGTGGATTTTAGTCAGACGCTGTTGCAACTGTATTACATACGTAGTTAAACTATCACATTGCAATTGCATACTTTGAGGAAAATATAAACCTAATCTAGGTGCACTTCCAAACAGTATTTCATATGGGGATAACCTGGTTTTTCCTGTTTGGGGTGTACCTAATAGAGAACAAAGCTAAGGGTAGGCACTCAGGCCATGGTTTGTTCAACTCCTGCATGGCCTTTTGTATTTTCAGCTTGATTGTACCATTTACTCTTTCTACTGATCCTGAACTCTGTGGGTGGTAAGGAGTATGAAAACTTTGTTGAACCCCTAACATTGCCATCACATTTTGCATTATTTCTCCCGTGAAATGTGTCCCCCTATCTGATTCTATTGTTTCTGGGAGACCAAACCTAGGTATCAGCTCAGTAATCAGTTTCTTGGCGGTGGCTTTTGCCGTAGCTGATTTCACAGGATAACTTTCGGGCCAGCCTGAAAATAGGCAGATGCACACGAGAACAAATTCAAAGGGGCCGCTCTTAGGCATTTGTATGTAGTCAATCTGCAGTCTCTGAAAGGGATATTGGGCCCGGACCTGATGTTTACGTGGGGTTTTCACTCTCTGTCCTGGGTTATTAATCAGACAGATTTGGCATGCAGCACAGTAGTTCCTTGCAGTACTACTGAATCCAGGGGCTAGCCATCCTTGGCTTACAATCCTATACATAGAATTGGAGCTGACATGAGTGGGTAAGTGGACAGCCGCTGCCATTGCGGGGTATAGAGAAGCGGGTAGACATATTTTGTCTCCTTCTCTCCATACATTGTCAAGGCCTGGTGCAGCTCCCTCCTTAACCCAACGGTCCTTCTCAATAGCCCCTGCTTGTTCCTGTAGTTCGATTAGCTGCTGCCATGTGGTTTCGGGCATACTCACCTGTACCGTGGCTAAGGTCTCAGGGCTTACTTCCCCTAGAGCTGCCTTCTTTGCAGTTAAATCTGCAAATGCGTTTCCTTTTGCCTCAGTTGTTTTTGCGCTCGTGTGTGCCGCTTTCTTCATGATGGCTACTCTTTTAACCTTTTGAAGATTGTTCAGGACTCTTTTGATTCCTTCACCATGTTTAACAGGTGTGCCTGCTGCTGTAAGGTAACCTCTAGCTTTCCATATGTGGCCATAATCATGTGCAACACCGTAGGCGTATGCGGAATCAGTGTAAACGTTCCCTTCTTGTCCCTCCAAGTGTTCTAGGGCTTTCTCTGGAGCGGTTAGTTCCGCTTCTTGTGCCGACATGTGTGCTGGTAGTGACTTTGCCTCAATTACCTGTGTGTCCGTTACCACAGCATAACCTGTGTGATATTTACCTTTGTCATCGGCAAATCTACTACCATCTATGTACAGTGTGTGTTCTGCATTTGCAATGGGTATGTCTGTGACATGTGGGAACCCCGTGGTTTCTTGTTCCATAAGTTGAAAACAATCGTGTTCATCAGATGTTATGTCCTGAAACGAAAGTGTGTCAGAATCCTGAGTATCTTGTGCTGTGTCTACACCATTATCATCATTACTCCCCCCTGTCAAATCTGTCTGTAATGGTAAAAGCTGTGCTAAGTTAAAAGAAGTGCATCGCTGAAAGGTAACATTGGGGGGTAGGAGCAAGGTGCATTGTAGACGCAGCTGCCTTGCCATTGATATGTGTTTTGGCTGGACCTGTGACAAGATGGCGTGTATGTCATGTGTGGTATGTACCACTACAGGATTGTCTAAGACAATTTCTGAGGATTTGTCAATGATAATTGACACTGCTGCAACTGCTCGTACACAGGACGGTGATCCTCTAGAGACAGGATCGAGAGCCGCCGAGAAGTATGCTACCGGCCTTTGTTTGATGTGTTGTTGTGTCAACACCCCTGTTGCATGTCCCGTGATTTCAGCAATGTACAAATGAAATGTTTTGGTATAATCAGGGATCCCGATCGCAGGTGCCGAAATTAGTAACCTTTTTAAGGTGCTAAAAGATTCATGACCTGCTTCTGTGAGTACATAGGGTACTATTTTCAAGCAATCATATAATGGCTGCATCAGAGAACTGGCATGTGGTATCCATTGTCTACAATATGACACCATTCCCAGAAACATACGAAGTTGCTTAAAGTTGCGTAGGACATTCATCTGTCTTATGGCCTGGACTCGTTCTTCAGTGAGGTGTCGAGTACCCTGGGATATACAGTGGCCCAAAAAGACAACCTTTTTCTGACATACCTGTAACTTAGTTCTATTCACCTTGCACCCTTTTTCAGCCAGGAATTGTAACAATGAGAGAGTGGCTTTTAAACAAGTATCGTTATCCGGACAACATAACAATAGGTCATCTACATATTGCAACAATACACAAGTGTCAGGCGGTAGCCATTCTCCTAACACTGTCTGCAGGGCTTGTGAGTATAGAGTTGGCGAATGCGCCATTCCTTGAGGTAGGCGTGTCCAGGTTAGCTGACGGTTTCGAAGGCGGAACGCGAACCATGGTTGACATTCCTCCGCCAGGGGTACAGAAAAGAAAGCATTTGCCAAGTCTACAACTGTAAATGAGGAGCTATCTGATGGTATTTCTGACAGTAAGGTATGCGGGTTCGGTACTAATGGCGTTATTGGGGCCAATATTTTGTTTATTGCCCTTAAGTCCTGTACCATCCTATACCTTATTGGGCCATCCCCCAATGTCTTTTTCTTAACTGGATACAATGGGGTATTGGCTGGTGATTGTATTTCTTTTAATGCTCCACTTTTAAGTAGAGCCTCCACTTGTAGTTCTATAGCTGCTTCCTGGGGCGCACTGAGTGGGTACTGTTTCTGCTGAGGGAGAACTGCTCCTGGAATCAGCTGTAGAGCAACCGGGGGTATGGGCAGAAGCCCAACGTCTGCTGGATGTGTTTCCCATAACCCTTCCGGAAGGCTAGACAGAATTTGGTCTATTTCCGGTGAGGGCGTATTGGACGGTTCTGGTTCTTCTTCCAAGCATTGTATTTTACTACAGATTTCTATACCCTCTGGGTCATCTCCTATTGCTAGGGTGACCATGCCATCTGGGTGATAAGTAATGTTCGCTCCTATTTTCTGAAGAATGTCTGCTCCTAATAAATTAGTGGGAGCTCCCCTGGAAATCAAAAAGCGTGACAAAAACATGTGATTTCCTATCTTTACTTTTAAAGGTTTAGTCAGCGGGGCATCAGTCAGGAGTCCGTCGTAACCACTTATGGGTATGGTGTCACGGGACGTCATGTGTGGAGGGACTACTGAATCAGACAACAGACTGCGTGACGCTCCTGTGTCAACCAAACAAGGAATATGTTTACCTTCCACCTTCATCAACATGTGGAGCATTTTGTTCTCTGATTCAGCTAGGACCGGGGCAAGTCATGCCGTATCGTCCCTATCATTGCTACTCCTCTGTCTGTTGTCCCTCTCGTCTCTGTCCGTGCTTCCTTCCTGTTCGTCTTTTATCCTTTTTCTACAATTTCTTTTTATATGTCCTACCTTGTCGCAGTAATAGCAGGTAAGAGGTCTACGGGAGGAGTTCCCTCCTTCCCTAACCCGGGCAACAGTGTTAACTCCCGGTGTCCTCCTAGGTTTAGTTTCTGTTAGATCAGCTTCGATACCTTGTGCTTTCTGCAACAGCGCTCCTCTGTCCTGTAAGGCTCTCCATTCAGGAGTACACGTCTTTAGTTTGTCACCTATTTGTGGTACTAATCCTTCCATAAACTGTCGATTGAAAGCCCTAATGGTGATGGGTAGGGCTAAATCTAGCCCTTCGTCAGCCATCATGCTTTCCATATTAAGGTAAAATTCGGTAACAGTCTGACCTGGGGCTTGTTTTATGGGCGCCGTTGAGCCCCTTTCCCGCTGTTTCTCTTGGCAAAATTCTCGTAACTGAGCAATAAACAGGGGTCTAGAATCTATATGACTATAGGATGTACTCCTGGCGGGTCCGTGGCAGGATCCCCATTCGGTCTAAGTGGGGTAAGTCTAGTCATGAATTGATTAAACATTGTCAGTGTCATTTTATGTCTACATATATCTTCCCCATCTTGCCAAGCTGCTTCATGTGTGTCCAGTAACTGTGTCACAAATCTGCAGAAGGCGGCGGGTTTTGCTACGGGATCAGGAGCATTCTGTACCAGTGCCATAAGAGTGTTAGCTGTCCAAGGTGCCCATGCCCTCAAGACAACTTGTCGAGTCACCGTAGGCGGTTCTCCTTCCTGCCCGAAATTTGGATTATTCACTTGTATTACCCTAGTCCGACTATGGACTGGAGCTACGGGCTCTGGTCTTTGAGCGCCGCAATGCACACATTCCTGTGCCCAGTCTGGGTTCTGGGTACCGCATACTCGGCATACCCACCCTCTTCCTCTTAAGGAAGGATAAAGTTTTGGTCTTTCATTACCTGGTGTGGTAGTGTTATAAGGAGGTGGAGTATCTCCCGTATTTACCCTATCGCCGGGAGCAGAAGGAAGACTTTTGTGTCGGACCTTCATATCCCATCCACCCTTTTCCTGACAATACTCCCATCCCTCCTCTTTAGCCCTGTTGGATACCTTAATTAGACATTGTATTTGTGATACCCATCCGTTTTTCAATATCTCTCCCTGTCTGTCTTTCTTTATTTCTTCCCAACCTTCTACACTTAATCCATTTTCTCCATCCATCCCCAATTTCTTGAGAATCCTATTTGTGCCTTGTGCCTTATCCTTCCCATACAACATTGTAATTATGTCTTTAACACTATAACATTTCTGAGATTCCTCCTGGGGTTTACCCTGTGTCTGGCCCATTTTGACAGTCTTGCCTAGGTGGCGTTTGGATCACTTATTAAGTGTCTCGTTGCCTTCTCCTCCTAGGGTGCCAAAATATTAAAACTTTGTCCGGGGTATTTACTTTGAAACCAAACTACTTTATACCCCAACCAGACAATGAATGCGACTACTAATACAGCAGACACGACAATCACAATCATCACTTATAGGTGGCCAAACACATATGACTAGATCTCCGGGACTTTGTGGAGACCTTATTCCCTTCCCATTACCATGGAATCTCTCAGCATTCGTTTCTTATTCCTGCTTTATCGAGGCAGTCAGGACTTATACTTTCAACCCGTTTTTAGGCTCATGAATCAAAAAGCGTATATCAAACTTAAGTGTCGGACCCCCAAAGTACTCTTACGAGTTAAGGGCGCATTCCGTTACCCATTGGGATGATATATGTTTCAATTCACACCATACAAACAGGGCTTATTTCATTCACAACAGACAGATGACAAGTAGACAGACAAGAAACAACGGTAACATAAGCCAAAATATTAAGTTCAAGACCTGCTTACTACAGAGGTTGGTGTTTACCTGAAGAACAATTCAGACAGATCAGGTGGGCACAAATCTAAGAAGCACAGAGTTTATAAGAAAATAAAGCTTTTCTTACCTGCGCAGGATTTGTCTGTGGTTCTTGATGTGCCCGACCTCTTTGTTCCGTCCTTATGTTCGTTCGCCTCTTGTAGTTTCTTTCTGCAGGTCCCTGTTCGGCAGCGCCAGAATGTTAGGTGTGACCTCAACAAGTCACCTATTTGTCAGGTTATGTTACCGTTTCCCAATTGTTAGTTAGAGTTCTTATCTAAGCAAAGAGACACGGAGGTATTCAGTATTTCTGCTCAGAAGTCCGTGCTTAACTCTGACTCTGAGGCTCTTTATTACCTCTCTTTTATAGACAGAAAAAGGCAAGCATCAGCAATGTAAAAAAACAACAATTTGCAAAGAAAAGGCAATTCTCCGGGTGTTATCAGCTGATAAGACAATCTTCTGGGCGTAGACTGCTTTTTAGGGCTGATGCGGCCTCTTCTTATGCGTACGTGACTAAAGATGATGAGTCCTTATATTACTGAGAAGGATAAAGATAGACAAGTATTTTAGTAAAGCATACTGTCAACCATTTTGTTTCCACATACCTTGATCCTTACACTGACACCAGCATTTTTCTTTCCCATCCCAATCATTTTTGGTCACTACTGTCTATTGAGATGTAAACCACTTGGAGAAATCTCAACTTACTGATCAATAAGAACATCTAATCTAGTTAACATCATTAAATGTAACACAAGAAATATGTTCAACAATGCAATACCTGTCTCAAGCTGGGCCCCACCACATGGTGCTGCCTGGATGGCCCCGGTTGGTCATCAGAAGCCTCAGCTGGGGGTGAAGGATGCCTTGGAGGAAGCATGGAGAGTGGTGGCCTGAGTGGTGGCCTGAGTACCCCCTGGTCTAACAGAAAATGCAGCCTGTCAAAGTGCACCATCCTGGGGTAGTAAACAGCATCTGGATCTCCTGCTCTCAAGGACTCCAGGTGCTTCTTCCTCTCCCTGAATATGTAAGCTTCATGGCCACAATTTTGCGATTCAGATATGTCATGTCTGCCGTGGGGACCCTGATCTGCACCAAAGCAAGCAGTTTCTCCAGTGCTGCGTTCCTCTTGGATCTGTCATAATAAAATTTGTTGTGGAACTGCCACAGGCAGGGCATCTCCATGTATAGCGCGAGGAAGAGCCCCATAAAGTTGGGATTGGTGAATGGGTCCATTTTCTCTGCAAGACACAACACAAGACAAACCCTCAAATACTAATAATGCAATTAAAATCCCTCCTAATCTTGTCCCAACAGCGGCCTAGATACAAGCAGTCTAGTCTAGTGAAGCACAAATTTAAAAATGTTACCTTCGTTTCGACGTTCGCCGTGTCCGTGACTCACACTCTCCTCCCAGATCGTACGGACGAAACACATGTGTGGCATTTTATATACAGTGCGCATGCGTGAAACTCCGCCCGCCCTTGATGTTCTTTCCAGACTATTCCCCGCCCCTTCGCTTCCCACGCAGTGGGGAGAGCACATGGTGGAGAGAACACAGGTGCGCAATAATAGTTCCACTAACGAGGAGGAGGGTGAGGAAAGCCCGAGCCTGAAATGTCCCGATCCAGGAAGACAAGATTTAAGGCCTCAAATATGTCTTTTGGAGAGATGTTGGAGATGGTGGACATATTGAACAGGACCGACTATGATGGGAAGTATGGACCTTACCCAAACCCAAATATCAGAAAGGCCAAGATCATGAATAAAGTTGTGAAGAGTCTTCTGAAGAATTTTGGGGTACGCCGATCCAAGGATCAACTGAGAAAACGCTGGTCAGACCTGAAACTGAGGGAGCACAAGCAGTACCTAAGGATCAAGCGTGTTCTTAAAAAAAGTAAGTAGTTGTCGTGTGTTCATATGATTATTCTTGCTTGCATACATGCTCCATGTGCTTTGATTTCATGTTGTGCATTTTAAAATGGCCACTTTCATGGTCATGGTTTCGTTCGTTCGTATAAAACATCATTCTGCAGGGAAGTATTCCAGCTTAACAAAGTGGAAGCAATAATGTTCTCACCTTGGAACTCGGCCCAAAAAAACAATTGTACAACACTTCCAAGCAATGTTTCATATTCCTATTTCTGCCCTCTGTGTGCTAATTAATCTTTGTTTACATTCTCATAGGGGAGAGAAGACTCGGCAAGTATGAGGACACCAGGGACCATGAGGACACCAGGGACCACACCCCTCCCAAAGAAGGGCAACTTCCAAAAGAAGAAACAGAGGAGCAGGAGCAGGAGGAGGAAGGAGAGATCGTGGAGGTTGGACAAATTGTCACCACAACAGGTGAGTGTCGGAGAACACAGCTTCAGAGAGGCATGGAATTAAGCCAGAGGCTGGGTGGAGGGCCGGACATGACTAATGCTGAGGGAAGAGCGTAGGGGGTTAATGAAATGAAGATAAGTAAGGAGGGGAGGGTGGAGAGAAAGAAGGAAGAAGGGGGCGGAGCATTATAAAAGGAAGGGGAGGAGTGTAGAAGGCAGCGTGGTTTCAGTTTGCAAGAGAGTTGCCAGAGTGAGGACCTGCTCCGTTTCTTGTGCTACATCTGTGTGGTAGGCGCGGCGTGGACGGCGGGGGCTACTCAGCGGGACTGTCCGGATTCGGTGGGGGGTGTCCTGAGCGGCGGGTGGGTTTTGTAGAGCGGCGCAGCGCGGGACATAGCATGTCTGACCTGGACGCGCTGTTTGCACGGCTGCGGGCCATGGTGGCGTCACGTGGGACGGACTGGCTGCAGAGCCAGGTGGCGGCCATTACCACTGCGGCGGAGGGGGGGCCAGTAACAGGGGGTAGACCACTCCACGCGCTCGGCGGTCCCGGCCGCCGGAACGTTTTTCCCCAGGCCCCTCCACCAGAGCCCAGCGCCACCCTAGGAGCCCGGTGACGGACCCGCCGCCCCCCCTGCAAAACGTTCGGGTGCCACAGTGCCTGGGGGGTCCGGGCGGAATCCTCTTCATTGGCGGGGCTCGGGGTGCGGGGCTGAAGGTGCAGCAGGAGCCAGCTCCCCACCGGCGAGGACAGTGCAGGAGGGGACGGCGGTCACCTGTGGAAGCGCGGCGTCTTTGCCGCAGGGGGGGCCCGGCGTAGGAGGAGCAGTGTCACGCCTGTGCGCCAGCAACCAGACGCTGCGGGCATGTCCGGACGGTCAGATGGGAGAAGATTGGCGGCAGAGGAGAGAGGGAGAGCTGGGGGACCGGTGAGGAGTCAGATGGCGGCGGTCACACGGAGCGGAGCCGGGGGGCGAGACGACAGTGTGCGGCCTTCTACAAGCAGTTGTCGATCCACGGCCGCTGGGGTGGAGTCGCCCGGCAGGCTGAGCACGCCTCTGCTACCTACGGCAGGAGAGCGGTCGGAAGGTGAGCTATCGGGTTCGGAGGAGGAGATCCGGGACGGCGTTGCGGCGGCTGGAGCATCCGGAGCAGCGGCTGACGGGGGCAGACCCAGGCAGCCAGGTAAGACTTTCCATCTCTTGGCTAGTGACTTTGATGCTGCTTTGTGTGGGATTGTTGGGGGGGGGGATGTGCGGGCTGCTGGGGGTGGTGTTGGGCCTGACACAGTGGGCCCGTGGGGGGCGGGCGGTCAGCCCGCCGCCAGCGGGTCACAGGATCATTTCCAATCCTTATTGGGGGGACTCCAGGTTCTGATTCACCGGTTTGCGGCCGGGGCCACGGGGGTCCACCCAGGGGCGGCTCCTTGGGTTGGGGGTCCGGGGGGACACCTGGGGCTGGGGTCACAGGCGCAGGTGGGCAGCTTGGGGTGTCCCATGTCGAGTGGGGTGCTGGTGGCCCAGAAGGTTTCGGAGGCCCTGGTGGGGGCGAGTGCGCAACAGGAGGCGCAACGGACGGCGGGGACTCCACGGGAGGAGGGCTCTGCACCTTTGGCAGCGGCTCCGCCGGTGGTCGTGCCTCTGGCGGTTTCGACGACGGGGGACGCTGGGGTAAGTACTCCGGGGGTGGAAAAGAAGGGGGAGGCGGCAGCGGCGCCCAGGGTGGATGTGGTTAGGATAGCGGACGCCGCGAAGTGCGAGGTATATGTGTGCTATGAGGGGCCGTTGGGCGCACATCTGAAGCAGGAAGTGCGGGATAAGATCACCAAGGGTGAGTATGTGGAGATATTTTCCTTGCTGCCCCTGGAAAAATTTAATCTGGATAGGGTCAAGCCTGATGACTCCAAGAAGGACGACGAGGAGAAGAGGCGGTATGGGCTTATACCGCGGACTTTCGTGAACTGGCTGCAGGCGTTCGCCATCATGGCCAGCGTGATCGGAGAGAAATATCCAGAACACTGCTCGGCTCTCTTTTGCTATATGGACGCCATTGGGAAGGCGCATAGGGTTTATGGGGGCTCGGCGTGGCTAAGGTACGACGAGCAATTTCGGCAGAGGAGGGCGGTTCGGCCGGATATCAGGTGGGATCACAAGGATATCAGCCTTTGGATGCGCTTGATGTCGTCGGCGAGGGCTCCGTCGCAGTTTTTTCAGGGGGGAGGTGGGGGAACCCCTGCCTCGGGACTTCAGGCTGGCAAGAAGTTTGGGGTGTGCTGGCAATTTAACGAGGGGTCTTGCAAGTTTGGAGGGTCCTGTCGTTTCCGGCATGAGTATTGCGGATGTGGGGGGAGCCACGCACTGTCCCGTTGCTTCAAGCGGGGTAAGCGCGGCGCAGACGCTGCGTTTAAGAGGGACAACGCCGGTGAGAGTGGAAAGGATGCAACCTTTCCTAAATAGGTACCCGAATAGGGAGGCGGCGAGAGTGTTGGGGGGAGGGTTTTGCGGTGGGTTTCAAAATTCCGTGTTCCATGGCTGAGGTTCCGCCGATGGCTCGGAACTTGCGATCCGCGCTGTTACATCCGGGGGTGGTTTCTGAAAAATTGGCCAAAGAAGTTGCGTTGGGGAGGATGAGTGGCCCTTTCTCGGATCTGCCGTTGCCGGATCTGGTGGTGTCCCCATTGGGGGTGGTGCCTAAGAAGGAACCTAACAAGTTTCAGCTTATTCACCACCTTTCTTTTCCGAAAGGGGGTTCAGTGAATGACGCAATTGACCCGGAAGCCTGCACGGTGTCTTACACTTCCTTTGACACGGCAGTGGGTTGGGTGCGTCATTTTGGGCGGGGAGCACTCATGGCAAAATCGGACATTGAGTCGGCGTTTCGGTTGCTGCCGGTACACCCGGAAAGTTTTCGTCTTCTGGGGTGCTGTTGGCAGGATCGCTTTTATGTGGACAGATGCTTGCCCATGGGCTGCTCCGTCTCCTGCGCCCTGTTTGAGCTCTTTAGCTCTTTCTTGGAGTGGATAGTGCGCGATTTGTCCGTATAGGGTTCAGTCATCCACTATCTGGATGACTTCCTCGTAGTGGGCCCCCCAGCTTCCAATGTGTGAGCGATACTTTTGGCCACGTTGCTGAGAAGTTCGGGGTCCCTCTAGCGCCGGACAAAACGGAAAGGTCCGGTGGAGGTGCTGAGTTTTTTAGGCATTGAGCTGGACACGGTCGCCATGGAATGCCGGCTACCGCGGGACAAGGTGGAGGGACTCCGGACGGAGATAAAAGAGATGGTGGGGCTGCGGAAGGAGCAGCTCAAGAAGCTGCAGTGGGTTTTGGGTAAGCTCAACTTCGCTTGCCGCATCATCCCCATGGGAGGGTGTTTTGCCGACGGCTGTCGGCGGCCACGGCGGGAGTCTCAGCTCCGACTCATTTCGTTAGATTGACAAAGGAACATAGGGAGGATTTGCGGGTTTGGCACACATTTTTGGAGGATGACAACGGACGTTCTGTGTGGATGGATGGGCCGGTGAGTAACTTCGACCTGGAGCTGGTGACGGATGCGGCGGGGTCGTCAGGATACGGGGCGTATTTTCAGGGTCAGTGGAGTGCGGAGGCCTGGCCACGGACTTGGGTAGAGGAGGGGTTGACTAAGAACCTGGTGCTGCTGGAGCTATTTCCAGTGGTGGTGGCTTTGGAATTGTGGGGTGCGTCCTGTCGGGACCTTAAGATTAGGTTGAATTGCGATAATATGGGAGTCGTGCAGGTGATTAACCGGATTTCGGGTTCTTCCCCTCCGGTGATCAGGCTGCTGCGCCACCTGGTGCTGAGGTGCCTGCAGATGAACATATTTTTGTATGCCGAAAGGTTTCTGGGTACGGCAGGCGTTGAAGGGGTACCGGAAGGGTAATCAGAGGAAGGACGGGAGGAGGCCGGTGACTTTTGCTATTTTGCAGGCGATTTGCCGGCAGTTGGGTGGTTTGTGTGCGTCAGGTTATGAAGCTCAGCTGTTTTGAACAGCCTTTTCCTTGGCTTTTTTCGGGGCCTTCCGGGTGGGTGAGCTGGTCAGTCCAGCGAAGAACGTTGGGGGGGGGGTTTGTTGGGTCAGGATGTGGCATTGGGGGAGGGTTGCGTGTGTTTGAAACTGCGTAGGTCTAAAACGGACCAGAAGGGGAAGGGTGTGGACGTTTGGTTGTATGCATTACCGGGTTCGGAGATCTGTCCGGTGATGGCAGTGATGGAGTTCATGAGGCTTCGACCACAAGGGGAGGGTCCACTGCTGGTGCATCGGGATGGGAGTTTCCTGTCCAAATTCCAATTTATAGCAGTGTTTAGAAAATGTTTGACGTTGGGGGGGTTCAACGGGGCGCAGTTTGCTTCGCACTCCTTCCGCATCGGGGCGGCCACAGAGGCTGCCAGATGCGGGTTGGACGAGGCTGCGATAAAACGGATTGGGCGGTGGGAGTCCAGGCGTTTCAGGTCCTATGTTCGGCCGCACTTGGTTTAGGCTGTTTTTCTGTGTCGGGGGTGCTTGGGGCTTGTGTAAGGGGGTTGTTGAATTTTGTCTGTGTCATTTCAGATGGAGGTCTACCACGCCTCGTCTGGATTCTTGGACACTCATATGTTTTTTGGGGTGCCAGGCGAGCAGATGTCAGGCCGGAAGGACGACAGCTGGGGATCCCACGTAGAGAGGCTTGCATCAGGTGGTTGGGTATCCCGGGGATGAAGTGGGGTAGGGTCATACCTGAAATACACCGGTACGCCAGAATGGATAGGCCCCCTGATGTGCTGGTTCTCCATGTTGGGGGGAATGACCTGGGGATTAGGTCTACTCGGGACATAATTGCAGACGTGAAGTGCGATTTTCTGATGCTTCGGAGGGATTTCCCGGGTATGGTCATAGACTGGTCTGACATTGTAGCACACACGGCCTGGCGGATGGCACGGTCTGTGGTCAGACTTAACAAAGCCCGAATTAAAGTTAACAAGGTTTTGGGGAGGTTTATAAAACGTAATGGAGGTTTAGTGGCGCGCCACTTGGAGTTGGAGGTGGGTATGTATCTTCGGGGGGATGGGGTCCATCTATCGGCAGTGGGCATTGACCTTTGGGCGTTGGGGTTGCAAGATGGGATTGAACGGGCCCTGCGGGTGTGGAGGGGCCCTTAAGGATAAGGGGGTCATCCTTGCGGGCTGTGGCGGTGTCTTTTGGTCTTTGATGGGGCAAAAGGAAACAGATGATGGAAATGTGGGGGGGAGCTCCCTTTTGGTGTATCCCAGCGGAAGGGTAGGCTGGAATACGGGATTTGGTGGCATTGCAGGAAGGTGGTTGTCTCCAGGCTTATAAACGGCCGGAGGCCTGGTATGGTAAAGGTGGTCCCGCAGTGGAATGGTGGAAAAAGGTTATGTTTAAAAGGTGGAACGTGGTACCGTCAAAGACCAACTGACTGGGAGTTCTTTTAAAATTACCATTACCAAACAGTTGATATATATATATATATTTAATAAAGTTATTTAAGTTATTGGTTTGAAGAGTGTTAATAAAAGGCTGCTATGGCCATTTATACTCCAACTCCTGTGTGGCCTGATTATTGGGTAGAGGGTAAAATTTAGAGAATAATGGTAATAGGAATTATTAGAAGGGAAAGAAGGGGTAATTACAAGGGGTAAAAGTACGGAGAGGTATGTCCCTAATGCATGGGTCATGGTAAGCTCATCAATGTATATCACCATATTTGGATTACATGGTGTGTTTGTTTTTTTTTTTCTAGGTGATGTGGAGGAAGATTCACGTTTTACCAGTGAAAGTGCCCAGATCTTGATCGGGGAGATGATGGGGTGCAATAGGGATTTGGAAATTGTACAACAAAACATCAATGATGTTAAAAATAAAATGAAGAACATCATTGATGTTTTGGGGAGAGTGTGAAAACTAAAAAACTAGATAGGGTTTTATTTTTGCTTTTTATCAAAAAAAAATTAGTATTTTGCATAATTCCAAATTTGGAAGATGCACAGAGTGTGTAAACATGCACTATCTCCCATCATGGGGGATCAATGTACATGTTTTGTGGAAAGTGTCTGAGATGAAGGGGTTGCAGCCCCAAAGCATGTACATTGATCCCCCATGATGGGAGATAGCACATGTTGACACACTGTGTGCATCTTCCAAATTTGTATTTTTCAGGGGTCACACCCCATGTGATGAAGGCAAGATCAGGCCAGTTTGTACATACTCATGTCTGATATTGTCTTCACTTTTCCAAGATGAACTTTATAAGTGCCTGTGTTCTGTATTTTACGCTTTGATACATGCCTGTTTACACAAAAAAACAACTCAAAAATAAATATGATTAAACTCGGTTTTGGATACCCAAAATATCTTGGTTTGTTGTAAAAAACCTTTACTAAACGCACATATGAATGTGCTTGTATTAAAATGTTGAATTCTCAACAATGTGTGGCTTCCTTTTTCATTGGGCTTAAAATGTATTTGTAGTGAAATTTGAGTTTGTGCTGAGAAGGAGTGTGATTTACTAAAGGCAACTCCACTTTGCACTCCAAGTGCAGTTTCAGGTGTACTTTTGCAGTGCACTTGTAGCGCATAGTGGATGTGCCTTTAGTAAAAAGCACCCACAGTGAGGTGTAAATTTGGACAATCATGACATTTTCCTGCCATGGGGCTGAAAATGAGCATGATTTTGATCAGTAATGCACTACATACATTAGTTAACAAAAAGAAGGTGTGTGTGTAGCAGACCCACAACATAATAAGATTATCTGAAGAAGAGACTGTCCCCTCATCTCACTCTGAACTTGGGTTTGCACTGTTGGGCCGCGTACACACGGGCGGACTGTTCGTCCAACTTTGTCCGCTGAACAGTGTTTGGGCGGACAGTCCGCTCGTGTGTGGGCTTTCAGCGGACAGTTTCAGCGGACAGTTTGACGGACAAGGTTTTTCGGAAATTCCGTAAAACTGTCCGCTGAAACCTTGTTTCAGCGAACAGTCCGCTCGTGTGTAGGCTTGTTCGTCAAACAAAGTTGCGCGCATGCTCAGAAAGGATTTTCACGCCGAAAGCTATAATGCAGTGTATAGGACGTCGTATTTTTCGTCCCGTCGTACGTGCCGTTCACGTCATCGCGCACGGTTTCAGCAAACTGTTCGTCCGTCGTGTGTGGCCATGTCCGTCCATGCTAAGTTTGAGCGGACTGTTTGCCGAAACTGTTGGACGGACAAAGTTGGGCGAACAGTCCGCGCGTGTGTACGCGGCCTTGGTGAAAAAGGCACAACTTGACAAAAAATGGCAAAGTGGGAGGCCACAGTCTGCCATTCCTGTGGCGTAGAAGGACACTGTGTAGTGACACAAGAAAAAAAAACTAGTAATTTTACAAATCAACATTGCATGCAGATTAGACACCCACATTTTTGGACAAAATTAGTATAACATTTTTTTAAATGAGTATTTAAAGCCTAAAGTATAAGGTCCCCTTATGAGAGTCATAACCCCCCCCCCCCCCCATCTGATGGGCCCTTGATAAAAAATGTGGGGGGATGTTTAGGACAGGTAACCCTCTCCACTTGATTGAGAGCTGAATGCCTAAATAATGTGTGATACTTTGTGAAGCCCCTCCTTACTTACACTATTGGCAGCCCACCGGACAGGTAAGAAGTGTCATAATAACAAAATGGAAGCACATGTTGACATTCTGCTATTACATAGCAAGAAAATGAATGTGTTAAAAAAAATCAAAATAGCATTTGAAAGTATTGAGGCAGGCCCTTACACTACATGCTTTGGTGAATTGTTCCATAAATGTGATCATGAAAAAGGTATTTAGAGTATGTATTGGGTTGGGTCAAGTCATGAGATAGAAGATTGCTATCAGCTGAGGGAACAGTTGGGGAGAGGGGGGTTACTAATGAGTTTGGCACAACTCCAAAAAACAATAAAAAGGTCACTTTGCATGAATTGAAGCACACACATCACATTTGTAGAGATTTTAGGGGGTGTTTAGGGGGAAAGCAATACTACGGAGCTGACAAAAGACATTGTCAAGGGACTAGACTATAGTTTTAGGGGCCAAGAAGAGCATGGTGGGGAAATTAGTGAGGCAAATCTGCATGAGGACAAAGAGGCAGAGCATATGAATTAGAGCATATTGCAATGATGGTAATTAGGGAATGAGGAAAGAAATGCAAGACATTAGCAATCATGAAATACATAGAATGTGATGTTTAAGGTTAAAACTTAGCATAATATAGTCCTTTAGCAGGAGCTGAATGATGGCAGAACAGGTCTCTGGAATAATGATCACCAGAGCCTGGGGGGGGAGATGCCTGTAGAGAACTTGAGGTCCTGAAGGCTTCTCCCTGTTGCCAAGTAGCACAACGTGGCGATGAGCCTCTGCTCCGGAGTGATGGCTTGCTGCATGCAGGTATCCTGCCTGGTGATATAAGGTGACAGCAAAGCCAGCAGACAGTGAAAAACGGGGTCCGTCATCCTGAGAATAATCCAGAAATGATCAGGATTATTCTCACGGATCTCACGGAGCAAAGGCATGTGGGAGAACTGGTGACGCTGGCGCAACCAATTCTTGGTCGTCCAAACATGTTTCATCTACGTACTCATCGTACGGTTTGTGCTGTGTAGGGGTTCTTACTTTGACTTTGACACAAGCCCTTTGGCTTATGTCAAAGTCAAAGTAAGAACCCCTGCACAGCACAAACTGTACGATGAGTACGTAGACGAAACATGTTTTGAAAACGGTCGGCTGGTCAGAACGGACACCAGAAAGCAACGCTAAACAGCAAGGCCTGAAAGGACGACCTGAATAGCAGAAGCAAGCAGACAATAAAAAATGCAAATCAAAGCGTACTATACCAAGATATAGTCCACAATGAGAAGCAAATACTTAATGACTGCACGCACTGATTATCAGATACGCAAAGACGAGCACAAACTGAAGAGCAGTAGCGATCTGAATCACTAATCTGAAAAGCGCGAATCGTCTTTCACCAAACTTCTACTAAAACATGAGATCAGCAGAAGGAGCCCAAAGGGTGCCGGACGTGGTGCTGAACTTCCTTTTTCTAGTCCCGCCGTACACGGCTTACGTCACCGCGTTCTTGGCAACCGCGAAATCAGACAACTTGGCCCGACCGTGTGTATGCAACAGTTTCAGACACAATCCGTCGGACTAAATCCGACGGGCAAAATCCGACCGTGTGTATGTGGGCTAAGAGAGGTATGGACTCCAGAGAGAGAGGTATCATTTTGGCCCTGTACAAATCATTAGTAAGACCTCAACTGGAATATGCAGTTCAGTTTTGGGCACCCGTTCTCAAAAAGGATATCGGGGAACTGGAGAAAGTGCAGAGAAGAGAAACCAAACGGATAACAGGCATAGAGGAGCTCAGCTATGAGGAAAGATTAGAGGAATTGAATGTATTCACTCTTTAGAAGAGTAGAATAAGGGGGGATATGATCAACATGTTCAAATATATAAGGGGTCCATACAGTGAACTTGGTGTAGAGTTATTCTCTGTAGGGTCAACCCAGAGAACACGGGGGCACTCTTTACGTCTAGAAGAAAAGAGTTTTCATTTTCAAATATGGAAAGGTTTCTTCACAGTAAGAGCGGAGAGGATGTGAAATAGACTCCCACCAGAGGTGGTTCTGGCCTGCTCAGTAGATTGCTTTAAAAAAGGCCTGGATACTTTACTGAATATACATAATATATCTAGGTCCTAACATTTATAGGTAAAGTTGATCCATGGAAAATCCGATTGCCTCTCTGTGATCAGGAATGAAATCTTTTCTCCTGCTATAGCAAAAAGGAGCATGCTCTTCTGGGTTTTTTTTAATTTTGCCTTCCTCTGGATCAACTGTGGTTAAAAAAATTGTGTATATTGTAAGATTTTTTAAATTATATTTATTTATTGTTTCTAATGTTGAACTGGATGGGCTTGTGTCTTTTTTCAACCAGACTATGTAACTGTGAATGGATGGAGATGGGAGACAAGAGATAGAGTGATGCATATCTAATACATTGGGATGGAGGGATGGACATGAGAGAGAGATGTGACGGAGACAAGTGTGTATTATAAATAAGGTGGAGGGATGGATGAGCAGACATAGGGATGGAGGGATGGACATGAGAGAGATGTGACGGAGACAAGTGTGTATAATAAATAAGGTGGAGGGAAGGATGAGCAGACATTGGGATGGAGGGATGGATGAGCAGACATTGAGATGGAGGGATGGATGAGCAGACATTGAGATGGAGGGATGGATGAGCAGACATAGGGATGGAGGGATGGATGAGCAGACATTGAGATGGAGGGATGGACATGAGAGAGATGTGACGGAGAGAAGTGTGTATAAAAAATAGGGCAGAGGGCTGGATGAGCAGACATTGGGATGGAGGGATGGATGAGCAGACATTGAGATGGAGGGATGGATGAGCAGACATAGGGATGGAGGGATGGATGAGCAGACATAGGGATAGAGGGATGGATGAGCAGACATTGGGATGGAGGGATGGATGAGCAGACATTGGGATGGAGGGATGGATGAGCAGACATTGGGATGGAGGGATGGATGAGCAGACATTGGGATGGATGAGCAGACATTGGGATGGAGGGATGGATGAGCAGACATTGGGATGGAGGGATGGACATGAGAGAGAGATGTGACGGAGAGAAGTGTGTATAATAAATAAGGTGGAGGGATGGATGAGCAGACATTGGGATGGAGGGATGGATGAGCAGACATTGAGATGGAGGGATGGATGAGCAGACATAGGGATGGAGGGATGGATGAGCAGACATAGGGATAGAGGGATGGATGAGCAGACATAGGGATAGAGGGATGGATGAGCAGACATTGGGATGGAGGGATGGATGAGCAGACATTGGGATGGAGGGATGGATGAGCAGACATTGGGATGGAGGGATGGATGAGCAGACATTGGGATGGATGAGCAGACATTGGGATGGAGGGATGGATGAGCAGACATTGGGATGGAGGGATGGACATGAGAGAGAGATGTGACGGAGAGAAGTGTGTATAATAAATAAGGTGGAGGGATGGATGAGCAGACATTGGGATAGAGGGATGGATGAGCAGACATCGGGATGGAGGGATAGATGAGCAGACATCGGGATGGATGAGCAGACATCGGGATGGATGAGCAGACATCGGGATGGAGGGATGGATGAGCAGACATCGGGATGGAGGGATGGATGAGCAGACATCGGGATGGATGAGCAGACATTGGGATGGAGGGATGGATGAGCAGACATAGGGATGGAGGGATGGATGAGCAGACATCGGGATGGATGAGCAGACATTGGGATGGATGAGCAGACATTGGGATGGAGGGATGGATGAGCAGACATAGGGATGGAGGGATGGATGAGCAGACATCGGGATGGAGGGATGGATGAGCAGACATCGGGATGGAGGGATGGATGAGCAGACATCGGGATGGAGGGATGAATGAGCAGACATCGGGATGGAGGGATGAATGAGCAGACATCGGGATGGATGAGCAGACATCGGGATGGACATGAGAGAGATGTGAAGCTGGGATGCATGTAAAAATAACATTACTGCCTAGGCAATGTGGTGGTGGGGGGGCGTTTTTGTTTATATTGTGTATGAGGAGGAGTCACAGTACATGCTTGCTGGTGCATGAATACAGTAAAGGAAACCATCTAAATAAACTTTATATTGCAAATGGACAGTAATTAAATAGTCCCCTATAATGTTTGGTTAAACATGACCTTGTTGGTTAATATAAAGTTTAGAGGCTGCACATGGGCGTCCGCAGCAGGGGGCAAGGGGGGTCAAGTGCCCCCCCCTGGAATCCCCAAGGTGTTGCCGCCGCCGCCGCCGCCATGCTGCACTATTTTTTTTTCTGAGTCCGCTCTCTCCTGTGTATCACAGCGCTGGATGTCTGTGTTCGGCGGCCGCTCTGTAACACAGTCCCGCCCCCCCAGACCATCTCGTGTGATAGTAGAGAGAATCAACGCTCCGCCTATCACATGAGCCGGTCGGGGGGGGGCGGGACTGTGTTACAGAGCGGCCGCCGAACACAGCCATCCAGCGCTGTGATACACAGGAGTAGATGCCCATCCATGCTACAGTGCCTGGATAGGAGGATCGAGGGGGGAGGGGGGCTGCAGTGCTCTCTTCCACCACTGCACTCTCCTGCCCCCCCCAGTGCTCTCCTCCACCACCACACTCTCCTGCCCCCCCCAGTGCTCTCCTCCACCACTGCACTCTCCTGCCCCCCCCCAGTGCTCTTCTCTTCCACCACCGCACACTCCTGCCCCCCCAGTGCTCTCCTCCACCACTGCACTCTCCTGCCCCCCCATGCTCTCCTCCACCACTGCACTCTCCTGCCCCCCCCCAGTGCTCTTCTCTTCCACCACCGCACTCTCCTGCCCCCCCAATGCTCTCATCCACCACCGCACTCTCCTGCCCCCCCCCCCCAGTGCTCTCCTCCACCACCGCACTCTCCTGCCCCCCATGCTCTCTTCCACCACTGTGCTCTCCACCACCACACTCTCCTGCCCCCCCCAGTGGTCTCCTCTACCACCACACTCTCCTGCCACCCCCTCCAGTGCTCTCCTCCACCACCACACTCTCCTGCCACCCCCTCCAGTGCTCTCCTCCACCACCACACTCTCCTGCCACCCCCTCCAGTGCTCTTCTCCACCGCCACACTCTCCTGCCCCCCCAGTGGTCTCCATCACCACCACACTCTCCTGCCACCCCCTCCAGTGCTCTCCTCCACCACCACACTCTCCTGCCCCCCCCCCCCCCCACAGTGCTCTCCTCCACCACCACCACCACACTCTCCTGCCCCCCCCCCCAGTTTTCTCCTCCCCTGTTCTTGCTGCTCTCCAGCTCTCCCCATCCTTCTCTAGCCACCACCCCAGTGCTTTCCCCCCCAGTGCTCTCCGCCCCTGTTCCCCCCAGTGCTCTCCTCCCCCCGTGCCCTCCACACCCCCCAGTGCTCTCCCCCAGTGCTCTCCTCTCCCCCCCTGTTCTTTCCCCTCCAGTGCTCTCCCTTCAGTGCTCTCCCCTCATCCCAATGCTCCCCCCCTGTTCTCCCCCCCCCCCAGTGCTCTTCAGCTCTCCCCATCACTCTCTAGCCCCCACCCCAGTGCTCTCCAGCCCTCCTTACTACCCACCCCTGTTCTATCTGCCCCCTGGTGCTCTCCAGCCCCCCTCCCCAGTGCTCTCTACCCTCCGTGCTCTCCACCCCTGTTCTTTTTGGCTCCCCCTTAGCACCCTCCACTCCCCACCCCTGTACTCTCCTCTCCCCCTGCATTTTGCGCCCACCCATGTGCTCTCCACCCCCCATAGTGCTCTCCAGTCCCCCGTGCTTTCCACCCCTGTTCTTTCTGGCCCCCACTGGTGCTCTCAAGCTCCCCCCCATTGCTCTCCACTCACCCCTGCTCTTTGTGCCCCCCCCCAGTGCTCTTCACCACCCCACACTCTTAGCCCCCCAGTGCTCTCAGCCTACCGTGCTCTCTACCCCTGTTCTTGTTGGCCCCCCCAGTGCTCTCAAGTTCCCCCCAAGTGCTCTCCGCTCCCCACCCCTGTGATCTCCACTCCCCCTCACTCTTTGCCCCCACCCATGTGTTCTCCAACCCCGCCAGTACTCTTTGCTCCCCCTTCTCTCCAACTCCCACTCAGTGCTCTCCACTTCCCCAGCACCAGAGGGCAGGCTGACTGGGGCCAGAAAATGAGGACGGCTGAAGGTGCAGGTGGCCAGGGACCACTCCATCTCACAGCAGACAAATCCTCTGGAAGGAGCACCGTCCCCATCCAAAACGAGAACAGACCCTGCCTGCTGCAGGCTGTCATGGATATCCTGCTGGCATGCAAGGTACTGTACCGAGCATAAACAACACACCTTCCCACAGACAGGGACTGCAGACTGGGACATGGGGCACAGGAGGAGCTGCAATGATGTGCACAGTGAGACTGAATTCACGGCACAGTAAAGCTGCATTTGATGGACACAGTGAGGCTGCATTTGAAGGGCACAGTGAGGCTGCATTTGAAGGGCACAGTGAGGCTGCATTTGAAGGGCACAGTGAGGCTGCATTTGAAGGGCACAGTGAGGCTGCATTTGGTGGGCACAGTGAGGCTGCATTTGATGGGCACAGTGAGGCTGCATTTGATGGGCACAGTGAGGCTGAATTTGATGGGCACAGTGAGGCTGAATTTGATGGGCACAGTTAGGCTGCATTGGTGGGCACAGTGAGGCTGAATTTGATGGGCACTGGGGAGGCTGCATTGAGCTCTTGCATCAAGTCTGCAGTCTCTGTCCATCTCCTGTAGCATGTCTGAAGTCTCTGAGGGAGTCTGGAGAGGAGTCAAAAGTGGGAGCACCGCCGGGATGGGGGTCATGGGAGAAGTCAGACTTGTGTGGACTGTGGATGGGAGACTATAGGATAAAACCTCCAAGCTGGAGCAGACTGATTGAGCCCTGCACAGTGCACCTGAGAGGAGGCCAGTGAAAGCACCGCCAGGCCAGTCGGGGGTCACTGATGTAAGGGGGGAGTGAATACGATAATGTAAGGGGCATTGATATAAAGGGTTTCCTCCTTATATTAGTAACCCACCCCCCTTACCTTAGAGTATTCTTTCTGAAGAAGGTGGTTCCCCCCCACGTTCTGAGTTTCTGGGGTCCCCCTTGATGATTGATCACTTACCACTATTAACTGGAATTTGAATATATATATATATATATATATATATATATATATATATATATGGTTTTTCCCTTTCATGAACCAGAAAATAATGACGTTATGCTGTTGGGCTGGTATAATAATGCTGTGAGGCTGGTATGAAATTTTTTCCAGGGCTGGTTTTTGAAAGCATGGGCGTCCGCAAGGTTACTCAGGTGGCTGCGTACCATGCCCATATAGCCTAGAGAATGTACATCTTTTTACATTGCAATACATCTGTTGTTGCCATATTTTTATCTTGATGAAAACAGCCTATACAGTGACAGTATGAGATCAAAATATGGCCACAACAGATGTATTGCAATGTAAAAAGATGTACGTTCTCTAGGCTATATGGGCATGGAACACAGTCAGAGTAACTTCCAATACAAAGTGAAGATGAATTATCTGTTATATAACACATATGTATTACCAGTGGAAAGATTTTCATGAGATTGTCGAAAAGGGGCGGAGCATGAGTGGCATTGAAATGATGCCCCCCTTTAGAAAAAGTTCTGCGGACGCCCATGAGGCTGCAGCTGTTTTCTTATCTTAGACTTTAGTTTAGAAGATCTTCCGTTTATGATTCCTAGTCTGCAGACTGCTAGGGGGCGGAGTCAAGGCGGGGCTGTGTAGATCAATGCAGAATCCTAATGAGGAATAGAAGGAGCTGCTGCATCACTGTAGACACACCCACAAACCACCAGCCCCTGTGTCTCTCTGTGGTATGTACAGAGCGTCTCCACGCAGGGCTGTAGTACTAGCCTGGGGGCGAGCGACTCCCCACCACCACACCAATGGCTCAACACAGTGAGAAGCACCAGGAAGTACTACAGAAAGTGAAGATTTTGAAGAGGGACCAGTGACAATTGGAGAGGAATAGAGGGAACAGGTAAGTGAAATAGCTCTGCCTCAGCTTAGAAGAAGATAATTAGCTAATAAAAAAAATAACTTTACAACCCCTTTAAGCACTTATTCTAAAGCTCTATAACCAAAATACTAGTAAAGGGGAGAAGTCATATTATTCAGTATAACAGAACTCACCACTTGCACGATACCTGAATATTACAAGGGAAACTTACTTCACTCGAAATGAATTTGCCCCTCTTGGGACATCATATAACACAGTGAAAACAAGGCTACAGGGGGCTGCCTTACCCCATACAGCCCCGTATCCCACACAACAGATATCCTCCTATTACTTTTATGCAAATGTGATAGACAAGAAAAGCCAGATAGAGCAAAAGTTTGTGGGTCCCTAACTAATTGCCTTATTAACCCTCATCTTATTCTCCTTCCCAAAAGGAGCGTAATATTACGTTTTTAAACTTCTTACAGGCTTAGCTAAAGCCAGGCTTCCCAAAAGCCACTTCTTAACAGGTACGGTCCATCTCCCTTCTCTTTTTTTTTTTAGAGACTAAGGTTTTATCAGAGCTGAGGCAAGAAAAATCTTAGGACAGGTGAGCCTTATCTAAACTCAGTCCAAAATTCAAAAATCTGAAGCGGTGCCTCCATCTGAAGAGAATCAAATGGTATTTCTATATACCTGACAAGACCAGCTAGGTATAATCACAGCAATTACCGCACTCACAGGACCCTCTCAGTACTGAGGAGATAGCTTCTTTGTGAACACAAAAGAGATGATGCAGAGTCTAAATGTTCAAAGCAATCTGATTTAATTCTGGGCGGGTATACAACTTATATACATCACCATTAACCAATCATTGCATGGAACATGGGTGTACATTTCATATCATTACATGTCATTAACCACTTAACGACCGCCGCATGCCATTGTACGTCATCACAATGGCATGTACAGGCACAAGCACATACATGTACGTGCTTGCCTTCCAGCGGGTGGGGGGTCCAATCGGACCCCCTCCCGCTGGATGCGGCGGTCCGTTTCGCTTCAGGAGCGATCTGGTATGAGGGGATGGCCGTTGGTTTCTGGCCATCCCCTCTCAATCGCTCCTGGCGAATGAGAAGCTTCCTCCCACTGTGTATTGTATACACAGGCAGGGAGCAAGTGATGTCATTCTCCTCGGGGCAGTCTTTTTGACTGGACTACGAGGAGAAGACTAAAAGTAAGTGTGCACCAACACTACACTGACATGTAGGCACACATAGGCACACAAACCCCCCCCATCACCCCCCGATCGCCCCCGATCCCCCCCGCCCCCCCCAGTCACAGTGTCACTGATTGCAGTGATCATTTATTTACTGATCACTGCATTCAGTGTCAGTTGTAAAAGTAAAAAGTGTCAGGGTAGTTAGTGTTAGGTCCAGGGTAGCCCCCTACCACCCCCCAATAAAGGTTTAACCCCCCGATTGCCCCTAGAGTTAACCCTTTCACCCCCTTTGGCCAGTGTCACTAAGCGATAATTTTTCTGATCGCTGCATTAGTGTCACTGGTGCCGCTAGGTAGCTAGTTATTTTTTTAGGTTCACCGCCAGGTTTTTATAGCGCTAGGTACCCCCATATACTACCCAATAATGGTTTTAACCCCCTGATTGCCCCTAGTTAACCCTTTCACCAGCGATCACCGTATAAGTGTCACTGGTGACGCTGGTTAGCCAGTTAGTTATTTAGTTATTTAGGTTCCCCGTCAGGTTTTTATATAGCGCCAGGGACCCCCATATACTACCTAATAAAAATTTTAACCCCCTGATTGCCCCTAGTTAACCCTTTTACCAGTGATCACCGTATAAGTGTTACTGGTGACTCTGGTTAGTTAGTTTGCTTTTTATAGCATCAGGGCACCCACCATTTATTACCCAATAAAGGTTTAACCCCCTGATCACCTGGCGGGTGATATCAATTAGGTTTTAGGGTCAGGGTCTGCGTCGCCCCAGGCAGCGCTAGGTTAGTGCCAGTACCGCTAACAGCCACGCGCAAAGCATACACCTTCCGTAGTGGTATAGAATCTGAACAGATCAATATCTGATCTGATCAGATCTATACTAGCGTCCCCAGCAGTTTAGGGTTCCAAAAAAACGCATTGTTAGCGGGATCAGCCCAGATACCTGCTAGCACCTGCGTTTTGCCCCTCCGCCCAGCCCACCCAAGTGCAGTATCGATCGATCACTGTCACTTACAAAACACTAAACCCATAACTGCAGCCAGGGCCGCTGATAGAAATCATGGGGCCCCGTACAGCCTACCTGACGGGGCCCCCTTCAGCTCCACCCTGGTCCCTCCTCCAGCCCCACCCCTCGCCCCTCCCCAGATGGTCAGAGACTGCAGATATAGTACAGGAGATGGTCAGGGACTGCAGACATTCCACAGGAGATGGTCAGAGACTGCAGACATACTACGGGAGATGATCAGAGACTGCAGACATACCACAGGAGATGGTCAGAGACTGCAGACATAACACAGGAGATGATCAGAGACTGCAGACATACTACAGGAGATGGTCAGAGACTGCAGACATACCACAGGAGATGGTCAGAGACTGCAGACATAACACAGGAGATGATCAGAGACTGCAGACATACTACAGGAGATGGTCAGAGACTGCATACATACCACAGGAGATGGTCAGAGACTGCAGACATACCACAGGAGATGGTCAGAGACTGCATACATAGTACAGGAGATGGTCAGAGACTGCAGACATAGTACAGGAGATGATCAGAGACTGTATACATAGTACAGGAGATGATCAGAGACTGCAGACATAGTACAGGAGATGATCAGAGACTGTATACATAGTACAGGAGATGATCAGAGACTGCAGACATAATACAGGAGACGATCAGAGACTGCATACATAGTACAGGAGATGATCAGATACTGTATACATAGTACAGGAGATGATCAGAGACTGCATACATAGTACAGGAGATGGTTAGGGATCGCAGACATGATTGATTCAGGAGATGGTCAGAGACTCCGTTTATGGCTGAACCCAGTGTACAAGTATATAGTATCACAGGGCTGATCCACTCTATTTAAACCACCTCTGCAAAATAAAGTCAGTGATTTTTCTTTGAAAGTACAACCAAGTGACAGAAGACAGCTTCACATCCAATTTCCAAAATACAAATTTTCTTCCAAACAGTGAACTGGTCAGGATTACTGAGGGCAGTAACCAGTTAATGGGTCTGTGAAGCTTCTAGCCTGATTCAGAAGTAAATCCTTCTCCAAAAAATAATTAAAATATCAAACAATCTGTGCAGCACACACAGAGCTCTGGCTAAATAGTTGATTATAAGCTGAAATGGTTAAAAGCTGCTGCAGAGTCTTCCAGGAATCTTATCAGTGTGATCAGGCAATGTGCAGGTCAGGTTAGGCAGATAAAAAAAAAAGTAACCAGCAAGACAAGAGGGAGGGGAGGCTGATCGATAACCTGTACACTGGCTGATCACATAGATATCTGGAAGACACTGCAGCCGGCCAGTTACATGTAACTGTGCTCCAGATCCTGTTACCTGCAGAACTTGTATAGCTCTAGTCATATGTCCTTGTGTCTCCCTCCTGGCTCTCCCCCATTCAGCCCCACTCCAGCATTGTTTACAGTTAAAGGTGAGGCTGAAGAAGGGGAGGGCTACACTTTTTTTTTTTTCGTTTTTTTTTTTTTAATTAGTTACTATGCATTCTTTCATCCCTGTTTATATTGCCTGGGCCCCCCCTGGTGGCTGGGCCCAGTACAACAGGGCCAGTCTTACTGGCTTATCAGCGGCCCTGACTGCAGCGTTCGCAGAGTCAGGCCTGATCCCTGCAATCGCTAACAGTTTTTTCTCTAGTCGTCTATCCAGGACAGCACTAGAGAGATACGCTCCACCTCCAGAGGCAGGAAACACAAACCAGATCTTCAAAGGGCGGTCTCCGTCCCTTCCCCTTCAGTCTTTGTGTTTCCTCCACCGGAGGAGGAGGCTGAATCAGGAGCTCTCCTTCCCCTGACGGTGGGATTGCCCATAAGAGACGGGGAAGGAGTTCTGGGTACCTGTTGTTGGTAACAGACATCTGAAGTCCTCCAGTCGGGTTGACAGCAGCTACGAACCACCGTTCTCCTTCTGAAGCCCGGGGAGGGCTGCCGTTTCCCCGCCTGGCGATAGGTTCAAAATTGGGCGCGAAGTCAGGCGGGGGGCGGGCACAGGCATCGAGTTCCGGCAACGCAGGAGGAGGATAGAGGATTTCCGGCAATCCACTACCGGTTCCAGGTCGCTCGGCGAGCGTGGACATTCGGGACCTTGGCGGCTATTTTAAAAAGCCCCGGCCACATAACGTTCGTGCTGCATCTCTTACGAAGGGAAAAGCCTCCAGGCGGTTAGGCAAGATTCCGATCGAATATGGATGCAGTGGAGAGTGGCAGTGGAGCCGAACCAGCTCAGGTAGGCAAACACAGAGGTGTCTTGTACCTACAGGGCTGGGAGAGAGGGGGGGGGGGGGGGGGTGATGGACTAATCAATGCAAAGGCATTCTGAAATGGTCCAGGTGTGTTTTTCCTCCCTCCCTCTCTCAAACAGGATCCGGACTAAAGAATCTTGCGAATCCTGTTAGCGGTTGGTGGGGTGCACATAGGTGTTTGGTGAAGGTGTCCTATTTTTGCTAAGGTTTCGCTGACGTTAGCTTGTCTGTTTTTCCCTTCTTTCTCTCCTTCTCTTGCCTTAGGCTCTGCCCAAAGAAAGAATGAGTAAAATTAAAAGAAGGATGGTCTAAGCCCCTTTGCAAACCATGCATAGACAAATTGGTCTATAAGGAAGCTACGGGAGCTTGTAAGGATTTTATTTCTGGAGTACAGAAAGAAATGGAGTCCATCAAAGCGATGTTAGCGGACCCTGAAACCCCACAACCAGCCGCAGTTCCCCCTGCTTCCACCCCAGTGGAAGGTGACGAATCAGGGGAAGAGGAATTTGATTCTCTGGATGGCCTAAGTGAGGCGGCATCATCCAGAGATGTTCCTGTGCAAGGGTCAAGCTCTCCCAGATACAGGCTCTCACTCGAGGAGGTTGATGCCTTACTAGAGGTCGACCGATATGGGTTTTTCTCTGGCCGATGCCGATGCCGATATTTAGAAATCATGGCGGCCGATAGCCGATATATGATGCCGATTTTTTTTTGGGCCGATATGTTAGGCCGATTTTATTTTATTTCTTTATTTTTTTCCTTTTTTTATATATTATTATTATTATTTTTTTAATCCCCCTTGATCTAACACACCTTTCCCACTGGGGCGTTTTTCAGGCGCTTTTGGGCTAAAAATAGCGCCTGTAAAGTGCCTGCAAAATGGCTCCCCTGCAGTCTGTGTGAAAGACAGAGTGCTTTCACACTGAAGCGATGCGCTGGCAGGATCTTAAAAAAAAGTTTTGCAAGCAGCACGTTTGGAGTGGTGTATACCACTCCTTCACCACTCCTGCCCATTGATATGAATGGGCACCACTGCCGAAGCGCATGCAATGCGATTTGGCAGCAGTGCTTCATGGGCGCATTTAACCTCTTCCTTGGCTGCTAGCTGGGTTAGATGTGCCCCACTAGCAGCCAAATAGCACAGCTAAAATTATGGTAAAGAGCCGCTAAAACTTGCGTTTTACCATCAACGCCTGCCCGCTCCAGTGTGAAAGCAGCCTTCATAAGTGATACAGAAAATTTCTTACATTTAAACATTTATTAAACAAAAACAAACCTCCAATCAGTTTACTTGTATGTATGATTTAGATAAAAAAAAAAAAAAACTATATATTAAATAAAAACAGGTAGTCAAAACTTTTGGACAAAAAAAAAAAAAAATGGGCTAACTTTACTGTTTTTATTTTATTTTTATTTTTTAAATAGTGTATTTTTTCCCCAAAAAAAAGCATTTGAAAGACCTCTGTGCAAATGCCGTGTGACATAAAATATTGCAACAACCACTATTTTATTCCCTAGGATCTCTGCTAAAAAATATATATATAATTTTTGGGGGGTCTAAGTGATTTTCTGGCAGAAAATACAGGATTTTTACTTGTAAGCAACAAGTGTCAGAAAAGATTTAGTCTTTAAATGGTTAAACTGAGAACTTCTACACACAGAGATGACTTCATTCATTCAAGTGTAAACATTGTATCATTTTGTTCTTTTCTTGGCAGCCTGCCCAGAGAGGAGGAAGACGTTTCTATGGCAACTTACACTGACTTCTATACAGAAGTCATTTCAAAGTCCCGCTGCAGTTCTATATTGGCTTTTTACCAGCACAATCGGCCGATGCCGATTAATTAAAAAACGGCAAATATCGGCCGATATATCGGTCGACCTCTATGCCTTACTGGGGGTGATTTATGAGACGCTCGAAATTAGAGAAGAGCCAGTCTCCCTGTCCTTGCATGACCGGATGTATCAGACCCTAAAGACAGATTCAGTTAGGGTCTTTCCGGTTCATAGCACACTGATAGATTCGATCAAGAGTGGGAGGAGCCAGAGAAAAAGCTATTTTTTCCTAAAAGTATGAAGCGGAGATTCCCCTTCAGCGAGGACCCCTCTTGTGTTTGGAACAAAGTGCCCAAGGTAGACGCAGCTTTTTCCGAGTGTGCAAAATCAACAGACCTCGCTTTTGAGGTCATGGGTGTTCTTAAGGAACCCATGGATAAAAGGATGGAGGTACTGCTGAAGAGGTCATGGGAAGTAACCATGACTAATTTAAAACCTGCAATGGCCACGACAATAGTGGCTCGCAACTTGGAGCTCTGGCTGGAACAATTACAAGGCCATTTGGAAGGGGGGACCTCCAGAAAGGAAATTCTGGATTCCCTTCCTATGCTACATAAAGCAGCAGGTTATATAGCAGATGCCTCTGCGGAGTCTGTTAAATTGTCAGCCAGGACCGCTGCCCTCGTAAATTCATCTCGCAGGGCACTTTGGTTGAAGTCTTGGTCAGGAGACTCGGCCTCAAAAGTGAGGTTATGTGGCATCCCCTTTGAGGGAGACCTCTTGTTCGGGCAGGATCTTGAGAAAGTCCTGGACCGTACTGCGGACAAGAAGAAGGCCTTTCCTGTCAAACCTAAAAAGACTACAAGTAAACGCTTTTTTCGTCCTCGAAGGCAGGTACAGTCACAAGGACAGACCTCTAAGGAGTCAACCCCTAAGAAACAGTGGATGGGAGGAAAACAGAAAGGCAATCTCTTTTCCTCTTCTAAAAACCACTAAATCCCAGTGACTTGGTTCCTGTGGGGGGGAGACTGGGGCAGTTCCTCCAACAGTGGGAAAACGCTACCCCAAATTCTTTTATTCTGAGGATCATCAGGGAGGGTTACAAAATACAGTTCAAGCACATCCCACCTGCGAGGATGTGTCTGACCAAGCCTCCCAAGGATCCCCAGAAAGCGACAGCTTTGCTGTCGCAAATTGGCGATTTAATAGACCAGAGGGTTCTAGTGCCAGTCCCGCCACAAGAAATAAGCCACGGTTTCTATTTGCACGTGTTTGTAGTGAAGAAACCGTCAGGCAAATTCCGGTTGATTTTGAATCTGAAGTTACTGAACAAGTGGGTAACTTACAAGAAATTCCGGATGGAAACAATTTTTACAGTGAGATCAGTACTCCCTCCAAATTGTTTCATGGCCTCTCTCGATCTAAGGGACGCGTATATACACATCCCGATTCGAGAAGACTCTCAAAAGTATTTGAGGATAGCGATTCTTTGGGGAAGTCAGATTCGATACCTCCAATTCAGGGCTCTGCCATTCGGTCTGTCTTCTTCCCCCAGGATATTCACCAAGGTCCTGGCAGAAGCGTTGGCTCCCCTAAGGCTGAAAGGGATCGCTGTCATACCATATTTAGATGACCTTTTATTCTTCGCCCCTTCAGAGCTCCAACTGCAGGGAGATCTGAGGGTAGCCATCTCTTGCCTAAAAAGGCTGGGGTGGTTGGTAAACGAAGAAAAGTCGCACTTGATACCAACACAGGCCATACAGTATCTAGGTTTTCTGGTGGATTCAGTGTCACAGAAAGTCTTCCTCACAGGGGAAAAAGTGGAAAAGGTGAAAGAGATGGTAACCTTCTTGCAGTCCAATCGGACAATTTCCATCCGATCAGCTATGGCAGGGTTGGGCCTATTAGTGGCAACAATCCCTGCAGTTCCCTGGGCAAGAGCTCATTTCAGGTGCCTCCAGGCCAATATTCTGAGCAGCTGGGACGGGACACAAGAGTCCCTGGACGGGACTATCCATCTATCCTCAAAGACCAGAAGGTCTCTTTGGTGGTGGAAGAGGGAGGAGAACCTAGTACGGGGTCTATGGTGGTCTCCTCCAGTGTCTGTTCGCATCACCATGGATGCCAGTGCTTGGGGCTGGGGGGCCCACTTGGGGTCGAAAGTAGCCCAAGGATGCTGGGGGAAGACACAGTCCCAGAGGTCGGCCAATTGGAGGGAGTTGCAGGCAATCTGGGAAGCCTTAAGGGCGTTTGCCAGGGATCTGAAGGACCACCATGTACAGGTCCTCTCGGACAGTATAGTGGTGGTTTCCTACCTAAACAAGCAGGGAGGAACAAGATGCCCGTCCTTGATCAAGCTAACAAATATGATCATGCATTGGGCAGAAGAAAACCTAAAATCGGTTTCAGCGGTCCATCTAAAGGGGGCGGACAACCACCTGGCAGACTTTCTGAGTCTACACCGGGTGTACGAATCAGAATGGTCAGCGAACACCCAGGTCCCAGTATACTTCTCCCTAGAGAGGGAGGCAGGGGCAAAAGGGATAGACGCTTTGGCACAAAACTGGCACTTGCTACGCCTTCCCCCCATTCAAGCTAATTCCTCTAGTCCTGAGGAAATTTTTGCAGGAGCGGACCACATTGATACTGGTGGTTCCGTATTGGCCAAAGAGACCATGGTTCTCAATGCTGCTGTGCCTGACAGACGAGCCTCCCCTCATACTGCCCGAGAGAGAGAGGATCTGCTGTCCCAGGGTCCAGTTCTGTTGCCAGAAATACAGACCCTAAAGTTATCGGCCTGGCATCTGAAGAGAGTCTCTTGAAGTCTAAGGGACTCTCGGATAGGGTAAGCTAGTCAGCAGGTTCTTTAAGGGGTTGACCAGGATTAAACCTGTTCCTTTCAAAATTTTACCCAAATGGGACCTGTCAATTGTGTTACAGGGATGGGTAAAAAAGTCTCGGGAAGAAGAACTTTTCTTGAAATGGATCACGCTTAAAACTGTGTTCCTAGTGGCTATTTCCACAGTCAGACGCATTAGCGAGCTTCAGGCACTTTCGGTGAAAGAGCCATTTTTACAAATTTTTGAAGATAGGCTGGTGTTGCGCACGGACCCTGGGTTTTTACCCAAAGTGGTGACAAAGTTCCATAGAACACAGGAAATTGTTTTACCTTCGTTCTGTGGGTCTCCCACTAATCCTAAGGAGGTAGAGTTTAACCAACTGGATGTGAGAGCCTGTGTCTTACAGTATCTGGAGATGTCAAAAAACATTAGAAAATCAGATGCATTATTTGTTTTACATGCGGGTAAAAAATTGGGGTCACAAGCTTCGAAAAATACAATTGCAAGGTGGATCAAACGAGCTATTGTAGAAGCCTACAAAGGAATGAAAATGGAATGTCCTTTTTCCCCCCATGGCTCACTCCACACGGGCACTATCGACCTCATGGGCAGAGCGAGCTGGAGCAACACCAGAACAAATTTGTCGAGCAGCAACTTGGTCAAGCTACTCGACGTTTATGAAGCATTACAGATTGGACCTTATCTCAGCGCAAGACCAGGCGTTTGGGAGAAAGGTCCTTCAAGCGGTAGTCCCCCCTAATCTGGTAAGTTCTCGTTGACTCTCTCTAGTGCTGTCCTGGACAGACGACTAGAGAAAACGAGAGTTAGACTTACCGGTAACTCTGTTTCTAGGAGTCGTCCAGGACAGCATGGATTCCCTCCCTATATGCTGTTATAATGCTGGACAAGTGTTTTTGTCGTTACAGAAGCCGTTTCCGGGGAAGTTCTCGTTTACAAGACTGAAGGGGAAGGGACGGAGACCGCCCTTTAAAGATCTGGTTTGTGTTTCCTGCCTCTGGATGTGGAGCCTATCTCTCTAGTGCTCTCCTGGACGACTCCTAGAAACAGAGTTACCGGTAAGTCTAACTCTTGTTTTTTGGTAGCGTTTTATATTTAAATCCGGAAGGCGGTGCTTGGTTTTCGGGGTCCTGTACGCGGCTAGGCTCCCAAAAAGTCCCCCACATGTGGTATCCCTGTACTTGGGAGAAGCAGCAGAATTAATTTTGGGGTGTAATTTGACTTAGGCCCATAGCATGTGTGAGCAATATATCATTTAGTGACAACTTTGTGCAAAAAAAAAAAAAATTTGAAATATTCCTGCAACTTGTGGCAAAATATAAAATATTTCATGGACTCAACATGCCTCTCAGTAAATAGCTTGGGGTGTCTACTTTCCAAAATGGGGTCATTTGGGGGGGTTTTGTGCTATTTTGGCATTTTATGGCCTTCGAAACTGTGATAGGTAGTGAGGAGTGAAATCAAAAATTTGCACCCTTAGAAACCCTGAAGGCAGTGATTGGTTTTCGGGGTTCAGTACGCAGCTAGACTCCCAAAAAGTCCCACATATGTGGTATCCTCGTACTCAGGAGAAGCAGCAGAATATATTTTGGGGTGCAATTCCACATATAACTATGGCATGTGTGAGCAATATATCATTTAGTGACAACTTTTTGTAAACTTTTTTTTTTTTGTGTCATTATTCAATCACTTGGGACAAAAAAAAAAAAAATATTCAATGGGCTCAACATGCCCCTCAGCAATTTCCTTGGGGAGTCTACTTTACAAAATGGGGTCATTTGGGGGGGGGGGGGGGTTGTACTGCCCTGCCATTTTAGCACCTCAAGAAATGAGATAGGCAGTCATAAATTAAAAGCTGTGTAAATTCCAGAAAATGTACTCTAGTTTGTAGACGCTATAACTTTTGCGCAAACCAATAAATATACGCTTATTGACTTTTTTTTTTACTAAAGACATGTGGCTGAATAAATTTTGCCCTAAATATATGACTAAAATTGAGTTTATTCGATTTTTCTTATAACAAAAAGTAGAAAATATATTTTTTTCTCAAAATTTTCGGTCTTTTTCCATTTATATCGCAAAAAATAAAAACCGCAGAGGCAATCAAATACCATCAAAAGAAAGCTCTATTTGTGGGAAGAAAAGGACGCAAATTTCGTTTAGGTACAACATTGCATGACTGCGCAATTACCAGTTAAAGCAGTGCAGTGCGAAATTGTAAAAAGACCTCTGGTCCTTAGGCTGACAATTGGTCCGGGGCTAAAGTGGTTAATACTCAAATGCCCAACCCCTTAAACATGGCTGACATAGCAACTATAGTAACCATGCCATCTGCTTCCATGACTCATAGTCATGCCTTTGGTGTTCCCCTTTATACAGGAAAATATCCCAGACCCCTCCACACCACATAAGCTTTATATATAAAGGCACAGAGCAAAGACGCTGCTGTAAGCTATATTTTCCTATATGTGTACCTTGCAAAAACTGTTACAGTCTATCACTGTCTGAGAATACGGAACTTAAACTAACTTGCAGATTATAAGTTAATCTTATATGAATTTATATAAAAATTGAGTCACTTCTGTTCAGTCATATTACTACACAGTGAATTCAGAACTGTCTACTACCGCCGACCGAATCCCTCATATTCTGTGTGACGTGCTCTCTCTCATACTTACCTTCCAGCTCCGCTCGGGGCAATGCGAAGAACGTAGCTGCAGACTGCCGACGCCACGTCCGGTTTCCATCTGTTCCACGAAACCCGGAAGTAACCTCCACCTACATTTAAACAACAATGCTCCCCCCTGTAGTGATTCTACGGATGGCAGCTGCTCTGCGATTTCAATTGAGAGCAGGTAAAAATCCTGCAAATGAAGTCTCACGTCTGCAATCTTGTGATTGCAATAACATGGCCCTTCCCATAGTGCACTGTGTCCGGCGCCTGAACACAGTGCACTTAGTTAAAGGACTTTTTTTTTTTCTTAAAGGGGCCGTTTTAAAAAGAAAAAAATTATTTTTATTTTTGGTGACTACCAGAGAGGGGGTGACACCCTGGCACCCCCTATGGATGGGCAGCCACTGCTCTCAGGACTTCCATGTGTATATATCTCAGAGCTATTTGTTCTATGCAACTGCATGTACATTCATTCTGTGCAAATGGGAGGTCAAATCAAATGTCGCTATATTCTCTCCAGGAGAAAATGCAGAATAGTATGAATCAGAAAAAATACTGCATTATGGCCACTAGATGGCTCTGAGGATCAAATTAATTAACCCCTTCCCACCGAGCGTACACAGATCTGCGTACTCTGCTTCCGGGGGGTATACCGGGATGATGCCCGCACCTGCAGGCATCATCCTGGTACCGTTTTTTCCAGCAGGCGATTGGCTATACAGCCATAACAATCGAAGCGGCTAAAAGCCGCTTGGCTGTTATGCCGGAGGAGCGGGAGGGGACGTCCCCCCTCCCACCGCTGTTACCGGTGCTCCCGCTCGATTGGGAGCACCGATTCAAGATCCGATGCCTCCGGCTGCTGGGGAGGAACTGGAACGAAGCCGTAATCGACTTCGTTCCATTATCCTAATAGTAAACACGGAAGCGACATCATGACGTCACTTCCCGTTTACTTGGCTGCCAATGGCGCCGGTTTTCAGCGATCTGAATACATTGAAGTGTAAAGGAGGGATGGGGGGTCTTTTAGACCCCCCCCCCATCCCTCCATAAAGAGTACCTGTCACCACCTATTACTGTCACAAGGGATGTTTACATTCCTTGTGACAGCAATAAAAGTGATCAAATTTTTTTTGTTTTAAAAAAAAATTTAGTCATTTTAATATAAATAAAATAAATTAAAACATTTTTTTTAAAGCGCCCGCCGTCCCCGCGAAGCAAAGAAAACGCATACGGAAGTCGTGCCCGCATATGTAAACGGTGTTCAAATCACACATGTGAGGTATCGCCGCGATCATCAGAGCGAGAGCAATAATTCTAGTACTAGACCTCCTCTGTAACGCTAACCTGGTAACCGTAAAAAAAATTTAAAGCGTCGCCTATTGAGATTTTTAGGTACCGTACTTTGTCGTCAATTAACGAGTGCGTGCAATTATAAAGTGTAACATGTTTGGTATCTATTTACTCGGCGTAACATTATCTTTCACATTATGCAAAAAAATTGGGCTAATTTTACTGTTTCGTTTTTTTAATTCATGAAAGTGTCCCTTTTCCCAAAAAGTTGCGTTTAAAACACCGCTGCGCAAATACCGTATGACATAAAATATTGCAACAATCGCTGTTTTATTCTCTAGAGTCTCTACTAAAAAATATATATATATAATGTTTGGGGGTTCCAAGTAATTTTCTAGCAAAAAATATGGATTTTAACTTGTAACTTGTAAACACCAAATTTTAACTTGTAAACACCAAATGCCAAAAATAGGCTTAGTCATGAAAGGGTTAAATGCTCATTTACTATGATCATCAGCTCCATCTAGTGGCCTTATTGTGGTATGTTTCCTAAAAACTCTTGTTAGAGCGGACCTTTAGGACCCTTTCACACTGGGGCGGGAGCGGCGTCGTTTTAGCGGCGGTAATCGGCCCCTAGCGGGGCAGTTTTAACCCCAGCTAGCGGACGAAAAAGGGTTAAAACCACCTGCAAAGCACCGCTGCAGTGGCGCTTTACCGGCCGTATAGCCGTGCTGCCCCATTAATTTCAATGGGTAGGAGTGGTTTAGGAGAGGTGAATACACCGCTCCAAAGATGCGGCTAGCAGGACTTTTTACCGTCCTGCTAGTGCACTGCTCCAGTGTGGAAGCCCTCCGGCTATTTTTTAGTGCTGTAGCACCTGAAAAAAGCCTCAGTGTGAAAGGGGCCTTAGTCATTTTTGTTCATCTTTCCATTTATTAAATCTTCTGCCCTTCTTGTTTTAACTATGGACAGTAAAAAAAATTTTCTGCCAGTAAATCCCTTATACAGCCCACTTCATTTTGCTTGTCTGGTCATTAACCTAGGCCTATGACATCATGCACAGCTCTCTAGAGAAAGAAAGAGAGAGTTTTCAAAGAAGGGAGGGGGATGAGTCATAAGAGGGCCAAAGAGAGCTTCAGAGCTGGAGGTGTGCCTCTGTGTGTCTGTGTAAATCCAGGAAGTGAACGAGCAGCAGCTTCAGCTGCCCACAGTTAAAATGGTTGCAGCCAGACTCAGTGGAGGGAGATTTCTGTAGCATATTTGGCAAGTACAGAATCACAGTATATATAAAATAATATGCAAAGTAGTTGGAGGGAAGCTTCAGAATGGCAAAGAATTTTACAAATTATGTGAACAGACTGCAGCTCCTCTTTAAAGCGGAGCTCCACCCTAAAGTGGACTTTTCGCTCATCTGAACTCTCCCCCCCCCCCCCCCCCCCGGTGCCACAATTGGCACTTTTCAGGGGGGGAGGGGGTGCAGATACCTGTATTATACTTCCAGGCATAGATAGCCACAGAATCTGCGGGTATTTACGCCACTTCCTGTCCCCCGCCCCCCCCCCCCCCGCTTTCTGCTGGGAAACACATGGGTCCCAGAGACAGTAGGGGCCATCCGTATTGTGCAGCGCGACTTGTGCATGTGCAGTAGGGAACTGGGAAGTGAAGAGCGACAGATCGGCTTCGGGTGCCGACATCGCGGGTGCCCTGGACAGCCAAGTGTCCATATTTTAAACGTCAGCAGCTACAGTATTTGTAGCTGCTGACTTTAAAAAAAAAAACTCCCGCTTTAAATACATATTTACTATGATCATCAGCTCCATCTAGTGGCCATAATGTGATATGTTCCCCTAAAACTTTATTGTTAACAAATGAATAACATTTGACCTGGAGAGTAAATAACCTCATAAATATCATTCAATTTTGCCCCCATTCTACATATGTGAAAACATTTTTTTTTTTCATTATATCTACAGCTCAAGCCTTTAAATATACAGGTGAAACATCTTTTTGGCGGATTTTGGACATTTGTGATTGCATTCAGTAAACCCTTCAGGGAAAGGGGGTGCTGAGAGGAGTCAGGAGACTCACTGAAGTTTAGGAAACATAAATCAATTTTTTCTTTCTGATTTGGGGGTCTGTAAAGTTTAGCAAACATTTCTGTATATGGGACAGACCCCATGATGTCCCCAATAGCACATTATTATTATTTTTATTATTATACTGGATTTATATAGCGCAACTTATGACACAGGGGGCGGAGCTTGTAGAAAAGGGCATTAATATTGAGACCTGCCTAGAGCGGTGTGATGTCTAAATGCAGCGCAGAGTATAATGTATTGTATGGAGTATGAGATAATCTGCATGAGCAGTAATATTCTGCAGTGATCTGATAAATGAACATTGTACAAGATGATTTAAAGGGACAGTCCACTGATAATTATGGATGGGTGTAATGCTCAGCAGGGATGAACATATCATTGAGGGAAATTGGTTTTGCCCCCCCCCCCCCTCCCAAAAAACAACTTGCTCCTCTCATTAGCTTCTTAGCATAGACCCAGAATAGAAAGGACACAGTTTTGTTGTGCTGGAATCATAAAAATAGGAAAAATTCATGTAAAAGCAGCTGACACAATATGCGAGGCAGGGCTCAAGTCCTGCGGGAACGCATGGGAACGGAGTTCCTGTACTTTTTCCACAACAGGAACTCAGTTCCCATTAGCAGCCGTGTCCTGCAAGACTTTGAAGTATGCGAGGTGTGTGGCAAGTAAGTGCCGCACACCAGGGGTGGACTGACCATTCACTCTATATACAAAATAACATTCCCCAATAAAGATCAGAACATGATGTTCACATTTGCATGGAAGCACAATGGAATGAATGCTGATTATTCAGAGAATTACCGTATTTATGTTTATTGAGGATTGTTTTTTTTATTTTTTATGTACTAACAGTTAAGCTTCATACACACAATACGAACATTGGATGAAAAATACCACTTTTGAAGTGTTCGTGCATATGAGCGTATCATTTTTTTTTTTTTTTGGTGGGGGAGTGGATCTTGGGTGGGAGTTCCCACACTTTTTCCCCCAGGACTTGACCCCTGATGCGAGGATTGCACAGTAATTGATGTAATAAATGGCGTAGCGCTAAAATTGTATAACGAGCTTTCAGTGTTTCAGATGAATAAAACAACTTCCCTTTAAAAGTCCATAATTACAGTGATGAATCTTGTGAGATCCGGTTGCAAAGAAGCACTTTTGCCTCCAAGAGCTAAATTTCAAGAAGTCATGCCAGAAAGCTCCGGGCATTTCCTCAATCTTTTTCTTCTTCTTCGTACCGGGGGGCGGTGCTGTGCGGTGTTTGAGGTGCGATGCTCTGCAGGACTGGGGGCAGTGCTGTGCAGTGTTTGAGGTGCGATGCTCTGCAGGACTGGGGGCAGTGCTGTGCAGTGTTTGAGGTGCGATGCTCTGCAGGACTGGGGGCGGTGCTGTGCAGTGTTTGAGGTGCGATGCTCTGCAGGACTGGGGGCGGTGCTGTGCAGCATTTGAGGTGCGATGCTCTGCAGGACTGGGGCGGTGCTGTGCAGTATTAGGGATAGTGTTGTGCAATATTGAAGCTACAATGCTCTGCACTACTGAGGACAATTCTCAGCACTATTTGAGGTGCGATGCTCTGCAGGACTGGGGACAGTGTTGTGCAGTATTTGGGGGGCAATACTTTCAGTATTAGGGATAGTGCTGTGCGGTATTTGAGGTGCAATGCTCTGCTGCATATATATTATATAATAATGTCAATTTTGTTTTATAGCAGAATGTTGCTGTGGATCCTTGTCAGTGTGTGCGCCATCACTGCAGGTAAGAGATCCTCTTCTTTCATCTGATAGATTCACATCTCATGTCACCATATATCTTATATCTGGAGAGTGGTGATGTCACTCCTGTATAATATATTATATATAGAAAATAGCGATGTCACTCTTCTATAGTATATCTTATATCTGGAGAGTGGTGATGTCACTCCACAGCTGTTTTGCCTCCTTAATTCCTCAGCTCAGCAGAGCAGCTTCTCGTACTCCGGTGAATATGGCGGTACGGGCGGAAAGCGATTTTCACACTCTGGAAACCAACTGGATGGACAAATCACAGCCCTGAGAGTTCGTAGCGACCGTCACTACATCACCGGGTGAGACACACGGCACAGGTTTTCCTTTTCTTGCTTCATACTAATACATGTGTATATTGGGGGGATTCCCAGTGTCTGTCCCTATTCTCTATTATCACTGAGCTCAGCTGCTCCGGGTTTAGAGAACAGAGTTTGGCAAACTTCAAAGAAGTTCAGATGCTGAACCCAATGGGAGCCAAATCTGTCTCAGGGCAGTGCCGGGACAAGGTCATTCGATGCCCAGGACGAAGATGGCAAACTGTGCACCCCCCCCCCCGGGTGTAAAGAAAGAGTTAGTGTCAGTGGTAATCAACTATGTTTCCTGTGTGCAGGGCCGGACTGGGAATAAAAACCAGCCCTGGAAAAAAATTCATACCAGCCCCACAGCATTATTATACCAGCCCAACAGCATAACGTCAATATTTTCTTGTTCATGAAAGGGAAAACCATACATTTTAAAGCACATTTGATGAAGAGTGTATTATATATAGATATGAAATCACATAGGGATATATATATATATATATATATATATATATTTCCAGTTAAAAATGGTAAGTGGACAATCATCAAGGGGGACCCCAGGAACTCAGAACGTGGGGGGGCTGACCACCTTCCACAGAAAGAAATACACTAAGATAGGGGGGATGGGTGCCCACCAAATGCAGCTTTACTCTGCCCGTGAATGCAGTCTCACTGTGCCCACCATTGCAGCCTCACTGTGCCCATCAAATGCAGCTTTACTGTGCTGTGAATGCAGTCTCACTGTGCCCATGAATGCAGCCCCTCCTGTGGCCCATGTCCCAGTCTGCAGTCCCTGTCTGTGGGAAGGTGTGCTGTTGATGCTCGGTACGGTACCTTGCATGCCAGCAGGATATCCATGACGGCCAGCAGCAGGCAGGGTCTGTTCTCATTTTGGATGGGGACGGTGCTCCTTCCAGAGGATCTGTTTGCTGTGAGATGGAGTGGTCCCTGGCCACCTGCACCTTCAGCCGTCCCAATTTTCCGGCCCCAGTCAGCCTGTCCTCTGGTTCTGGGGAAGTGGAGAGAACTGGGTGGGAGCTGGAGAGAAGGTGGAGCAGAGAGTACTGGTGGGGTTGGAGGACACATGGGTGGGGGCAAAGAGCAGGGGGTAGTGGAGATCACAGGGGTGGGGAGCAGAGAGCGCTGGGGGGGGGAACCTGAGAGTACTGGGGGGGACAAAAAGAACAGGGGTGGAGAGCACGGTAGGCTGAGAGCACTGAGGGGGCTAAGAGTGTGGGGTGAAGAAGAGCACGGGGGGGGCAGAAAAACAGGGGTGGAGAGCACGGGGGCTGGAGAGTACTGGGGGGGTACAAAGAGTAGGGGGGAGTGGAGAGCAATGGGGGGGAGCTTCTGAGCACCAGTGGGGGCCAGAAAGAACAGGGGGAAAAGCATGGGGGACTGGAGAGCATTATGGGAGTTGGAGAGCACTGGCGGGGTTGGAGAGCACATGGGTCGGGGCAAAATGCAGGGGGAGTGGAGAGTACAGGGGTGGGGAGTGCTGGGGGAAGCCAAAAAGAACAGGAGTGGAGAGCACGGGGAGGGGTAGAGAGCACTGGGGGGCTGGAGAGCGATGGGTGGAGCTTGAGAGCACCAGGAGGCCAGAAAGAACGGGGGTGAGGAGAATGAGGGGCTGGAGAGCACTGGCGTGGGGGCTGGAGAGTGTTGGAGAGAGTTGGAGAGCACTGGGGGGGGGTGAGAGAACGGGGGGGAGAACAGGGGGGAAGAACAAAAAGAACAAGGGGAGAGAGCACTGAGGGGAGTGAAAGAACAAGGGGGAGTGTAGAGCACTGGGGTGGGGTAGAACAGGGGGGAGAGCACTGGGGGGGGGGGAAGAACATGGGGAGCACTGGGGGGAGTGGAGAGCACCACCGGGGGGAGGAGAACGGGGGAAAGCACTGGGGGGAGTGTAGAGTACTGGGGGGTAGAACAGGGGGGAGATCACTGGGGGGGGAAGGAGAACAGGGGTAGAGAGCACTGGGGGGCTGGAGAGCGATGGGTGGAGCTTGAGAGCACCAGGGGGCCAGAAAGAACAGGGGTGGGGAGAATGGGGGGCTGGGGAGCACTGGCGTGGGGGCTGGAGAGTGTTGGGGAGAGTTGGAGAGCACTGGGGGGGGGTGAGAAAGAATGGCGGGGAGAGTACTGGGGGGAGTGGAGAGCACTGGGGGGGGGGGAGAACAGGGGGGAAGAACAAGGGGGAGAGAGCACTGAGGGGAGTGAAGAGCACTGGGGGGGGGGGGGGGGAAGAACAAGGGGGAGTGTAGAGCACTGGGGGGATAGAACAGGGGGGAGAGCACTGGGGGAGTGAAGAGCACTGGGAGGGAAGAACAGGGGGAGCGCACTGGGGGGAGTGGAGAGCACAACGGGGAAGAACAGGGGGGGGGAAAGCACTGATGGAATGTAGAGTACTGGGGGGTAGAACAGGGGGGAGATCACTGGGGGGAGTGAAGAGCACTGGGGGGGGAGCACTGGGGGGGGAAGGAGAACAGGGGGGGGAGAGCAGGGCTCAAGTCCTGCGGCAACACATGGGAACGGAGTTCCTGTACTTTTTCCACAACAGGGACTCAGTTCCTGCAAGACTTTGAAGTATGTGAGCTGTGTGGCAGGTGCTACACCAGCAGCCGCTGACACAGCTCGCAATAGTAAGTGCCGCACACCAGGGGTGGACTGACCATTCAGGCATTGCCAGTAGGGGGCCCCATGACAGCTTCCACTTCGATCTACCTGTCAATCACAGCTAGCTGACGGGTAGATCAGGTCCCTGCTGCTAAGAGATTGGATTTAGTCAGACCTCTCGTGATGCGCTCCTCCCCGCCGGGCCCTCCTGATTTTCTGTCTCCTCATCCTCCTCCCCCCCCCCCCCCCCAGTCTCCTGCATACTTGCTCTGTGCGTTCCACTGAATCCCCCCTCCTCTATCTTCCATTGCCATATGATGAGAGAACCCAGAGGAGGAGGAGCACAGCTATTCTGCTCACAGGACATGCAGGGAGAGAGGTGAGCTGAGGGAGGAACATCAGTTTGGGGTGGTAAGCCGAGCACAATACCTGGCAAAGTTTAATGCCAGGAGGGAAGTTTATGTGGAAATATGTGAAGGGTTGGAATAGCAGCGAGTGTGTGTTGGAGCCCCTGCAGAGTTTGCAGCCCCCCCAACCTAACATACATCTCCTAAGCAGGAACACATCACTATCTCCCCAAGCATTCTGTCCAGATAATGTGCACTTCATTTATCACCTTTCCGTTTAACCCTGTGTTATCCAAACTCTGTTCAATGAAAAGTGTAAACTCACCACATAAACACTCTATATACAAAATAACATTCCCCAATAAAGATCAGAACATGATGTTCACATTTGCATGGAAGCACAATGAATGAATGCTGATTATTCAGAGAATTACTGTATTTATGTTTATTGAGGATTGTTTTGTTTTAACAGTTAAGCTTCATGCACACGATACGAAAATTGGATGAAAAATACCACTTTTGAAGTGTTTGTGCATATGAGCGTATCATTTTTTATTTTTTTGGTGGGGGAGTGGATCTTGGGTGGGAGTTCCCACACTTTTTTCCCAGGACTTGACCCCTGGGGGAGAGCACTGGGGGGGTGGCGAGCACTGGGGGGGGGGGGGGGGTACAGGGGGGAGCACTGGGGGAGTGGAGAGCACTGAGGGGGAAGAACAGGGGGGAGCACTGGGGGGGAATAGAGAGCACTGGTGGGGGGAGAATGGGGGGAGTGAAGAGCACTGGGGGGGACAGGGGGGGAGAGCACTGTGGGGAGTGGAGAGCACTGGGGGGGAAAAACAGGGGGGGAGAGCGCTGGGGGGAGTGGAGAGCACCGGGGGAGCAAGAGGGGGAGAGCACTGGGGGGAGTGGAGAGCACTGGGTGGGAGAACAGGGGGGCACTGGGGGGAGTGGAGAGCACTGATGGGGGGAGAACAGGGGGGGAGAGCACAGCACTGGGGGGGAGAACAGGGGGGAGCACTGGGGGGGGGAGAAGAGCACTGGGGGGGCGAGAACAGGATGGGGCGGGGGAGAGCACTAGGGGGGGGGGGAGAGCACTAGGGGGGGAAGAACAGAGGAGGGGAGCACTGAGAGGAGTGGAGAGCACTGGGGGGAGAACAGGTGGGGAGAGCACTGGGGGGGTGAAAGCACTGGGGGGAGTGGAGAGCACTGGGGGGAGTGGAGAGCACTGGGGGGAGTGGAGAGCACTGGGATGGTGGCTAGAGAAGGATGGGGAGAGCTGGAAAGGGGGGGCAGAAAAAACAGGGGTGGAGAGAACTGTGGGGGGGGGGCTGGAGAGTGTGGTGGGGAGAAGAGCACTGGGGGGCGCAGGGAGCACAAGGTGAACTGGGGGAGGGGGCAGTAAAATAAGTTGTATAGGAGGATCGGCGGGGGGGCTGCTTATAGAGGAAATGATCTTTCTATATTCCTCCATGCAGCCGCTGAATGCTTGATTCTCCTCCTTTCCCTCCTGCAAGCATTCAGCGACTGCATGGAGGAATATAGAAAGCTCATTTCCTCTATATGCCGATCCCCCTGCTGATCCTCCTATCCAGGCATACAGGGCGGGCTGTACGGGCGGCATCTCATCCTCTTGATCACAGCGCTGGCTGGCTCTGTGTTCGGCGGCCACTCTGTAACACGGCCCCGCCCCCCCAGACCGCCTTGTGTGATAGGCGGAACGTTGATTCTATCTACTTTCACATGAGCAGGTCTGGGGGGGCGGGGCCGTGTTACAGAGCGGCCGCCGAACACAGAGCCAGCCAGCGCTGTGATCCGCAGTAGAAATCACAAATGCAGCCGCAAGTAAAAGCGGCCCCAGGGCAGGCGGGCTACCGGGAAATCTCCTGGTATCCCAGTAGGCCAGTCCGGCCCTGCCCGTGTGTGCTGCTTTCTACTGCAGATCGATTTGTTCTTTTTCCTTTGCAGGGAAAAGAAAAAAAGTGATCATTCCCTCTGTAAAGAGCCCTGTATTAATTATCAGCCCAGGGCTCAGAGCAACAGGTCATATACCACCGTCACCGTCACAAGCAAGTATCCAGACAGGGCAGCGGCGTGGTTATTGGCTTCGGGTTTTCGGGAGGGTTTTAGGACACCTGGTGCACTGGCGGTGGTCCTGCCGGTGGCGAGGAACCTAAAATCGGCTTTGCAGCATCCTGGGGTGGTGGATGAAAAAATTGGGGAAAGAGGTGGATATGGGGCGTATGGGAGGGCCGTTTGCGGAAAGGCCTTGGCGAGACTTAGTGGTGTCTCCGTTGGGGGTGGTCCCCAAGAAGGAACCCAATAAATTTTGTCTGATACACCACTTGTCCTTCCCAAAAGGTGACTCCGTCAATGATTTCATTGACCTGGAGGCGTGCACGTTATCCTACACTTCATTTGACGTGGCAGTCAGATGGGTGCAACGCTATGGGAGGGAGGGCGCTCATGGCAAAGGCGGACATTGAATCAGCGTTTTGATTGCTTCCAGTGCACCCAGACAGCTTCTGGCTGCTGGGATGCCACTGGCGAGAGCAGTTTTACGTGGATAAGTGTTTGCCCGTGGATTACTCCATTTCGTGTTCAATGTTTGAAGCTTTAGCTCTTTTCTGGAGTGGGTGGTTAGAGATGCATTGGGTCTGGAGTCAGTCATACACTATCTGGATGACTCTGTGCATAGGCGCCCCTGCTTCCGTTGTGTGTGCGATTCTTCTTTCCACGTTGCAGCACATCGCAAGCATTTTCGGGGTGCCATTGGCGGCCGAAAAAACAGAGGGCCTGGCGTCGGAACTGAGTTTTCTAGGGATAGTGATAGACTCTGGGGCCATGGAGTGCCGGTTGCCAAAAGCCAAGCTGGAGGACTTACAGGGGGAGATTCTGGAGATCCAGGGACGGAGGAAGGTACAGCTGAGGACCTTGCAGTCATTGCGGAGGAAACTGAATTTTGCTTGCAGCATTATCTCAATGGGGCATGTCACAGCGGGCAGCCACAGCAGGGGTAAAAGCCCCTACTCACTTCATTCGCTTGACGAAAGAAACATAGGGGGACTTGAGTGTTTGGCACGATTTCCTATCCTCGTACAATGGCAGTGTGGATGTCCGGACTGGTGAGCAATTTTGATGTGGAATTGGTCACTGATGCAGCGGGGTCAACAGGCTATGGAGCGTTTTTTCAGGGCAAGTGGAGAGCGGAACCGTAGCCGCAGTCTTGGGAGAGGGCAGGTTTCCTTGGGAACTTGGTGCTGCTGGAACTTTTCCGGTGGAGCTGGCCATGGAACTTTGGGGGGAATAATTCAGAAACTTGAAGCTGAGGATAAACTGCAATAACATGGGAATGATGCAGGTCGTTAATCGCATTTCAGCCTCATCGCCACCGGTCATACGAGTATTGAGGCAGCCGGTGCTTAGGTGGTTGCGGTTGAACGTTTCTATGTATGCCATTCACATTCCGGGGGTTGACAACTCATTGGCCGATTCCCTGTCTTGTTTTCAGTAGGACAAGTTCAGGGAGCTGGCGCCTGGTGCGGAGGTGGAGGGGGTTCCTTGCCCGGAGTGGATCTGGGCGATGCCCTTGGAGTCACCACAGGATGGATACGGCAGTCCATAAGTGAGTCCACTTGGACGGCATACTTGAAGGTATGGAAAGAATGGCGGGATTGGTGCAGAGGCAGACGAAAGTGGGGCTGAAATGCGTTTGCTGGTGCTGTACTTCGTGACTAGGAATATGGAAAGTGGGCTTTCTGCTGCGTCAATTGATCGGAAATTGGCGGGTTTGTCATTTCTTTTTAAATTGTTGGGGTCGGAGGACTGGACGAAGGATTTTTGGGTGCCGCAAGTGCTGAAGGGTTATCGGAAACAGCATAAGCGGAAGGATGCGAGACGCTCGGTCACGTTTGAGAATCTATTTGCGGATCGCGCTATGAGGCTTTGCTGTTTATGGCAGCGTTTTCATTGGCATTCTATGGGGCGTTTCGGATAGGGGAGTTGGTCAGCCCATCAAAGAGGGTGCCAGGGGGAATGTTTGATCAAGACGTGCGGGCAGGGTTTGATAGGGTGTGTCCGTGGTTGCGGAGATCGAAAACTGATCAACAAGGAAAAGGAGTGGAGGTGTTGCTGTTTGATTTATGTCCAGGGTTTGCCCAGTGGATGCAGTACGTGAGTATCAGAAGTTTAGAACTGGGAGGGCAGGGCCATTCCTGAAGCATGAGGATGGGTCCTACCTGTCTAGGTTTCAGTTTCTGTAAGTGTTCAGAAATTTTTTAAAGGCCTTTCGGCTGTGGCGGTATCTTTCTGGTGGTCTTTGACGGTGGCGGTAAAACAGAGGTGATCTGAAAGGGGTGGGGGGCTCATTGATACTACGGGCCCCTCCGGTGTATTCCAGAATGGTGGATGGAATACTGGGATGGTTTTACTGCAGGAAGGGGTTGTCTCCGAGCGGTCACAGCTGGAGGCCTATTATGTTAAAAGGTACCGCAGTGAGTTGGTGTTATGTGATAAAATTGGGTCACCGTCAGAGATCACCAGACTGGGTTTAACAAATTAGTTATGTTGTTGTGGTTATATTTAATGGTTGCATATACAGTGGTGTGAAAAAGTGTTTGCCCCCTTCCTCATTTCCTGTTCCTTTGCATGTTTGTCACACTTAAGTGTTTCGGAACATCAAACCAATTTAAACAATAGTCAAGGACAACACAAGTAAACACAAAATGCAATTTGTAAATGAAGGTGTTTATTATTAAAGGTGAAAAAAAATCCAAACCATCATGGCCCTGTGTGAAAAAGTGATTGCCCCCTAAACCTAATAACTGGTTGGGCCACCCTTAGCAGCAACAACTGCAACCAAGCGTTTGCGATAACGTGCAATGAGGCTTTTACAGCGTCCTGGTGGAATTTTGGCCCACTCATCTTTGCAGAATTGTCCTAATTCAGTTACATTAGAGGGTTTTCGAGCATGAACGGCCTTTTTAAGGTCATACCACAACATCTCAATAGGATTCAGGTCAGGACTTTGGCTAGGCCACTCCAAAGTCTTCATTTTGTTTTTCTTCAGCCATTCGGTGGTGGACTTGCTGGTGTGTTTAGGATCATTGTCCTGCTGCAGAACCCAAGTTCGTTTCAGCTTGAGTACACGAACAGATGGTCGGACATTCTCCTTCAGGATCTCTTGGTAGGCAGCAGAATTCAACTGTGTATATATATATATATATATATATATATATATATATATATATATATATATTTTTTTTTGGAGTGAGTTATTTTGGTTGTGTTAATAAAGGCTGTTGTGGCCATTTTACTCCAAAGAAAGTTGTGGTCTCATCGTTATAAGGGGTAATGAATGGGTGGAATATAAATGGTTAACAGGGTGAAAGTGAAGGAGACATTTGGGCTACACTGGTCAAGTACTGGTTATTGACTGAGAAGTCAGCCCAGTCCTCCAGGAACCCAAACCCTCCTTACTACACCAACTCTTCAGCCACTTGTTTACTTCCCTAATCTCCCTCTGCCTTTCTGGTGTGGCTCGATGTACCGGTAATATTCCTGAGAATACTACCTTGGAGGTCTTTTTCCTCAATTTAGCTCCCAAGTCCCTAAAATCATTCTTTAGGACACTCCATCTGCATCTGACTTTGTCATTGGTGCCAACGTGCACCATGGCAGCCGGGTCTTCCCCAGTCCCTCCCAGTAATCTGTCCACCAGATCCGTGAAGTGTCGAACCCGAGCGCCTGGTAGACAAAATACTGTTCGGCGCTTCAGGTCTTTGTTACAGATTGGCCTCTCTGTCCTTCTAAGAATTGAGTTCCCTATCACCAGAATCTGTCTTTCCCTCCCCAACTCTCATCGGAGGAGTTCTTCCCCCGGCAGCTAGGAGAGTCCCTCAGCTCCAGCAGTGCTGGTCCCTGACTGGTTTTACCAATGTCACTCAATGGAGCGTACTTATTGGGATGCTCCAGCCCTGGATGGGCCTCCCTTAGACTTCCCCCTCTACCCTTCCTGACTGTCACCCATCTACTCTTTGCTAGTGCCTGCACCTTTTGTCTCCACCCGCCTCTGTGCTGGCCCCTGCTGTGTACGTTCCTGGCTCTCCTATAGTATGGAGGGACTTCTCAGTGTTGACAGTTGTTTCCCCAGATTCAGAACCTGGATTCCAAGGAAACAATGCGCTTACATTTTGCACAGCAGTATTCACCCTTGATTGGATGATCAAGGAACACATACATGCCGCAAGATGTACAACAAGTCGCCTCTCCACACCCGCCGGGCATCGTACCTATTCAATTTAATGAGGATTGGGGATTATACCGTCCAAATTACCTAACAACTAGCTTCCTGACACTAATACTCAACAAGACAATACACAGGTACTCAACAAGACAATACACAGGTACTCAACAAGACAATACACAGGAACTCAACAAGACAATACACAGGCACTCAACAAGACAATACACAAGTACTCGCAGAGCTATGTGCACTTGCAGACCGCTGACAGAACTACATCCACTCGCAGAACTACATGCACTCACAACACACAAGTATATAGTACACAAAACACAAGTACTAACGATCCACACACACTACTCAGACAACACTCGGGTACTCACACTACATATTTACTATGACCCCTGTTATAATGTCCTGTTTTAACCAGTTGCCGACCGCTGCACGACGATGTACGTTGACAGAATGGCACGGGCAGGCATATGGGCGTACCTGTACGTCCCTGCCTTCCCGCGGGTGGGGGGCCCGATCGGGCCCCCCCCCCGGTGCCAGCGGCGGTCGGAATCCGTTCAGGAGCGATCCGGGATGAGGGGGCGGCCATTCATTCATGGCCACCCCCTCGCGATCGCTCCTGACGAATGGAAGTGCAGCATGACATCACTTCCTCTCCTGTAATGTAAACGCAGGTAGAGGAAGTGATGTAATCTCTCCTCCGTGTCGGTATTTTTCGTTCCGGCACCGAGGAGAGATGATCGGTGAGTTGCACCAACACTACACTACACAGTAGAACATGCCAGGCACACTCACACCCCCCCTTCACCCCCCGATAACCTCCCCCAATCACCCCTGCACCCCCAGTCACAGTGACACCAATTGCATTTTATTTATTTTTTTGCATTGGTGTCATTTGTGACTGTAATAACTGTTAGGGCAGTTAGGGTTAGCCCCCTTTAGTTCTAAGGTACCCCCCCAACCCCCCCAATAAAGGTTTAACCCCGTGATCACCCCCCGTCACCAGTGTCACTAAGGCTGGGTTCACATTGCAGCGGTTTATGAGAACGGATGTGATTCGCACCGCACTGCAGTGCAAATCACATCCGATCTCTGTGCGATTCGAGTTCAGCCATACACATAGTATGGCTGAATTCGCGCCGCACCCGCCGCAAACTCGCACGGGACCCTTTTTTTGGTCTGCAGCAGAATCGGATCGCATGGTTGTTCACACCATGCGATCCGATTCCTGTCCGAGTTTGCAGATCGCACTGCGATATGCAAACTGATCTGGGGGTGTCATTAACATTTCACTGACACTCCCAGCAGTTCGCATAGGGCAGTGTGATGCGGGAACCCGCCGCAGAATCGTGGCGTTCCCGCATCACTCCAGTGTGAACCCAGCCTAATAAGCGATCGTTTTTCTGATCGCTGTATTAGTGTCACAGGTGACGCTAGTTAGGCAGGTAGGTATTTAGGTTCGCCGCAGCTTTTTATAGCGCCAGGGACCCCCATATACTACCGCATAAAGCCCCCTGATTGCCCCCTAGTTAACCCTTTCACCAGTGATCACCATATAACTGTTACAGGTGACGCTGGTTGGTTAGTTATTTTTTTATAGTTTCAGGGCACCCGCCATTTATTACCTAATAAAGGTTTAACCCCCTGATCACCCGGCGGGTGATATAAGTTTGAGGGTCAGATAAGGTCTGCGTCGCCCCAGGCAGCGTCAGGTTAGTGCCAGTACCGCTAACACCCACGCACAAAGCATACACCTCCCTTAGTAATATAGTATCTGATCAGATCTATATTAGCGTCGCCAGCAGTTTAGGTTTCCCAAAACGCATTGTTAGCAGGATCAGCCCAGATACCTGCTAGCACCTGCGTTTAGCAGCCCACCCAAGTGCAGTATCGATCGATCACTGTCACTTACAAAACACAACACACATAACTGCAGCGTTCGCAGAGTCAGGCCTGATCCCTGCGATCGCTAACAGTTTTTTTGTAGCGTTTTGATACAGTCGCTGACAGCCTAGGTGCTTTTTTACCTGTGAGTCTCACTAGTGTACCCTTAAATTTAGGGGTGTCTACTTTCCAAAATGGGGTCATTTGGGGGGGGGGGTTTGTGCCATCTTGGCATTTTATGGCCTTCAAAACTGCGATAGGTAGTGAGGAGTAAAATCAAAAATTTACACCCTTAGAAATCCTGAAGGCGGTGCTTGGTTTTCGGGGCCCCGTACGCGGCTAGGCTCCCAAAAAGTCCCACATATGTGGTATCCCCGTACTCAGGAGAAGCAGCAAAATTTATTTTGGGGTGTCATTTCACATATGCCCATAGCATGTGTGAGCAATATATCATTTAGTGACAACTTTGTGAAAAAAAAAAAGTTTGTAATTTTCCTGCAACTTATGGCAAAATATAAAATATTCCATGGACTCAACATGCCTCTCAGCAAATAGCTTGGGGTGTCTACTTTCTAAAATGGGGTCATTTGTGGGGGTTTTGTGCCATCTTGGCATTTTATGGCCTTCAAAACTGTGATAGGTAGTGAGGAGTGAAGTCAAAAATGTACGCCCTTAGAAAGCCTGAAGGCGGTTCTTGGCTTTCGGGGGCCCGTACATGGCTAGGCTTCCAAAAAGTCGACCACATGTGGTATCCCCGTACTCAGGAGAAGCAGCAGAATGTATTTTGGGGTGCAATTCCACATATAACCATGGCATGTGTGAGCAATATATCATTTAGTGACAACTTTGTGTAAAAAATATAATTTTTTTTGTCATTATTCAATCGCTTAAGGCAAAAAAATAAAATATTCAATGGGCTCAACATGCCTCTTATCAATTTCCTTGGGGTGTCTACTTTCCAAAATGGGGTCATTTGGGGGGGGGGTTTGTACTGCCCTGCCATTTTAGCACCTCAAGAAATGAGATAGGCAGTCATAAACTAAAAGCTGCGTAAATTCCAGAAAACGTACCTTAGTTTGTAGATGTGACAACTTTTGCGCAAACCAATAAATATACAGTTATTGACTTTATTTTTTACCAAAGACATGTGGCTGAATACATTTTGGCCTAAATGTATGACTAAAATTGAGTTTATTGGATTTTTCTAATAACAAAAAGTAGAAAATATCATTTTTTTTCAAAATTTGCGGTCTTTTTACGTTTATATCGCAAAAAATAAAAATCGCAGAGTCAGTCAAATACCTTTAAAAGAAAGCTCTATTTGTGGGGAAAAAAAAAAAGACGCAAATTTTGTTTGGGTACAACATTGCATGACCGCGCAATTACCAGTTAAAGCAGCGCAGTGCCAAATTGTAAAAAGACCTCTGGTCATTTACCAGCAAAATGGTCCGGTCTGAAAGTGGTTAAACTCTGGCTTTAACTCACCACTTAGACCAGTTCCACCAACTCTGGTTTTAACTCATCACTTGGACAGAGTTCCAGCAGACTCGAAGATGAGCGGGCTCACAATGAGTTCTGCACAAGGTTATATAGGCCTCAAGCACTTGTGACTAATTAACCACTTCCCTTAATTGTTAGGCTGAAGGAAGCAAAGAAAAAAAAGCTGTTTAACCACTTCAATACCGGCACTTGAACACCTTCCTGCCTAGACCAATTTTGAGCTATCAGTGATGTCGCATTTTGAATGACAATTGCACGGTCGTGCTACACTGTACCTAAATTACATTTTTATCATTTTTTTCCCACAAATAGAGCTTTATTTTGATGGTATTTGATCACCTCTGCATTTTTTATATTTTGCTAAACAAATAAAAAGAGACCGAAAATTTTGAAAAAAAAAATGTTTTTTTTTTGTTGCAGTTTCAAAACTTTGTAAATAAGTAAGTTTTCTCCTTCACTGATGGGGCTGCACTGATGAGGTGGCACCAATGAAGTGGCACTGATGAGGTGGCATTGATGGGCACTGATATGTGGCACTGATAGGTGGCACTGATGGGCACTGATAGGTGGCACTGATAGGTGGTAAAAATTGGCACGGATAGGCGGCACAGATGAGCATGGATGGGCACTGATAGGAGGCACGGATGGGCACTGATAGGTGGCACGGATGGGCACTGATAGGTGACAGTGTATAGTATTGTACTGATGGATGCCAATCAGTGCCAAACAATAATACATGCCAATCAGTTATGCCCATTGTGGGCACTGATTGGCATCCATTGTGGGCACTGACTGGCATCCATTGTGGGTACTGACTGGCACCCATTGTGGTCTAGGGTGGCATACCTGGTGCTGGGCATCCCTGGTGGTCTAGGGTGGCATACCTGGTGCTGGACATCCCTGGTGGTCCAGTGTGGGCATCCTGAGGGGTCTGCACTAATCATCGATCAACACAGACCCCCCCCCCTGTCAAAGGAGCAGCCGATCGGCTCTCCTCTACTCACGTCTGACAGACGCGAGTGAGGAAAAGCCGATCAACGGCTCTTCCTATTTACACTGTGATCAGCCGTGATTGGACATGGCTGATCACGTGGTAAAGAGTCTCCGTCGGAGACTCTTTACCAAGATCGTAGTTGCGGGGGGTCAGACTGACACACGGCAAACAACGATCACCACGATGCGCGCCCCCAAGTGGTTAAAAAGTGTCAGAAAAGAGTGTTAAAAAGATACAAGGAAAAGCCCCAAAAATAACCTAAAAATGCAACCCAGCAATCACCAGCAGTCAAAAAGCAAAACTTGGTCACTCTCCACTGAAGGTCCACACTGTTTAGCTTCCAACCAGATGTCACTTGCCAACGTCACCTGCTGCCAGATGCCTCCTCCCCTCCCCCAATCGGATCCAGACAGTTTGTTTATGAACCTACTGCAGATTAATAAATTAACTGTCTGGATCAGAATTTGGGAGGGAAGGAGGCTGGGGGGGGTTAATTACCATTGCTATTTTTAATTTCTGTAATATGCAGCATGGGGGGGGGGGGGGGGGGGTTAATGTACTGCCACTGGTCAGCCACTAATGCATCAGTGACCAGTGGCAGTACATTAACCCCCCCATGCTGCATATTACCAAAATTAAAAATAGGTAGTGTAGCGCCCTGCTCCTGATGGTTAGACGCTATTATTTTTTCAAATTTAGTTGTCTGAATCTGTAGTTTAGCTCAGACTAATTCTCTCTTAAAGTTCTGGTTTCTGTACCAGTCCAGCTGGGTTGCGCTGATTCCCACTTGACCATAGGTGTCGCTGTCACCATCGGTAAGTGCGGAAATGCAGCAAGCTGGATGCATTAATGCCACCTCTTGCTCGGAAATGGCTCAGTGGGTGTGGTTTCCCTGCTGTGCATTCTGGGAGAGGGTATTTAAGGTACCGACGCCATTTTTGGTGGTTCGTTTTCCGGGGTCCACTATCCCGACCTCATGGCCCTCCTGGCCTGGGGTCTGTGTCGCATGGTCTGCGCCTCGGGGGCCGTCTGGCCTGAGGCTTTGCAACTGAGAGTGTGGGCCCAGAAATGTCTTGGGGCCTGCTGATCCAGTGGAGGACTTAGCGCAAGGCTAGTGTCTCTGGAGGAGCCTGGAAACTCAGTTTGAGGACACAACCCGGATCAATGTCCATACAGTATCGCCGGGTCGGCTGAAAGAATCTGGTACTGTATGGTAGTTCTTCTAAAACTCTCAAGATTTCTAAGTTCAATTGACAAGTCTGGGGCAGAGACTTTGTTGAGCATCTCATCGGCTGCTAGGACAAGTGAGAGGGGCCAATCCAGTGATTTCTGGATCCAGTCTGTGGAGCTGTTTGTCCTCTGGATCTGACTAATACCTCTAACCCACAATTACAAGGTGCCTGAACTCCCCTTTATCCTCTGACCCTCTATTGAAGGAATGTGTTTTATCTTTCTTTGTGTTACCCCTAAATAAATCTTCAAAAAGTACTAAGTGTCGGATTCATCATCATTTGGGTTACTTTCCAACGGGACCCCCCTAAGCCCTTGTACACACGGTCGGACATTCCGACAAAAAAATCTGTCGGATTTTGTCCGAAACTGGTGTTGCATACACACGGTCGGACAAAGTTGTCAGAAAATCTGTTCGTTCAGAACGTGATGACGTTATTTCATTACGACGGGACTACATTCAGGCTAGTAGCCAATAGCTTTGGTCTAGGAATTTGATCTGAACATGCGTGGCACTTTGTCCGATCGGAATTCTCTACAAACGATCGGACAAAGTCCGATCGGCTCATGTTGTCAGAAAATTTTATGGCTCAGCTCTAAAACTTTGTCGGACGGATATTCCGACAGAAACAGTCCGATGGAGCCCACACACGGTCGGATTATCCGACAACATGGTCTGATCGGACATTTTCCGTCGGAATGTCTGACCGTGTGTACAAGGGCTAAGACGAAGAGGCGAGTAGGTGAGGTACCGGTAAGCCCAGCGGCTCCTTCGGGGGGGGGGGGGGGGGGTAGTGCTACGGTAGCATTGGTAATTATCCCCCTCAGCCTTCCCCCTCGTCCGATCCAGACAGTTCATTTATTAACCACTTCAATACAGGGCACTTTCGCCCCCTTCCTTCCCAGCCCAATTTTCAGCTTTCAGCGCTCTAGCGCTTTCAGTGACAATTGCGCGGTCATGCTACACTGTACCCAAATGAAATTTTTATCATTTTGTTCGCACAAATAGAGCTTTATTTTGGTGGTATTTATTCACGACTCCGTTTTTTTTTTTTTTTGCGATATAAGCGCAAAAAAGCAGAAATTTGGGAAAAAAAACAATATTTTCTTTTTTCTATTTTAAAAGAAATCCAATAAAATCAAATTTTGTCATAAATTTAAGCCAAAATGTATTCTGCTACATGTTTTTGGTAAAAAAAATTCCGTTAAGTGTATAATAATTGGTTTGTGTGATCACGGACATATTTACACAAATGATCATGTACATATGTGTGCAGGTGATCACGTACATATGTGTGCAGATAATCATTGGGACATGTGATTTTAGTGGGACATATGTGGGGGACATGTTTTTATTATTAGGGACATGTGTTTTTATTATTTGGGGACATGTATGTTTTGGGGACATGTGTGGGGACATTGTGTTTATACTGTGTGGTGTGTTTACTGTGTGGTGATTTGTGTGTACACTAGACTGGTGATCAGTGAGTAAAAAGCTGTAAAAAACAGCTCATACTCACTGATCATCAGCCGGCTGCAGCGATCTGCTCTCCTCTCCTCAGCGATGACTTCTGTGTGAGGAGAGGAGGAGCCGATTGCCTAGCAACCGACTGTTTGTTTACATCACATGACGGCCGTGATTGGACACGGCCGTCATGTGATCAGGAGGGCCAATCACAGAGCCCTCCTGCCGATCTGAGATGTGCCGTGTCCGGGTGACACGGGCGCATCGGGATCGCGCCGCTGCGCGGGCACGCGCGCGCGCGATCCCGCTACTTCTGATGGACGTTCCTGAACGTCCTATCAGGAGTAGACGGCTCCCACCCGGCCGTACATGTGCATTGGCCGGGTGGGAAGTGGTTAATCTGCAGATGGCATTTGGCAATCATCTGTTTAGCGCTTAATTTGGTGCAATCATATACACACTTTGCTGACCTAGTTCCTCCTCGGCGGCACCTCCACCTCCCAGGTCACAGCTTCAGCAGCAGCCCTCTATGCTCCTCCCATCCCGCCTCTGGCCGCGAGTGACGTCACGCCGCCGGGACGGGAATACGAAGCGTCTCCATAGGAGGGAGTGAAGTGCTGGCAGGGAAGGACTGGTGCGGTCTGTCTCTGTCTAGGTTTGTGCCGGGTGCCGGAGCGTACTTGGCACATTGTTACAGAGACAGGTACAGATGACTACAGTACAGGCACAGCTATTAGCAGCACCGGCTAGTGATTTCTGTGATACACACTGCCGACACTTCCCCTGCCCCCTCCCCCTCCTGCAAATTGTATCCGCCCAGGACATCCGCCCCTTCTACCACTTCCGCCTCTGCCTTGTGCCCACTCTGGCTCGGGGCAGTGCCCTGAGAATGTGTACCAGTGCAGAACAACATGTAAAACTTCCACTGGGCTGGGAGCAGTGACAGGTACAAAGGAAAAAAAAAATTTGACTGATGGCAAATTACATTTCCCATATGGCTTCTATTTAAAATAAAGAAATGGTCCACAGACCCCTGAAAAGGTCCCCCAAAAATTTTGAGGGACCTTTGGAGGATGTCTAATCCCCATTAGATTGCCTTTTACATCAGGGTCCCCATTGGACTCCCCCTTAAATCAGAATCCTTATTAGAGTGCCCCTTACATCAGGGTTCCCTCAAGAGTCCACCCTTATTTCAGGGTCCACATCAGACTCCACCTTTACATCAGGATCCCCATTAGACTCCCCTTTTATACCAGGATCCCCATTAGACTCCCCCTTTACACCAGGATCCCCATTAGAGTCCCCCCTTACATCAGGGTCCCTGTCAGAGTCCACCTTTATGCCAGGGTCTTCATTAGAGTCCCCCTTACATCAGGGATTGTATTAGAGCCCACTCTTAAGTCAGGGTACCCATTAGAATTCCCTGTTACATTGGGGTCCCCATTAGAGTCCCATGTTACATCAAGGTCCCCATTAGAGTCCTCCCTTAAGTCAGGGTTCCATGTTACATCGGGGCACTTCTCACATCAGAGACCCCCTTTATACCAGAGTCCCCATCATAATGCTCCTTACATCAGGGTCCCCATTAGAGTCACCCTTTACAAAGTCTGGGTGTGGGTTGGGGGGGTTGAAGTGGAGACCATGGGTGACCTCTGCTGACCTGCATCCTCAATCAGTACACACTGAGTATAACTCACTGACCCTAGCAGTGGGCCGGATAAGACCTTGCAGAGGGCCAGATGTGGTGTAGTTTGGAGATCCCTGATTTAGGACTATGACATGACTATTGAGAAATAATTGTGCTCCTCATCACCATCTAGTGGCCATAATGTGGTATTTTCCCCATTCACACATTCGAATTGCAGAGAAAATAGACTGAAGAGCATTTGATCTTGCCCCATTCACACAGGGTGAATGTACAGTACATGTCATTTCGATAGAGGAACTGCTCTGTAATTTTTTGATATTTGCATTTGTGTTTTATTTGGTGTATTTCATTGTTACATGTGTAAAGTCATTTACAATAATGAGACTAGAAAAACATGTCCAGGGTAGCTGAAAAGAGCCTCATCAGTAAAAATCAGTAGCCACCAGTGCAGCATATTAGTGCCTCCTATCAGTGCCCATCAGTGGTGCCTTATCTGTGCCCATCAGTGAAGAAGAAAAATTATAAATTTGTAAAATTGTATTACAGAAATGATGAAAAAGGGCTTTTTTTTTTTTTTTTTTCAAAATCTTCAGGCTTTTTTTCATTTGTTTAGCAAAAAAGAAAAAATCACAGAAATCCCAGTGGTGATTGAATACCACCAAAGCAAAGTTCTATCTGTCTCAAAAAAAAAAAAAGAAAATTGTCATTTAAAGTGTGACAGCGCTGAAAGCTGAAAATGATCCTGGGCAGGAAGGGGGTGAAATCGCCCGGTATTGAAGGGGTTAAACCCATGTATAAATCTTGTGATTTTTGGGGGAAATAGCTGCGGCACTGGCAGTAATGGGAATCGGATGCCATGGCATTTGTTTTTATTTTTTGCCAGGTAACCTGAGGCTGGCGTGGGGCTTATGGCAGTTTTATTCATATTATTTATCTTATGTTACAATTTTAGATCTTCTTTCTGTATTTCTCTTCTGAAGAATGACGTGGGTTTGTTCCCTCCACAGGATCCAGGTGCGATATGGGGCGAAGTGGTCAGAGTACATTGGGGACACATCGGGGGATATGGAGGAAATTTTACTTTACCCCGGAGAGCACATTAGTCAGGTAAACGGGAAATATACCTTTTGCATCCGCCAGCTGGTATTCATCACCAACAAGGGGCGCGTGTTCAGTTTCGGCAATGATATCGGAACCGCCTTCAGCGGCTCCCCTCTGTTCCCCGACACCTACCTGAGATGCATCAGCGGAAGCTCCGGCACCGGCATCAACGCCATCGGCTTCCACTGGGACAACCCCAACAGCAACTGCGACCACTGCGAGGAGTAATTTCCAGACCGCTGTGCCGACCTGAGCTACAGAGTATCGCCCCCTGTCTGTCATCTGTCTAACTTACCCCCATCTGTATCAGCTCCCAATATTCCGTGTATCCTCTCCTCATAATAAAATCTGCAGCTACAATGCCTGTCTGATTCTTTTATATTAAAACAAAATTCTGAAAGAACTATAGTCAACTACACTATATTACCAAAAGTATTGGGACACCTCCCTTTACACGCACATAAATTTTAATGGCATCCCAGTCTTAGTCTGTAGGGTTCAATATTGAGTTGGCAATTTTTTTTATTTTGAGAATCTTGCAAACAAGAAACACATTCCAACTTTTTTATACAAAAATAAATATTATATATAAATTTTTATATATATATATATATATATATATACACACACATACACACATACACACATATACACATATGCATAACATCTTGTATACACCACTAAACATAATAATAAAGGCTTACTTCAACCTATAATATGGGAAACAAAAGGTTTTTCCCAACCAAGAGAAATATCTCTGTATTATACCATATATACACATTCACATTATATATACATACATATATATATATATATATATATATATATATATATATATATATATATATATATATATATATATATATATATATATATATATATATATACACATACATACCCATTACTCAACTTGATTACCATTCAGACCAAGAAACAGATTATCATGTGTATGTAGCCTTTCTTCAAAAAAAAAATATGTTTAACTTTGAAAATCTAAGGGAGTGTTCAGAAAGAAAACAGGGAAAGAACCCAACACCCAGAGATCAACAAACAGCAGCTACAGGCCTGATATTCCGCCACGCCTTTATCCAGACCCTTTGCCGCCATCTGTCTTTCTCGAGACCCCGAATTTTCCCTACCTCACCAAGAATCTCACACACCATCACCAGAACAGGAAGGACTTTCTGTCGAAGGGATACCTGACACCGTGCATTCCAGGTGTAATATCGGACTACTAAGCTGACTAAAAAAAGAGTGTCCAAATCAAATCCCTTGCGATTCTGCAATGCTCCATACACCCACTCAGCATAAGACATGCTAGGCAGGAAAGGAATATTCAGAGCCCTCCCCACCTTTTTATAGACTTCTATATTGAAAGGGCACTGAAGCAAGAAGTGGTCCATGGTTTCCACCTCACCCTGACACTCCACTCTTGGACAACCGTGATTGTCCAAAGAGCGGAACTTCACGTCCCCCCTCACATAGAGCCTACCGTGAAAAGCGAGCCAGGCCTGGTCCCTAAATTTCAAGGGAATCCGCTCAGAATTTATTAAACGTAAACCCTCCCTCATAATATGACCTGGGCAATCCCTTAAGGGCAGTGGCGCATGAAAGACAGTACCCACGATCTTCTCACCCAGGAGTCTCCTAGGAAGGGACCTGATATCCTCCGCTGTCACATGCCACCGTTTAAGAATTTTCAGGCACGGGGCAACATAAGCCGGGAGCTTACCATGCTTGATCCTTAGGCTTTTCACTGGGCCACCACTCTCCGAACAGTCCAGAAAAGGTCTAAACCAGATCTGGAAAATACCTACCCATCCAGGCGGTCTCTCTGCTAGCATGTTACCAAAATTGTGCTTTAAAAACATCAGAGAGAAGAACACAACCGGGTTGACCATCCCTAGGCCACCCTTCCGCCTAGATAGGTAAGTCACATTCCGTTTCACAAGATTCAGCCTGTTCCCCCATAATAACTGGAAGAAACAACTATAAATCCTGGTATAGCAGGATTCTGGCAAGATGCAAATAAAACTGACATACAGAAAGGTAGAAATCAGGTAGGTCTTAATCAAGTCCACTCTTTACCTCAAGGAGAGCCACCACCCCTTCCAGCATTTCACCTTGACATCAGCATCATTCAGCCTGGCTTCCCAATTTGACTTACTGTAATCATCAGGGCCAAACTCGATGCCTAATACTTTGACTTTCTGCTGAGGCCTGGGGAAGGTGTCCGGAAGTGCAAAGCTCTCACCTCCCTCGCTCATCCAAAAAACTTCACTCTTATCATGGTTGACCTTGGAGCCTGATGCCTCAGAATACTGCTCTATAACTGAGACAACCTCTTGCGCCTCCTCTGTCCCAGAGATAAAGACAGAACTGTCATCAGCATAGGCTACAACCCTCAAGGGCGGCTCACCAGTAATGCACCCCGCACAACGGTCCGCTCTCTAGCCTTCTAATGAAGGGGTCGATTGTGAACACGTATAGCAGAGGGCTCAGCGGGCACCCCTTTATAATCTGGAGGCCCTGATGGTGAGATTTCCTCCGCCTCTGTTTGTGTCTATGCCCCTCCCACTGGACCACAACAAAGGTGTGGTTCTATATAGCTGGACTCCGCAATTATGTGACTTTTACATTTTAATGGAGAATCCATTGGGGAGATGGGGACATCATCATTTGACAATGTTAAGGCCAAAGTGGATGGGTAGGACTGGGAATCCTGATGGGGAGATTTCACCCTATAGGAATCCAGAATGGCATGCCACAAATCATTCAAAACTAAAATATGAATTTTTGGTGGAGTGGGCCAATAAAAAATATGTTTCATCCAAGCAATAGCAGGTCAAGTATGAGATAACTCTTTCTCCAGGTTTATTATAGGGTGAACTTTTTAGCCGTTTTAAAATGTTAAAAGTAAAAGTCTTGCCCAATGGTGGACACCACAAGATGCCAACTGTTCACTAGAAAACCCTACCTGGTGTTTCTATCTGAAACTAGTTTCACTTTACTAATGCAGGCCATACATGGTCGAATTTCGAACTAATTTTCTTTTCAAAATCAGAACGATTCTTTTTTTTTTTTGTGATCCGATGGTGTCGACCAAGCCTTCAATTTCAGCTCATGTTGCCGGGAATTTTTGTGGCCGGGAATCTTATTTTCGCTCCGTAAATCTTCTTTTCTCATTACATTTCTCGCACGATTCTCCCATCATTAATTAGAAAATCGTTTATTTTTAAAAAAATTTCCAACATGTCCACAAAAATTCCTCAAATTTGATTTCCGCACGAAAATCGGCTGTTGCTGCAGCCTCACTAAAGTGCGAAATTCGTACGATAAATCTTAGATATGATTTTCAAAAGAAAATTCTTTCGAAATTCGAACCGTGTATGGCTGGCATAAGTCATCTGGGTTAAATTTTCTATCTGCCAACCACCTGTCAAATCAGAGTTCTCCTGAGATAGCCTCGTTGTTTAAGAGAAGCAGCCCAAGTGTCAAAAAATCGAGCCCCTAATAACACAAAGACTACTTTCAGAAAGGTGCACAGGATAATTTTTTTTCTTGTCTAATAAAGGTAAAAGCTGGAACGTGTGCTGTCTTTAATACTGAAGCCGCGTACACAGGCGGACTGTCTGGCCAACTAAGTCCGTCAGACAATCCGACGGACAGTCCGTCCTACTTTTGAATGAATGGACTTGACCACACACGATGAACAGACAGTCCGTTGAAAGCTTGCGCGATGACGTGTACAGCACGTACGACGGGACTAGAAATACGACGTCCAATACACTGCAATGCAACCTTCGGCCGTGTAAATCCTTTCTGAGCATGCGCCATACTTAGTCCGTCCAACTTGCCTACTCACGAGCGGACTGTCCGCTGAAACCAAAGTTGGACGGACAATATTACGGAAATTCCGAAAGACTTAGTCCGCCACACTGTCCGCTGAAAAAGTCCGCTGAAGCCCACACACGAGCGGACTGTCCGCTGAAATGTGTTTCAGCGGACTAAGTTGAACAGACAGTCCGCCCGTGTGTACGCGGCCTGAGGTACGATGCAGTAATTTAGTTTTATGTGGCGCAGAAATTTATAAAACATGTTGATAGGAATTTTAGAATCATTTTATGGACATTTTTAGCCACAAGTATTTTTTCCCGCTATGTACCCGCTGACCTCAATCAGCCATAATCTTTTTATTTTCCTTCAGCAAACAAGGAACTCCTGTTGAATGTAACTTACCCATTCCTATCTGATAGCTCCGGTTTAGCATCCTTTTTCTTTTTAACTCTTGTATGACCACCACTATGCTCTGAAACATTGCATCCTGGGAGACCCAACAGAGATGGCTCAGGCTTCACTACCTTCATTGCATGTCAAGAGGTCAGTCTATACTTTAAGGATCAGATATCATAAACTCAAAACTGATACCATGCTGCAGTGCTGATCTGTCAGAACCTACCTATACTACAACAATTGGGACTGTACCTACACTGCGGTACTTTGTGGTAATACGCAGTAACGGTATGGAAGGTGTCATACAAGCAGACTAGGGAACTATAGACCAATCACTGACAACTCTACACTTCAACCTAAGCACTGGAGGGAGGTTTAAAAATATATTAAATATCCTTATTCTAAAGCGCAACTTAACCATCATTCTAACTTGTACTCCTTAACACAAACCCCTAGCCATCAATCTAATCCATATCCTTCAACTCAACCACTAACCCTCAAACTAATTCATAACTTTCAACCTAACCCCCAACCTTCCACCTAACCCCTGGTAGGTTAATTAGACCTTGTCTAAAACAAAAAAAAAATTGGCCTTAATATGTGTATGTCAATGTTGTATGTGTTTGTAAGCATGTCAGGACCTTACGGGGTAAAGGACCACGCAAAGCCACAGATGGACTCTGGTGGCAAGAAAGCGCCCTGAAGTGATTCAGTTCGCATAGGTAGCGCTATACAAGTCACTCACTCACTCACACACTAACCCCTAAACCTCAACCTAACCCCTAATCTATAACCCTATACCCCAACCCCTTACCATCAACCAAATCCAACAGTTAACCTAACCCCTAACCCTTAACTTAACCCATAGCTCTCTATCTAACCCTTACCCTTCAACCTAATCCATAACCCTCAACCAAATACATAACACTCAACCCAACCCCTATCCCTCAACCTGATCCATAATCCTCATTCCAACCCCCAATCATCAACCTAATCCATAACCTTCAACCTAACCCCTAACTGTCAACGCAATCCCTAACTATCAACCTTATCCATAACCCTCAACTTAACCTCTAACGATCAACCTAATTCATAACCATCAACCCAACCCCTAACTCTCAACTTTATCCATGACTATCAACCCAACCCCTAACCATCAACCTAATCCATAACCCTCAACCTATTACATAGCCCTTAACCTTACCCCAACCCTCGATCTAATCCATAATCCTAAACCTAATACATAACCCTCAACCCAACCCATAACTCTCAACTTTATCCTTGTAGATCAACCCAACCCCTAACCCTCAACCTAATCCATAACTCTCAGCCCAACCCCTAACCCTAAATCGTTTACATGACCGCCAACCCCACCCCTAACCATCAACCTAATCCATAATCTTCAACCTATTACATAGCCCTCAACCCAAACCCTAACACTCAACCTAATCCATAATCCTCAACCCAACACCTAATTGAACCTAGTACATAACCCTCAACCCAACACCTCTCAACTTTTTCCTTGACCATCAACCCAACCCCTAACCCTCAACCTAATACATAACCCTCAACCCAACCCCAAATCTCAACTATATTCTTGACCATCAACTCAACCTTTAACCCTCAACCTAATTCATAATGCTTAACTCAATCCCTAATTCTCAACTTAGCCTATAACCCTCAACATAACTCGTAACTTTCCACCAAACCCATTACCTTCCACCTAACACCTAAACCCAATCCCTAACCATCAACCTAACCCACATATGCCAACATAAAATATGCCAGGTAACTGGAAGAGTAAAAGCTGCCCTTAAATGTAATTGACAAGATGTTGTTTTATATCCCTCCAGCTCACCAAATATGGGCCTCAGTCTGGATCAACCAGATGTTAAATATGTTATGGTAGGGGGTTATTAGAAGAGTAAAGATTATGTTCATTAGAATAATAATAATAATAATAATAATAATAAAAAGAATAAATACAAGCCACATATTACCTCTTATGTTAACTCCATGTATCTCTTTCAGTTGCCCATATATTATACTGACCAGGAATGGAGTAGCATGTCATGGAAGGAGTTAATGTAACATCATCCAATAAAATTATTATATGATATCAGAGCGTTCTTGTGAATTAATAAAGCATGTGGCACTTGATGTGATAATACACACACTCCACTATATATATGCAAGTAGAAGAGGAGATAAATTAATACAGTGACTGGGGGCTAACAGGTGAGTGATGGCAACTTGGTCTGTGGTGGATTCGTACAGGGCTATTACAATATATAGGAGGATATATATGGGTTAATGTTCCTATTTTGAATGAAGCGATATTAGGATTCACAGAGGACTTCGGTCACCATGTACGCTCACAAGGCCAGTTGTAGAGGTCATAGGACACCAAGTTGATATGTTATCAGGAACTATCCTACTTTTCTGTCCAGTGGACTCGGGTCATCCACAGGGCAACCTAGGCTGGTGCCTGGGGACCTTTGCATGTCTAGGGGCCCTTTTAAAGGATGATTATCAAGTACCTCTGGTTCCTCCAGAGATTGCCGGGGGTTCCTTGAGCGATGAGCAATTTCTGCCTCTCAGATAAGTTCCCAATGACACTGATGATCTTTTTAGCTACCTGTAAGGGGGTAATTCTTCCCAATGACACAAGTGTAGGGGGGGGGGGGACTTCCCACTGGCCATCACACTAATGTTGTAGATATAGTGATTTTTAGCAGGGGTTCTCTGAGACTGGAAAGTTATTTCAAGGGCTCCTCTGTGTTGAAAAGGTTGAGAAAGGCTATGGTAGAGAAAGCCCTAGCTATAGGAACTGTGGGAATCACACATGATAGCCACCAGACACAAGCCTTAGGTGATCCATGGAGCACTAACTGAGCTTTCATCTTCCATTAACCGTTTGCCGACCAGCCGCTGCAGTTGAACTGCGGCTGCATGGCTCGGCTGCGCGAATCGCCGTTATGTTACGTCGTTGTGCCCAATGGTCTTGATCGCCGCCAGGCTCCCGTGATCGATCGGGGCACACAGAGAACCGGGATCTATGTGTGTAAACACACAGTTTCCGCTTCTCTGAGCAGTGAAATGACAGATCATTTCCCCACCTCCCCATCAACATCCCCCCTTCAGTTAGAACACTCCCTAGGATACATATTAACCCCTTCACTGCCCCCTAGTGTTAACCCCTTCACTGGCAGGGACATTTTTACAGTTATCAATGCAATTTTAATCGCACTGATAGCTGTATTAATGCCAGTGGTCCCAAAAATGTGTCAAAATTGTGCAACGTGTCCGCCATAATGTCGCAGTCATGATAAAAATCACTGATCGCCTCCATTACTAGTAAATATATATATATATATATATATATATATATATATATATATATATATATAAATAAAGATGCAATAAAACTATCCCCTATTTTGTAAACGCTATAACTTTTGCGCAAACCAATCAATACATGCTTATTGCGATTTTTTTTTTACCAAAAATATGTAGAAGTATACGTTTTGGCCTAAACTGAGGAAAAAATTTTTTTTTTATATTTTTTGGGGGGATATTTATTATAGCAAAAATTAAAAAGAATGTGTTTTTTTCAAAATTGTCGCTCTTTTTTTGTTTATAGCGCAAAAAATAAAAACCGTAGAGGTGATCAAATACCACCAAAAGAAAGCTCTATTTGTGGGAAAAAAAAGACGTCAATTTTGCTTGGGAGCCACGACCGCGCAATTGTCAGTTAAAGCGACGCAGTGCCGAATTGCAAAAAGTGCTCTGGTGTTTGGCCAGTCAAATGGTCCGGGGCTTATGTGGTTAACCACGGAAGGATTTACCCACTTCCTGACCAGGCCATTTTTTGTGATATGGCACTGCGTCGCTTAAACTGACGATTGCGCGGTTGTGCGATGCTGTACCCAAACAAAATTGATGTCCTTATTTTCCCACAAATAGAGCTTTCTTTTGGTGGTATTTGATCACCTCTGCGGTTTTTATTTTTTGCGCTATAAACAAAAAAATAGCTTTTTTTTTTTTACTTTCTGCTATACAGTTAAACATTTCCAAAAAAAAAACAAAAAAAAATGTATTCATCAGTTTAGGCCAATATGTATTCTGCTACATATATTTGGTTAAAAAATTTTTTTTCGCAATAAGCGTATATTGATTGGTTTGCACAAAAGTTATAGCGTCTACAAAATAGGGGATAGGTTTATGGCATTTTTATTATTATGTTTATTTTAATAGTAATGGGGGACTGCGACAGATCGGACACCTAACTGCCATTTTTGACACTTTTTGTTTGGAACCAGTGACATTTTTACAGTAATCAGTGCTAAAAATATGCATGTTATTGTACTGAAGACACTGACAGGGAAGGGGTTAACATCGGGGGTAATGAAAGGGTTAAATGTGTTCCCTGTTTGTGGTTTCTAACTGTATGGGGGGGGGGCTGTGAAATGGGGGACGGACTAATCCCTTTGGACCTAGTCTGCCAGAAAGTCCGGTCCTGTGTACGCGGCATAACTGACATTTTTGACACTTTTGTTGGGAGCCGGTGACATTATTACAGTGATCAGTGCTAAAAATATGCACTGTTATTGTACTAATGACACTGACAAGGAAGGGGTTAACATCGGGGGCAATCAAGGGGTTAAATGTGTTAAGTGTGTCCTGGGGAGTGATTCTAACTGTGGGGGTGGGGGGGTGGGCTACAACACACATGACAGCAATCACCGCTCCCGATGACAGAGAGCAGTGATCTCTGTCATGACCCAAGCCAGAACGGGGGGAAATGCCTTGTTTACATAGGTACTTCCCTGTTCCGCGGCTCCGTGACATGATCACCGGGAGACAGGCGTACATCGAGTCCACCGGTCATGCGCTCATGCTGTACGTGGCGGGCGTGTGCGCGCGCCTGCTATCCCCGCTTCTTAAAAGGGACGGTACAGGTACACCCATTTGCCCACCGCTGCCATTGTGCCAACGTATATCGGCGTGCGCTGGTCCGCTAGTGGTTAAAGTGACAATGTAATATATAATTAAAGTGCTCAAAAGCTCATAAATGAAAGTGCTTGTGTGAAGAAAGGTAGAATCCAATAGATCAGATATGCCTCCCCCTCCCTCCTCTCCATGGAGGCAAATTTGCAAACATTTCTGCAACAGGCCAGCTGGTTTGGAGATTTTTTTACAAATCAAATAATTTCCAGCAAGTTCCCAGGTATGGTCATCACCCATCCCCAGATCTCACCATATCTGGTCTCCATACTCGGTTTAGGTGAACACATGCAGATACAATATATGAATTCATGTGTAGGTGACCCTCTGCCTGACTGCTTTCTATTATCTCACCCTTGTAGTTCAGTCGCGGGGTTCCAGAAAATGGAGGCAAAGCTTTTTCAGGGAACCGTTCCTGATGAAGTCAAATGACTGTGACGAACACGCGTTGGAAACACTAGATACCGGAAGTGATGTGGTTGAGCTCGCTGCTCGTTTTTTGTTGCCAGTTTGATACTGTATGTAGCGGGTGACATTTTGGACAAAATGTCATACTCATTGTAAATTTAGTTTTTGCCTCAGAACAATAAAGGTTCTGAGGGTTGATTATGTAGGTTAGGCCTTAACACCAGTCTGGCCGGGCTGTGTTTAGAAGTTCTGCCTGGTCATGTGGACGGTGAGGTGCACATGACAGGCCAGAACCAGGTCTGGTTGGATGTTTGGGTATCGGCCTTCTCTGAACCAATCAGTGGGAGTGCCAGGGCCCGCTGAGGAGTCTGGGAAGGGGGTACTTAAGCGGTGTGGGTCACGTGGTCCGGGGAGGGGTGTTCGTGAGACCCGTGTGGTCTGTTCTGGTTCCAGGACCGGGGTAGCCCTGTGAGAGGTCCCAGTCACGGGGTGTTCGACATCCCGCAACATGTTCCTGTTAGTAGCCCCTGATAGACCCGCCTGGTCTCGGGTAGGGATCCGTCTGTTCCCGAGTCTCGGAATCTGCTGGTCCGAGGCGCAGTAACTGAGGGAGGATTCAAAGTGTCTGGGTGTGCTCTCGCCTTGGAGGGACACCACAGCTCGTGGAAGTGACCGGGGGAGGACTCTTCGGAGGAGGGCTGGTGTTCTGGCATATAGAGTCCAGCCATCGGATACTGTCCGCCCGTACTGTGCAGGCGCAGCGATTGCGCAGTACGGAGCAGAAGGAGCTTCAGAAAATCTCAGAAGATGAACGGTGCCTTCGCCGCGAGTCGAGGTGGTAGCCCCAGCATTCAAGTGGACATAGGGCTGCCGATATTATAGGGCCGCTCGCCACGCTTCGGGAACGGCCTCACTTCGCTCGGCTCTTTTTATTCTAACACTATGTCCACTTGGATGGTGGGGCTAGAACTTGGACTCACGGCGCAAGCGCCGTTCATCTTCGGCTATTTTCCGAAGCTGTGTGTGCTGTGTACTGCGCATGTGCAGTACACAGCGGACACTATCGGATGGGGGACACAATATGATAGGACACTGGTAAGAGGCATCCTGGGAAGTGCCTGGTTACTGAGTTGGGAAGGACATTGACGAATCCACACTTTTCCAGTACCATTGAGGAGACGGGAAACGTTCCAGGTATGGCGGAAAAAGGTTCCTGTTCACCCTCAGTTGATTGATCAAGTTTGAGTCAATGTGCTGACTGCCATGATATCTGGCTAGAGATCTGTTCAGCCTTGAAGTACCCAGCTGCGAGTGGCTACTCTCTGGGTGGAAATGGAGACTTTGCTAGACCTGCAGTTCAAGGTGCCTGAGTTCTTCACCTGTGCCCTCTGTTTCCTAAGAGACTGTGTTATTTGAGAGTTCTTACTGCAAAATAAAACCTTTTAAAGAGGACTCATCTGTGTCAGTGTACAAGTCATTGAGTATCAACCGGGAACCCCTAGACGTGGAAGAGCAGTCCAAGAGAAGGTAACCGGTAAGTCAAGGCCGCCCTGCCACGGGTTATGGCCGCTACATGTATAATGTGAGTACCTGTTTTTACTTTGTTGCTACTAATAAATATTAGACATGTGCATTCGTTTTCGTCCGAACGCATTTTCGTCCGAATTTCAGCTATTTTCGTTTTCGTTTTGACAAACGATAACGAAAGCACAAAATCCGAAAAACGAAAATCCGACATAAATAAATGCTTTATTTTCGTTCGTTTTCGTTGTTACAACAGTTCGATATAGAATAGGAGATTGGGTCCTGCCCCAGGGGACATGTATCAATGCAAAAAAAAGTTTTAAAAACGTCCGTTTTTTCAGGAGCAGTGATTTTAATAATGATTAAAGTGAAACAATAAAAGTGTAATATTCCTTTAAATTTCGTAGGGGGGGGGGGGGGTTGTCTATAGTATGCCTGTGAAGGGGCGCATGTTTCCCGTGCTTAGAATTGTCCCTGCACAAAGTGTCATTTATGCAGGAAAAAAAGTCCTTTAAAATCACTCATTGAAAGTCATTGATAAAAAAATAAATAAATAAAAAAAAAAAAAGCGTGGGGGTCCCCCAAATTCAATTACCAGGCCCTTCAGGTCTGGTATGAATATTAAGGGGAACCCTGCCTCAAATTTAAGAAAAAATTTGACGTGGGGTTCCCCCTAAATATCCATAACCAGACCCTTCAGGTCTGGTATGGATATTAAGGGGAACCCCGCGTCAAATTTAAAAAAAAATTGACGTGGGGTTCCCCCTAAAAATCCATACCAGACCCTTTATCCGAGCACGCAACCTGGCAGGCCGCAGGAAAAGAGGGGGGGACGAGAGAGCGGCCCCCCCTCCCTCCTGAACCGTACCAGGCCACATGCCCTCAACATTGGGAGGATGCTTTGGGGGTCTGTGACCCCTCAAAGCACCTTGTCCCCATGTTGATGAGGACAAGGGCCCCGCCCCCCCTCTGATGTAACGGAAACCTGCCTGTGTTACATCAGAGGGGTGCGGGTCACCCCTACGTCACAGGGAACCCCGGGTTTCCCCTTGCGTCAGAGGGGGGCGGGGTCAGGTGACGGCTCGTCCCCCCCTCTTTTCCTGCGGCCTGCCAGGTTGCGTGCTCGGATAAAGGGTCTGGTATGGATTTTTAGGGGGAACCCCACGTCAATTTTTTTTTAAATTTGACGCGGGGTTCCCCTTAATATCCATACCAGACCTGAAGGGTCTGGTTATGGATATTTAGGGGGAACCCCACGTCAAATTTTTTCTTAAATTTGAGGCAGGGTTCCCCTTAATATCCATACCAGACCTGAAGGGCCTGGTAATTGAATTTGGGGGACCCCCACGCTTTTTTTTAAATTTATTTTTTTATCAATGACTTTCAATGAGTGTTCTCTGTATTACGGAGCCGACAATTCATTATAGCCGCGAGTGATTTTAAAGGACTTTTTTTCCTGCATAAATGACACTTTGTGCAGGGACAGTTCTAAGCACGGGAAACATGCACCCCTTCACAGGCATACTTTAGACAACCCCCCCCCCCCCTACGAAATTTAAAGGAATATTACACTTTTATTGTTTCACTTTAATCATTATTAAAATCACTGCTCCCGAAAAAACGGCCGTTTTTAAAACTTTTTTTTGCATTGATCCATGTCCCCTGGGGCAGGACCCAGGTCCCCAAACACTTTTTAGGACAGTAACTTGCAAATTAGCCTTTAAAATTAGCACTTTAGATTTTGAACGTTGGAGTCCCATAGACTTTAATAGGGTTCTAAAGTATGCTATATACCGTATATACTCGAGTATAAGCCGAGATTTTCAGCCTCTTTTTTGAGGCTGAAAGTGCCCCCTCGGCTTATACTCGAGTCACCGCTGTCTGACTGCTCGATCAGCGTATCGAGCAGACAGACGGCGGACATTAAAATTCAAAAGCCGCGCCTCCTTCTCCGCCTCCGCCTGTGATAGGCGGAACACTGAATTTCCCAGCAGTCAGTGTTCCGCCTATCACGGACATCCGCTCATTCTCATACTACGGACGACGATGAGAGGATGTCCGTGATAGGCGGAACACAGGCTGCTGGGAAATTGAGTGTTCCGCCTATCACAGGCGGAGGCGGAGGCGCGGCTTTTGAATTGTAGAATGGCCGCCGAGAAGAGCGGCGATCCATCGGCACGACACGGGACGGAGGAGGCACGGGACGGAGGAGGCACGGGACGGAGGAGGCACGGGACGGAGGAGGCACGGGACGGAGGAGGCTCGGGACGGAGGAGGCTCGGGACGGAGGCTCGGGACACAGGTAGGCTGGACACACACACAAGGCTGCACGGACACACACACAGGGATGGATGGATGGATGGACACACACACACACACACACACACACACACACACACACACACAGGGATGGATGGATGGATGGATACACACACACACACACAGGGATGGATGGATACACACACACACACACACACACACACACAGGGATGGATGGATGGATGGATGGATACACACACACACACACACACACACACACAGGGATGGACACACACACAGGGATGGATGGACGGACACACACACAGGGATGGATGGATGGATGGACACACACACAGGGATGGATGGACGGACACACACACAGGGATGGACGGACACACAGGGATGGACAGCCATGTCTCACCCTCGGCTTATACACGAGTCAATAAGTTTTCCAGTTTTTTGGGGGTAAATTGGGGGCCTCGGCTTATATTCGGGTCGGCCTATACTCGAGTATATACGGTACTAGCTCCGTCAAATCTTCTTTATACATTGACAGACACCATAAGCCTTCCAAGACAGATTCGAACGTAATTCATGTGGATTTTTGGACGAATGCAATTTTTGAACGAAAACGAAATAAATAAAAACGAATTTCGGGAGTAACTAAATAAATTAAGTTTTCGGACGAAAACGAAATTCCGAAACGAAATATTTTACTCTGCACATGTCTAATAAATATTTGCAAGAATATTACACTATCGAGCATCCCTCCTGTTCCTATATCCACTCATGCCCTGTTTGCGAGGTTCACCCGCTCCAGTGAGTTAAAAGGGGACACTGATTTTAAACAGGATACATACACCAGCAGAGCCGGAGACGACAATTTGGGACGGCTACCAGGGGACACACAACGGTTCCAGAACAAAGTTATATTAACATGTTGTTACCTTACAGCAGTAAGGTAAGAGGACACCCATATATTTAGCTTCACAGAGGATAAGAAGATACCTATCACCAGCACTTCACTGCAGAAAGTGACCACCAGCACTCTATATATATTTTTTTATTGATATACAGTCACCATATATGCTGCACCATATTATATTTTTGGAAAAAAGGAATTCTTCACGGACCTCACAGAGCCCTTTTGCGCTTTATTTTATATAATTTATGTACAGCTCAGCACTATTCTTATTTTATCTATTTACCTGGGTTCTGACGTTTTCCTCATTGTTCGCAGCAGTACCCGCTCTATTCATTTGGTTGGCGCAGGGATATTTTTCTATTATAATCCGAGACCACTGCCAGCACTCTCCACTCTTTTCTTGTTCTGAGAGCCCCCTCAGCAAGCCAGCTGCTGAGGGGGCACCCATGCGGGCATGCTCCCAAGCTGGGCTGTGTGCATCCAAAGACACACACACAGCACCAGTCATCGATGCACCCGGCCCCCTCCCTACAGGATTTGACTGAACAGCAGCAGGAGCCTATTCATTGTGCAAATATCATGTGACATCCACAAGCGAATGCTGCACTTTGGGTACCTCAAATTTGAAAAAGTACTTCTAACATAAAAAAAAACACCAATATACTCCAAAAGAAGTGCAAAACCTAAAATACTACATTCTGAAACAAAAGTCCAATTTTCCTTTAAAGCAAAGCCTTGCAGCACAAAAATGGGGGGTTTGCTATGGGTGGATAGGCAGCAAAAAATGGTTGCATACATTTTTTTATTTTTCCAGAGACGCACACAGGTCATTATTTTCAGGCAATAAAAGATAATAGCTGCAATCTTGCAGTGCGTAAAATTTACAAATGACTGACAGTAACACTGGACGTTAAAATAACGTTATAAAAACGCCAGTAGCTTTGCAGTGAGTTTTTCAACTTTTTCAAAGTTTTTGCAATAGCGTTTTTTTTGCGTTTATAAGCGTTTTTCTGCGTTTTTTTCCTTTTTTTTTTTAAAGAAAAAATATATCATTTTTTTTCAATGGATCAAAAACATTAAAAAACGCTGGTGAGCAATGTGTTTTAGCGTTTATCGACGTTTATAAGCGTTTAAGCGTTTTTACAGCTTAAAAACTTATCTCCAAACCCACTAGGGGTTTTTTACTACTCAAAAACTGCTAACAGCCTATGTGTGCATGGGCACCTATGATAACATGATGGAGAGTTTAATGACTGCAGAAAAAAAAACGTCTACAGCCAATAACACCTGCTGTAAAAATGTCTAAAAATGTCCAGTGTGCATAAGTAACCTCTGCCTTGTTTTATGCTGTTTTATAATGCAATACATCAAATAAACCATTATGTATTGTAATGATAACTTAACCACTTGCCGACCGCCGCACGACGATGTACGTCGACAGAATGGCACGGGCAGGCATAAGGGCTTACATGTACGTCCTTGCCTGCCCGCGGGTCGGGGGCCCGATCGGGCCCCCACCCGGTGCCTGCGGCGGTCGGTATTCGTTCGGGAGCGATCCCGGACGAGGGGACGGCCATTCATTCATGGCCACCGCCTCGCGATCACTCCCGACGAATGAAAATGCTCCGTGACATCACTTCCTCTCCTGTAATGTAAACACAGGAGAGGAAGTGATGTAATCTCTCCTCCGTGTCGGTATTTTTCGTTCCGACACCGAGGAGAGAGGATCGGTGAGTTGCACCAACACGACACTACACAGTAGAACATGCCAGGCACACTCACACCCCCCCGATCACCCCCCCAATTACCCCTGCTCCCCCAGTCACAGTGACACCAATGTCATTTTTTTAAATTTTTAAATTTTATTTTTTTTATTTGCATTGGTGTCATTTGTGACTGTAATAACTGTTAGGGCAGTTAGGGTTAGCCCCCTTTAGTTCTAATGTACCCCCCTAACCCCCCCAATAAAGGTTTAACCCCGTGATCACCCCCCGTCGCCAGTGTCAGTGTCACTAAGGCTGGGTTCACATTGCAGCGGTTTATGAGAACGAATGTGATTCGCACCGCACTGCAGTGCAAATCACATCCGATCTCTGTGCGATTCGAGTTCAGCTATACAGATAGTATGGCTGAATTCGTGTCGCACCCGCCGCACCTGCCGCAAATTCGCACGGGACCCTTTTTTTGGCCCGCAGCAGAATCGGATCGCATGGGTGTTCACACCATGCGATCCGAGTTTGCAGATCGCACTGCGATATGCGAACTGATCTGGGGGTGTCATTAACATTTCACTGACACTCCCAGCAGTTCGCATAGGGCAGTGTGAACTGCTGCCGGGAGGCATGCGATGCGGGAACCCGCCGCGGATTCGTGGCGTTCCCGCATAGCTCCAGTGTGAACCCAGCCTAATAAGCGATCGTTTTTCTGATCGCTGTATTAGTGTCACAGGTGACGCTAGTTAGGCAGGTAGGTATTTAGGTTCGCTGCAGCTTTTTATAGCGCCAGGGACCCCCATATACTACCGCATAAAGCCCCCTGATTGCCCCCTAGTTAACCCTTTCACCAGTGATCACCATATAACTGTTACAGGTGACGCTGGTTGGTTAGTTATTTTTTTATAGTTTCAGGGCACCCGCCATTTATTACCTAATAAAGGTTTAACCCCCTGATCACCCGGCGGGTGTCATTTGTGACTGTAATAACTGTTAGGGCAGTTAGGGTTAGCCCCCTTTAGTTCTAAGGTACCCCCCTAACCCCCCCAATAAAGGTTTAACCCCGTGATTACCCCCCGTCGCCAGTGTCACTAAGGCTGGGTTCACATTGCAGCGGTTTATGAGAACGGATGTGATTCGCACCGCACTGCAGTGCAAATCACATCCGATCTCTGTGCGATTCGAGTTCAGCCATACAGATAGTATGGCTGAATTCGTGTCGCACCCGCCGCACCCGCCGCAAATTCGCACGGGACCCTTTTTTTGGTCCGCAGCAGAATCGGATCGCATGGGTGTTCACACCATGCGATCCGAGTTTGCAGATCGCACTGCGATATGCGAACTGATCTGGGGGTGTCATTAACATTTCACTGACACTCCCAGCAGTTCGCATAGGGCAGTGTGAACTGCCGCCGGGAGGCATGTGATGCGGGAACCCGCCACGGATTCGTGGCGTTCCCGCATCGCT